>NC_036254.1:9422023-9693673 GCF_002742605.1 Olea europaea var. sylvestris | reverse complement strand
TTTAAAAGAGCTTTTCTCTAAAAACCTTTCTAATTAGAAGAAACACTTTTATAACATTAGGCATATAGATATAAAAGCAGTTTCTGAGTTTCAAAAGCGCCTTTATTTATTTATTTACTTTTCAAAAGCTATATCAAACAAGCTGTAAGTTGCCACATCAAAATGTATAATTTGAAAAGTTTTACAACGCATGCCTTTGACGCAGAATAGAAACGTGGATACTAATAAAAGTTTTTTGTTCGTAACACAGAACATGTTTTTGCTTGAATTTCACTCAAACGGATGTTATAATTATTTCAATTCCACCAAAAAAATATTGGAATCTGCCAATAAACAGGAGAACTAAAATAATTTATTAGTTAAGAATCGGATAATGAAATTGAATTATGAAAAAGTGTACAAAGACTCTATATGTATAGGCAATATTATTACCTATTTCTACTAATACTAGGAAATCTAAATCTAATTAAAAATTCTATTTTAATCATTAAAAAAACTATAATCCTAATTAAATAAAAGATATATATAAAAGCCCTATAACAACTATACCTACAAAAGATAAACACAAATAGAAAAGACAGAGCTAAACACAAGTTTTTTAATAGGAGATAATGTTTAACTTATTTATTTCATGTTCTAATTGGTTTTCGATTTTCTCTTGATCTTGTCGTGCATTATTTTCTTCAACTTCAATACAACTCGACCTACAGTTGTCATCAGGATACAAAGGCTTATCAAAGGAAAACTCATTTTTTGGATTTGTAATGGTAAAAAAATCTTTTCCTTCCACTTTAGAAGCTTTATAAGTCCTTGTTATAATCTTTTTATCCTTCCACTTAAACTTATAGGTATTCTCTCTACCTTTATGTATGTCATCCACATTGATTTGCCACGATCTATCTAGTATAATATGACATCCATCCAACCGAATAAGATCACAAATAATTTCTGATTCGTATCAAGTCTCAATTGACAAGGTACAGTAAAAATTTGAGTCACCCGAATAGATGAACCCTTCTTAATCTATTCAATTTGATAAGGATCTGGATGTGGTTCATTTGGCAACTTTAGATGATGCACCAGCTTCTTCGTGATCATATTTTCACAATTGCTACTGTTTATGATCTGACTGCAAACAACATAATTGGCTTGAAAGATCTTTTCACGTTGAGTTAAATCTTCATGCTTGGGTGAGCATAAGATTTTCTCCACAATACATGCAAAATCTCTTTGTTCTTCTCCACAAACTTTATCGATATATTCTTCCTCTCTCTCTTTTAATCTTTGACATTCGATTTGCTTTCTTCTACTGTAACTCCCCTATTATTTTCTCTCCGAACTACATGTTTCGCGATTTGTTCATGGTTGATTTCCTTATTGCCAGGTTGATGATATTGTCTATTGTTACCAACAACCCGTATCAACAAGTGAAGGTTCTCTCCATTATTAGCAGTAAGAATGTCAAGCCGTTGATTTGTTGCGTCCAAATCTATCCTAGTAATTGGTACATCACTCGTGTTTATAAATCAAAGATATAGAGATGGAAAAGTCGAATCTTATATCACCTGATGTGGGACGAAAACATGGATAATGATAAAAGTGTCTTGTTCGTAACACACGAATGAATGTTTGCTTGAATGGACCTGACAACTATTTGGAATCCACTAACAAATTGAAAAAGTGAAATATCTTCTTAACTAAGAATCAAATGATGAAGTTGAATTATGAAAAGTGTACAAAACCGATATATTTATAGGCAATATTATCTCTTTCTACTAATACTAGGAAAAAGGATGACAATGGGGCGGGGCGGGGCGGGGCCTCTAGCTCCTTGCCATGCCAGGTAATTTCTTGCATTGTTACTCGTTTAAGGTGGGGCGAGGATTGTTTATTTTATTTTATTTTTTTTTGTTTTTTATAATTCATTTTATTACCCCATTCATTAAAGTGAGACTAATATATTTATTAATTTTTAATTAATTTTTTTTTACTTTTAAAAGTTAATTTATTTAAATATATTTGGTAAACTAAAACTTTTATTGTTTGTCATATTTTTTAGATAATCTTAGTTACCATATTCTGTTAAAACTAATTAAATTTCGTGGGGTTTTCCATTTAAAGTATTGAATTCTTTAAAAAAAAAAAAAATTAAACAGGGTGGAGTGGGGCCCTGGTTACCCTTTTTCCTGCCCCATGCGAAGTCCCCCCCGCCTCTTTTTTGACCCAAATATCCGATTAAACGGGTAATTCCCGTCCTGTTCAGGGTAGGGCCTGTGAGCATAGTTATTAAAATCGGCCCGGTAAATTGGTGACTCGGGCCCTTGACCTGGCCGGGCCAACTTATTTTATATAAATGGAAGTGGCCCGGTCAAATTGTACCCTTGACCTTTGAGTAAGTAGAACACAACCTTACCACTAGTGTAAGCAATACTTTATTGTTTTTTGTTTAATAAATTATATCAACCTATGAGTAATTTGCTACTATTAGAAACTTTTTTAAAGAAATTAGTCCAATATTTACATTCACGTTGTAATTTCAAATAATTATTTTATATACTTATTTTTTTTGAAGAAAATTAATTTTAACTAAGATAAATTAAATAGATAATACACAAATTTTTTATGAATAACTAATAAATAATTTATAAATCACTAGAAGGGAAATTTTTTTTAATAATATACAAAATTATAAAATCAAAATTTAGCCATTATCACTAATAAATGAGTTCAAAAAATCATTAATTTAACTGTATAGAAAAATTAGTGAGAACGAACTTGAAAACTTTAATTTTGTCTCAAACAAAAAAATAAAAAATAAAAACTTGTTTTTAAGTAATGACCCACCGGTTCGACCATCGATCCACCGAGTAACCCAGTGACCCGGTACCTTGACCGGGTCAATGTCCAAGTCGGGTCTGATAATATGCATGTGAGTATTGAATTTAAAGGGTTTTTTTTCCCCTTCCTCATCCCTAACTAGAAAATTGAAATAAGGAAAGTAAATAATTATAATCTAATTAAAAATCGCATTATAATTAATAAAGATACTATAGTCCTAATTAGATAAAAGATAAAAGTCCTATCACAGCTAAACTTGTAAAATATAAACACAACTAGAAAAGTAGAGCTAAACACAAATTTCTTAATACGAGATAATGTTTATTTTATTTATTTCCTTTCCTAATTGATTTTGAATTTTCCCTTGGTATTGTCCCACCTTGTATTTCAATTGGTTCACGTGCCTGAAATATGTGATCGGGATGGGCCGGATCACGAGCTTAAAGAAGATGCTCCAATTCTTTTGACATTATTAAATAAATAATCATAATAACATTTGTTAAACTTGGTAGGCTGTAACTCTCATTCTTGCACATTTGGCGTGAAGAAAATGAAGTTGCAAATTGACTGGCCAATAATGGATACAAAGGGAAGCAATTCAAGGTGTTGCCAAGACAAATGGGGATTGCCTTACTGTAACGTTTGAAAGCTTCAAATCATTTATATTTGTATTCATTCATAATCTTATTTTTATGTTTATATTGGATGCATAGGCAATGTTAACAAACCCTAAAAAAATGCAAATATATTTAGTAAGACGATTACACAGGCTATGTAAGAATAATGTTATGCAATACCACAATGATTTAGCACTCTTTTAAGTAGCAATGACTAAGAATGGATCTAGGATCGAACAAAAAAAAATTAAAATAAAATTTAAGTCATATTATAAATTTTTATTTTTATTTGTACTTATAATTTTTTGTCACCCATAAAAAGTTGAAATGTGTTGGAAGGGAATTGAGCTAAAATCCAACCTAATCCTCCTAAATTCGCCACTGACGATGAGAACGACAATACCATGTAAGCATCTATAGTAATACCTAACATCACTCGTTTAAACTTAATGTTTGAAACTTTTAGAGACATAATTGACGGAGTCAACCAAGTCATGCCTATGGTGATATGTTCACATTTGGCAATCTTTTTCAGTTGAGAGATCGCACGTAATGATGGTATCGAAGTCCATTTATGGGCCACGACACCATGAATATGACATCCAATTTCTTCTAACCAATCAAGAAATCAAATTGGACTTTTCTTATCTAAATATATATTAATTTCGGTGGCTTCGGCTAAAAAAAAATAAAAATAAATAAAAAATAGCACATTTCTAAAAAGTTGATAAAATATGTGATTTAAAAATTGATAAAGATGTTGATTTTAATAATAATCGTGCTAAGAAACAAGAATAAAAAAATAGATAAATTGATAGTTCAAATTTATACCTACGAAAGACATCATGGATATGAATAATAACAGCTAAATTTGCCCATCCTTCTTACATAGTATTAACCGTCAATGGGGCAAACCAATAAAAATAATATGGAAAAGAGAGGGAACCTAGCCTTTATATACGAATTTATGGAGCCGTCCCATTAACAATTTAAACCCTAATTAGGGTTTATATATATTTTCTACTTATATACTTAAAATTACCACATTATATAAAATATAACCCGTAAGGTGTATAACGGCCCAATTGATCACTTAACAAATTTGGGTTTAACCACAATATCATTATAAACCATACATCCAACCTGTAAAATTTATGATCAAATGTGAAGTCCATATTTAAAATTATTCCAATATTATCCCATTTGGACAACCATTTGATTTCTATAACAAAACTTTTGACATCCGACTTAGATGACATAGGTTGCCATACAAGTATAGCTCCAATGATGACATCTTACACAACATGATTTGGTCCAATAAAAATGTCAACATCGAACATAGAGCTATACCGATCCCTTTTATGATAGGTACATCGCTAGGGCATAGTAGTTCTGCATATTGAACCTTTTTAGAACACGTTCTTTATAAGCTTTTTGAGAATGTTTCAACAAGCCACAATTTTTATCACGATATATTTTAATATCAAGTATATAAGAAGCTTCTCCAAGATCTTTCATCTCAAAATTAGTAGACAATATTTTCTTTGTCTTATGAAGCAACCTTGAGTCACTGCTAGCAAGCAAAGTGTCATCAATATACAGGACAAGAAAAATAAAATTTCTCCAACTAGTTTTCAGGTAAATGTATTGATCAATTGTATTTTCAACAAAATCAAACGAGCTTAAAACCTTGTTAAATCTAAAATGCCACCGTCGAGATGCTTGCTTGAGGCTATATAAGGATTTGTTTAACTTGTACACCAAGTTTTCTTTTCCCTTCATAATAAAACTTTCAGGTTATATTATGTAAACCTTTTCAGACTACTGAGTTCACTCTTCTTGACCCAAATATGCACATGTATAACGATGCAAAGATTATGTAAAATCATGTGATAGGAGAATTTTTTATTTTTATTTTTCAATTTTAAGACCAACCTTCTTTTTTTAAATTTTTGGTAGATTTTTAACTTTATTATCATGAACAGTTATTTGCTTGCTTATACATGCATAATTCATAAAACAAGTAAACTTTTCCCACTTAACTTATTTTAAACCTAGATGGAGTAAATTGTAGAAGTCATTCATGTGTAAAAATTGCCATTAAACTCTTGTAAATAAGTCTAAAAACCTTAAATCAATGAAAAATGATATGCAAAGAATCATTGGTGAATGAATATATTCCCAGAGAATGAAATCAAACACAGTGTTATTAGGACCTTTATAATTAAAGAGCTTATAAGTAATTGTATAAATTTTTTTCTTTCTCTCCTTATCTGTGAGCACATATATATCTATATTTTTCTTTTGATATTTTACATCTTATTTGTAGACTCATCTTCATTAAGCATTCTGCATGACTCCTTTAACGAGCTTTGAATCAATGACTCCAAAGTCATATGACTTATAGGGCACCAAGTATTAAAATACCCCACAGGCTTAATCACTCAAGTCATATAAACTACAAAAGAAGTAGAAGATTGTCTTGCAATATTTTATATAATTCAAAAATTTGTCTTTGAAACTCAATAGTAATCTTTCTTTCAAGAGGAATATACAGGAGCTTAGATCAACTAATTTAAAAGGTCGTCCTATATTTAAAATTAATTCACCATACATATTACCGCTATCCTAAATCTCAAAAATTCAGTCAATACCCACTCACAAGTCTCTAATGTGTGAGTGCATAAGATGCATGAAATAACCCATACCAAATACTCTAAACAAGTTCTAAATAGATTAATGGAAATTTAATTTACCAATCATGAACTTTACTAGTTCTTGTCAACAAAATAACATGTCCAAACAAAATAAGAATTTTTTTCATTCATTTTAATAAATAAATAAATAAGCACAAAAGAATAAAAATAAAATAAAAAATAGATTACATGCATAAATATGTAAGATCATGAATGAAGCAGATTCATGCACCTAAATGCCTAATCAATGAGGCGCACAAATGCTCTTACCATAAAGAGCAATACGAGGAATATCACAATTATCAACATCACTTTGACTAGTGAGTTCACTCTTCTTAACCCAAATCTTCTTAGAAAATGTAATATTGGTCAATTTGGTCAAGTTATTCACTTGGTCAATCAAGAAACTAAATGAGTAGTTAGATCTTGATTATTGTACCTAACCAATGACTTACGATAATTAGGTCAAATGTGACCCAAAACACCACAAGTATGACAGGTTTTTAATGAATTTAGGAAAAATCATGGATTTCAAATTTTGAACCTTGGGTGGAGGAAACCTATGTTGTATCGGTGATTTCAATCCTCTTAACACTTATACTTTTAATCTTGTTCCTATTCAAGAGCTCATGATACTTAGGTCTTATGTGTCCGACCTTACCACAATGGTGACACATAGGGACGAACTTAGGAGCAACTCTAAGTTTCAAGTTTTGAACTATAAGTTTTGAGGTAGCTACAAACTCATTTTTCGAAGAGGAAGCTGTATGAGAACATTTCATTGTTACTTAAATCTCCTCTATCCTTAGTTACTTTATTCAGACCTATCATGTTATCAATCTTTTTAGATTCAATAGAGAACGAATGACGTTAGACGTTTGATTTTTCAAGATCAGATTGAAGATATTTAACCTTAATTTTTAAGGACTATTTCTCAACTCTTGTTTCATTCAATCCTTTAGTAGACTCTTCAAGTTTGACTATAACGTTCTCTTTTTTCTAATTCAAGCTTATTCAATTTCTTAAAGATTGATCTATTAACTTTATGTAACTTGAGGCTCTCTTTATACAGTTGGTCATAAGCCTTATGAATATCCATATCTTTCCCAAATCCACAACCAAAATGTAATTAACTCATCTAGACAAAATTGGGTCAACGATCATAATTAAGTTCTGATACCACTCGAAAGTTCTAATTATTGATTTATTTATTACTTTAGATTCAACGTGCAAACATAAGTAACTAAATAGTGACAAGTCACTTTTAATTGCTTTTAGGTGATTAGTCAGTCAAGTTTAATTACCATATAGCTTGAATTCCACAATCAATAATTAAAGCGGTACGAACACCAAAAATGATCACAGAGAACTCTGGACACTTTTCCAGTCCACAATCTACTATAAATGATGAGTCTTAAAGTAAGCTACAGACTCGGCTAGTTCTTAGTCCACTCCGACCTTCTTGCTATAATCACATTGGCTCTCTTGAACTGCGTGCTCCTCACACCAGCTCCTGTCCCCTTGGTATCATTTATTTTCTGTTGATCTCCAAGAATGAACCTCGTTCTACAGCATCTAACTCCTTTCAATTACTCCCAAAGCTTCAGTAACTCTAAAGGTTAATTGGCGAAGTTAAGTTTTGTGTTTGATCAACGATCTCATGTGTTTTGATCTATGGTTTTATATGAAATTTTATAACCCAATCAACAAATCTAAGTCTAGATGAATCTATGAATCAAATAATGTGGTGGTTGAATCTTGAAATCAATTAAAAGTGATTTGAATTTTCAAAGGAATGATCTCTATGGAATAATTATGCTTCAATACATTTTGGGACATTCAGAGAGAATGATATATATAGGATAAATTGTTTGGGATGAAAAGGAATCAAAAAATTAGTGTTTGAAACAAAATAGAATTTTGGACGTTGACCCATTGCTCGAGCTCTAGGCTAGCGACAGAAGAGCGACATCTGAATAGTCGTTAGTATTTTTATCATAACTTTCTTCCCTCGATATCGTTTGAGGTGATTCAAAATAAGTTGAAAAGATGATGCAAAGGGTATGATTCTTCCAAATATAGTATTCTCTGAATTCGAACTTTTTCTATGTGAAAAAAGGGTTGCAAGTTCTACTAATAATTTGGAGCATAACTTTTGCGACACTTTGACTTTCTTTAGATTTCTAATTGCATTCTCTTAATCATATTTGATCTAATTGGGCATCTTTGATAATTTGGACACCTTCAAGACCTATACTACCAACCCTTAACTATTTTGACTTTGATTATAACTCGATAAACACATAATACAATTCAATTAGGATTTGATTTTGACTTAGAAAATTACCAATTACAATTTGGACTTGACACAAATGCTAGAGATCAGCCCATCACCTCTTCAACTCAAGTTGGCCAAACGCTCATAGTCATCAAGAAACATCATGATTAAACTCAACAAAAGGACTCAAATTTCTGACAATGATGTCATCACCTTGATTCCCACCAACCCCTAATCAACAAGTGGCACCTTTGAGGTAACCGCCTCTATTTCAACCAACCAAGAAGTTGCAATGACGAAGCCAAATAGCTAGGCAATTATTACACATTACAGCTATGACCGAGGGGTATAATGACATGTTAAATCAACCTCAGCTACCAATCAAGTACCATAATTGGGTAGTGACATACACTTTGAGGTCAACACTGTAGTATAATAGTAGATGACAAATCAAGCTTCCAAAAAAAGATCTATAAATAGTGTGAATGGTCCCCTTAAAAGGACATGAAAAATGTATTCTCTTCAACATACTCCAATTTTTAATCAATAAAATGAGACTTTAATTTTCCAAAATTCCAACAAATACTCTATCAAAACTCTTCTAAGTTGATCTAAATTCGCTACATCTTTTTTAATCATCAACATTATTCTTTAAAACAATATTGAGCCCAAAATAAGCCTTAAAATATATAAATATTCAAGTCTTTCCGACGTCAAAGAAACCCTGAAGTTTAACGCCTAACTAAAGCATTATAAGAATGTTTTCTAATACTAATCTTCGACTCGTGCGTTGCACGAGTATTGTATTTATTATTTTATTATTAGTGTGAAATGTACAAAATTTAGAAAAAAGTATTTGAATTTTTTGAAAATGAGAAGTATTTGTATCATAAATTTAACAAATTAGAGAATTTTTTTCTTTTTTTATTTGTTTTGTTTACATTATAAATAAATTTTTCTGAATTTAAAATTCTTTTTAATTCTTTTCTCTTGATAATAAAACTTAATTAGTCAATTTTAATTAAATAATATTTATATATTCTTTATTTAATTTTCGTAACTTTATTTTATTTTATTTTTATTATTTTTTAAAATTGTTTTAATATTTCTTTTTTCTTCATATCATAAATAATTTTTTTCGATTTAATCCTTTTAATTCTTTGTACAACACTCTGAGTTTTGGAAAAATTTTGAGGTTGTCCATTTTTTATGAAATTTTAGTCAAATTTAATTAAAAATATGTCAATCCAACTGATAAAGAAAGAAATTGAATGATTTAACAAATTAAACAACAAAAAAAGATAGGCAAAAAGAAAAAGAAAAAGAGTTATTGTAATGTTTTTACATTAAATTGAAATAATTAAAAATAAATATTATTTATTTAAAATTTAAAAAATTACATTTTATCGTAAAACAAAAAGAATTAAAAATAATTTTAAATCGAATAAAAAATTATTTATAATATGAAAAAAAAGAAATTTTAAAACAATTTAAAAATATATAATAAAAATAAAATAAAAGAAAGTTACGAAATTTCAATAAAGAATATATAAATATTATTTAATTAAAATTAAAAAAATAAGTTTAATTGTACAATCAAAAGAATTAAAAAGATTTTTTTCTAATTGATTTTTATTATTTTTATTTTTTTATGCTATAAGAACCAAAAAAAAAATAATAATAATACTCTGTGTGGATTTCTCTCCAATGGAGAGAATGTGGATGGAGCTCTCCATCCATGGAGAGGAATCTCTCCGTGCATGAACTTTTTTTTCCCCCTTTTTTTTTCTTTTTATTTGTTTTGTTTACATTATAAATAATATTTTTTTAATTTAAAATTCTTTTTAATTATTTACTCATGATAAATAAATTTTTTTCGATTTAATTTTTTTTAATTCTTTTCGTTTTACGATAAAATACAATTTTTTTAATTTTAATTAAATAGTATTTATTTTAATTTTGATTATTAATTTAATTTAAAAACTTTAAAATCACTTTTTTTTTGTTTCTTTTTATCTTTGCCTGTAGTTTTTTGTTATTGTTTAATTTGTTAAATTATTCAGTTTGTTTTCTTTATCAGTTGGATTGGATGAGGTGCAATAGTGTGTAAAAATGGATAAATATTGCAGTGGAGGTGATTATTGTTATATATTTATTGTATAAATATAAAATGTGAAAGAAATAATCAAATTAGATAAAGTGCCAAAGTGGTGGGAAATGTGACATTTGTGTGGGACGTCAGGGGTTCGAGTCACTCCCCCACGCAAATATTAAAATGTCTTGATTGGGGCCTTAGGTTCTTGGATTTCCTTGACTAAAATAAATTATTTTTTATTTATTATTTAATGGGTGAAATTAGTCAGTATTTTCTGACTGTTTGCTTTTGTAACAACCTACTAACAGCCATTAAAACACCCACTACCCAGTCATTAAAATTCTGCATTAACATGGTGAAGACTGTTACTTCCATCTTACTTATATAAATCCATATCTCGTTTTGGGAAAAATACACATAAAAAGAAAATAGAAAAATCATCTTGCATCAATCATCATTTTCATATTCTGAATTTCTTATATTCGAGTTTTTACATTTGTTCTGGAGTATAATTAAGAGTTCTAGAAAAATCATTCATGATTGCTGCACAAGTGGTTTACGATCGTTGTATCCTGGTAGTGATTGTCCACGGAGGTCGTAATAATTATTGACGGGCAATTTCACTTTAGGATATCGTGTTGTCACGAGACTCGATCGGACGATAAGTTTTATATTTCTGAATTATATTGTTCTAATCACTACTGCAACTAATTATTTTTTCCAACAATTATTACAGTAAAGTGGTGTATGAAAATAGAAAAATGATTGAAGATAAAATGACGTCGTTTTTGCTCTCAAAATAAAAAAAAAATTGCTACAGTAAGATAAAATGGAACAATTCACTATTGATTTCCACAGTAACTTCATATTCTCCTTTTTATATAGTAAAGAAAAACAATGTCCATCCATATTATGATTGTTTCAATAATATTGCACATCAATGAAAACGTTCCTCTATAAATAATACGATGGATTGACAATTTTATAAATATTATCAATAAAAGAGCAATCATAATTTAAATTTATATTAATAATATGGCCATTTATTGTAGCTCAATAATTGTTCAAACATGATATATAGATACAATTAACAAGTAAATCCATATTTTAGAGACAAGTTTTTTAATATTTGTTTTTGATAATTTATCACAGTAATTATACAAGTTTTAAAGTGCTTGATTTTTCATTCTACATTTCATTATCTTCTCACTGATAAAATTATAGTTATGATCGTCGACTTAAGAGTAAGTTTCGATGATTGTTGAAACTGAATTAGTTCTAGAATGAGAAAATTGGACCATGGTTTATTAAAAAAAAAAAAAAAAAACTGCCTCATAGCTCTACAAACTCATATTCATCTCAATTGAAGGTATAGAATCAACTAGAGAAGAAAATAATGTAGGAGTTTTGGGCTGGAAAACTGATTGACAGCTTTATCAAAGTCCGGCCCTTGTTGAATGCTTCGAGTTCTTGCTTCGGAGGAAATAGTGAAGAATAGTTGGGTTATTTGGCTCATTTACCTCAATAGCGTGTGACTCAATTTTAATCTATTAGATATAATTAAATAAACAAGATAACACAATTTTCCTAATTTACCTCCCATACTAGGTCTAGGCGTTGGTTTGGATATTTCAATATTTGGAATCAATCATTATACTTCGGATATTTCGTAAATGAAACAATTCAGGTTCTTGTAATTATTGGAACCAAACTCAAACTTGAATCATCGATTAGAGTTTAGACTCAATTACGTCCATTACATTTTTTTAATATACATTTAATTGTTGTAAATATATTAGTATTTATAAATCACTTTTACACCCCCTAGTCATTCAGATTGTTTTATCCTTTGTAGCTCTAATTTCTCTCTATAAATATAGAGATTTTGTTATTAATAAAAGATACAATTGAGTTTTAATTCTTATATATTATTCTCTTATTATTCTATTACTTTTATTTATAACACTTTATCAGTAAGATTATCTAAAAATCAAAATAAATTAGTTAAAAGGTAATAATTTTTATAAGCACAATTTTCTGTCACGTGTACCAAAATTAATTTGATGACATGTGAATTCTTTCGATGTATATATGTATCATAACGAGGTTACTTCTTCTTCTTTACTATTCGTTTATATGCATATTAATTATAATTCACATTTGCACGTATAATCTGTACACATATTAATTCATGGTTTATTAAGTGAATTCATGCTTTACCATTTATTTTGCATTTTGATTCTACTACATAGTACGTAGTTCTGCTTTTAATACTATTAATTTCTGTATATGTGAAATTCACTTGCATGTTCGATATCTTTTACATGTTAGTAAAAGATTTAACCAATAAAAGATTTAGTCAATTTTGTCAACTTCAATTATATATAAATTCATATCCTGTTTGCATGGTAATTAATACTTTTAAACCGATTAAATATCTTTAGATGCTCTTTTATAAATTTTAAATTGATAATCTATCATATTGTTGTCATGAAGAAGCACAACTTTGCAAATATAACATTCTGTTAGAAATCATATTCTTTAAGAATTAATGCTTCTAAATAATACTTTTATTTGTGCTCCTGAGCTAGCACAACATTATTAATGTTAAAAAAAAAATTAATTGATCATGAAGAGCATAATAATGTAGATCTAACATAGATTATATTTTTGTTCTTGAAGAATAAATTTTTAGATCTAACATAGATTATATTTTTGTTCTTGAAGAATAAATTTTTACTTAATTTTTATTTTAAATAATAATATGTTATTGCTTCTGAATATATGATATTAAAATTCTAATATTTCAAATGATATTAATGCATTGCTCTTGAAGAAGCAGTGGTAATATACAAAGTGCCCTCAAAGTAGCACATGTTTAAAAAAGAATATATCATATGTTTTATGAATTTTTGTTTATCTTTGAAGGAAAAACATTCGACCTATGTCATGTGGATATTGATTATTATATAATTATATAATGTTTAATTGTATTCTTCAAAATAAAATAATTTAATTATATCTTACATTGAATTAGATATTCAATTTGTTTAGCATGACCACTTGGACTATTACTGGATCAATAATGATGCAAAATTAAAAATTCAAAGGACATTTAATGAAGAACTAGAAGATCCTACAATATAATGAAATTTAATATGATATTTGTTCTCTTTCATGAAATTTTTTCATTAACCACACTAGCAAAAATAATGACTGAATTCCCTATATTTTTGAAAATTAATTAAGATGATATATGGGGCCTTCCTTGTTGATCATCTAGATATTATTTGTATTTAATAGATTTGATACATATTCTAGTTGATTGCATAGTATTGTAACCTGAATTTTGGAAAATTATTGCTCAAATTTTAATTATAAACATAATTTTCAGATTATACAGTCAAGACTGTGTGTCTTATTCATACTAGTGATCTAAATCTTAATATTTTAATAAGTATTATTTGGGATGGTGATAAATGGTTGGTTTAACACTATTGTTTGTTAAACTCTTTCAATTAATTGAGAACAAAGTAATTCTCATTTCTCTATAGGGAAAGCCATTACGCATCATGCCAACATCATAGTTTTTCCTATCATAAATGGCTTATGATCAAAGCCTAGTTTTTCATCAGATTATTTGATAGTGCAATTAATCTACCGTATTGTACTGAGAAGAAAAGTAAAGGATGATGAGAAGAAATGTGTAGTAGTACCCTTATCTCAAATGGTTAATATTCGATAACTCAACTTATTGATTGTCAATCTCGATTGGACATTTCTCTTAGCAATAGGTGGAGGAACTAAGAAGTTGAAAATAATGTATAAATGTATCATTAGTAAAAACCTTACAAAAGATAATTCGAACTAGAAGTTGAAATAAAATATATTTAGATGTATTTATTGTCCAAAGAGATCAATAATATCACACACACCACTTTAAATGCTTTAACTCGAATTAATGTCTTAGAGGACAATTAGTTAATACTATATTAGATAAATTTATGCCATACTTGAAGCGTGATGATATTCGATTCCAGTGTAAAAATCTCCAAATGAAATAGAGTAATTGGTAAAGATGATTCCATTAAGGATGCATATACTCTTAATAAGTATTTAGATATAACAAATTATAGAATTCCAAAAGAATATCAGATATCTGATGTGTTGAAAATTGAGATATCTTTATAAATTATGTTATTATGGAAGAAATAGGATTGAAAAAGAAAATGATTGTTGACAATACTTTTACACATGATGTTCTGTATTATATCATGAATAGCAAGGAATCGAAATAAATTTGTTGGAACATATCGTTTGAAGTAAATAATTAGTCAAATAAAATGATTCAATCATACTAAAATTGAATTTATTAGAGAAGTATGAAGTTTTTGGATCTACAATCTGAACACCTAAAGATGTATATCTATGTGAAATGAAAAGGGAAAAAGTAAAGTCATAATATAAAATGTATGACTCTTTTTATAATGAATTTCACAAATACTTGTATAAATATATAAGTTATCATGTGATGGATATAATTACAAGTCTCCACCTTGTTAGCATGGCAATCCATGAATTTGATATGAATATAATAAATGTGATTATAATCAACTTATTTTATTTAGATTTAATATTATCTTTAAAGGATTTAATATGCTTGAAATATAATTCAAGTAATATTATCATGAGGGGGAGTAAATATGCATTGTAACATTTTTTCTTTGACCGATTTTTTATCTCATTGGGTTTTCCTGGTAAGATTGTTAATGAGACAATTTTTGTAGCATATTTAAAAAATTAATATATTCTTTTTTCTTTTATTAGGATTTTTCCCACAGGGTTTTCCTAATAAAATTTTAATGGGGCATAATCTTTGTGTAATAAATGTCCATAACATACAAGACATTTATCCTCAAAATAATATTTTTATATGTACGAGGCTCTTGAGTCCTGAAAATATCAACACGAGCTATTTTTGAATCATTATATTACTATGTTTATCAAGTTTTGTCCCACTAATTTTGTTGAAGACACTGACTTATAAAATATTAATATTGAAGACATTGACATACAAAATATAGATCACTTGATACATAAATTGAAATTAGGGGAGTAGTGTACTTTTTTCCTTCAATCAAGTTTTGTTCCATTAAATTTTCTTGAGAAGGTTTAAGGAGACATCATTTTATTATTACAAATTATTTGTAATCCTTTTTCGTTTATTGATATTTTTGTCCAATCGAATTTTCGCCAAATAATATTTCAATGAAATAGTTATTGGATAAATAATTATTAAGGGGGAGTATTGTAAATATAGCAGTATTTATGAATGACTTTTATACCCCTACAACCCTAGTCTTATTTCTTGTAGCTGTAATTTTTCCTATAAAAATGGAGCTTTGGTTCTTAAAAAAGATACAATTGAGTTTTAATTCTTATATTTTCTTCTCTTTTTGTTCTATTACTTTTATTTTATAATATTAATAAACATTTTCATACAGGCCAATTTAGTACACATACATAATACGCTACTACTCGACAGTATTTTTAGAAGGGAGAAAATTCAACTAGAAAATCTTCAAGAAACAAAATAGTGAAAACTAAAAACCATTAAAAGAGGAGAAAATTAAAATATCAAAAATTAAATTACAATTTGAAAAACTTAGCCCTTGTTTAGTGGGGGATTAAAATCAGAATTTTAGTAAATTTTGATAAAAGTTAATAAAATGTGTGGTTGAAAACTTGTGGGGCTCATGTAATATGTAGTTAAAATTAATTATTGACTTTTACTTAGACTAAAATTTAGATTTTAATTCTTACCAAACATATGCTTAATAAATTTTATTTAATCTTTAAGTGACGCATGCTAGAGTTTATAATTTAATTATGAACAATATTTAAATTTTCTATTCTTAAAATGAAATGATGTGACAAATACTAAGTAGATACAAAAATATAAAATCAAGAAATTGTAGTCCACATATTGAACTCACTCTATTTAAATTTAAAAAAAAATTGAAAAATTAAATTTCAAAATAGAACCTGAAATCAAGATAACCTAAAAGGTACATCACATCCCAAACTATTAATATATCAAGTTCAATTATCACACATTACAAAAAACTAAAAAAAATCACTTAAGCCATGTTTGGTCCCTATTATTTCCAAAATACATTTTTCTCTCTTATTTTCAACCGCACTTTCTTCAATAAAATAATATTATATGTAAGCTCAAAACTTTTTCTTATTTTTCCTTATCAAATCACTATTCTAAAATACTTTTTTGGGCAAAAAATGGGACTCAAATAGTCTCTAAGTTTGTAAATAATGAAAGAAAGTAAAAGGCTTGAATTACAAAGCTTGAAAGCTTTGATTCATCAATTTACATCACAACTTAACTTGAACATTTTGAGTCGTAAAAAGTCTAAATTGCAAAGATTAATATATACTAATCTCTGAAATACAACAATCTGATGTAAGGTGAGAGGCAAACAAGTAGGAGTCAATCTTGATTTCTAAGGGTTAGATTATAGAGTGTTAGACTAATTACAATCCAAATTAGGGTTTTTAGGTTTTGTGTTTTCTTTTACCCAGTTTATAAATTGTAAATAAAAAATTATATATAAATTGGTTCTATTTTGGTACCCATAGTTCTAGTCTGAAAACCAAGAACCAAATAGATTTCCATCGGTTATCAGTTATTGGTTCTAGTTCTTAATTTATTTTTTTAGGAACTGGATTGAAGCCTTTGATCTTGGTTCAATTTCGATTCAAGAAATTCGATTTCGGTTAAAGTGTCCAGTCCAACCCCATACAAAAGTTATTGAAAGAGGGAGAGAAAAAATTGAAGAGTCTAAATCCATCTCTATCTCCATCTTCATCTCAATCTCCCATATTCAAGATTAGAATCTCATTTTATTGGCTTATTTTCTTGATTTTGTTTGGGTAGTTTATAAATCTCTCTCTCTCTCTCTCTCGTTTATAATAATGTTTGGTAATGGCATTTATGCTTTATTAAGATTATGTATTAATATATAAAATTGCTTTGAGATTCAAGATTTATGAAAAAAAAAAATGGTTTTATGCTGATTGGAAAAAAATTGCTACGAGGTCGGTGAGGATTTTCTCCTCATTCACTCCACATCAGTGAGAAAACCCTGTCGATCTTGTTACACTAGCCTGTGATGGGATCCTCGGGTCCCTCACCAACGGGAGGCACTATCCCCTTTTTGTGTAATATTGGTGGAATACTACTCAAAATGTGTAATATTGCGTTATTCGTGGTATACTATTTGAATTGAATTTCTTTCTACTGATATAAGGGTGTATTTGATTGTAAATATTTTTCATGAAAAATGTATTTTTTTTCACACATTCCTACTTTTATGTCGTTTGATTGACATTTTTCCATGAAAAATATTTT
The DNA here is from genome assembly GCF_002742605.1 of Olea europaea var. sylvestris. Lineage (NCBI taxonomy): Eukaryota > Viridiplantae > Streptophyta > Magnoliopsida > Lamiales > Oleaceae > Olea > Olea europaea. The sequence goes on along the minus strand of NC_036254.1, from coordinate 9,675,723 downwards.
CTTACTTTAGGTCACGTAATTATATTTTCCTCAAAATAAAAAAAAAATATTTTCTTTAGGGGGAGTAGGATTTTATTTTTCAGGGAATTCACTTTCTATTTCTCTTTGTCATCTATCCACTCTCTCATCTACCTACCAATAAAAATGGACAAGTATAATATTTTTTAAGTTAAAAATTAAATCAATCAAACATATTCAATTGACAATTTTTATACAAATAACTTCTAGGCAATTTGATTGTCTAGAATTTATGTTCTTTCCATCCAAATTCCATGCAATAAAATGCACCCTAATTGTTATTGGAAGTATAAAATTGTTCATTTGATTTTTTGTAAATATTATTCCTCATTCAACAAATTCTTATATAAGTTACTAACATTTGTAAGTTATTGTAGGATGGAGTATACTTTTGACAGTATATTTCGAAAACGTCAAGTGATGTCAAATTGCAATTATGTGAGTTTGAAGAAAGTGTTAAGGGCCTAATGGTCAATATAAGAATAATGCTAAGTGTACAATACATGGTTTAAATCTTTATTAGATCCTTTGTGTTTACTAGTCGGTGATGGAGCAAAGGATTACTAGTCATATGACAAGAGTTCTGCAATCTCAGATGGGAATTCCGCAATCTAAGGTAGGAGTTCTGCAATTTGGGTAGGATTTAAGATAAGAAGGTGAACTTTGTAATTAAGCAAGCAAGATCATACAGATGAGGAGAGTGTGAGCACACAGAAGAGAATAGACAAATAGATTATGCAAAGGTTGACATAGGGGTCACTAAGGTGATAAAGAGGGTGATGGGGGAGGGGGTGATACAGGTGAGATGAGCCCTAATCATCTAGAGTCACATGTTCAATTGAAGGTAGAAGTTAGCATCCAATTTGTATGCATTAATTGTGAACCATAATGTTCTGTACAAGTACTTTGCAAATATGTTAACTTTAAATATACTAATTTAGCTTATACTTGTTTTCTAATTAAATTCTTTTATTCTTTATAAATATTAAATATTTAAACATATGCACGATACTAAACATTAAATAATAAATATATCACAACACATTGCAAATATTTTATGATAATATAAACATCCAATTAAAGATTCAAACAAAACTATGGTGGATGATATTCTAGTCGCAAGCCTGCATCCAGGGGTACGTGGTTGGGCTTTGAGTGGCAACAAATTAATAGGTGGAAAAATATGATTATATAGTTTTGGGTCCATTTATAAGTGAGTTGTGTAATAATGATAGCATAAAGTGTGGTGGGCTTTGAGTGGCAACAAGTTAATAAGTGGAATAATATGATTATATAGTTTTGGGTCCATTTATAAGTAAGTTGTGTAATAATGATAGCATAATTGTGGTGAAAACGCCCTATGATAGGCACAAGGATTGCATGCACACAGAGAAAATTTTCAAATTGAAATTTTTAGACATACAGGTGTTATCATTCAAGTTCACAATATATCTTGTGTCGGGTCCATTTTTTATGAAGAATCAAACTGATCCAGGGATCTTACATATACCTTTTTCACCATCTCGAGAGTTTTTAAAAGCTTATCTTCCTTTGCTGAAGTTAGCATGCTTGTATAACTACGTGAATTTACATGTCCATTATGAAACCCTTCTTGAAACATGTCGTGACTGTGCTCAATCATCAAGATAATTGGTAACTCTTAATCCTTCTTAAACTATGAATTTCGCAATTTCATATAGTTTGATGCCATCATATTATACCGAATACCTATAAAATGTGACCATGTCCAGCATTCAACCCCCCAATTATGTTAATATGTCCCGTTCATTATTTGATTTACTTTCTTTTCGCCTATGTGTCTATCAAATTCTTCAAAACTACTTGTCTCTTGACAACGATACAATTCCAATGGTCTAATATTTGGTCTTCAGGTTGTCTTGTATGTAACCATAATATGCATAAAAAAAACTTCGACCGTACAATTTATTGTAGCAATTTTTTTCGATCAGTAACAAAAATAGGATTTTTGACGTTCCCAATTGTTTCTCTCAACTTTGTATAGAACCAATACATTCCTTGATCATTCTCGCTATTGGTTTTGTTGAATGTGAAATGATAAATTTGAATATTTACACCTTGACATGTAGCAATAACCAACTTGCTTTTGTATCTAGCTTTTAGGGTTGTTCCATCAATTAGAATTAGGAGCCGCATTGAATTAGTAAATTCTAGAGTGAGCATTGTATAATTCAATGTTATGTCCCCTAGGAATTGACCAACTAATAATAGTATCCACTCAAATGTTTTTATTAAGATGTGTCGTGTACCCTCAAGGTCTTAAAATTTGGTGCGTGCTATCGTAAACACTCCAAATTAGAACCTAAACTTCTTAAAATTAAATGTGGTAGCGGAAGTAAGGTCGATTCCACGAAGAGTAATTAGTTTATTTTCTCTACTAGATTAACTAAAATGGCGGTTTTTAGTTTTTGAAACAATTAATTTCTTAAGAAAAATAATTAATATTAATGCAAATCAATAAAATTAACCTTGATCTAAGTCAGCATCCACCATTGGAAATTTATAATCGGTCATTGATCCAAAATAATCATCAATTCACAATTTTAGCATTCATTGTGGGAAACAATTTTTCGTTCGAAATGATTTCCTATTTCTCTTTAGTTTTAATTAATTAGAAAATAGAGATAAAATTAATCCTAATTATCAAATAATCTCAAACAAGCGCGAAGATTTAATTCAATAACTGTTTTATGAAATAGAGAAATCAATGAACTAGATAATACAAGCACACTCGGTTGTATTTAACCTAGATGTATATAATTTCTAAGATTTAATAATTTCCAAAGAAGCAAATTGCTAATCCTAGTTGCATCACAGGTTAAATCAATTAAATAATTACGAATTTGAAAATTTAACTTAGCTATAGATTGTAGAAAATAACAAACTAGTGTGCACCCTAGCTATTAAAGTTAACAATCATAAAAATACATACAAAAGAATATTTAATACCAAAGCATATGAATTAAACTAAAAAAAAGGTGGATCTCGCAGTTATAATTGTTCTAAGACTTCATCTCCTTCGATCAAGCAAAGAGAAATTAGCTAGACTCTTCAATTCTAGGGCTAAAAAAAAAAGGGGGATGGGGGAGGGGGTGATACAGGTGAGATGAGCCCTAATCATCTAGAGTCACATGTTCAATTGAAGGTAGAAGTTAGCATCCAATTTGTATGCATTAATTGTGAACCATAATGTTCTGTACAAGTACTTTGCAAATATGTTAACTTTAAATATACTAATTTAGCTTATACTTGTTTTCTAATTAAATTCTTTTATTCTTCATAAATATTAAATATTTAAACAAATGCACGATACTAAACATTAAATATTAAATATATCACAACACATTGCAAATATTTTATGATAATATAAACATCCAATTAAAGATTCAAACAAAACTATGGTGGATGATATTCTAGTCGCAAGCCTGCATCCAGGGGCACGTGTTTGGGCTTTGAGTGGCAACAAATTAATAGGTGGAAAAATATGATTATATAGTTTTGGGTCCATTTATAAGGAAGTTGTGTAATAATGATAGCATAAAGTGTGGTGGGCTTTGAGTGGCAACAAGTTAATAAGTGGAATAATATGATTATATAGTTTTGGGTCCATTTATAAGTAAGTTGTGTAATAATGATAGCATAATTGTGGTGAAAACGCTCTATGATAGGCACAGGGATTGCATGCACACATAGAAAATTTTCAAATTGAAATTTTTAGACATACAGGTGTTATCATTCAAGTTCACAATATATCTTGTGTCGGGTCCATTTTTTTATGAAGAATCAAACTGATCCAGGGATCTTACATATACCTTTTTCACCATCTCGAGAGTTTTTAAAAGCTTATCTTCCTTTGCTGAAGTTAGCATGCTTGTATAACTACGTGAATTTACATTTCCATTATGAAACTCTTCTTGAAACATGTCGTGACTGTGCTCGATCATCAAGATAATTGGTAACTCTTAATCCTTCCTAAACAATGAATTTCGCAATTTCATATAGTTTGATGCCATCGTATTATATAGAATACCTATAAAATGTGACCATGTCCAGCATTCAACCCCCCAATTATGTTAATATGTCCCGTTCATTATTTGATTTACTTTCTTTTCGCCTGTGTGTCTATCAAATTCTTCAAAACTACTTGTCTCTTGACAACGATACAATTCCAATGGTCTAATATTTGGTCTTCAGGTTGCCTTGTATGTAACCATAACATGCATAAAAAAACTTCAACTGTACAATTTATTTTAGCAATTTTTTTTTTATCAGTAACAAAAATAGGATTTTTGACGTTCCCAATTGTTTCTCTCAACTTTGTATAGAACCAATACATTCCTTGATCATTCTCGCTATTGGTTTTGTTGAATGTGAAATGATAAATTTGAATATTTACACCTTGACATGTAGCAATAACCAACTTGCTTTTGTATCTAGCTTTTGGGGTTGTTCCATCAATTAGAATTAGGAGCTGCATTGAATTAGTAAATTCTAGAGTGAGCATTGTATAATTCAATGTTATGTCCCCTAGGAATTGACCAACTAATAATAGACTTATTGAATACACTCAAAGCTAGTCTATTAAGGATATGTTTGATACAATGAAATATTAGATATTTTCAAATGATAGGTTTGACTTAACTAAAATTTTTCTTTTGTTGAGTACACTCAATGAAATAAATTATAGAGGCATGTTAGGGAAACATATAAGATGTATTAATACAAAGAGTTGTCAACTTAATGATCTGAGAGTTGTATGGAGATATAGTTAATAATATTATCCACTCAAATGTTTTTATTAAGATGTGTTGTGTACCCTCAAGGTCTTAAAATTTGGTGCGTGCTATCGTAGACACTCTAAATTAGAACCTAAACTTCTTAAAATTAAATGTGGTAGCGGAAGTAAGGTCGATTCCACGAAGACTAATTAGTTTATTTTCTATACTAGATTAACTAAAATGGGGGTTTTTAGTTTTTGAAACAATTAATTTCTTAAAAAAACAATTAATATTAATGCAAATCAATAAAACTAACCTTGATCTAAGTCAGCATACACCATTGGAAATTTATAATCGGTCATTGATCCAAAATAATCATTAATTCACAATTTTAGCATTCATTGTGGAAAACAATTTTTCGTTCGAAATGATTTCCTATTTCTCTTTAGTTTTAATTAATTAGAAAATAGAGATAAAATTAATCCTAATTATCAAATAATCCCAAACAAGCGCGAAGATTTAATTCAATAACTGTTTTATGAAATAGAGAAATTAAATGAACTAGATAATACTAGCACACTTGGTTGTATTTAACCTAGATGTATATAATTCCTAAGATTTAATAATTTCCAAAGAAGCAAATTGCTAATCCTAGTTGCATCACAGGTTAAATCAATTAAATAATTACGAATTTGAATATTTAACTTAGCTATAAATTGTAGAAAATAACAAACTAGTGTGCACCCTAGCTATTAAAGTTAACAATCATAAAAATACATACAAAAGAATATTTAATACCAAAGCATATGAATTAAACTAAAAAAACAAGGTGGATCTCACAATTATAGTTGTTCCAAAGCTTCTTCTCCTTCGATCAAGCAAAGAGAAATTAGCTACATATCTTCAATTCTAGAGCGAAAAGAGAGAAAAGTAGATTTTTGGGGCGTTCTCCCTATTTTGGACGAGATTTGGGGTTTATATATCATGTACAAAGTTATTTCTATAAGTGGTTGAATGAAATAAGGAAACGAAAAATTCGCCTCGAAAATGAACTATGCGATCGCTAGGAACAAGCTTATGCGGTCACAAGAAACAAATTATTTCGGCTTCTGAATTCCCTGGACAGTGTTGTGCGACCACATGGTTCAGACCATATTCTCCACCGGATACCTTTGGTCATAACTTTCTCTCTGATATCTGATTGAGGTGATTCAAATTGCGTTGAAAAGCTAACAAAAAGGGCTACAATTTTGCTAGATACAGGAATTTTCCAATTCACAAGTTTACTATGCCAAAAATGAGTCTCAAACAGAGGCTAGAAATCTAGAGCGTAAATTTTCACCTGAAAGTTGATATGTGATATCGCTTCGACTATATTTCATCTCTTTGACTTCTTTCCTCATCCGATTAGCTCCTAAAACTTCGAATTGTCATTCTGTTGCCTGTCTCATCTATGGTCTATTTGTAACTCGGTCCCTGAACTTTAAATTGTTTTCATTTTGGTCATTTTTTGCTCTTTTCTCCTAACTTTCATGATTTCCATCCAATTGCAACCTAAATCAAAATATAAAGGTACTCAGTAAATTTAGGTATCAATTAATCACAAAAGTAAAAAGTACTAATGGATGAAAAATATGAAATTTCTTGTCTTATCAATATAATTTGAAAAGCTAACAAAAAGGGCTACAATTTTGCTAGATACATGAATTTTCCAATTCACAAGTTTACTATGCCAAAAATGAGTCTCAAACAGAGGCTAGAAATCTAGAGTGTAACTTTTTCACCTGAAAGTTGATATGTGATAACGCCTCGACTATATTTCATCTCTTTGACTTCTTTTCTCATCCGATTGGCTCCTAAAACTTCGAATCGTCATTCCGTTGCCTGTCTCATCTATGGTTTATTTGTAACTCGGTCCCTAAACTTTAAATTGTTTTCGTTTTGGTCATTTTTCGCTCTTTTCTCCTAACTTTCACGATTTCCATCCAATTGCAACCTAAATCAAAATATAAAGGTACTCAGTAAATTTAGGTATCAATTAATCACAAAAGTAAAAAGTACTAATGGATGAAAAATATGAACAGTAAATTTAGGTATCAATTAATCACAAAAGTAAAAAGTACTAATGGATGAAAAATATGAAATTTCTTGTCTTATCAATATAAGAAATGGGATCTCAACCCACATGGAGTCAAGTATGGATTTCATAAGTTTATGCGAGTGGGTTATAAATTTCAACGTAATATATTTAATAAAAGACCATGTTAAATTAATTGATGCATTTTATATATTATTCTTTTATTTTTCGTCATTTATATTTATGGAATCATGAATAATAGTTAAGTATTTAAAAGGCATACTAGATGCCAACAACCAAATCAAGTCTTCTTGATTGGCACAACCTGAGAATTGTTCTCAGGCATGAGAAATTTGGTTATGTCCTCAAGTAACCTTTTCTAGAGACACCTGCTAATGACTTGACTAAGGAATAGGTGGCTGCTATAATAACATAGTGATGATGACAATACTGTGACTTGTGTGATGCTTGCATTATATCACTCGAATGATAAAAGCAACATGAGGGTATAGATGATAATTTATGATTTTTATCTCAAAGAGTTGTATAATGAATAATCATTTGTAGAAGGATATGAGACTTCTAAAAACTATACTGGTGCAAAATGACATAAGCATCTTTAGTCAGTGCTCATGTACTAAAGATGAATGACATTGTGAAATTGTTTTAATTGAGTTCAGCCATGAACCATGAACAAAGTATTGACTTGATTCTACAATCTTTGCCAAAGAGTTATTCATAGCTAATTGTGAATTTAAAGATGAATAAACTCGAGCGATTACTTCCTAAGTTACTTAATATGCTTAAAATTGTTAAGCCCAATATCAAAGTATGTAGTGGGCAAGCTATTGATTCATCTAAGGATACTAAGACAAAGTTTAAAAGGACTTTGACAAAGCATCCAAGGTGGCTAAAATAGTTAAAGTGAAAAAAGACAAAAAAAAATCTAATGACCCTTGTTATCATATTGGAATGCTGCAAGGCTTATATATACTTCATTAGCTTCTAGGGTATTAAAGACCAGATATAATTTCATATTTGTATAAATATGCCATATTTTTCTTTTATTTTTCGTTATTTATATTTATGGAATCATGAATAATAGTTAAGTATTTAAAAGGCATACTAGATGCCAACAACCAAATCAAGTCTTCTTGATTGGCACAACCTGAGAATTGTTCTCAGATATGAGAAAATTGGTTATGTTTTCAAGTAACCTTTTCCAGAGACACCTGCTAATGACTTGACTAAGGAATAGGTGGCTGCTATAATAACATAGTGATGATGACAATACTGTGACTTGTGTGATGCTTGCATTATATCACTCGAATGATAAAAGCAACATGAGGGTATAGATGATAATTTTTGATTTTTATCTCAAAGAGTTGTATGATGAATAATCATTTGTAGAAGGATATGAGACTTCTAAAAACTATACTGGTGCAAAATGACATAAGCATCTTTAGTCAGTGCTCATGTACTAAAGATGAATTACATTGTGAAATTATTTTAATTGAGCTTAGCCATGAACCATGAACAAAGTATTGACTTGATTCTACAATCTTTGCCAAAGAGTTATTCATAGCTAATTGTGAATTTAAAGATGAATAAACTCGAGTGATTACTTCCTAAGTTACTTAATATGCTTAAGATTGTTAAGCCCAATATCAAAGTATGTAGTGGGCAAGCTATTGATTCATCTAAGGATACTAGGACAAAGTTTAAAAGGACTTTGACAAAGCGTCCAAGGTGGCTAAAATAGTTAAAGTGGAAAAGGACAATAAAAAATCTAATGACGCTTGTTATCATACTGGAATGCTGCAAGGCTTATATATACTTCATTAGCTTCTAGGGTATTAAAGACCAGATATAATTTCATATTTGTATAAATATGCATAAACTAAATAGAAGTAGACCACTGCAAAATAGAGAAGTTGACCTGCACGTTAAAAATGAACAAATGTTGTTATATTGCTTATAGAAGCATATTTCTTATTATTGCCTTTAGGCTAACTATTAGAATTAGAGAAATGTTATTCTATTCTCACCATTACCAAGACCATTATTTAAATTCTATGTTTGGACATGAATTATTTTAATGTTAAGGACAATTGTTGTTCATTTTTATCTTGATAAAATCTTAATGGCTATGATAAATTATAAAATGATATTTATATTTTAAATATTGAGTGTTCTATAATGAGTATAGAATTTGAAAAGCATAAAAATGATAATTTGAATAACACATATGTCCGGCATTACAGACTATGTCACATAAATGAAAATGTAATTCAAAAATTACATAGAGATGTATACTTGTGTCAAATGATTTTGAATCTAAGCATGATGATCAAATCCCTTTTTACTTGAAAAGGTGAAAAATTTGCACAGTTACTGGGTCTAATACACAATGATGAATGTGGACCCATGTCAATTAATGCTAGATGAGGTCTCTATTATTTCATCATATTTACTAATGACTACTTCAGAAATGGTGATATATATTTGATGAAACTCAAGCATAGAACTCTTGAAAAGCTGAAAGGATTCAAGTTAGAAATATAGAAATAAGTAAGTAAATGAATTATCACATTAAGACCTGATTGAGGTGGAAAATATTTAAAAGTGAGAATTTTAGACTATCTATAAGAGAATGAGCTCCTCTCGTAGTTGAATCCACTACATACACCAAAACATAAAGGTGTATATGAAAAGAGGAATCGTACATTATAAGATATGGTGGGATAAATAACTAGCCATGCAAACTTCCCAAAATCATTTTGGGATAATGCATTGATTGCCATGTGTTATATAGTAAATCGTATCTCATCTAAGTCGTCGATACAACCCCATACGAGTTATGGAAAGGAAGAAGATCTAACTTGTCCCATATTAAAGTTTGGGAGCGCTTATGTGAAGTGCACTAATAAGATAAACTTGAAGCTAAATTCGAAAAGTGCATATTCGTGGGATATCCAAAAGAAGCAATTGGAAATAAAACCTATAATCTAATTTCCAATTGAGAAGAAGGTATTCTTCTCAAAACATGTCATATTCCTAGAGAAAGAATTTATTCTAAAAGAGGATAGAACAGAATAGATCTTGAAGGAGTTCAAGAATCTACAGATATAGTTGACCAAGTAGATGAACCTAAGTTCGATCCCACACTTGCTGAGAGACATGATCTTGCTTAGGAAGTAGAGACTTCTAAAGATACGTAAGCTCCAAATAATCTTGTAGGATCATTCAACCTCCTAGAAGGTATGAAGCTATGATTACTAATCCAAAATTACTAATCGAAAATGATGAACCTACTAGTTAAGCAGAATCACATTCAAGTATTGACTTAAAGAGATGGGCAAGAGGCCATGGAATCCAAGATGATTGCAATGTGTATGAACAAGGTTTAGACCTTATTGACCTACCTAATGGGTAAAACCTATAAGTTGTAAATGAGTTTATTGAATAGGTCAACATGGATGGAAACATCCATACATACAAGAGAAACATTAGCGGTAAAAAGATTATAAACAAAGGCAAGGAATTGACTTTGATGAAATCTTCTAGCCTATAGCCATGATAAAGTCTATTTGAGATTTGCTTGTAATAGTTACATACCATGACTATGAATTATAGTAAAACGATGTTAAAACTACATTCTTTAATAGGAACTTTCGAGAGGAAGTGTACATGACATAACCCGAAGGTTTTGAATTCAAGGAAGCTAACAAGGTATGCAAGCTTGATCGATCCACTTAAGAATTAAAGCAAACATCTAGAAGCTGTAATTTTCGCTTTGATGAGACAATTAGAAGGTTCGATATTAAAAATGAAGATCAATTGTGTGTTTACAAGAAGATAATAGGAGCATTGTCGTATTCCTAATATAATATGTAGATGACATACTATTAATAGGATATGACGTCTCTATATTTCAATTGTTGAAATTGTAATTGTTAAAGGATATCTTCATTAAGGATACGGGAAGAACAACTTGATCTATAGAGATAGATATAAAATCTTGAGAATAATTTATATAGAAAAAATGAACTGAGAGTTCATAAAAATGCTGATACTAGCTTTTACTCAGATTAGAATGATAGCAAATTTCAATCAAGATATGGTTTACTCGTAATAATTGAGTGGTTAGTTGGAAATGTCTCAAACATTAAACAACCTTTAATTCAATAGCGAAAATCTAATGCACTATTGTTTTAGAAGCAGCAAAGAGTTGCAGTATGGATTATGAAGTTCATTAATGAATTTGGAGTAATTCTTAACATTATTGATCACTCACCTTTGTACTGTGATAAAATGGAGTAATTGTGCAAGTTAAGGAACTAAGATTTCATCAATAATCTAAACATATATTAAGGCAATATCATTTCATCAAAGAAATAATACAAAGAAATGACATAAAGAAAGAACGAATTCTCACAATTGATAATATTGCAAATCCATTGACAAAGAGTTGTCACATCCTGAACATGATTGTTAGGTAGATTTTTATGATAATTATATACACAAGTGATTTTATCTAGCACAAGTGGAGTTTATAAGTTTTATGCCCTAAGTCCTATTAACTTCGGACATAAACAATTTTAATATATAATTGATGCATTTCATTTATTACAGGTCTATTATTTAATTTATTACAGGTCTATTATTTAATTTATTATATTAATAAATTAAACAATAGAATCAGTAGATTCAAGTCTCAGTAATATGTTAATCACAAAAAGTTATATTTACAAGATACAAATTATATATTACTGAATCTTGCAAGTAATAAGGAGATACGGATATCGTTATTACGAATATGCCATTACGTATGGCATTTCATATTTATAAAGTAAGTAGTTGATCTCACAAGCTACGTAGATATTTTATTATAGAACAAAATTTGAAAACTTGATGGGCAGATTCCACATGGATAACTATCTGAATGTCAATGGTTAATCTATAAATTGGTTCTTCGACATGAGGTTATCATAGTGCCTTATATGAGGACAATTATACTTTGGTGATATTGGATGTTGTTCAGCTAATGGTTGTTAGATGACCTCATTCGGGTACGTCAAGAATTATATGAAGGTTGTGAATGATCAATAAAGAATTTGTCACTCTTAGATAGTAAGAGATTATGATCTATATTTTATTCAGTTAAGTTGATAACGAAATCATTGGCCAGGACGTACTCATAGATCGAAAAAGAGTTTTCGACTTACATTAACTTAAAGTAGATGAAAGATATGATCAATAGTTGAGATTGACACACATTAATATCTCGTAATTGATTGGATAATATTGATGGAAAGATTATAGTTTCACGGTAAACGAAAAAGTTTAGTTTTATCATACCACGTTACATTTTCGTCACATATATTGTTTTGATATATTGTTAGATATCAATTAGGGACGACGGATGTAAATTATTGATAAATTAAAAAGGTGTATTTTAATTTATCGATTTTGTTTAGATCAAACTAATAATTCACATCGTTCGATATTGTGATTGGAAACTTGATGAGTCATACACAAGAGGAAAACTAGAAGATTGAGATTTATCAATTAATTAATTGACAAGTGTTGGACAACTAAATAATTAGGTTGCTTGTTAATATGTCCGAATTCATTAATTAGATTAATTAATTCGTGGACAAAATTAATCAATTGGATTAATTAAATATTGGATCGGGTTAAATTTAAGAGACGGGCCAAGCCCACTTGAACTTATATTAATAGGCTATTAAGGGTTTGAAAATTTATATGAAAACACAATTCATATTCTTGCTAGTACAAGAAAAGAAAACTCTAGTTCTTTCAATCTTATTCTTGTGTGGATTTCTATTGGAGTCTGAACAACTGGATACCTGTGAATTGTAGATCAGAGATGTTCTCTTTCCTTCTTGCCTTCCTATTTTCGGCTTTCAAGTTGTAGACAGTCCTTGAAGGAATTCATCAAATGTATAATTCTTTATCACAATTTCTCTCTAAACACAAAGAAGATCTTTGGCAGAAATTTATTTTATTTTTTGCTGTGTATGATTAAGTAAATTCCCAACATCGATTTCATATTTGAATTTTAATTCAAAATTTTTGCTTAAAATTTTTATAAATTTGTTCAATAATACATAAAAATATATCTAGAGATGTTAAAATAAGTCGAAATAAAATTTAACAATTAAAAAAGTAAACTAAACTAATGAAACTGAAATTAAGTATACATAAAAGTGCAAATGTACTTATTGATTCATAATAATGTATTAGCTTCTAATGAATATTCACGATATCTTTGTGTTATGTTTTTGAATAAGTTTTTGACGTTTTAGTGATGAAGAAGACGAAAAATGAAAGGGTCATCAGTTTTAAATTTGAATTGGGATGAGTTATTTTTCTTTTTTAATTGGATTTTAATGTCATATTATCCTTGGCTTATATTAGTAAAAGTGGTTATATACACACCACATTTTTAAAAAAAAATATAAATATACCATATTTTAATTACATTAGAGGTCATTAACCTTCATTCATTATAACACTTATATCTTTCAAGTTTTTTCTTCACATTCTTATTTTTAACTTTTTATTGATCAGAAAATTTTGTCCTTAATCATATTTTTGTTCAAAAATATTGTTAACATACTTTAAAATGAGGATCAAATATTAATATGATTTTCATATTATTATTTGTTTTGCTTATTTAAAATATAAAGAAAAAATAAGTCTTTATTCTACATCCCTTTAAATAAAGCCAAAACATGTTTATTGATATAAAAAAAAACCACAGCATATTAGTTTTACAATTATTTTATACAATAATTTAACACGTCAATTATAAAAGAAATTGAAGAAAAATTTCGAGTTCAGGAGAATAAGAATGTAACGAAAAAATGTTTGAGACATGAATATTATAATTTGTAAAAGTTTTGGACCTTTCATACAATTAAAATGTATTCTAATTAATTATTAAAAATTGTTGTATGAATACATTTAGCCTTTTAGTATATATAAACTTTAGAAATTGTATTTTTTTGTCTTTTTATATAAAAGATGCATTTATCACTTATGCATAATAAGTTAGGCTTATCCCCTAAATCATTTGAAGGTCCTGTTTCATAGCCATTTTTTTAAAAATGAGAATGAAAAATATAATTATACTGGGACACATACAAGAGATACAAAATTAAATATGGTTAATTAATGTGATGGATAACGATCATATTTTTCATTTTTATGGCTGAAAAAATGGGAATCAAACGAGAACTAAGTTAAACTTCACCTATTTGAAAAAACAAATAATATAAAATATTACCCAAAAAATGTAAATTGACCCTAAAGTCAAACATTACAAATATTTTTAAAAGAATAGAAAATAATATTTCCAATACTATAAAATATATACACACTAGGGGCACCATTTCCATTCTTTTATAAAGCACATAAGATATTACATGCTTAGAAGAAAACAAAGAGAAATCCAAAAAGAGTAAAAGCAAAAGAGATTTGACAAACGAAACAAAACCAAACGAAAATGGGAAAAAGTCAGGCAAATTCTTATCCTCTTCTAAAAGAGATACCTAATAATCGCATTAGACTCTCGTCCACAATTTATTGGCAACGTGTCAACATCTGCCCTATCTTATTCCCATGTGTTTCAACGGTTCTGATTGACCCACATAACTTTAGCAGTACCACACGTACTGGGCCATTTCTCGTCTCAAACACATGATATAGACACACTTCTTCACCTGGATAAAGCTAGCCGGATCTCTTCCGCCAATAAATTAGGGGCACTAAGGTGGGGCAAATGGCCCTCAACATCCAAAATATGCACCGTGCTCCGCCCTCCGAGGTGGTTCTTCAGATAAGTCGCAACTGACATCGGCACCGACACATCCCTAGCTGTTTGAATTATGGAACATGGCACCTTGACTAGGCCTAATACACCCCTTAAATCACTATTAAAAACAACTCTTGATACATAAAGTGTTATGTCTGGCCTCATGTTAAATAACGTCCGACTAAATTCCCTCACTGCCGCCGGCACGTCGGCTCCCACCGCTAGCGGAGCGAACCCATTTACCCATGCGTCATAATTTGCCTCCATCGCCGAGAACACACTCTCAATTTCTCCTTCTTCGATGCCACCATGGTAGTCTCTATCATTCAAGAATCTGGAAATAAATTTTCAATATTGATTAGTAATCTTCGTTAAAAAAAGAAACTCATTTGTGCGATCGGATGATTGAGAATAAGATACGTCAAATGGATCAGATATAGGAGTGTTGTTTTGCTAAAAAATCGAGCAATTTCTTGAATATCTCAAATGCGAATAATCACTAGAATAGTTTCGATTAAAACATAACTTTGAGTAGTTTTTAAGCAAATCAATGAACTTTAGTGAATACTCATTAAATATATTGACAAGATGCTTTCCACTTTATTGGCACTTTGAACAACAAAAGGCACAAAGATTCCCATTTCTGGGCTGGTCTAAACACAAAGTAAAATTGTTACTTTTGTCTGTCCAAGTATTTCAAGATGCAGCAAAATTATTGGATAAATTACCTCGGAGAAGCACCTATGAGGATGAGTTTGGTGAAGAGCTCTGGTCGCCGAATAGAGGCCAAAATTCCGATCATGGCAGAGACAGAGTGACCAACATAAGCACAGCGCTCGACACCAAGAGCATCGAGGATATGCAGAAGGTCATCAACATAGGCATCGAGAGTGGTGTAACGACGAAAATTGAAGCTATCAGGGTTAACACTGCCCGCACACACAAGGTCATAGAGGACAACCCGATAATCACGCAAGAAAAATGGTAGAATGTGCTTCCATGCGGACTGATCCGTGCCGAAGCCATGAGCTAGGACAAGGATTTTCTTGCCAGAGCCCTCCACTTGCACGTTCAAGGCTTCTAATAGACTCTGGCCCATAATCTTCTAGATTTGAAAATGATGAATATGAGGGAAAAGATTTGGTGGGTTTCGGTAAAGACTTTAGAGAGCGGAAATGTTTGTATGAATTTTGTTTTGTGTGAGTGGATATTTTTCACATATATTAGTGTAGTGTATGTTTGGTCTGCTATTTATATAGCTACGTAGAAAGTATATCTACGTTGGTAGTATTTGCTAAGGTGACTTGGGATGTCTAGTTTGAGAAGGTGACAGCTGAATCTCCAGTGTGTATTGGTGCTAACCACAGTGATATAGTGCATTGGGTCATTTGACCACCCAACACCACCCCACCCCAACCCACAAAAAAGAAAAAAAAAAAAAAAAAAAAAAATTTTTGGCTACAATTTTGCTAGATACAGGAATTTTCCAATTCACAAGTTTACTATGCCAAAAATGAGTCTCAAACAGAGGCTAGAAATCTAGAGCGTAAATTTTCACCTGAAAGTTGATATGTGATATCGCTTCGACTATATTTCATCTCTTTGACTTCTTTCCTCATCCGATTAGCTCCTAAAACTTCGAATTGTCATTCTGTTGCCTGTCTCATCTATGGTCTATTTGTAACTCGGTCCCTGAACTTTAAATTGTTTTCATTTTGGTCATTTTTTGCTCTTTTCTCCTAACTTTCATGATTTCCATCCAATTGCAACCTAAATCAAAATATAAAGGTACTCAGTAAATTTAGGTATCAATTAATCACAAAAGTAAAAAGTACTAATGGATGAAAAATATGAAATTTCTTGTCTTATCAATATAAGAAATGGGATCTCAACCCACATGGAGTCAAGTATGGATTTCATAAGTTTATGCGAGTGGGTTATAAATTTCAACGTAATATATTTAATAAAAGACCATGTTAAATTAATTGATGCATTTTACATATTATTCTTTTATTTTTCGTTATTTATATTTATGGAATCATGAATAATAGTTAAGTATTTAAAAGGCATACTAGATGCCAACAACCAAATCAAGTCTTCTTGATTGGCACAACCTGAGAATTGTTCTCAGATATGAGAAAATTGGTTATGTTTTCAAGTAACCTTTTCCAGAGACACCTGCTAATGACTTGACTAAGGAATAGGTGGCTGCTATAATAACATAGTGATGATGACAATACTGTGACTTGTGTGATGCTTGCATTATATCACTCGAATGATAAAAGCAACATGAGGGTATAGATGATAATTTTTGATTTTTATCTCAAAGAGTTGTATGATGAATAATCATTTGTAGAAGGATATGAGACTTCTAAAAACTATACTGGTGCAAAATGACATAAGCATCTTTAGTCAGTGCTCATGTACTAAAGATGAATTACATTGTGAAATTATTTTAATTGAGCTTAGCCATGAACCATGAACAAAGTATTGACTTGATTCTACAATCTTTGCCAAAGAGTTATTCATAGCTAATTGTGAATTTAAAGATGAATAAACTCGAGTGATTACTTCCTAAGTTACTTAATATGCTTAAGATTGTTAAGCCCAATATCAAAGTATGTAGTGGGCAAGCTATTGATTCATCTAAGGATACTAGGACAAAGTTTAAAAGGACTTTGACAAAGCGTCCAAGGTGGCTAAAATAGTTAAAGTGGAAAAGGACAATAAAAAATCTAATGACGCTTGTTATCATACTGGAATGCTGCAAGGCTTATATATACTTCATTAGCTTCTAGGGTATTAAAGACCAGATATAATTTCATATTTGTATAAATATGCATAAACTAAATAGAAGTAGACCACTGCAAAATAGAGAAGTTGACCTGCACGTTAAAAATGAACAAATGTTGTTATATTGCTTATAGAAGCATATTTCTTATTGTTGCCTTTAGGCTAACTATTAGAATTAGAGAAATGTTATTTTGTTCTCACCATTACCAAGACCATTATTTAAGTTCCATGTTTGGACATGAATTATTTCAATGTTAAGGACAATTGTTGTTCATTTTTATCTTGATAAAATCTTAATGGCTATGATAAATTATAAAATGACATTTATATTTTAAATATTGAGTGTCCTATAATGAGTATAGAATTTGAAAAGCATAAAAATGATAATTTGAATAACACATATGTCCGGCATTGCAGATTATGTCACATAAATGAAAATGTAATTCAAAATTACATAGAGATGTATACTTGGGTCAAATGATTTTGAATCTAAGCATGATGATCAAATCCCTTTTTACTTGAAAAGGTGAAAAATTTGCACAGTTACTGGGTCTAATACACAATGATGTATGTGGACCCATGTCAATTAATGCTAGATGAGGTCTCTATTATTTCATCATATTTACTAAAATAGTGATATATATTTGATGAAACTCAAGCATAGAACTCTTGAAAAGCTGAAAGGATTCAAGTTAGAAATAGAGAAATAAGTAGGTAAATGTATTATCACATTAAGACCTGATTGAGGTGGAAAGTATTTAAAAGTGAGAATTTTAGATTATCTATAAGAGAATGAGCTCCTCTCGTAGTTGAATCCACTACATACTCCAAAACATAAAGGTGTATATGAAAAGAGGAATCGTAGATTATAAGATATAGTGGGATAAATAACTAGCCATGCAAACCTCCCAAAATCATTTTGGGATAATGCATTGATTGCCATGTGTTATATAGTAAATCTTATCTCATCTAAGTTGTCGATACAACTTCATACGAGTTATGGAAAGGAAGAAGATCTAAGTTGTCCCATATTAAAGGTTGGGAGCGCTTATGTGAAGTGCACTAATAAGACAAACTTGAAGCTAAATTCGAAAAGCGCATATTCATGGGATATCCAAAAGAAGCAATTGGAAATAAAACCTATAATCCAATTTCCAATTGAGAAGAAGGTATCCTTCGTAAAACATGTCATATTCCTAGAGAAAGAATTTATTCTAAAAGAGGATAGAACAGAATAAATCATGAAGGAGTTCAAGAATCTACAGATATAGTTAACCAAGTAGATGAACCTAAGTTCGATCCCACACTTGCTGAGAGACATGATCTTGCTCAGGTAGTAGAGACTTCTAAAGATACGTAAGCTCCAAATAATCTTGTAGGATCATTCAACCTCCTAGAAGGTATGAAGCTATGATTACTAATCCAAAATTACTAATCGAACACATGGATGGAAATATCCATACATACAAGAGAAACATTAGCAGTAAAAAGATTATAAACAAAGGTAAGGAATTGACTTTGATGAAATCTTCTAGCCTATAGCCATGATAAAGTCCATTTGAAATTTGCTTGTAATAGTTACATACCATGACTATGAATTATAGCAAAACGATGTTAAAACTACATTCTTTAACAGGAACTTTCGAGAGGAAGTGTACAGGACATAACCCGAAGGTTTTGAATTCAAGGAATCTAACAAGGTATGCAAGCTTGATCGATCCACTTAAGAATTAAAGCAAACATCTAGAAGCTGTGATGAGACAATTAGAAGGTTCGATATTAAAAATGAAGATCAATTGTATGTTTACAAGAAGATAATAGGAGCATCGTCGTATTCCTAATATAATATGTAGATGACATACTATTAATAGGATATGACGTCTCTATATTTCAATCGTTGAAATTGTAATTGTTAAAGGATATCTTCATTAAGGATACGGGAAGAACAACTTGATCTATAGAGATAGATATAAAATCTTGAGAATAATTTATATAGAAAAAATGAACTGAGAGTTCATAAATATGCTGATACTAACTTTTACTCAGATTAGAATGATAGCAAATTTTAATCAAGATATGGTTTACTCGTAATAATTGAGTGGTTAGTTGGAAATGTCTCAAACATTAAACAACTTTTAATTCAATAACAAAAATCTAATACACTATTGTTTTAGAAGTAGCAAAGAGTTGCACTATGGATTATGAAGTTCATTAATGAATTTGGAGTAATTCTTAACATTATTGATCACTCACCTTTGTATTGTGATAAAATTGAGTAATTGTGCAGGTTAAGGAACTAAGATTTCATCAATAATCTAAACATGTATTAAGGCAATATCATTTCATTAAAGAAATAATACAAAGAAATGACATAAAGAAAGAACGAATTCTCACAATTGATAATATTGCAAATCCATTGACAAAGAGTTGTCACATCCTAAACATGATTGTTAGGTAGATTTTTATGACAATTATATACACAAGTGATTTTATCTAGCACAAGTGGAGTTTATAAGTTTTATGCCCTAAGTCGAATTAACTTTGGACATAAACAATTTTAATACATAATTGATGCATTTCATTTATTACAAGTCTATTATTTAATTTATTATATTAATAAATTAAACAATAGAATCAGTAGATTCAAGTCTTGGTAATATGTTAATCACAAAAAGTTATATTTACAAGATACAAATTATATATTACTGAATCTTAAATCATTTGTGGTCGCAAGTAATAAGGAGATACGAATATCATTGTTACGAATATGCCATTATGTATGTCATTTCATATTTATAAAGTAAGTAGCTAATCTCACAAGTTACGTAGATATTTTATTATAGAACAAAATTTGAAAACCTAATGGATAGATTCCACATGGATAACTATCTGAATGTCAATGGTTAATCTATAAATTGGTTCTTCGACACGAGGTTATCATAGTGCCTTATATGAGAACAATTATACTTTGGTGATATTGGATGTTGTTCAGCTAATGGTTGTTCGACGACCTCATTCGGGTATGTGAAGAATTATATGAAGGTTGTGAATGATCAATAGAGAATTTGTCACTCTTAGATAGTAAGAGATTATGATCTATATTTCATTCAGTTAAGTTGATAATGAGATCATTGGCCAAGACGTACTCATAGATCGAAAAAGAGTTTTCGACTTACATTAACTTAAAGTATATGAAAGATATGATCAATAGTTGAGATTGACACACATTAATATCTCGTAATTGATTGGATCATATTGACGGAAAGATAATAGTTTCACGGTAAACGAAAAAGTTTAGTTTTATCATACCACGTTGCATTTTCGTCACATATATTGTTTTGATACATTGTTGATATCGATTAGGGACGATGAATGTAAATTATTGATAAATTAAAAAGGTGTATTTTAATTTATCGATTTTGTTTAGATCAAAATAATAGTTCACATCGTTCGATATTGTGATTGGAAACTTGATGAGCCATACACAAGAGGAAAACTAGAAGATTGAGATTTATCAATTAATTAATTGACAAGTGTTGGACAACTAAATAATTAGGTTGCTTGTTAATATGTCCGAATTCATTAATTGGATTAATTAATTCGTGGACAAAATTAATCAATTGGATTAATTAAATATTGGATCGGGTTAAATTTAAGAGACGGGCCAAGCCTACTTGAACTTATATTAATAGGCTATTAAGGGTTTGAAAATTTATATGAAAACACAATTCATATTCTTGCTAGCACAAGAAAAGAAAACTCTAGTTCTTTCAATCTTATTCTTGTGTGGATTTTTATTGGAGCCTGAACAACTGGATACCTGTGAATTGTAGATCATAGATGTTCTCTTTCCTTCTTGACTTCCTATTTTCGGCTTTCAAGTTGTAGATAATCCTTGAAGGAATTCATCATATGTATAATTCTTTATCACAATTTCTCTCTAAACACAAAGAAGATCTTTGGCATAAATTGAAATTTATTTTATTTTTTGCTGTGTATAATTAAGTAAATTCCCAACATCGATTTCATATTTGAATTTTAATTCAAAATCTTTGCTTAAAATTTTTATAAATTTGTTCAATAATACATAAAAATATATCTAGAGATGTTAAAATAAGTCGAAATAAAATTTAACAATTAAAAAAGTAAACTAAACTAATGAAACTGAAATTAAGTATACATAAAAGTGCAAATGTACTTATTGATTCATAATAATGTATTAGCTTCTAATGAATATTCATGATATCTTTGTGTTATGTTTTTGAATAAGTTTTTGACGTTTTAGTGATGAAGAAGACGAAAAGTGAAAGGGTCATCCGTCTTAAATTTGAATTGGGATGAGTTATCTTTCTTTTTTAATTGGATTTTAATGTCATATTATCCTTGGCTTATATTAGTAAAAGTGGTTATATACACACCACATTTTTTTTTAAAATATAAATACACCATATTTTAATTACATTAGATGTCATTAACCTTCATTCATTATAACACTTATATCTTTCAAGTTTTTTCTTCACATTCTTATTTTTGACATTTTATTGATCAGAAAAACTGTCCTTAATCATATTTTTGTTCAAAAATATTGTTAACATACTTTAAAATGAGGATCAAATATTAATATGATTTTCATATTATTTGATATCTTTGTGTTATGTTTTTGAATAAGTTTTTGACGTTTTAGTGATGAAGAAGACGAAAAATGAAAGGGTCATCAGTTTTAAATTTGAATTGGGATGAGTTATTTTTCTTTTTTAATTGGATTTTAATGTCATATTATCCTTGGCTTATATTAGTAAAAGTGGTTATATACACACCACATTTTTAAAAAAAAATATAAATATACCATATTTTAATTACATTAGAGGTCATTAACCTTCATTCATTATAACACTTATATCTTTCAAGTTTTTTCTTCACATTCTTATTTTTAACTTTTTATTGATCAGAAAATTTTGTCCTTAATCATATTTTTGTTCAAAAATATTGTTAACATACTTTAAAATGAGGATCAAATATTAATATGATTTTCATATTATTATTTGTTTTGCTTATTTAAAATATAAAGAAAAAATAAGTCTTTATTCTACATCCCTTTAAATAAAGCCAAAACATGTTTATTGATATAAAAAAAAAAAAAAAACCACAGCATATTACTTTTACAATTATTTTATACAATAATTTAACACGTCAATTATAAAAGAAATTAAAGAAAAATTTGGAGTTCAGGAGAATAAGAATGTAACGAAAAAATGTTTGAGACATGAATATTATAATTTGTAAAAATTTTGGACCTTTCATACAATTAAAATGTATTCTAATTAATTATTAAAAAAATTTTGTATGAATACATTTAGCCTTTTAGTATATATAAACTTTACAAATTGTATTTTTTTTGTATTTTTATATAAAAGATGCATTTATCACTTATGCATAATAAGTTAGGCTTATCCCCTAAATCATTTTAAGGTCCTGTTTAATAGCCATTTTCTTAAAAATGAGAATGAAAAATATAGTTATAGCGGGACCCATACAAGAGATACAAAATTAAATATGATGAATTAATGTGATAGATAACAATCATATTTTTTATTTTTATAGCTAAAAAATGGGAATCAAACGAAACTAAGGGAGTGTTTGAGTCACATTATTTTGGTAACAATGCATTCTTGAATAGTGTATTGATGGGAAATGTGTGGTTAATAAATAAAGAAAAATTTTTGATCTGCATATAATATTATTTTATTGAAAAATGTGTGGTTGAAATAATGACAAATCACTATTTAAGAATATTTTTTTTTGAAATAATGTGGCTCAAACACCCCATAAGTTAAACTTCACCTATTTGAAAAAACAAATAATATAAAATATTACCCTAAAAATGTAAATTGACCCTAAAGTCCAACATTACAAATATTTTTAAAAGAATAGAAAATAATATTTCCAATACTATAAAATATATACACACTTGGGGCACCATTTCCATTCTTTTATAAAGCACATAAGATATTACATGCTTAGAAGAAAACAAAGAGAAATCCAAAAAGAGTAAAAGCAAAATAGATTTGACAAACGAAACAAAACCAAACGAAAATGGGAAAAAGTCAAGCAAATTCTTATCCTCTTCTAAAAGAGATACCTAATAATCGCAATAGACTCTCGTCCACAATTTATTGGCAACGTGTCAACATCTGCCCTATCTTATTCCCATGTGTTTCAACGGTTCTGATTGACCCACATAACTTTAGCAGTACCACACGGACTGGGCCATTTCTCGTCTCAAACACATGGGATAGACACACTTCTTCACCTGGATAAAGCTAGCCGGATCTCTTCCGCCAATAAATTAGGGGCACTAAGGTGGGGCAAATGGCCCTCAACGTCCAAAATATGCACCGTGCTCCGCCCTCCGAGGTGGTTCTTCAGATAAGTCGCAACTGACATCGGCACCGACACATCCCTAGCTGTTTGAATTATGGAACATGGCACCTTGACTAGGCCTAATACACCCCTTAAATCACTATTAAAAACAACTCTTGATACAAAAAGTGTTATGTCTGGCCTCATGTTAAATAACGTCCGACTAAATTCCCTCACTGCCGCCGGCACGTCGGCTCCCACCGCTAGCGGAGCGAACCCATTTACCCATGCGTCATAATTTGCCTCCATCGCCGAGAACACACTCTCAATTTCTCCTTCTTCGATGCCACCATGGTAGTCTCTATCATTCAAGAATCTGAAAATAAATTTTCAATATTGATTAGTAATCTTCGTTAAAAAAAGAAACTCATTTGTGCGATCGGATGATTGAGAATAAGATACGTCAAATGGATCAGATATAGGAGTGTTGTTTTGCTAAAAAATCGAGCAATTTCTTGAATATCTCAAATGCGAATAATCACTAGAATAGTTTCGATTAAAACATAACTTTGAGTAGTTTTTAAGCAAATCAATGAACTTTAGTGAATACTCATTAAATATATTGACAAGATGCTTTCCACTTTATTGGCACTTTGAACAACAAAAGGCACAAAGATTCCCATTTCTGGGCTGGTCTAAACACAAAGTAAAATTGTTACTTTTGTCTGTCCAAGTATTTCAAGATGCAGCAAAATTATTGGATAAATTACCTCGGAGAAGCACCTATGAGGATGAGTTTGGTGAAGAGCTCTGGTCGCCGAATAGAGGCCAAAATTCCGATCATGGCAGAGACAGAGTGACCAACATAAGCACAGCGCTCGACACCAAGAGCATCGAGGATATGCAGAAGGTCATCAACATAGGCATCGAGAGTGGTGTAACGACGAAAATTGAAGCTATCAGGGTTAACACTGCCCGCACACACAAGGTCATAGAGGACAACCCGATAATCACGCAAGAAAAATGGTAGAATGTGCTTCCATGCGGACTGATCCGTGCCGAAGCCATGAGCTAGGACAAGGATTTTCTTGCCAGAGCCCTCCACTTGCACGTTCAAGGCTTCTAATAGACTCTGGCCCATAATCTTCTAGATTTGAAAATGATGAATATGAGGGAAAAGATTTGGTGGGTTTCGGTAAAGACTTTAGAGAGCGGAAATGTTTGTATGAATTTTGTTTTGTGTGAGTGGATATTTTTCACATATATTAGTGTAGTGTATGTTTGGTCTGCTATTTATATAGCTACGTAGAAAGTATATCTACGTTGGTAGTATTTGCTAAGGTGACTTGGGATGTCTAGTTTGAGAAGGTGACAGCTGAATCTCCAGTGTGTATTGGTGCTAACCACAGTGATATAGTGCATTGGGTCATTTGACCACCCAACACCACCCCACCCCAACCCACAAAAAAGAAAAAAAAAAAAAAAAAAAAAAATTTTTATGAACAGTAAATTTAGGTATCAATTAATCACAAAAGTAAAAAGTACTAATGGATGAAAAATATGAAATTTCTTGTCTTATCAATATAAGAAATGGGATCTCAACCCACATGGAGTCAAGTATGGATTTCATAAGTTTATGCGAGTGGGTTATAAATTTCAACGTAATATATTTAATAAAAGACCATGTTAAATTAATTGATGCATTTTACATATTATTCTTTTATTTTTCGTTATTTATATTTATGGAATCATGAATAATAGTTAAGTATTTAAAAGGCATACTAGATGCCAACAACCAAATCAAGTCTTCTTGATTGGCACAACCTGAGAATTGTTCTCAGGCATGAGAAATTTGGTTATGTCCTCAAGTAACCTTTTCTAGAGACACCTGCTAATGACTTGACTAAGGAATAGGTGGCTGCTATAATAACATAGTGATGATGACAATACTGTGACTTGTGTGATGCTTGCATTATATCACTCGAATGATAAAAGCAACATGAGGGTATAGATGATAATTTTTGATTTTTATCTCAAAGAGTTGTATAATGAATAATCATTTGTAGAAGGATATGAGACTTCTAAAAACTATACTGGTGCAAAATGACATAAGCATCTTTAGTCAGTGCTCATGTACTAAAGATGAATGACATTGTGAAATTGTTTTAATTGAGTTCAGCCATGAACCATGAACAAAGTATTGACTTGATTCTACAATCTTTGCCAAAGAGTTATTCATAGCTAATTGTGAATTTAAAGATGAATAAACTCGAGCGATTACTTCCTAAGTTACTTAATATGCTTAAAATTGTTAAGCCCAATATCAAAGTATGTAGTGGGCAAGCTATTGATTCATCTAAGGATACTAGGACAAAGTTTAAAAGGACTTTGACAAAGCGTCCAAGGTGGCTAAAATAGTTAAAGTGGAAAAGGACAATAAAAAATCTAATGACGCTTGTTATCATACTGGAATGCTGCAAGGCTTATATATACTTCATTAGCTTCTAGGGTATTAAAGACCAGATATAATTTCATATTTGTATAAATATGCATAAACTAAATAGAAGTAGACCACTGCAAAATAGAGAAGTTGACCTGCACGTTAAAAATGAACAAATGTTGTTATATTGCTTATAGAAGCATATTTCTTATTGTTGCCTTTAGGCTAACTATTAGAATTAGAGAAATGTTATTTTGTTCTCACCATTACCAAGACCATTATTTAAGTTCCATGTTTGGACATGAATTATTTCAATGTTAAGGACAATTGTTGTTCATTTTTATCTTGATAAAATCTTAATGGCTATGATAAATTATAAAATGATATTTATATTTTAAATATTGAGTGTTCTATAATGAGTATAGAATTTGAAAAGCATAAAAATGATAATTTGAATAACACATATGTCCGGCATTACAGACTATGTCACATAAATGAAAATGTAATTCAAAATTACATAGAGATGTATACTTGGGTCAAATGATTTTGAATCTAAGCATGATGATCAAATCCCTTTTTACTTGAAAAGGTGAAAAATTTGCACAGTTACTGGGTCTAATACACAATGATGTATGTGGACCCATGTCAATTAATGCTAGATGAGGTCTCTATTATTTCATCATATTTACTAAAATAGTGATATATATTTGATGAAACTCAAGCATAGAACTCTTGAAAAGCTGAAAGGATTCAAGTTAGAAATAGAGAAATAAGTAGGTAAATGTATTATCACATTAAGACCTGATTGAGGTGGAAAGTATTTAAAAGTGAGAATTTTAGATTATCTATAAGAGAATGAGCTCCTCTCGTAGTTGAATCCACTACATACTCCAAAACATAAAGGTGTATATGAAAAGAGGAATCGTAGATTATAAGATATAGTGGGATAAATAACTAGCCATGCAAACCTCCCAAAATCATTTTGGGATAATGCATTGATTGCCATGTGTTATATAGTAAATCTTATCTCATCTAAGTTGTCGATACAACTTCATACGAGTTATGGAAAGGAAGAAGATCTAAGTTGTCCCATATTAAAGGTTGGGAGCGCTTATGTGAAGTGCACTAATAAGACAAACTTGAAGCTAAATTCGAAAAGCGCATATTCATGGGATATCCAAAAGAAGCAATTGGAAATAAAACCTATAATCCAATTTCCAATTGAGAAGAAGGTATCCTTCGTAAAACATGTCATATTCCTAGAGAAAGAATTTATTCTAAAAGAGGATAGAACAGAATAAATCATGAAGGAGTTCAAGAATCTACAGATATAGTTAACCAAGTAGATGAACCTAAGTTCGATCCCACACTTGCTGAGAGACATGATCTTGCTCAGGTAGTAGAGACTTCTAAAGATACGTAAGCTCCAAATAATCTTGTAGGATCATTCAACCTCCTAGAAGGTATGAAGCTATGATTACTAATCCAAAATTACTAATCGAACACATGGATGGAAATATCCATACATACAAGAGAAACATTAGCAGTAAAAAGATTATAAACAAAGGTAAGGAATTGACTTTGATGAAATCTTCTAGCCTATAGCCATGATAAAGTCTATTTGAGATTTGCTTGTAATAGTTACATACCATGACTATGAATTATAGCAAAACGATGTTAAAACTACATTCTTTAACAGGAACTTTCGAGAGGAAGTGTACAGGACATAACCCGAAGGTTTTGAATTCAAGGAATCTAACAAGGTATGCAAGCTTGATCGATCCACTTAAGAATTAAAGCAAACATCTAGAAGCTGTGATGAGACAATTAGAAGGTTCGATATTAAAAATGAAGATCAATTGTGTGTTTACAAGAAGATAATAGGAGCATCGTCGTATTCCTAATATAATATGTAGATGACATACTATTAATAGGATATGACGTCTCTATATTTCAATCGTTGAAATTGTAATTGTTAAAGGATATCTTCATTAAGGATACGGGAAGAACAACTTGATCTATAGAGATAGATATAAAATCTTGAGAATAATTTATATAGAAAAAATGAACTGAGAGTTCATAAATATGCTGATACTAACTTTTACTCAGATTAGAATGATAGCAAATTTTAATCAAGATATGGTTTACTCGTAATAATTGAGTGGTTAGTTGGAAATGTCTCAAACATTAAACAACTTTTAATTCAATAACAAAAATCTAATACACTATTGTTTTAGAAGTAGCAAAGAGTTGCACTATGGATTATGAAGTTCATTAATGAATTTGGAGTAATTCTTAACATTATTGATCACTCACCTTTGTATTGTGATAAAATTGAGTAATTGTGCAGGTTAAGGAACTAAGATTTCATCAATAATCTAAACATGTATTAAGGCAATATCATTTCATTAAAGAAATAATACAAAGAAATGACATAAAGAAAGAACGAATTCTCACAATTGATAATATTGCAAATCCATTGACAAAGAGTTGTCACATCCTAAACATGATTGTTAGGTAGATTTTTATGACAATTATATACACAAGTGATTTTATCTAGCACAAGTGGAGTTTATAAGTTTTATGCCCTAAGTCGAATTAACTTTGGACATAAACAATTTTAATACATAATTGATGCATTTCATTTATTACAAGTCTATTATTTAATTTATTATATTAATAAATTAAACAATAGAATCAGTAGATTCAAGTCTCAGTAATATGTTAATCACAAAAAGTTATATTTACAAGATACAAATTATATATTACTGAATCTTAAATCATTTGTGGTCGCAAGTAATAAGGAGATACGAATATCATTGTTACGAATATGCCATTATGTATGTCATTTCATATTTATAAAGTAAGTAGCTAATCTCACAAGTTACGTAGATATTTTATTATAGAACAAAATTTGAAAACCTAATGGATAGATTCCACATGGATAACTATCTGAATGTCAATGGTTAATCTATAAATTGGTTCTTCGACACGAGGTTATCATAGTGCCTTATATGAGAACAATTATACTTTGGTGATATTGGATGTTGTTCAGCTAATGGTTGTTCGACGACCTCATTCGGGTATGTGAAGAATTATATGAAGGTTGTGAATGATCAATAGAGAATTTGTCACTCTTAGATAGTAAGAGATTATGATCTATATTTCATTCAGTTAAGTTGATAATGAGATCATTGGCCAAGACGTACTCATAGATCGAAAAAGAGTTTTCGACTTACATTAACTTAAAGTATATGAAAGATATGATCAATAGTTGAGATTGACACACATTAATATCTCGTAATTGATTGGATCATATTGACGGAAAGATAATAGTTTCACGGTAAACGAAAAAGTTTAGTTTTATCATACCACGTTACATTTTCGTCACATATATTGTTTTGATATATTGTTAGATATCAATTAGGGACGACGGATGTAAATTATTGATAAATTAAAAAGGTGTATTTTAATTTATCGATTTTGTTTAGATCAAAATAATAGTTCACATCGTTCGATATTGTGATTGGAAACTTGATGAGCCATACACAAGAGGAAAACTAGAAGATTGAGATTTATCAATTAATTAATTGACAAGTGTTGGACAACTAAATAATTAGGTTGCTTGTTAATATGTCCGAATTCATTAATTAGATTAATTAATTCGTGGACAAAATTAATCAATTGGATTAATTAAATATTGGATCGGGTTAAATTTAAGAGACGGGCCAAGCCTACTTGAACTTATATTAATAGGCTATTAAGGGTTTGAAAATTTATATGAAAACACAATTCATATTCTTGCTAGCACAAGAAAAGAAAACTCTAGTTCTTTCAATCTTATTCTTGTGTGGATTTTTATTGGAGCCTGAACAACTGGATACCTGTGAATTGTAGATCATAGATGTTCTCTTTCCTTCTTGACTTCCTATTTTCGGCTTTCAAGTTGTAGATAATCCTTGAAGGAATTCATCATATGTATAATTCTTTATCACAATTTCTCTCTAAACACAAAGAAGATCTTTGGCAGAAATTTATTTTATTTTTTGCTGTGTATGATTAAGTAAATTCCCAACATCGATTTCATATTTGAATTTTAATTCAAAATTTTTGCTTAAAATTTTTATAAATTTGTTCAATAATACATAAAAATATATCTAGAGATGTTAAAATAAGTCGAAATAAAATTTAACAATTAAAAAAGTAAACTAAACTAATGAAACTGAAATTAAGTATACATAAAAGTGCAAATGTACTTATTGATTCATAATAATGTATTAGCTTCTAATGAATATTCACGATATCTTTGTGTTATGTTTTTGAATAAGTTTTTGACGTTTTAGTGATGAAGAAGACGAAAAATGAAAGGGTCATCAGTTTTAAATTTGAATTGGGATGAGTTATTTTTCTTTTTTAATTGGATTTTAATGTCATATTATCCTTGGCTTATATTAGTAAAAGTGGTTATATACACACCACATTTTTAAAAAAAAATATAAATATACCATATTTTAATTACATTAGAGGTCATTAACCTTCATTCATTATAACACTTATATCTTTCAAGTTTTTTCTTCACATTCTTATTTTTAACTTTTTATTGATCAGAAAATTTTGTCCTTAATCATATTTTTGTTCAAAAATATTGTTAACATACTTTAAAATGAGGATCAAATATTAATATGATTTTCATATTATTATTTGTTTTGCTTATTTAAAATATAAAGAAAAAATAAGTCTTTATTCTACATCCCTTTAAATAAAGCCAAAACATGTTTATTGATATAAAAAAAAACCACAGCATATTAGTTTTACAATTATTTTATACAATAATTTAACACGTCAATTATAAAAGAAATTGAAGAAAAATTTCGAGTTCAGGAGAATAAGAATGTAACGAAAAAATGTTTGAGACATGAATATTATAATTTGTAAAAGTTTTGGACCTTTCATACAATTAAAATGTATTCTAATTAATTATTAAAAATTGTTGTATGAATACATTTAGCCTTTTAGTATATATAAACTTTAGAAATTGTATTTTTTTGTCTTTTTATATAAAAGATGCATTTATCACTTATGCATAATAAGTTAGGCTTATCCCCTAAATCATTTGAAGGTCCTGTTTCATAGCCATTTTTTTAAAAATGAGAATGAAAAATATAATTATACTGGGACACATACAAGAGATACAAAATTAAATATGGTTAATTAATGTGATGGATAACGATCATATTTTTCATTTTTATGGCTGAAAAAATGGGAATCAAACGAGAACTAAGTTAAACTTCACCTATTTGAAAAAACAAATAATATAAAATATTACCCAAAAAATGTAAATTGACCCTAAAGTCAAACATTACAAATATTTTTAAAAGAATAGAAAATAATATTTCCAATACTATAAAATATATACA
The DNA here is from genome assembly GCF_002742605.1 of Olea europaea var. sylvestris. Classification (NCBI taxonomy): domain Eukaryota; kingdom Viridiplantae; phylum Streptophyta; class Magnoliopsida; order Lamiales; family Oleaceae; genus Olea; species Olea europaea. Next base: position 9,644,018 of record NC_036254.1, on the reverse strand, counting down.
CACTAGGGGCACCATTTCCATTCTTTTATAAAGCACATAAGATATTACATGCTTAGAAGAAAACAAAGAGAAATCCAAAAAGAGTAAAAGCAAAAGAGATTTGACAAACGAAACAAAACCAAACGAAAATGGGAAAAAGTCAGGCAAATTCTTATCCTCTTCTAAAAGAGATACCTAATAATCGCATTAGACTCTCGTCCACAATTTATTGGCAACGTGTCAACATCTGCCCTATCTTATTCCCATGTGTTTCAACGGTTCTGATTGACCCACATAACTTTAGCAGTACCACACGTACTGGGCCATTTCTCGTCTCAAACACATGATATAGACACACTTCTTCACCTGGATAAAGCTAGCCGGATCTCTTCCGCCAATAAATTAGGGGCACTAAGGTGGGGCAAATGGCCCTCAACATCCAAAATATGCACCGTGCTCCGCCCTCCGAGGTGGTTCTTCAGATAAGTCGCAACTGACATAGGCACCGACACATCCCTAGCTGTTTGAATTATGGAACATGGCACCTTGACTAGGCCTAATACACCCCTTAAATCACTATTAAAAACAACTCTTGATACATAAAGTGTTATGTCTGGCCTCATGTTAAATAACGTCCGACTAAATTCCCTCACTGCCGCCGGCACGTCGGCTCCCACCGCTAGCGGAGCGAACCCATTTACCCATGCGTCATAATTTGCCTCCATCGCCGAGAACACACTCTCAATTTCTCCTTCTTCGATGCCACCATGGTAGTCTCTATCATTCAAGAATCTGAAAATAAATTTTCAATATTGATTAGTAATCTTCGTTAAAAAAAGAAACTCATTTGTGCGATCGGATGATTGAGAATAAGATACGTCAAATGGATCAGATATAGGAGTGTTGTTTTGCTAAAAAATCGAGCAATTTCTTGAATATCTCAAATGCGAATAATCACTAGAATAGTTTCGATTAAAACATAACTTTGAGTAGTTTTTAAGCAAATCAATGAACTTTAGTGAATACTCATTAAATATATTGACAAGATGCTTTCCACTTTATTGGCACTTTGAAAAACAAAAGGCACAAAGATTCCCATTTCTGGGCTGGTCTAAACACAAAGTAAAATTTGTTACTTTTGTCTGTCCAAGTATTTCAAGATGCAGCAAAATTATTGGATAAATTACCTCGGAGAAGCACCTATGAGGATGAGTTTGGTGAAGAGCTCTGGTCGCCGAATAGAGGCCAAAATTCCGATCATGGCAGAGACAGAGTGACCAACATAAGCACACAACAAAAGGCACAAAGATTCCCATTTCTGGGCTGGTCTAAACACAAAGTAAAATTGTTACTTTTGTCTGTCCAAGTATTTCAAGATGCAGCAAAATTATTGGATAAATTACCTCGGAGAAGCACCTATGAGGATGAGTTTGGTGAAGAGCTCTGGTCGCCGAATAGAGGCCAAAATTCCGATCATGGCAGAGACAGAGTGACCAACATAAGCACAGCGCTCGACACCAAGAGCATCGAGGATATGCAGAAGGTCATCAACATAGGCATCGAGAGTGGTGTAACGACGAAAATTGAAGCTATCAGGGTTAACACTGCCCGCACACACAAGGTCATAGAGGACAACCCGATAATCACGCAAGAAAAATGGTAGAATGTGCTTCCATGCGGACTGATCCGTGCCGAAGCCATGAGCTAGGACAAGGATTTTCTTGCCAGAGCCCTCCACTTGCACGTTCAAGGCTTCTAATAGACTCTGGCCCATAATCTTCTAGATTTGAAAATGATGAATATGAGGGAAAAGATTTGGTGGGTTTCGGTAAAGACTTTAGAGAGCGGAAATGTTTGTATGAATTTTGTTTTGTGTGAGTGGATATTTTTCACATATATTAGTGTAGTGTATGTTTGGTCTGCTATTTATATAGCTACGTAGAAATGCACGTTCAAGGCTTCTAATAGACTCTGGCCCATAATCTTCTAGATTTGAAAATGATGAATATGAGGGAAAAGATTTGGTGGGTTTTGGTAAAGACTTTAGAGAGCGGAAATGTTTGTATGAATTTTGTTTTGTGTGAGTGGATATTTTTCACATATATTAGTGTAGTGTATGTTTGGTCTGCTATTTATATAGCTACGTAGAAAGTATATCTACGTTGGTAGTATTTGCTAAGGTTACTTGGGATGTCTAGTTTGAGAAGGTGACAGCTGAATCTCCAGTGTGTATTGGTGCTAACCACAGTGATATAGTGCATTGGGTCATTTGACCACCCAACACCACCCCACCCCAACCCACAAAAAAGAAAAAAAAAAAAAAAAAAAAAAAAAAGACATTCTTGACTACATTGTTGATTTCAGATTCATTCCAAGTAACAAAAACAACTCAAGAGGATGTTCCCATATTGCTCATAGATTTCTTATTACGAATATAGGTTTTTTAACGTATTTGCAAAATTTAACCCCTAAAGCATGAATGCATTTGTTCACCTCTGAATCTCATTAAGATCCTGCATGTCAATAGATCCCCCTCCCAGTCATATCACTCATGGTAAAATCTTGGTTTATTTAATCATGAGGGACTCCCAAATACACTAATTTTCTATAATATAAATCCAAGAATATGTTACATGCTCGTATGAAATGCGCGCATTAGACGCACAATATCGGAGCCTCTTCAAACATGAAAGGACAAGGTAGGCCATTATTGCACATGCTTCAATTCTCAAGTTCGTCACAAAAAGGATAGTAAAGTGTATTGAGTGCGGTTGGAAAGAGAATCTTATTTGATGCCAGGTTTGTATTTTACAAGAGATTGAGAATATTAACGTGTGGATTACCCTTAGATTTAGAAACAGTTGGTTTTGGTAGTATTACTTCTGTACTTTTTATAAATTTTTTAACAGTTTCAATATTTGAGGAATATATCAGAAGTTAGTTTCAATATTTGAGGAATATATGAAAAGTTTTCTAATGAGTTGATGTTTATGCGTATTTGCTTGTGTATTAAGTAAATAGTTTTCTCAGGGACAAATTATTAGACCAAGCAATCACAATTCTCAATCTCATCCACTCAACACTCATCAATCTCCTCCATGTAATACTGGTTCTTCCGTATCAGTAATGACTCCACGATTACCTCCAACGTGATCTCAGCATTCCATTGATTTTTCCTTCGTTCTATCAATCCTGACAATTGTACATTCCAGAACTTTAGTGCATTCCATATTTCGTATAATGAACTTTGTTATTTTAAGCCATTGTAATACACAGAAGATGTAAGTTGGCCCTTCCCTTCATCTTATACATTACTGCTCTTCTACAGTTTTGTTATTTTTAATTTGGCATCAGAGCCAAAAGGCTCACGCTTACTTCAATCCTACCAAAACAGCTTCCGCACCATAATTCCTGGTTTCCAATGGCCACTGTTGACCTCGAAAATTGGTCCATCCACGTGGCCAACTGAAAGCTACTCCACGTATTCCTCCCTGCGCACAATCAACGAATAGTCAGACGCACACGGCCGGAACCAGCGGGGGTGGTGACGGCTGTATATACTCCGACGGTGAAATCAGGTTTAAGTGGACGGAACAGTACCCAGGGGCTGTGCAAATCAATGATAAAGGGGGAGGAGAAAATATATAAGCTTGTTATGGAGTGCTGTGTAGTAAGAGTTTCATTACCTTTACCTCTTGCCAAACCTTGGGTATTTATAGGTGGTATGAACCGTTGGATGTGGGACGCTTGTATACATCTGACGGTATGAGGCGTCCGCTCATAGGCGTCAATCAGCCGCGCCTGTAGAGTGGACGGACAGTTTGTTTCTTCTGAGTTGAATTGACATAAAGTTGTTAAGTCACATCAACTAGCCTCATGAAGACGTCAAATCAATTTAAACCTTAGGTGCAGGAAGGATCTTGGCACAAATCTCTTTCTGAAATTGACGGCGGATCTTCTAACCGGGGTCCACTTGGCCTTGACCTCGGGGGGAGGGGGGCGAGGTGCTTCGGCAAGTCAGTAGTAGGAATCACTATATCACTTCGAAAACACTTCGGACGGGTCTTTATCGGGTCGGAATATGTGGTGTTGCAAGTTTCGAGGCGTTTCTCTAAGCAATTCCTGCGAGAAAATTAAACTTCCGGCGACCTTACATCGTTTCTGGCTAGGAAAACCTCCAAACACGTAAGTTTCAGTACCTATTTGGGCTTTTAAATTTTGAAAGAATGGTCTCAGAGGGGAGTTTTGGTTCGGGGAGGGGTTTAGAACTGGTGAGGATAGACGAGCCCATTGTGGCGACCTCCTCAGAAATAGCCGAGGCAATAATAGGGGGGAAAATATATGGAAGCGACCGAATAGCCCAGCAGATACTTCTGTGCATTGGGGGGCATCGGATTACCCATCCAAATTAAGAGAGGCCGACCTGAGGAGACTTAGGACAGAGTATAGGATCCCTGATAACATAGATTTGATCCTCCCCTGGCTGGAAGAGAGAGCCTGCTACCTTAGGTCGGGCTGTGTGGCCATTAGTGAGGCGATCCTTAGGGCCGGACTTAGGCTGCCCGTTCACCCATTCTTTAGGATGGTACTTAGATCCTATGGGCTAGCCCTGACGCAGCTCAATCCGAACTCCTGGAACCAAATGGTAGGCTCCTGGATGTTGTGGAAAGAGGCGTCATTAGGGGTGGAGATGCCCCATCTCTGTTTTCCAGACCCTTTATATACCTAAGGTTACTGCCGGGGGGATAAGACCTAGGGATGGTATTACCTTACTTCATGGGGTTCCCACACTCCATTCGTGGTCGATCTGCGGAGCTCCATCAAAGAATGGAAGAGCTCATGGTGCTGGCTCGCAGGGCGATGGGACACGATGGAGGGGGACCCCTGGCGCCTTTTACGGTCCCGACGAAGTATTCAACACTTAGTGAGTATAGTAGTAGTTTTTCCTTATATTTCTCTTCGGTTCGAATCGTGCCTAACAGTTACATTTCCTTTATAGGCGCTCTTCCTCGGTACGAGCTGTCAACTGAGGACTTTGACACCATCTGTGTCATTTATCAGCTGCCTCAAAAGAAGAGGTCTTACCACAGGCTGATCCGAAAGAACATCCACTTCATTACTCACGATCTGATGGCATCCCAAGGTAACTAGACCAAAGCCTTTGCCTTTTTATTCCGAACTCCCAATACTTGTATTAATTCCTTGTTTGCTCTTTGCAGACAACTTTAATAAGAAGTTTTCGGTGCGCCCCGACTTCAAGACCATCCAGAAGATGATGGCAGAGGCACGGGCGTTGAAGGCCTCCTCTTCTTCGTACAAAAAGCAAATGGAGGATTTGTGGAAGTCAGTAAGGGGCTTCAGCCTCCGACGAAAAAGGAGGTACCGGAGGACCTGGAGGCTGACCTTCGAAGGAAGGGCAAGAAGAGTGCCGACTCTCCAAGGCGCCCAACTGTGGCAAGGCCACCCCCAGCTCTGAGGCAGACCACAATTCCCATCGGGGTGGCCATCCCAGAGAGAAGGCCCGCCCAATTGAGCTTGCCACTGCCCCGGCCACAACACCCCTCGCTGCAGTGCCAATTGACCAAGTACCGGGGCAGCAGAAGACGAAAATGCCCCGTCCCTCTAAGGAGGTCGACTTTCTGGGCACTAATTCTGAAGAGCCCGCGAGGGAAGGGTTGGAGGCTCTTCCTCCAGAAACAGCTGCGGTGACGGTGGTCCACAATAAATACTGGATAGAGGAGTGGAAGGACTACACCGCCTCCTGTACGGCTGAGGATTTGGTGGCCGCGAACAGTGCCTACGTGGCTCGGGCCCTTAGTACAAGCATCCAACTTGAGGGCTTGGTGAAGGATTTGAACTCTAAGAGGGAGGACCTCGACAAATGCCTCGAGGAGGTGATGCACTACGAGGATGCCATATGAGTGGCTCAGGCCAAAGCCACGCAGGCAGAGGAGGGGAAGAAGGAGGCTGAGGCCCAGCTAACTGTCGCCAAAGTAGAAGTGGAACGACTGAAGAAGGAGTTGTACAAGGTGGAATGCCAAGTGGTTGCTGTGACTCAGCAGCTTGATCACGCCAATGAGCACCATAAGCTCGCCACCAATGCTCTGGAGGCCTCCAACAAAGAAAAGGCAGAGCTGAGGCAGAAGGCAGAGGCTCAGTCAGAAGAGATTGCCTCTTTGAAGGAGGAGTTGAAGTCTGCGGGGGAGGTGGCAGTCCAGAACTTCATAGACCACTTTGAAGACCATCCTCTGTATGACGACTTCGCCAACTTCTGGGCCTCATGGAGTGCCCAAAGCTTATTGGGTCGACTGAAGGAGGTGCACCCTACTCTGGACATCTCTTCATTGGAGGCAGAGTTTGGGGGGCCAACTGGAGGTCGGCCTGATAAGCTCGTCGAGGGGGCTCCGGAGGCCCAGGAGGCGGCCAATGTAGAAGTCCCTCCAGCAGAGTAGGGTTACCTTTTGTAATGGCTTCGGCCTCCTTGTACTTAAATTTATTCAATGAAATGAAATTTTTGCTAAGTATTTGGGCTTCTGCTTTTTTATGTTTTCTATCTGTTTATATTTGTATGAATGCAAACGTCAGACTAATTGCCTCGTGACAATAACCAGTTAATAACTGTGGACCCGACCACTCAAGTTAATATAAGTTTAAACACTTAAGTGAGTATGGAGTGACTCTTAATGCTAACCTGTTAATAATTTGAGATCGGACCACTTGAGCAAACATGAAGAGTGCCCTAACGTTAGCTAATAATTGACGATCGGATCGCTTAAATGAACCTTCTGAAGGACTGAGGAAACTATTCACTAATTGATGTGGCTTGGAAACGAAAATTCATTACATAAGATAAATTACATCACCCTTTAAAAAGGTAATTCTAGCACTTAGGGAATTTTACAACTGAGATCAGATCAGAACAATCGATTCATTATAATATATTGAGATCGGATCAGAACAAAGTCTCATTATTGATAGTACTTCCTCAAGTGTTCGATGTTCCACTGATAAGGCAGCGCCTTTCCTGACATATCTTTGATTTCGAAGGTGCCAGGTCAAGATTCCCAGCGGATGCGGTAAGGGCCTTCCCAGTTTGGGCCAAACACTCCTGACCCGGTTAGTTTAGAATATTGGAGGACGAGGTCGCCCATGCGGAGAGTTTTGCTTCTGACCTTGGAGTTGTAATAGCGGGTCATCTTTCGATGATATTTTGCCAAGATCACTTGGGAGGTATCTCTCTTTTCCTCAAGGAGGTGTAGTTCGCTTATTCGGGTCTCATCGTTGCTGATCTCATTGAAATGTATCCGTCGATGTGATAGGACCCCAACTTCGACCGGACTCATGGCCTCGGCTCCGTAGGTCATGGAAAATGGGGTTTCACTGTTGCAGTCCGATAAGAAGCCTGATAGCCCAGAGGACGTGGGAGAGTTGGTCAACCCAGGCCCCCTTTGAGGTATCAAGTTTCCTTTTCAGGGTGTGTTTGATAGTCTTGTTCATTGCTTCAACTTTCCCATTCGCATGGGGGTGATGAGGTGTCGAGAAGTCCTTCTTTATGCCCAATTCATCGCATAAGTCTCGCATCTTCCTGTTGTCGAACTGCCGTCCGTTATCAGACACTAAGGAGTGGGAAATGCCGAATCTACAAATGATGTTTTTCCAAACAAACTTGGTAGTATTAGCCTCGGTAATTCTGGCAAAGGGTTCAGCCTCGACCCACTTAGTGAAGTAGTCAATGGCGACAATAGCGAAAGTTACACTTCCTCTCCCTTTTGGGAGTGGACCAGTGAAGTCAATGCTCTACTTGGCAAACGGCCAAGGGTTGGTTACTACAGAGAGGCTCTGAGCAGGCTGTCTTTGTATGTTCGAAAAGCGCTGGCACTTGTCACATTTCTGGACAAATTGGCAAGCATCCCTTTTCAGGGTCGGCCAGAAGTAGCCTTGACGGAGAACCTTGTGTGCCAGAGCCGTTCCTCTAGAATGGTTTCGACAGATTCCTTCATGGATTTCCCCGAGTATGTATGTGGCCTCTTTGTCTCCTACGCATCGAAGAAGAGGCGAAGCGAAGCCTCTCTTGTAAAGGGTATCTTCTTGCAGGACGAAGTGTGTAGCCCTTCTTCTTAATTTCCTCACCTCGCCTCTAGAAGCAAGCAGTGTTTGCTCCTTCAGGTACGCGATGATGGGCTGCATCCATAATGAGGTGCCTTCTATCTACAGTATCTCTTCACCTTCGGAGGTGGAGGGCTTTGATAAGTGCTCAATAGGGACGATGTTTAGCAGCTCTAAGTCCATGCTGCTGGCTAATTTTGAGAGGGCATCTGCATGTACATTCTCTAGACGGGGGACTTGAGTCAGTTCGAACCTTTCAAAATGAGGAATTATGTCCAGAACCAACTTCAAGTACGCAATCATGTTACCATCTTTGGCTGCGAAATTTCCATTGACCTGATTTACTATGAGCTGAGAGTCACTGCTAGCCAGGAGCTTCCTGACCCGTATCTTCTAAACGAGTCTGAGACCTGTCAGAAGGGCCTCGTATTTGGCGGCGTTGTTCGAGGCTTTGAAGCCGAACCTTACTGTACAATTTAGCTTGTGGCCTTCCAGGCTCTCAAATACGATCTCTGCCCCTGCGCCAGTCTCTCCTGAGGACCCATCTACAAACAGTTTCCATGTCGGGGGCTCAGATGGTTCCATTATCGCCTCCATTTCTGGGGCTTTGACAAACTCAACCATAAAATCAGCAAGGGCCTGGCCCTTGATGACGCGTCGAGGTCAGAACGTTAGATCGAACTCACTGAGCTCGATTGCCCATTTTAGTAGGCGTCTTGATGCGTCTATTTTCTGCATTACCTACTTTAGAGGGAAATTGGTGAGAACTTGTATTGAGTGGGCTTGGAAGTATGGCCTCAGCTTTCTTGAGGCTGTGATAAGGGCGAATGCCAATTTTTCCATGTCTGGGTAGCGTGCTTCAGCTGGGAGAAGTGCTTTGCTGATGTAGTACACTGGCAATTGGCGCTCATTTTCTTCCCTGATTAGGACTGTGCTGACTGTCACGTTCGAAACCGCTAGATACAGTAGTAGAGATTCATTCGGTTGAGGTTTCGGCAAGAGGGGCGCTTCTCCAAGTTACTTTTTCAGAGCCTCGAAGGCTTCTTCACACTCTGAAGTTCATTGAAATTTCTTTCCTTGCTTCAGCACATTGAAGAAAGGCAAGCTTTTATCTATGGCTCTGGAGATGAACCGACTGAGTGCGGCTATCCGACCGTTGAGACTTTGGACCTCTTTCAATTTCTGAGGTGACCTCATTTCTAGCAAGGCCGTTACTTTCACTGGATTCACCTCAATTCCTCTCTGATTTACAATATACCCCAAGAACTGGCCCGATGCCACTCCAAAGGTGCACTTGAGGGGATTCAATTTCATATTATACTTTCTAAGTATCTGAAAAGTTTGGTCGATGTGACTCAAGTGTTCGGTTGCCTGGAGGCTTTTGACCAACATGTCGTCTACGTAGACCTCCATGGTTTTACCAATAAGTTCGGCAAATATCATGTTGACTAACCTCTGGTATGTGGCTCCGGCATTTTTCAATCTGAAGGGCATGACTTTGTAGCAATACAGACCCTTGTCCGTAATGAACAATGTAGCTTCCTCATCAGGTCGGAACATGGGTATCTGGTTATACCCTGAGTATGCATCCATGAAACTCAGTAGTTCATGCCTAGCAATAGAGTCCACAAGTTGATCTATTCTTGGAAGTGGGAAGCTGTCTTTGGGGCACGCCTTATTTAGGTTTGTGAAGTCCACGCACACCCTCCACTTTTCGCTGGGCTTTTTCACAAGAACCGAGTTGGATATCCACCTTGGATAGATGGCCTCTCTTATGAAACCATTGCGGCTAAGTTTGTTTACTTCATCTTTCAGTTCCTCGTACCGTTCCGGATTTAGGGCACGCCTCTTCTGTCTATGGGGGGCATAGGAGGGGTTGATGTTAAGGTGATGGCAACTAATCCAAGGATCTATTCCCACCATATCTTCATGTTTCCATACGAAGACATCCAGGTTCCCTTTCAGGAAGCGTATCATCTCGGCTTTTGCTTCAGGTGACAATGACTTCCCTATACACAAGACCTGATTGGGGTCTTTCGGGTTGACGGGGAAAGTCTACAATTCTTCCATTGGGGTCGCATTTGGTTCAGAGTCAATTATTCGGGGGTCTAACTCATCAAGAGGGTGTCCTTGTTCAGGGGCCTCTTCCATGTCGACATCTCCCTCTTGTTCAGAGGTATGCCCTTGTTCAGGGGCGTCGAGCAATTCCACGTCCATACTGACTTCAGCGGGTACCTCAGTTAGGATTACATTAACAGTTCGGGGCTTGGACTTTCGCAACGAGTTTAGGTAGCATGCCCTGGATCCCATCTGATCGCCTCGGACCGTAGCAATCCCATGTTCAGTTGGAAATTTCATGCACAAATAGTGAATGGACGTCACAGCCTAAAGATCTTTCAGAGCGGGTCTGCCCAATACTCCATGATATGCCGATCTGTGATCTACCACTAGAAATTCCATGAAGTGCTGGGCCACTAAGGGTGCCGAACCCATTTCGACAGACAGGGTGATCCGCCCTCGTGGGATGATGCTGTCCCTAGTGAATCCGAATAGTGGATCGGTCATGGGGATCAACCCATGTTCAATTTGCATTTGTCAAAAGTGGAGCCGAACAATATGTTCACGGAACTGCCGTTGTCAACGAGTATACATTTTAATCCCTTTTTAGCTACTACGGCTCTTACAACCAATGCATCACAATGGGGGTGGTGAACTCCCTATGAGTCTTGCTGGGAGAAGGCGATTGAGGCCATCCTGTTTGCTGATTTCGATTCATTGATAATGTAAGTGATCATTGGGGGATCCTTTGCTTTTCTTGTGTAATTTATCTGGGCATTCCTGGTGATGCCACTGACGTGGGGTCCCCCAATGATAGTATCGATTTCCCTGATGACCTGGCTTCCAAAAAATTGGGCTTGGTTTCCCTGTCTGGATTGGTCTCGGTCCCTCGATTCTCTTCTCCGAGGAGATTGTTCCCTGTGACCTCTCCCTCCCCTCCTCGGGGAGGTGGATCTGCGAGGGTGTTCGTTCATGTTGGAAGTGTGCGGGTTGCTCCGATCAGGGCGTCGATTGGCGTCACGACACTCACGGGTGGAGGTCCTTCTCTTCGACTTCCCCAATCGACTAGGTTCCTCCTCTCTCTCCTATTTCTAGGAGGAGGAGGGGGAATATGTTCTTGTTCGTGATCCGGACGAACTGATCCTCTTGCTGGGCGGACCCTATTGCTAGGATCCTTTCCTATCCGGTCGAAGACGCTTACCGACCTTTGGTCCTCATGTTCTGAGGGAAATTGTCCCCCAAGCGTGGTTCTGATGGCTAACTCCCTTGCACATAAGATGTAGCTTCGATGTTCATCTCCCTTTCGAGGGGGCATTCTGTGTGCCAGCTCACGTGGTCTCGGGAGTGAGATACAGGGGCTTCTCGCACCGGATAAGATCCTTGGGGCATTTGATAGCTCTGATGACCCTGGGCTTGCATGAGGAGTTCCTGCATCGCCATATTCTAAGCTGCTATATCTCTCATACCTGCAGCTATCTGAGCTATTCCTTCAGTGAGTATGGCTGTTCTTCCACCTCGACGACGCCGGTGATGTGGTCTCTGATGAGTAACATTGTTATGGAGTACCTCTTCTTCAGAGGCCTCTCTCATGGGGTTTTCGTCTTTATGGCTGTAGGTCATCCTGCTTTTTTTTCAAGGGTAGTGAGAACTTGGATTGTAACTCGACTTTGTTCTTTTTCAAGAATGCCCCCTTTTCAGGGTTAGTCGCTAGTTTTTCGATAACTTTTCCGATGGAGAACGCAAAACTTTGAATGGGGAGTGTTTCCCACAGACGTCACCAATCTGTTGACCACGAAAATTGATCCTTCCACGTGGCCAACTGAAAGCTACTCCACGTATTCCTCCCTGCGCACAATCAACGAGTAGTCAGACGCACACGACCGGAACCAGCGGGGGTGGTGACGACCGTATACACTCCGACGATCAAGTCAGGTTTAAGTGGTCGGAACAGTACCCAGGGGCTGTGCAAATCAATGATAAAGGGGGAGGAGAAAATATATAAGCTTGCTATGGAGTGCTGTGTAGTAAGAGTTTCATTACCTTTGCCTCTTGCCCAACCTTGGGTATTTATAGGTGGTATGAACCGTTGGATGTGGGACGCGTGTATACATCTGACGGTATGAGGCGTCCGCTCATAAGCGTCAATCAGCTGTGTCTGTAGAGTCGGTGAACAGTTTGTTTCTTCTGAGTTGAATTGACATAAAGTTGATAAGTCATATCAACTAGCCTCATGCAGACGTCAAATCAATTTAAACCTTAGGTACAGGAAGGATTTTGGCACAAATCTCTTTCTGAAATTGGCTACGGATCTTCTAATCGGGGTCCACTTGGCCTCGACCTCGGGGGGCAAGGTGCTTCGGCAGGTCAGTAGTAGGAATCGCTATATCACTTCGGAAACACTTTGGACAGGTCTTTATCAGGTAGGAATATGTGGTGTTGCGAGTTCCCAGGCGTATAAGATCAAAGCGTAACAGCCACTTCAAACACTAGTACACCACAATTTCGCAAATTTGCAGGACCCAACTACCTTACCTGGAGAATTCAATTTCTGGCTTTCTTAAAAAGCTACGATAAGCTTGGCATGTTGGACGGCTCCACCTCCGCTCCTCCCAAGATCCTCCCTAACAGCACTGCTAACCTGGCTTATGACAGCTAGTCCAAATCGGACACCACCGTCCTCTATTGGCTCTATGCCTCACTTTCTGAAAAATCAGTATCCACCATTCTCAATCTTGAGACCTCGAAGCGAGTTTAGGGCTCTCTCCAAACTCTTTTCTCTTCTACTTCCCGCTCCCGAATTGCCCACCTCAAGCGCCAGGATCAAACAATTTCCCAAGACAACTGCACTTGTCTGGCCTACATTGAAGAAGCAAGGCTGTTGTCAGATCAACTGTCGACTATCGACAAACCCGTCGATGAGCAGGATCTCATCACATAACTCTTGAGCGGCCTCAAACCCCTCTTTGCTCCATTCATTATCGCCTTCAATTTCGCCACCCATGAAAAGGATTTTACCCTGGAGGATTTTCAAGTTGAGCTTTTCAGCTTTGAGACACTTATGAGGCACATCAACACACTGCTTCAACAGACGCCTTTGCTTTTGTTGCTAACCGAAGCAAGGCTTCCTCTTTTATTAAGAAATCAACTAAGCCCCCAAATTTCTCCACTCAGGTGCGTTTGCCTTCTCATGCCACTCACCTAACTCTTGTGGGCTCACTAAATACTGGGCCTAATCAGCCCACTTCACTTGAAAATAGGCCCATATGCTAGATTTGTGGGAAAAAGGGACATACGGCCCTAGAATGTTGTCATCGGTTCGATATTTTTTTTTATCAAGGTTGACACCCACCTTCTAAACTAGCTACCATGGCTGCTGAGGAAAATTCAGCCTATGCCCATCAGGTGTGGTATGCAGACATTGGAGCCAATGCCCATATCACTAATGCTGCAGCAAATCTCGCTTCATCGCAACCCTACGTTGGAGAGGACACCATTACTGTTGGCAATGGGATCAGGTTTAGTGATTACAAATATGGGTACCACGTCCCTTAGAACAAATACATAAAATTTTTCGCTTAACCAAGACCTTTATTGTCCTAAAGGCTCCCAATTTAATTTCCATTAATCGCTTTTGCCTTGATAAGAATAGTTATTTTGTATTGACTAGATCTGATTTTTGTATAAAGGAGAACAAGACGGGGCGACTTCTACTTCACGGGCAAGTTAAGAATGGACTCTACCCAATTCCAGGCACTAAATCTTGTTCAACAAAGATTTCATGCTTTGCTACCAAAGTTGGTGTCTCTACCACTCTCGATGTCTGGCATGATCATTTAGGTCACCCTTTCCAAGTTATTTTAAATCAATTATTTCGATCTAAGTATTTGTCTATTTCATCTAATAAATTAGGGTTCTATTCAGCATGTCCCCTAGGGAAAGCCAAACAATCACCCTTCAGTGAGTCTACTCGTCAGTCTTCGCGTCCTTTATCTGTTATTCATTCTGATGTATGGACATCTCCTATGTATTTCGTTGGTGGTTTCAAATATTATGTTATTTTTGTTGATGATTATTCTCACTACACTTGGCTCTATCCATTAACTTATAAAAAATGAAGTTTTCGAAATTTTCAAACAATTTAAACCGCTGGTCGAAAATATCTTTTCTTGTAAAATTCAACAATTTCAAACAGATAATGGGGGTGAATTTTTCTCTACCCAATTTAAAAGTTTTTTGTAAGAAAATGGTATTTTTCATCACTTAATGTGTCCTCATACATCTCAACAAAATGATATAGCAGAAAGAAAACATCGCCATATTGTTGAAACAGGTCTAACCCTATTAACTCGGTCCCACCTTCCCAATACATATTGGCCAGATGCATTCCTAACATCAGTATATTTAATAAATAGGCTTCCAACAAAAGTTTTAAATAACTTAAACACCTTTTTACATGCTCCTAAAAACCATACCCCATTACTCTCACCTTTGCATATTTTGATTAGCATGCTTCCCTTTGTTAAAACTATATAAGCCTCACAAATTATCCTGTAGAAGCAAAGTATGTGTCTTCTTAGGATATGCCAGTCAACAAAGGGGTTATTACAGTCTTGACCTAGCTACAGGGCATGTCTATGTGTCACGAAATGTAATTTTTGATTAACAACATTTTCTTGCAAACGGTCAAGTCTAAACTTCTCCTACACCGTTGAGCTCGAGCTCACCTAGTACACTTTCTCCTTTTCCTCTTTCAGATATACCTATTCCAGCAACCTCTGCCACCGATCCAATAGCATCACCTACCCATGAGACCCTCACCTAGTCACAAAATCTTTCCCTGACTCCCATTTCCTCACCACAAGCCTAAACCTAAGATCTTGAAACTCCCCATCTTGAAACACTTGAAACGCAGCCCACAGAATAAATTTCCATTACCTTACATGAACCTCGCATCACTGTTCCACACCCTAACAGGGCAACAACTGCTCAATGACGGGTAACTCAAAACCTAAGGCCTTTCCTAATTTTACAATGTTTATTCTACCAAATATCCCTTGCAAGTATTCTCATCTTTTATCACTAAAACTGAATCATCCAATTACACACAAGCAGTTGCCTCTCCAACGTAGCTTGAAGCAATCAGACAGGAATTTTATTCACTAATGGTGAATGGGACTTGGTCATTTTGTCCCCAGCCACTTGGTAAGCATGTTGTATGCAACAAATGGGTTTATAAAATCAAGAGATGAAGTATTGAACGATTTAAAGCCCGTTTGGTCGCAAAAGGCTTTGATCAACAGTGTGGTGTTGACTACATAAACACATTTTTTCTTGTGGTAAAACCTCCTTTTATTCACATTGTGTTAGCCTTGGCCATTTCATTTAATTGGCCTATTCAGCCATTAGACATATCAAATGCTTTTCTACATGGCTATCTTGACGAAGAAGTATTTATGGAACAACCATGAGATTTTGTAGATGAGTCTCATCCTCATTATGTTTGCAAACTTCAAAAGTCACTTTATTATCTTAAACAAGCTTTGAGAGCTTGGTTTAGATGACTATCCTAACACCTATTTAAGTATGGTTTTGTTGAATCAGCTGCGGACTATTCACTGTTTGTCTATACTATTGAGACTGTGAAATTATTTGTATTGATATATGTTGATGACATTATAGTTACTGGGTCAAGCACACATGCATTTGAATTTTTTTAATCCAATCTCTATCAACTAACTTCATGGTTAAAGATCTTGGAAATTTGAGTTTCATTTTAGGTGTTCAAGTATTAAGAGATTCTCAAGGCTTAATACATCTTCGTCAAACCCAGTAAACCCAGTACATCAGAGATTTACTATACAGAACCAAGATGGCTGGTGTAAAGCCACTTGGGTGCCCCATTACATTGGTCCAAAATTATCTTCTATAGAAAGTCCCTTACTGTCTAATCCAACAGAGTATAGAAGAGTGGTTGGGGCACTTCAATATTGTACTTTCTCTAAATCGGATATTGCATATGCAGTTAATCAATTGTGCCAGTTTATGCATTCTCCACGTGAACCTCATTGGGCTGCTGTCAAAAGAGTGCTTCGGTATCTAAAGGGTAGTATTGATACCAGTCTATTGTTCACTCCAGGATCTATTACTCTTCAAGCTTTTGTGACTCAGATTAGGCCGGTAACCCTGATGATCATCGTAGTGCCACTGGATATGCAGTTTTTCTAGGGAGAAATTTGATATCATGGTCTACCATGAAACAACCAATTGTCTCCAAGAGTAGTTCTAAAGCCGAATATCGAAGCATGGCCATCACCACAGCTGAACTCTATTGGATAAGAATGCTCTTCAAGGAACTTAGTGTCTTCCTACCATACACTCCTACACTATGATGTGATAACATTGGAGCTATTGCCTTGGCTTCTAATCTTGTTTCCCATGCTTGCACAAAACACGTGGAAATTGACTACCACTTCATTCGAGAAAAGGTCCTCAATAAATACATTCAAGTGCAACATATTTTCACCCAAGATCAGACTGCTGATATCTTCACAAACGGGCAAACAGTCGCTAGTTTTGGTGTATTTTGGTCCAAACTGATGGTAATGATCATCCCCACCACTTTGCGGGGGGAGGTGTGTTAGACCAAGCAATCCAAATCCTCATTCTCCTTCATTTGACACTCCTCAATCTCCTCCATGTAATACTAGTTCTTCCATATCAGTAATGACTCCACAATTACCTTTAACGTGATCTCAGCATTCCATTGATTTTCCCTCAATTCTTTCAATCATGACAATTGTACATTCCAGAACTTTAGTGCATTCCATATTTCGTATAATGAACTTTGTTATTTAAAGCCATTGTAATGCACAGAAGATGTAAGTTGACCCTTCCATTCATCTTATACATTACTTTCTATCAATCAAGACAATCTACAGTTTCGTTATTTTTAACTCAAAGAAGAGTTTAAATTTGAGGGTATTTAATGAGTACATTTTACCCATTTATCCAAACTTCTGAACTTGATTACTTATGTATTAATTGAGTGGATATCTACCCAATTTAGTGTGATTATGATTAATTGTAGATAAAACCCCAATATGGATGCAAATGAAATGAAAGGGCTTTGGAACTTAATTGGGGTTGATTTGGAGCAAATTGAAGATTAATCAAAGTGATCATGATCAATTAGAAGAATTAACAAACCATTAAGAAGAAATTCATAAGTTTAGGGGGGTTATGTTCAACATTTGAAAAGTTTTAGGTCTAAATTATAACATTTGAAACTTGCATCAGATCAATTACAAATGATTTTTGGAATGTGAGTAATCAAAGTATAAAGACTTAGATAAAGGATCTGTGGTACAAGTAGAAAGTAACTCGAGTTGGACAAAACAGGGGCCAAATTGTAAATGAAAAAAGAGGATTAATCTTGAGAGCATAAGACTTGATCCTTATGATTGCAAGGCAGAAGACAATTCAATAGAGACCCAAACATTTAGTCTGTGCGAACACAGTAACAGTACACTACACTATGAGATAGCACAGGTCACGGAAAATTTCGTTTCCTGTTC
Organism: Olea europaea var. sylvestris; assembly: GCF_002742605.1. Lineage (NCBI taxonomy): Eukaryota > Viridiplantae > Streptophyta > Magnoliopsida > Lamiales > Oleaceae > Olea > Olea europaea. Next base: position 9,626,301 of record NC_036254.1, on the reverse strand, counting down.
AAATCAACTTCTATTTTCAAATCAATTAGGGCATTAATTTTTTTACCTAATTCTTGAGTCTATAAATACATACCTTCATCCAACAATTAAAGGGGAGCCTTTGAATAGATATAATTTTCGTGAGGTAGAAGCTTAAGGAGGAAGATTTTGATCAAGCAATTCCATATTCCTTACAAATTGTATAGAAGTTCTGTACAAAACACACACGCACGCACACATATCAATTTCTTACATCTATTGCTTGGATTGAAGAATAAGAAAAATCAAGAAGATTGATTAGGGAGCTATTGAAGAGATTCAACAATTCAGGATTTCTTTCCTATCTTCTTTCTACTCTTTAATTTGGGTGATGCATCATTTTACATTGTGATTTTGTATTATTATGATGCTTGCTTCAGTGTGTAGATGTTAGAATAATGTTGAACCACATGTTCTGAAGTTTTATTATAAAATTCTTGATTTTGATATTGAATGTTTGTTTGATTTTCGATGATAGTTAGGAGTTTAATGCATTTTTAATTATTTGATCACTAATTAAATTGTTTATGATTTCAGTTGACATTCGAGAAAAGAATATAAATTTGGCAAGTAGTAACTATCACTGTAAAATCAATAGGAGATAGAGATACATTGCTTTACATGCTTTTGCACCTTTACATATTCGCATCCTTCATATGCCCTTGTTTGGTTGGGGATTAAAATTACATTTTTAGAATATTTGAAAAAAGTTGATGAAATGTATGGTTGAAAAGATTTGGAACCCATAAAATATGTGATTAAAATTAATAGTTGATTTTTATTTAGATTAAAATCTAGATTATTATTCACACCAAACAAGGAGAATGGTCACATGTGAGGATACAATTAATTCTACTCGAGAGAAACATAATAGAAGTATTTATAATCTCATATCCGAATAAATGTTTTCTATAACTTGGATGGTTATTGAAATAAATGAATGTAGGGGAATTTGAAGTCCTATCGTTTATCAATTACTTCATTTTCATATCTGCCTCCCCCATAGTTAGATTAGTTATAGATTTTGGTTTGTTAATATAAAATTCATTTAGTTAGATTTATTTGAAATTAGATTAAATTCTTAGTACTCGTATGAATGATATCTTACTCATGTGTTATTATTTGCAATGATATCGTTCATTCGTTGGATTTTAGCCATAACCTACAGAAAAAAAAAATGTTATTTACCAAATAGTGAGGTAGATTACAACTTGACCCGCCAACATTAGAAGTCTAGCTGCATTAATTCTCATGACAGATTAATATTTTAGGTTATGCATTATGAACGGTATTTTCCACACAAGATTGTTTGTGCATAATTCATAATTCCTAAGTAGTTATGTACCTCTTAATATTTTTTAAAATAAAATGACAAATTTAAAACAACATATATGATTTTTTTTTTTTAATGTATTCGGGTCAGATTACGTATACCTTGACCAATTTCACAGAGTCTTGAAGTTTACAGTCGGGTACTTACCTTCCCCGAGGACATTCGAACTGGACATATATCAATTTTATCTTAATATAAATGCATGTGAAAAAACATAGATCAATTTTTATTTAATTAGAAAATTTTGAAATTATGTAAAAATATACCTAGCCCTAGGGCTTCTGCCTAAATAATTGCATAAGATTTCGTTGAAGCGTGTATATATGATGTTTGAGTTTGAACAATTTGGAAATTATTTTAAATGTTGAATAATATTGTTGAAATATTCAAAGTTGCTTACTTATATGTTGCTCCTTTCATTTTTCTTGCTAAATTCACTGTAATTCACGGCCTATTTACATATTTAATTAATTTTTCTTCTTTATTTAAGACAGCACTTTGAGTAATCAAAATGTTAATTGAGCTCCATTTTTATTATTATTTATTTATTTTATTTTTTAAGAAAGCATTTAGGAATAGTAGATTAATGGAAATGTGTGATTAAAAAATAAAGAATAGTTATGGGTTTGCATGTAATACTATTTTATCATAGAATATATGATTAAAAAGAAGAGCGAGAAAAATATATTTTAGAAATATAATGAAAATCGAACAAGGACTATATGTTGACTACTCATGTCACTGTATTTAAATAAACTGGGATTAACTTAACATGTTCTGGCAATATATTTGCTCATTTAAGAACTTCAATATTAAAATCCAACCGACTGTTTGAGCTCCTAAGGAATCCATTGATTCTTTGAGCTTTGGTGCTATTATATTATGCCCCTATTTGGGAGTATTAAAATCATTTTAAGTAAATTTTGACAAATATTGATGAAATTTATATTTGAAAAATTGTGGATCTCATGAAATATATTGTTAAAATTAATTGTTAACTTTGACTTAAATTAAAATATAAATTTTATTCTTTATCAAACAGGACTTATATAAATATTGGGATAATAAGGTCAATCTTTTTATAAAAATCAGTGACGAAGTCAGAATCTTCTTGTAGGAAGGGGTGAAAAAAATTCAAAATGTTGTAGGGGTTGTCACCATCACCCTCATCCCACCAGTCTGCTTGTTATATATATATATATTATTCAATATTATCTTATCTATTACCATTAACATTGAACTCTTTAAAAACGCTTGGACTAACATGTAACTTAGAGTACCCGATAATACAAGTTTTACCCATAGTCCTGTTGGATAATTGGTGCATAGTTATATATTTTTTTAAAACCAAAACTACGTGCATGCAAACACAATAAAATCGCGACTTACAAGTATAAAATATCGGATAGAGTTTGACTTATCGAATACAAGATATGCACATCAAAATATGTCCAAAGTACAATTTACTAATTTGTAAAAAATTAGGAGATGAAATGAAACTAAATATGCGAATACAAATGTCTTCAAGACAGATTTTGTCCCCTAGTGCTAACATAATTAAATGGGCGTCTATCTCCCAAAATAAAATGTTACTTCCAAAATTATTACAGTACATAATTAATTTATTTTAGGAAAATAAAAATAACAGAATGTTTTGGTGAGGGAATAGAGTTTAGAATTTTTTTTTTTTATAATTCATTTGGTGTAAAAATATGGAACTAAGAGTCTCTATTTATAGATTTTCAAGCGTCTTTCTGAAATGGTTGCATCTTTTAACATAAATTAATGTGAATCATTTGATTACATCTTTTCATATTTAATGGTCTAGACTATGCCCTACCAAAATGTCATGACTTTTCATAATATATCTTTTATAATAGTCACACTCAATCCGAAATAATATTACTCTTTAATATTCACCATTTGCATTGGAAGAGTTGCGACTAGTCATAGTTCCAATTGAAGACTTTTTCAATTTGTGACCTATAAACATTATCCCGTAAATTTCAACAATCCTCTACATAAATGGAAGAGGTCAACTCAAAACAAGGAAGAGAAAGAATAATACAACTGAAATATAATGAACTAGGATCAGTAGTTTTCACTTTGAACCTTCTTTAGTAAGAATCTCTTAGACTTGCCTAATTAGTGAACGCATAGTTTTAAACTATCGACCATTATTTTAAGTCAAGACTTGATCAAATACATTATTTTTCATATCAAACCTTGCTCCTCTAATGTGTTCATTGTTTTATGCATGAACCTTCTTGGGTTCTAAAAGTGCGCCAGAGAATTTGCAAGTAAAATTCTCATAGAACTAGACAAATTCGCATTCATATAAGTAATGTTCTATAAATATTACCTTACAATACTCCTCTTGTATTATTTATAAGGCATATTCATCATTAAATGCATAGCTTATTTTAAACAATATTTGATAGGCAAAAATTATTTGTATCATTATGTGACCTATATATGTAGCTAGCTATATCATTTAAATCATAAAATAAGCACAAATTATCATCAATTAGGAAATTCTTCAAAGCTTTTTGAAGTCATCATGCTTCCATTTAGCTTTATATGAAGTCCCACTTTACGTTCCAATCCTCTCGTTGTTTGGAGGATTTCCATGAAAAGAATACACCCTCTACACATTTTAAGTTTACAAGGTATTCACTATAGTGTATTTTATCATTTCAAATAATTAAATATTCCAAATTCTAATGTGAAGAAAGCAACGCCACCCTCATAGATCCTAGGGTGGTTCCTAGTTTTAATCATATAGTGCAAACTACCCGCATAATACTAGGTAAGATCGAACTTAGCAACATAATATTTGTTTACTACTTAAAGTTCAATCATATCGTTAATTATATTTATCTACCGGATAAATAATTTTATACAACATTTGGTCAATATATAAAATGCCTAGACATATCAATGTTTTGTGAAAGTATATGTACCCACATATTCAAGGATGTTGCAACCCCATTTAGTATCGTTATTTACCCAACTTTAATTTGGACATACACAGTCCACACATAGATCTAGAATTAGTTTGTGAATCGCACTACATTGATCGAGTCGCAAAACAAGACATATAGGAAAAAGGACAGCGCGTGCAAATCACGAAATTTCTCGATGTGCCTTTTCCATATTAGTACTTGAGATGCACTTGCCCAAGGTAGTTCTCCTACTGGTTCATTTTCAACACTTGCATCTAAGTGAAACCATATATAAATAGACACGCAAGCGAATCATAAATCATTCGCTTTGATTTAAATGTTGGCATTCATTCAAAATACTCGGATTCTTTAAAAATTGTTGATCTTAAAAAATGTACCTTCAATATGCCCAACAGATCCCAAGACCTTTCATGTCCAAGCAAGCCATATTCTTGCACACTAGGGCAAACCGTTAGCCGCAAGTGACCTTCTCCGGTGGGGTGGAGTCGGCCGCGCGCACTCTGACAGTCAAGTCATTTTTTGGAAGAAATATATGAGCGTGAGAGGACTTTTAACATGAACCTCTAATATAAAGAGGGGGTCGGTATTAGGAGTAAATAAAGAATATAAAGAGTGAAGTTAAAGTATCAGAGTCTAAATTTGCATTACTTCCTAAATGACACCAAGAGTGAGCTTTATGGTAGAATAGGGTGAGTAAGAACCGTAAGATGATAAGACACGTGGCCTCATCCGTGTGGGTATAACTTCCCTCTATGGGCATCAATCAATCTCTAACAATTAATGCTAGTACCAACTCTTCTTCCATAAATTGTAGCTAGTGGCATCAGACTTAACCAAGTAGGTTGGCTGTGGCGGTGGTGGTAGGGAATTGTCACATCAATCACCTCAATAAATTCGTTTCTAAAGATTTTCGACCAAGCCCATCCTGTGCCTGAGGCTCAGCCTTAAGGGCTCGGCCTCAAAATGGGTTCAGTCACCACCTAGGTTCGTTCCAAAGGGGTTCGGCGACCAGATTTTGCCACATAGTTTGCGTGCACGGGGCCAACGATGTAAAAGTCATAACAAAAATCAACATATTTCTTATTTAATGCAAAACTTTTTTCGCAAAGTCACTATTGTCCTTTTTGAAATTCAAATCATTTTGCAAATTATCTGTTTTCTTGAAACACCACAATGAAAATGCATACATTTTCATAATTATTGGCATCCATCCAAAAGTTAGGATTTTTAAAACCATAAATAAATTTCCCTTCTTTTTAAGTTTCAATTCTTGCCCTCAATTGAAAGAAATGATTTTTCCAAATCTCATTTTTTCTGAATAAATTTATTCAAGCGACAGATCACTGTTTCATCACCATAGTTCTAATTCTCAAATTTTTGGGATAGATTTGGATACAAATATAAGTCATATCTTAACTAAAATTAATGTGCATCCATCCTCTTCCACTTTTAGAAGAGTTAATGATGCTACCCAATTTTTGGGTAATTTATTTTCCTAAAAGATTCTCTGATTGTCATGAGGTCATCTTAAAGAAAATAAGGCCTTGTTACTCTTCAATTAGTAACAATTTATTTATTTATTTTTTTTTTTTGTTTTTTTGTTTTGTTTTTTTTTTGTTTTTGGTTTTTTACAATACCATCAATTCACCACATAAATGTTCATAATTGATGAATACGAAAGTTGAAGAAAGAGAACTATCAAGAAGAAAATGCTTACAAATGAAGATTATAAATGAAGCACCCCTCCATTTATATTGAATGGTGGCCATTGGAATATAGAACAATTTCTTTTTAATTGATACATTTTCATGAAACAACACTTCATCAGTTTGTAAGACACAGGTCAAAACTTGAAAAGTCACATATTATCATGACCATCAACTAATTAAATAGTACATTTAACATATGTAATAATCAAGATGTGCATATTAAATACTAACTTAATTAATCCATGCATTATCACCAGCAAGATAATCAGGGGCGGATCCAAGATTATTGTTTAGTGGGGGCGAGACAAAAAAGAGAGAAAGAGCCAAAAACAAAACGCAAGGAAAATAATAAAAAGGGGCATTCTTAGAATCGAACTCGCGGACTTCCTGCATCCAAAGCAAAAAATCATACTACTAGACCAAATGACCAATGTTTGTCTTTTTTTTCCTAAAGGTATTTGACATTTTTAGCCGGGGCAACTTTCCCCACTGGAATCTTAATGGGTCCGCCCCGGAAGATAATTGAAACTAATGTTTTAATAACTAAAAACAAATCAAACTGAATGAATTAGAAGAATGCGTTTATAAACTTGAAGTTTTTGATTTACATACATTTGTTTATTTTATTGCATTGAAACGTAAATCAACTCAGAATCAGATAGACACAAAACTTCAGATTATGCATGTAATGGTGAACATTTTAGTACTCAGAATGAAATTTTAATTTCTGCATGAAGTTTTAATGCTTGCAGCACAAAGTTTAATACGAATGCACTACGAAATGATCACGGAATTTTAAATTTTGATAAATTTCAGAAACGAGATGCTACATTCAAATATTTTATCTATACAGTCGATTCATGCAGAAACAGAATCTAACATTAAACATAATGGACAAAATATAAATATACCTGGAATGCACGTGAAGTATAACATTTCAGATTCGAAACAAAATTAGAATATAAAATGCATATGAAATCTGTCTTAAGAATGTTGAATAATTGGTGTATAATTATATTCTAAACCGTTCATGCGAAACCCACAAGTATACGGGATTGTTGACAAGTAATACATAAAAAGTAACGTGCATTGTCCCACGAGGAATAAAATTTAATAGAGTGTACTAGCCTTTAATTAGATTCATCTAATATGATAGACTCAAGATGGTGGAAAAATTTCAGTGTGAACTTCTACACCATATCATTCCATGAAACGATGCTCCCAGAAATTAAGGAATTTAAAAATTCTCTTGTGCCCTCCTTTAACGTGCGAGGAAATAGGCATAGTCGAAAAGCATCCAAAGACATGCCTTCATGACTTATCATATCGCAAAGTATCAAGAAGGCCTGAATATGTTCATGAGGATTATCTGTTGATCTCCCAGAGAACCTGATATCTTGATGATTCTGAAATAAATTGATAACGTTGGGTCTAATATGAAAGCTGGCCCATCCAAAAGGTGGATATATGATTGGTGGTTACATTGGAGCTGCAATGGGATTTACATCACTAAAGCTTCTCCGTGACTTTCAACTGTTTTGTGTTGATCTGGATAAATTAGCCGAGGTAGTGCTAAAGGATTCTAAACTTGATTCAGATGTTAATTTTCTACCATTTCTCTCGCTTTTCTCTATTCTCTTTCTCGTTGTCTATAAGTTCCTTCGATTTCAGGATCTATGGGAAGAAGTTCGATCTCGTCAACATTTTACATAACCTGTGATTTCTTGATAGAGCAAAACGAGAGACTTAGTTCGTTCAATAAATAGCCTAAAACAAATAAAATAATAAAAGACTTCAAATTCAAAAATAACTAATGAACTCAAATTAAATAAATTATTCTCGGACAACGGCGCCAAAAACTTGTTCGTACGAAACCCGAAGGTTTATGGGATCGTTGTCAAGTAATACGTGATTAGTATCGTGTATCATCCCACGAGGAAAAAAATTAATAGAGTATACTAGTTTTTAATTAGATTCAAAGTAAGCAAAACAAAAGTGATTGTAGTTTGTGATTATTCTAAATTAATCTATTAAAACTTGTAAAATTCGAGTTTTGTTTATATATGGATGAGTATATTGGATTACGAATCCCCCGATTATTATCTAATCCAATTCTCAATTATGTAGCAAGTTTCGTTCTTGTATTCCTGACAATCAATAATTCTAGTATAATTAATTTTCTTTTCAAGACAAATTAAATTTATCCTAATCACGACCCAAATCTATTTCTAGTCCGAATTCGAATGAATAAAATACATTCAATTTTACAATTGTCTCAAAAATTGCACACGTAATAAATATAATTTCTAAAATTTATTACACGCATGTTAATCAAGTAGTGTTCTAAACCTATTCTGAGCATCCTAGCACTACAATAAGAAACTATATATTCAATTGTTAATCAAGCGATCAAGTAATAAAATTAGGCGTGAAAGATTAATAAAAATAGTAAGAATTCGACTAAGCGACGTGTCTCGACTTAAAAATAAATGATAAATGTTTCATTTTCATCCAATACATGAAAAATATTTAGCCTAGCATATTGTTTAGCAAATCACACAAAAAGAACTAGATAAACATCATTCAGAATTGAAAACAATGATTGAAAAGTGAAAAATCAATTTCTTCTTCGTTAATCTTCAACTTGGACTTTGAATCTTCAATCTCTCGTGCTAATCGCCTTGGAATCTCGTGCTGGCCTCTTTCTTGTGGTGAAAAATATGTATATTAAAGTTCTTTTTCCTTCTAGCCACCTCCTCTCACTTAAGTAGTAGGTTAAATTTGGTTTCCATAAAAAATTTAAGTTGAAAACGGAGTTTGGGACGTTCGGCTCAAAATTTGCCCCGTGCATTAGCACCATACATTCCCTTGTGTGCGCGTCGTATGTTGGATTTGCTCTCAGTAAGAGCATGACACGGTCTTGCGGGCGCACCACTTTAAGCCCGTGCACGCGCAATTATAGATTTTTCCATATGTTGGACTTTGAACCCTATACTTCAGTTTTCATTCATTTTAGGTCATTTTGATGTCTTCTTGGTCCTTTTGCTTCCCATTCCATCTAATTGAGTCCACACCTTCTCCAATCATCGATATTGGATCCGAATCAACTATTAACACTTTGCAACTTAGTCCCCAAACTTTAGATTCCATCCCCTTTGGCCAATTTTTCGTTCCTTTTGTCAACATGTATCATTTTTCATCGAGATGCACCCATCAAACAAAATATATACAAAATTAAGCATTAATTCTTTTAAAATAACAATATTGCTCTAGTTTATACAAATACAATAAAATCATGACCTAATGGTGCAAAATATTGGATGGAGTTTCGACTTAGCAAAACCAATATATATGTGCATCAAAATATGCGCATGTGGCTTATTGAAATGTAGAAATTAGAAAGAGATTAAATGAAGCGAGATACAAGAATATAAATCTCTTTAAGATATATTTCACTCCGTGCACTAATGTTAATAGGCTCAAATGGACATATATCTTCCAACATAAAATGTTTCTTCAATTAATACAGTAATAATTGTAGTTACACCCCAACCTTCAAAATGTTAAAGATTTTTTTCCTAACCTTTCATTTTTGCACCTATCACCCTAAACCTTTCAAATATGTGTGTCTGAAGTCCAAATGGATGAAAATCATCTAGCCTACCATCAATTGACCAAGAAAAATAAAATCTCATATTTTTTGACCAATATATGGGAGGGTAAAATCATTCCATTCCACACTCGTTTATTGATTTTTGAACAACCATATAACAATCTCCCACTTGTTCAATATACAATAAAATCTCGTATTCAAAATTATACGATACTTATGCATAAGAATTAAATATCTTTCGATTTGAATCTAGCCATAGTGTAATTCAAACAAAGTAAAGTCAGAATTAAAGATATCGTTGAAGCTTTGAACCAGTTATTCCATATGACAATACCGATAAGAACACACACATAAGTATCACGTATTCTCAAATTCCTCAATTTTGCTTAGCGCTAATATGGTATCGTGCTATTCCTTTTCGACAAAATATTAAGAGAGAAACTCTAACTTTTTTTTGAGATGACATCACCTCGAAGTTTATCTCGGTGAAGTTCTTCCAGTATCTTTGTTATTTTTAGATATACTTGTACTTATTACTTAATTTCATTATGAGCTTGAAGCTCAACTCTCATTTCAGTAACAACCAACATTATTTAATTAGAGTAGGATTATCGCAAATTTTATAATGCTAAGACTATCCACATATAATCTTTTGACCTGTGAATTACTTGTTAAGCAATGACAGGTAGTGCTACCATAATTGGTGGATCAGTTAGTTTAAGAGTTTCAACACCATCCTATTCGAAGTAGAAGTTACCGAATCTCTATTTAGATGTTTAGTTAAAAAATCCCCTAAAATCTCGTTTGACTTAATATAATTTAGGAAATTTATTCCACTCTTGACTAATTTCTTTATGTAGTCATGTCTAAAACTCATATGCTTAGACTTTCCATCATACACCTCATTATATGCTTTTGCTAACATGGACTGACTATCACAAATGATAGGCATTGAAGATGTGTTCTTCGGTCTCGAAGTTATCTCATAGAGTAGATCCTTAAGCTACTCAGCATCTTTTTTGATTTCTGATAATGCTACAAATTCAAATTTTATAGTCAAGTGTGTTATACATGTTTGTTTCTCTAATTTTCAAGAAACAGCTCCTCTTCCAAGCGTAATCACCTAACTCAAAATAGATTTATTTTCTCCCGTGCTAGAAATCTAACTAGTATTTGTAAATCTTTCCAATATAGACGAAAATTTAGTATATTGTAGACTTAAGTTCATGGTTTTCTTTAGGTATCTGAGAACTCTTCCAATGATCTTCCAATGTTTATTGATCGGATTACTAGTATACCTACTGAGCTTACTTATTGCAAATGCTATGTCAGGTCTTGTGCATTGAGCTGCATACATTAGACTCCCTATAACACTTGCGTACTCCAATTGAGCAATTGCTCTTCCATCTTCTTCATAAGTTTTGAACTTGGATCAATATAGGTACTAAATTCTTTTATATTCAAATATTTGAACTTATTTATCACATTCTCGATATAATGTGATTGACTTAAATTACAACCCCCACTAATTTTAGTAACTTTGATACCCAAAATGGTATCCACTTGTCCAAGATCCTTAATCTTGAATGTGAAAGATAGAAACATCTTCGTTTCTTCTATTCCATTCATGTGATTACTCATAATCAACATTTCATCAACATATAAATATCACATAATCATCACATATTTTAGAGTACAAACTTTTATCTATACTATTATGTTTAAAACCAAATGATACAATAGTTAAGTCAATTTTTTCATGCCACTTCTTAGGTGTTTGCTTCAAACCGTATAATGACTTTACTTGCTTGTACACCTTATGTTCATTTCTGAGTAGAGCGAACCTTTCGGGTTGTTCCATATAAACCTCCTCATTGAAATCCCCATTTAAGAATGTCGTATTGACATCTATTTGATGAACATGCAAGTCATGTATGAAAGCCAACGCGAATAATATCTTAATTGATATTATTCTAACTACCAATGCATAAGTATCAAAATAGTCTATTCCTTCTTTTGTCCATAACCTTAAGCTGCTAGTCTAGTTTTAAAGGTGAGAGATCCATCAACATTATACTTTTTATACGTTTTTCTAAACACCTATTTACATCTAATATGTTTGGATCCAGGTGGTAAATCGACATTTTCCCATGTATTGTTCGACATAATTGAATACATTTCATCTTCAATTGCTTTTTTTCAAAAGACGCTATCACGAGAAGCCAAAATCTCTCTATAAATTTTAGGATCGGTTTCCACTTATAGAACCAAAGGAATTGATCTTACAACATTCTTGTCACTTCCCTCTACTAAGTAAAAGGAAATAAGTTGAAAGTCAATTTCATTTGGTCCTATAGACTTCTCAATTCGAGTTCTATTGCTTCTTTGAGGTTTAATAGATTTATTAACATCTTTAGAAGATATTTTATCTTGTGTTCCACTAGAGCTTGAGATTTCCTTATGAATTTCCCTTAATTCATTATCCGAAAATAGTGAATTCTCAAAGAACTCTATGTCAGTGAATTCAATAATCACATTATTCTCTAAATTTAATAATTTATATGATTTGTTATTACTAGCATATCCAGTAATGGCACATTTAATGCCTCTTGGACCCAACTTGGTCCTATTGTGTTCGTGTTTTTACAATAAGCAAGATACCCTCACATTTTGAAGTATTCAATGTTAGATTTTCTTCTTTTTCACAATTCATAAGAAACCTTCGTAAATTTGGAAAGAATCCTATTTAGTATTTTACATGCACTCAAAAATGATTCATCCTCACATATTAAATGGTAACTTAGCATAATTTATTATGGCATTTATCATTTCAACTAATTTTTTCTTTCAACTAAACCATTTTGTTTGAGTGACTAGGTGGAAAACATTGATGAACTATTCCTTGTTCACAAAAAAAGTTAAAATCACTGGAAAAGTATTATCTCCTCTATCATTTCTTAGAGTTTTTATTCTCTTACGTAGATGATTGTCAACCTCAATTTTATATTTTTTAAACATATCAAAGGCCTCATATTTATATTTCATCAAATAAGCATACGTGTACCTAGAGAAATTATCTATAAAGATTATTTTGAAGATATGAGAGAATTTAGAAATCAATTTTCTTAATTGATTTGTTGTAGGAAATATAGAATTAGGGCTCCTTATTTATAAAATTTTAAGTGCTTTTCCATATTTAATTATCTATATTACCCTATCAAAATGTCTTGACTTTTCATAAATTGCCTTTGGAATAGTCACACCGAATCCAAAATAACATGACTCTTTGATATGTACCATTTGCATTTGAAAACTAGCGACTTGTTATCGTACCAAGTAGAGATTTTTTTCAATTCACATTTATAAAAATTATCTCGTGAATTACAACATTATTCGCATTACAAAATGAAAATACAGTAATAGTAGGGTCATAGAAGAATCTGGTCCAGGCTTCATGGCCCCAAGTATAAATACTCTCGTGGTTCTTTTTTCATCTTCTCTTATATCCTACGCGTTAGTCATGATTTCTATTTGTAATATATAATTTTATTCTATATAGGATAAACGGAATTTTATAAAGTAGTAATAAGTTAAGTTTTATTCTAATTTATTAATAAATTTAGTATTTTTTTAATATAAAATTCCTTTCGATTTATCGTTTCTTTGATACGAAGGTTCACTATAATTAGATGATTAGTAAGCACAATAAAACCCTGATTTTATCATTAAGCATGTATATCGTCACTATGGTAAATAAAATTCAAAGAAATTGAATCACTAAGATCTTATTTTCACCTACATAGTTGATCATGTTTCACATTCAATTCCATTTAAATATTTGGGTGAAAAATCGAACAGATTAGGTATGGACCACGTAGGAATCTAGTCTTCAAACAATGGGAACATTGCCATTTAAGTATAGACCCATCAATCAATAAATGCATAGGAGTGAGGACATGATCTAGAAAGTAGAGTAAAAGTTACGATTTTTGGGCCCTCTTTGTCCAACAATGGCATATTCTTGAATACAATTAAATAAATGACCAATTGTTGTTGGAATAATCTTCTCATCCAAGGCCACATGGGCCTTGAATTTCCAGGGCGCCTATTTCGTGCCCTCTATTGGGAAGAGGGGCCAGGACCCATGAATTTCTAGCATCTCTAAAAGTTGTTATATCTTTACGTGTCATTCTTATCTTATTCATGCATTTTGTACATTCTTTTCTCTTGTATTCGTGTGTGTCTATCAAAGAATGAATAATTCATTGTTAGTCTTACTTTATCCTTATATTTTTCACTTTCATTTTTCTTTTGTGATGGCGTGTGCCATGAATCATAAAGTACATATTTACTAAAATGCATCATTTTATTAATTGTACTCCATTTGTTTTCTATATCATGATTAAATTTTCTGATTGGAAAATTCAATTCTATGTATATGATAATAAATCGTCTGTGTTATTTGTGATAAAATTTAATCTAATATTGTCCAAGTGTATTTGATCAATTAAATGTAGGATAAATTATTACCGTGAAAAATAGCTAGATCTATCATGTTGGTTCATCGAGAACATATGAACTAAAACGGAAGCGTACCTGAATAAGACATTGTTATTGTGACGATTGAATTCTACAGTTATGTCTTCCAAATCAACAAGTAGCTCTTTTCTCTCTCTCATGATGGGAGGCAGACAGAATGAGCAATACTTATGGTTTGGAGACCATAACCGTGTTTATATACTTATTGCTTGTTAATCTAATTCAGCCTATATAATAGAACTGGGAACAATGGCCATATCTCTATACATAAAAGCCCAAACTTTAAATTAGATGCATAAAGGCTCAACTTACCGAGACCTTATTAGATCACTTTTAAACGGGTTTAACCAAATTTGATAGCTTTTAATTTAACACATAATAATTCACACATATTAACTACCATAACTACTTATCTTGAAGTAGGTTATGATTTTCTGATAAAAGAGAGAATAATTATGATTTGATGGGAGCCGGCCTCATTAGCCAATCAAAAAAGAGATCAGCAACACACAAACCAAGCTCGACAGGATGATTGATTCGATTAACAAGACATAATTCCAAAAGAGTTATACCTAATTCTCTCTATAAATTGAAAGGGGTAGCCCCCACCAAGGGGGGTACCATGGAAAACAATCCACTTCTATAAAGGAACACATTTGTACCATTCATTCTCAATAAAGGTGTTCTTTTCCCTAAAAGTTGGCTCAAAGCTATACTTAACAATTTTTGACATCAACAACTTATTAATAGAAGTCCAAGTAAACTTGCACATAAGCTTAATTTGGTCTAATATTTAATTAATCTAATTAATTAAACATTGTCAATTAATTAATTAATTTGATTGATTATTTTAATTATTTAGGCCAATTAATAAGTGGTTCAATTAATTAATTTCTTAACACTTGTCAATTAATTAAATGGTATATTTCATTCTTCTAGTATTTCTTTCGTGTGTGATCCATTAGGTTCCTAATCACGATACATAATGACATGAATTGTTATTTTGATTTAATCAATATAAAATAAATTAAAACTCACTTTCAATTGTATCATTAATTCACCTAGATTGATTAATTAATTCACATTCATTGTCTCAAATTGATATTGAGAAATACGTCAGGGCAACATATGTGAAGGAAAAATGCCACGTGGTATAACAAAATCAAACTTGTTCATTTACCGTGAAATTATAATCTATTTGTCAACATGATTCGATTATGAAGCGTGTCAATCTCAAATATTGATCATATTTTTCATCAAATTAAGTCAATGTAGGTCAAAAATTCTTTTTGATTTATGTATGGAATCAGATGTAGATCATAATTTCATACTATTTAAGAGTATGAATTCTCTATTGATCATTCTCAATCTTCGTATAACTCTTGATATACTCGAACGATGTCATATTAGTGACTCTTGGCAGAGGAACATCCAACATCACCAAAGCATGAAGGTCCCCATATAAGGCACTAAGATGACCTCAAATTAAATTACCAATTCAACTGTTTAAACATTGGAGATTAACCACTGACACTCAAATAGCTATTCACGTGGAATCTCGATCTCCAATGTCTTGTTCTTTAACAAAAACATTCACAAGTTCATTTAAATATCACTACATTTTAGCTTATGAGATCAGCTTCTCATATCAAAAGCGAGAAATCCACACGTGATGATTTAAACGTAATAACAATATCTGTTCATGCAAAACCAACAAGCGTACGGGATCGTTGACAAGTAATAGAATTAAGGAGTTGAGAGTATCGTCTCATAGGGAATAACTTCAATTCAAATTTACCAATAATATTGGAATTCAAAATATATAAAGAAAATATAATTTGATTTTGTGATTATGATTATAAATTAATCTAATAAAGCAATAAATTTTAATTTTTATCAAATTATGAATGATTGTATTGGATTTTGTATCCGCCTATTATTATCTATTTCAATTCTTTCTTTGTAATTTAGTTCCATTCATACATTTGTAACAACCGATAAAACTAATATATTTAACTTTCTTTTACAAGGCAAATTAATTCTATCATAACCACGACCCGAATCTATTCCTAGCTTGAATTTGAATGGTTAGAATGAATTAAAATTTAGATTATCTTTATGATTGCACATGTGATAAATGTTATTCCTAACATCTATTGCACATAAGTTAATTTTGCCGCTTTCTAAACTTATTGTGAGTCTTCCAACACTATAATAACAAATAATTATCTATTTGGCCGCCAAACAATTAAATAATGCAATGGTTATGCAAAACTAATCAATAACTGTAAGAAATACTAAACTACTAGTCTTGAATTTGAAATAAATAAGAAATAGGGTTCATCTTCATTTAATACAAAAGTAGATCTAACCTAGCACATTAATATATAAATTAAATAAAGAATAATGAAAAAGTATCATTTGGATCATGAAAGAATAAAAAAGATGTTGATCTTCAAGTTCAAAGTTGGATTCTTTAATTACTTGATATAATTGCTCTTCAATTCTTGCTAGGACTCGATCTCCCCTCTCAAAAATATAGTAACTGATCCCTTGTTCTTAATGAATTTGATGATACTATTGTGTATGAAGTGTCAAGAGAGTTTTTTCAATGTATAGCTCTCATTTTGTATTCCTAAGAGTCAAAAAATTGGTCAAAATCGTGTCCAATTTGGGTTCTAAAAGAGTTTGAATTACAAAAGGAAACTACTGATCTGTTTGTGAAAAATTCTATGCACATGCAGGCAAAACTACTGGGGTCTTGTGTGCAATAGAGTTGTCCCGTACGTGCCGTTTTATGTGGTGTCGTCCTTAAATAACTTTCGATATTTTGGTCGTAACATTCCCCTTCGATGTCCAATTAAGATGATTCAAAGTTCCTTAAAAAGCTAACTCAAAGATCTACAATTCTTCTAGAGGAGCTATTTTTCCAATTCAAATGTCTGCTCCGAAAAATGGGTCTGAAATTGAGATTAAAAATTCAAAGCATAACCTTTTTGGCTAGAAATTGATTTACGAAAATACTTCAACTCTATATCACTCCTTTGACCTCCGAATTGTATCCAATTGATCTTATGTGATCTTTAATCACCATTTTTGGTCCAAATCAGCTATTGAATGTTTACACTTTGGTCCGCAAACTTTGGGTTTCTTTCTTTTTTTGCCCTTTTTCTTTCTTTTATTCTAATTTCATGAGTTCAACCTAAAAAACATAATTAAAACATAATTAAGATATAACTTATTTAAATCACTAACAAATATTCCAATTTAATGGTGTAGATAAGTGTAAATAATACACTTATGAAACACCCCAAACTTGAACATTTTGTCCTCAAATAAAACTATATCCTAACTTAACCAAAAGTTTTAAAAACGCATGGTAAGATAATATGCTTTTGCTAATTAGGATTGGAATATATGTATTAAAAATATGAGCTGCTACATTGCTAAGATTATTATCTACTTATCCAATGCAAAATCGACATGTGTGTGCGAAATTCATGCTAAGCATAATAAATTCATAAAGTGATTCAAATCCCAACCCTCAATAGTCCAATTTATCAGCTCTTATCTCGTAAGAATCGCACTCCCAGACTTATTTTTTAACTCTTTTCCTAACGTATGATCTAAGGTTGAATTTATATACTAGTCCTTACCCTCTCTAGCTTGGTTTGATCTTACAATTGCAGTTAAGCACATTTATAAATGAACATTCTCCTTATTTTTGATTGCTTCAAATCCGAAGAATCAATTAAGCTAATAGCCCAATGTTAAAGGTCTAATTTTCTAAAATAAGTATTTAGGGGCTTAATCAAAGCATGTAACAATCATTTCTTTTTATTTATATAGATGTTTTCCTTTTCTAACATCTTATGTGCGGATTTTCTCCTTTAAGCTTTCTAAATGACCTCTACAGCGAGTTTTTGATTGATGACTTCTAAGTCAGATGGATTTAGGGTACTAGGTTTTAAATACCTTTGCAGGCTTAATTCCTCGAGTCATAAAGGCTACAAAGAGACGCTCCACTATCAGATACATTTTTTCTTTATTATTTTTTTTTCATTTTTTTATGCAATGGGTAGTTCAATGCCTTGTTAAATATTTATTTTTAAAATATTGACCCTGACTCAAGTTTTTCACCTAATTTTCATCTTATTAGTTTTAGATAATTTACACAAAATTTAGTACACATGAAATCTACATTTATTTCAATGTCTTCATGCAAAAGTTCAATCACTTCCAAGTTATTTTAAATTCGGTTTAGGGATGTATAATTTAGTGGTTATTTGGATTTAGCATCTAAGGTCCACTACATATTTTTTTAACCTATTCTAATTTTGAATCAAAGTATTCCTTCATGATACAAAATATAAATTTTGTGCTAGAAATATCAAGTTTTACATGAAAAAGTATAAATCAACCCTAATGTGAATCTTTTCATAATTTATAGCCTAACACATGGTTCCAAATATATTCAACATAGTAGAAAAATTTATCTAATCCACACATGTACACAAAAGCAAAAAATAAGCTAAAAATAAATTATTATTATTCAAATAATAAAAAATAAATTATTATTATTTTTAGCTAAAACAAAGCTAAGATATATATATATATATATATATATATATATAGGGAAAAAAAAGGAACTATGTACTCTCTTGATATATATTTAAAGGTGGTAGA
Source organism: Olea europaea var. sylvestris (assembly GCF_002742605.1). Taxonomy (NCBI): domain Eukaryota; kingdom Viridiplantae; phylum Streptophyta; class Magnoliopsida; order Lamiales; family Oleaceae; genus Olea; species Olea europaea. The sequence continues at coordinate 9,607,437 of NC_036254.1, read as the reverse complement.
TGAACTGACATGAAGGTTTTGACTCACCTGCTATGTCTTTTTCCTTGTCTTTTTCCTTGTTCAGTGTGTTCAAGTGTCATGTTCCTTAAAAATAAATAGAAAATCAATGATAATGTGGAACACTTTATAATAAGCTCCGACACACCTTAAAGGGAAATAAGAGGATGGAGATATCCTATACTACTAATAACAATAAAAATTACTAATCCTATAGCTAAAAAGTAAAATAAATTAAAAAGAAGAAAATTGAAATGCCCCCCAAAAGTACATATTTACAATCATTAGCTTGACTTTGATGTTCTGTATCATCGAATTCTAAAGAAAACTTTTGATAACTTGCTTAGTTTGCTTCTTTTGACTTTGATCCACTATTTGTTGATTCTGTAAATCTTGACCTTGCTTCCTTTAATGTGATATGATTTGCCTACTCCATCCAATTTGAAATCAACTAGGTAGATTTCTTCCTCCTCAAGCTTAATCACAAATTCAATTATTGGACAATCGATGACGTCAAAAAAATATGTGTTAATTTTATCATCATTAATTGCCACTTCTTCACTTGGTTTCTTTGTAATTAATTTGTTATCTTCTTTGTGCTTTTATTCCAAAATTGACATCTCATCGAGTTGAATGATTGATTCATAGTCTAAATTCTCTAGCAATGTTCTCTCGTCCTTGGTTCCAGGCTGGGTTTTTCACTCGGAGTCTTTGTAACACTAATCCATTTTCATTTTGTCTACATATACTATATAGTTTCAAAAAAATGAAAGATTCTGCCATGGTAATTATTTCCTTTTCAACATTTTCATGTGGATTATATCCACACCTTTTAAATTCGTCCCAAAATAAAGAATTTTCTGTACGTATTTTGCTTTCGTCCAACATAACAACTTCATTATAATATTTTGCAAGTGTCTCCTCATTTAACAGGGGAAGACCAATTCCCTTAAGAATGATGTCATCGTTTGGATATGTAGATACATATTCACCCTCAGACATTTATTGTCCACCAGATTTGTCAATTGCTTGTTTTCGACATCTTGAATATTGTTTAAACCGTCGAAGTTTGGACATAAATGGATTAGTGCATGTATACAAGCATTGCCTAGTACAATGCATCCCATTACAAAACTCACAAATTATGTCTTCTACAAGCATATCCTCATCATCATATTGAGATTACTTGTTACAAAAAATTTTACTCCTTTGCTATCATCGAAATCCTACATATACTATTGAAGAGTACCTGAAAGCATATCAATCATAAGAGAGATCAAGATGGGTAACCAAAATTTTTAAAACATAAAATAAAAAAAATTCGAATCCTATATAAAATAATAAAATTAAATTAAATACTCTACTCCTCATCAACGGTGTCAAAAACTTGTTCGCGTGAAACTCGCAAGTTTACGTGATCATTGACATGTCATAGAATTGATGAGTTGAGATTATTGTCCCACGGGAAATAAATTCAATTCAAGTTAGTTGTGTATGGAATTTGAATAATATAAACAAAAGAGAATTTGATTTTGTAATTATTCAAAATTAATCTAATAAAGCAATACAAGTTGGGTTTTTATCAAATTATGCATAATTATATTGGATTTCGAATTCGCTTATTATTATCTATGTCAATTTTTGCTTTATAATCTAATTCCATTCATGTGTTCTTGACAACCGATAAAATTAATGTATTTTCTATCATAAACACGACCCTAATCTATTCCTAACTCGAATTCAAATGGTTAAAACGCATTAAAATCTAGATTATCTATATAATTGCACATGCAATAAATGTTTTTCCTAACGTCTATTACACATACGTTAATTTTTACTGCATTTTAAGCTTATTACGAGTCTTTCAATACTACAATAAGCAACTAATTGTCTAATTGGTAGCTAAACAATTAAATAATGCAATGGGTATGTAAAAAACGCTAGAAATACTAAACTACTATCCTTGAATTTGAAATAAATAACAAATATGGTGCATCTTTATCCAACACAAAAGTTGATCAAACCTAGCATATTAATATATAAATTACAAGAAGAATAATGAAAAATATCACCCGAATCATGAAAGAATACAATAGACGTCAATCTTCAAGTCCAAAGTTGAATTCTTCAATTTCTTAATGTAATTGGCCTTCAATTCTTGTTAAGGTTTGATCTCATTTCTCAAAATATAGTAAGTGACCCATTGCTCTTTGATGATAATATTGTGTATGAAGAGGCAAGAGAGGTTTTTTCAATGTGTACCCTCATTTTGTATTTATAAGAGTCGAAAATAGGTCAAAATCGCTTCCAATTTGGGTTACAAAAGAGTTTTAATCACAAAAGGAAACTACTGATTCGTCAACGAAAAGCCCCTTGCGTGTATAGGTAAAACTACTGTGTGCACCATTGAACTAAGTGGCTCTCGGGTAAAAATTTTGGGGTCTTGCATGTGCACCAGAATTGTTTCTTGCATAACCTGATTTAAGGCAGTGTCATCTCTAAACAACTTTCGGTATTTTGGTCATAACTTTATCTTTTGATGTCCAACTGAGGTAATTCAAAACACGTTGGAAAGCTAACTTAAAGACCTACAATTCATTTACTATTTGAATGTTTACTATTCAAAAAATTGGTCTTAAGTTGAGGCTAAAATTTCTTAGTACAAATTTGGCTGAAATTAATTTGTAAAAATACTTCAATACTCTGTCACTCCTTTGACCTCCAAATTGCATCCAATTGATTATATGTGATCTTTAATCATTATTTTATGGTCCAAATCAACTATTGATTGTTTACACTTTGGTTCCCAAACTTTGGATTTTCTTCGTTTTCGCCTTTTTTCTTTCATTTATTCTAATTCCACCAATTTGTATTGAGTTCAGCCAAACAAATATAATTAACATATAAATAAGCTATAACTCATTTTAATCACTAATAAATACTCCAATTTACTAGTCAAGAAAGGATATAAAATATACTTATCAATGTCCATATCTCATTATTACATACGATAACGGATAATTCAAGATTTACTCATAGGTAATATGTCTCTCGCAATCACAACTATTTGTGATTAACAAGTTATTAAGACTTGAATTATTGAATTCTATTAAAAGTATTTACAACCTAAATCAATTGCACCTAAGTCGTAATATTTACAGCTCCTAATTGTACTAGATCCAATCACTTATGTATCTAATACCATGAGAATTTACATGATGATCATGTTTACGCTGTGAAAATGACTTTGTTAGTTGATTTGCAATATTATCATATGTGGGAACTCATTCTATCTTCACATTATTTCTTTGTATAATCTTATAATGAGATGGTAGTGCCTTTGCACACGTTTAGATCGTTAATAAGACCTTAATTCCCTTGCTTGTTCGATGGCTCCATTGTCATCAAAATATAGAAGTATGGGATCAATAATGCTAGGAATAACTCCAAGTTTATTAATGAACATCTTGATCGAGGCAGTTCTTTTGCTACTTCAGAAGCAGCAATGTACTCGACTTCTATTGTTGAATGAACGATTCTTTCCTATTTAGAACTTTTCCAACTAACACTTCGTTGTTGAAGGCAAACATGTATCCAGATTGAGATTTGCTATCATCCTTGTCACTTTAGAAGCTAGCATCCATATATTAACGAACTATTAGTTCATCTACTCCATATTTTTAGAACATGTCTTTAGTCCTTTTTAAGTGCTTATGAATGTTCTTAACCGTTAACCAATATTTCTCAGGGTTTGCTTGAAACCTACTAGTAACCCTTACAGTAAATGAAACATTTGGTCTCATATATAGCATCGCATACATGATAGATCCCATTGCTGATATGTAGTAATTGTTGAAGTTTAGCTTCGAGGTTTTATCAAGTGTACTCTATCATTTCATGGATACACTAAATCATGTGTAAAATAAACCATACCATTGAGCCTCAGTTCTTTTCATACATCTCATTAAATTAATTAAAAAAAAATATGCAGTATGAAAATTTTAACTAAAATTAGTTGAATGTGTAGTGGAATTTAGAAAGAAAATGTGAGAAATAGTCGAGATTAAAGGATAAGATTTGTGTGAGTAAAATATGGGTGATGAGGGCATTTTTTGAAATTATTTAGTCAAAGGTTCATATGCACTAGAACCTGTCAGTCATGGCCTAGTATAAGTGACCTTTATAGATAAAAGCAGTCTATAAATGCAAGCCACATCTTAAAGTTAGAATCAAAACTATTACATCTCCTCTAATAATCCTCTAAACTAGTTAGTTAACAAGCTCAATTAGGTTCGTACTCCACATTATTGTCCTATCTCACCGAGACGAGGCCATTTATTGAGGTAGTCTAAGTGAGGCATCACCCAAAGTATCATGTAAAAGTAGACCCTTCTTGGCCTGGGATAGGTGCTATAACTTGGTTCAGAGTAAATTCGAGACAATTAACATTTTAATGAGAGAAGATATCTATCACTCCACTTCTTTCTAGAGATCTTATTATGATTGATTGATTTGGATCTTTGCAATAGATGCTTCCTGGTCAAGTAGTTAGTCTACTTTTCAAAGGTTAGACTTAGGCTATAGTTTAGTTACTTTTCAGAAATACTAAAGGCCTTAGATCTATGATTGATGGAGTGATACGAAGGGAAAGACACTTTAACCATCAGGATGAGGTCACGTGTATTTTCATCCAATAGTAACCTTTCCCACTCTTCTACTGTATAAGTTAACACTTAGAGCCTTTTAAAGATAATATAATTTTACACACTCGAATATCGCTCTCTCTCATTTTTGTTCTCACTTATCCTCGGTGCCTGAATACTCTTGTGGCTTACGTGTTTCTCATGTCCCACACCAAGTACACCTAGTCTTTATTTGAGCTCCATTTTTCAAATGTATTTTTCAAAATTTATTTTCAATCCATATTCTTCCATAAAATAATATAACATATAAGCTCAAAATTTTCCTTATTTTTGTAACTGCACATTCTCCAAAAAATCACTATTTTAAAATACAATTTTTTTCCAAACTCATTAAAGTGGAACCCAGACAAAGCCCTACACTAGTGACTGACTTAACTATTAGAGTGCAAGTGGATGCATTTCCCACAATCGATAAAGGTCACGTATTCCTAATGGTTTGTCCAAGTGTACAGATATAGACAACATGGACATGATTAGAGTTGAGATCTATTGGCCATGTCAACCGTGCAAAAATCGAGCTCAACAAAAATTATTAATAATAAAGTATAGGTTATTTTTTGGAACAAGTAAAAAATTAATCTGTAAAATACTTATTGCTTATTCCCCTTTTAGTTAGTCCAGTAATCTGTTTGACATGATTTTTGCTTTACTTTTAATTTAGCTTTCTATAGAAGAGTTTTTGGAGGAAAATACCTTAATTTTTGTTTAGAAACTAATTTTTAAAAAACTTCCTATTTCAAAAATGTTTATAGAGGAATTTACATTGAATTAGTTTCCTCTAAAAACTCTTACAATTAAAAGAAGTGATTTAATAAAATTAGCCAAACAAATTCAAAGACAGATTTTAGATTTTAAAAGCTATTTTTGACTTTTTTAAAGTTATCGCAAACGGGTCTTAACTCGCACGACTTAGCTTTCACTTTTTGATTCGTATAATTGCATGGGCCATGTAAAGAAGACACGTGTACATTATCCTTAAGCATGCGCCTAGATGCCACATTCCCACAGCCTTATTGGTTTAATATTGAGGTGGAATGTGACATTTCGCGGCACTTTCAAACTTCACTTTAGATTAGTCATAAATGGATAAGGTAGACATTGACCCACCTATATGTAGGACTAAAGAGTGCAGACAGGTGAAATGTTCCATGGAGTAACCACAAATTTTCCTATGCCATACAAAACGGAGTGGCCAACAATATATATTGTTATGAAATATTGCTAGACACCTACCAAATTATAGGTAGTATCAGTTGTAATTGCGATTCTATTTTGGAGAAAGCACTATGTAAATATAATTCGGAATGAAACTATGGTATTTCTGAAAATTGCACGTACAGTATATGCGCTACAAAATTAGAGCATGTGTTTTGCGAATGCAATTTTGTTAGGTGAGGCTTTTATTGAGATTGTGGCATATAAGCTTATAATGGCCGTTGGATGAATGTTGCTAGAGTCTTCTATTCGACTCACCTTTTCGACTATTAATCATTTTGAGGACTTGTGGTTTTGGTTTAAGAGATGTTACTCTCTAATTCTCTCATTTTTGTCTCTCTCTTGGACCTTATTCGAGAAACCCTAGTTTGCCTCTTCTACTTCGTCTTCTTCTATTATGATTATCATTTAGCCTACCAACATAAATCCCACAAAGAAATTTGAGTTAGAAGAGATTGCATGGGACAATATTAATGTTTTCTTGCATCTATCTGACAAATGTTATAATAATTATTGTTGATGCTAAATCTACTCCTGAGTTATGCAATAAACCTTAGGCCAAACATATGATTAAAATTGTTACAAATAAATGTTACTTGTCAAAATAATTAATTTCTTTTAAAATGAATCCGTTTGTTGACTTGGATGAAAACTTGAATTGATTTACAAAACGAAAAACTTGTAAAAGATCAATTGCCAATGGTATTGTTAAACTCCATAAGTGATGGGCACAAGGACTCGAAAGGATATAGTATGGATAAGATAACCCCAAAAGTTATAATAAATCCACTAAGAAATAGAAATTTCGAACTGAAAGCAGAGTCTAGAGAAAATCTTGTTGGAGAAAACTTGATGGCTAAAGAGAAAAATTCCGGTAAATCCAACTATCATTAAGAAATGAATGTCAAGTCCCAATAATAATAAAGTAAATGGAAATAAATGTTTTTTTTTAATTTTTTTATCTTTATTTATTTATTTATTTATTTTTTGAAAAATTGGGACATTTCACTAAGAATTGCTATAAGAGACAACGAATTAAAATGCAAGAACAATATGGAAGGTAATACAGTTTTATCTTACAGTGAGGAGTGAACTAAAAATGGAATCGTGCATGTAAACATAAAAAAGCATGTGCACATCAAAAATGAATTCTTGATTCAGATTGCTCCTCCTAGGTGTCTAATAAAAATCAGTTTACTAATTTTGGAAAACTCAGTGGGGCAAGATATTATGGGGAATAATATGACCTGTAAAGTTAGTGGAATTAGAGCATTAAAGATTTGTTAATGGGTCACCACAATTTTAAATTCATGACTTGAAAGATGAGTTTGATAGATTAGTAACATAATTGATTTTTTCACATAAATAGTGTTGTATGATCTTTTGTGATACAGAAAAAGTGTATAGACTAAATTGTTTCATGTTCCAGGTGAACAATAATTTCAGGGTTTCTTTGGTTGTTAAAGTACAAGCCTGTGTGGCATAAACGATGTAACCTTGGTTTCCGTTTTGGCATGATTCTAATACTTTAAGCGTTATCTACTTATGTGGATTCTCAAGGATTAGGTATTGGAAGTGGTAATCGAACCTCTAGGATTTCTGCCATATGAACCTCTAGTGTTCTATTCTTTATTTTTCTACACTTTTAATTTTTCGATCTGTTGATTTATTGTTTTAATTCATCATTCCTGAGATTTCTGGGCGTTACAGTATTGAACTATGAATAGTAGTTTGGGTGTTCCAGATTTTCCATAAGAGCTTAGAACATCATTGAAGTCTGCAAAATATACATCGTGGGTGTGGTCAGCCATTGGAACAAGAGGAAAGATGAGTTATCGAAGGCAATACAATGCTTAAGTTAAGAGTTACTTTAGCTAGAGAAATGATTCGACAAAATTTCATTACATTCTTTGAATTCTCATATCTTTTTCCATTATAGTTACTTGACGTTGATAGAGTGGTGCGAAACCTTCAATTGGTACAAAGAAAAACTAATAAGAAGTTAGGATAAGCTGGTAGAGAGACAGTTGCAAATCACTAGCTATATAAGGTCATAAATGCAGTGGCGGAGTCAAAATTTTTGCTTGGAAAGGTGGAGAGTCATCGATAATTTTTTTTGACGGGATCTCAAGTAGTCTCAGCATTCATTCCTACAGGAGTGTTTTCTTACTAGATTTTAACCAAGTAATATGATAGTGTAGTTTAAACTTTAACACTTCAGCTACAAAATTTACTTGTTAATAAGCTAAAATATTAATACCAAAAATGGAGGAAATCATGATTAGTTTGACATACGCATTACTCAAACCCGAAAGTAGTCTTTCTTGGATATCAACATAGGGTTGACTTTCGGTATGACAAAAGTCGCAAGCCTCTGTACTGGATCTTATGGTCATAAAAGACACAATTGCAATAGCATACTCATGATATTACTTAGATCTTGGATTCTTGATCTTACTACTCAATAAATAGAACGCATTAATTGATTGTTCTTAAGTTAAAAATATTATGTGATAGAATTAAATTAACCAAAAATAAAAAAAATGTTTTTCTTTTTGTCCTGTTAACAAGCACGAGGGCGTGCAGTTCATTAATATTAATCAAGCCCCCAGGGCACATCTCCAAGTGATAAAATGGAAGGGTAGAGAAATCCAATTTTATTTGAGGTTGCTGCGTCAAGGGTTCGAATCCTGAAATATGAATTTGGCTCTGGGTAAGTGCAAGTGTACAAGCAGCCTTCCACCCTATACCCTTGGAGGCATAACCTGCGATTTACCTCCCTCACGATGTTCCAGGGTAGGGGTGGTGGGAGACCCTTAAGGTTAAGGTTTAACCTTTGATTAATATTAATCAAGTCCTTTCAAACGTTTGTGAAGTTGATATTTCGTTTTTTTCAAAATGTAGGATGGAAAAGGTCGCTAAACATATACAAATGGTCAGAGTCTAAATCATAGTTTGTAAAAGTCGCTAGGATGATTAGATGGGGTATCACGCGTGATTTAACGTTTTCATTGATTTATAAATTCTGCATTGCATGTTGACATTATTAACCACGCAATCATGTCACGATCATATTGATATGGTTTTTTATTATTACTTTTGTACCATTCACTCTGCACATCAAATATGTCATTAAAGCTGTTATCAAATAATTTTACAAGGAGAGTGGTGGGAATATCCAATCAACTAGACATAATTAGAAATGGGCGTGAATGGGGTACAGGTCAGCCCCAACCTATCACAGGGGCCAGCTCGGCCCTCGTATACAGGCCCCTATACAAGGGGCCTTACCCATTAGAAATTAAAATAATGCTTGTAGTACATAATTTTTTGTACATAATGGGTGCCTCCACTCACATGGTGGGGGGCCCACATGAATATACTAGACATAATTAGAAATGGGCGTGAATGGGGTACAGGGCTCCTTACCCATTAGAAATTAAAATAATGCTTGTAGTACATAATTTTTTGTACATAATGGGTGCCTCCACTCACATGGTAGGGGGCCCACATGAATATACTAGACATAATTAGAAATGGGCGTGAATGGGGTACAGGTCAGCCCCAACCTATCACAGGGGCCAGCTCGGCCCTCATATACAGGCCCTATACAAGGGGCCTTACCCATTAGAAATTAAAATAATGCTTGTAGTACATAATGGGTGCCTCCACTCACATGGTGGGGGGCCCACATGAATATTCATGTGGGCCCCCCACCATGTGAGTGGAGGCACCCATTATGTACAAAAAATTATGTACATGTAGCAGACTCCTAGAAATTATATAAAAGTGAAATTTTGAGACGCCAAGTTTGACCGTTATTATGGTACTCTATATTGAGCTTGCATATGAGGACCTATGTAAATTTTAGTGAGCATTTCCAAAAAAGGGAAAAAGAAAAAAAAAAAGGAAGTATATTAATAAATAATAAGCGTAGATGAAAAAACAAAAAGACACATGCTCTGGGTACTAGAACCTAGAAGTAGTCTGGGAAAGTGATGGTACTAGAACCTAGAAGTAGATGCTAATGGAAGCTCCCATTGAATGAGGTACTGAAAGGGATTTGGTATTTTGCAATTTAGTTAAGAAATGAACCATGTTAGAGGTGAAAAGAAGAAAATGATCCATCAAAGTGATCCAAATAAGTTAAGTTTGATTAAGGCCAACAGAATTGAGCAAAATTGAAATTCAATAGGAGGCTTCAATTTTTGAAATATGGATTTTGGTTAAGCAGAACTATATGATTGTAATTGTCCTTTTGTTTTCCCTGCTTACAGGGAAGTCGAGGATTTTGGACGGAGATTGAATTCTGTAAAGCCTGAAAGAATGCAGGATCTTTTATCATTTGGTCAAGAAAGAAGGCTTATACCAGTAGGTATCAAACGGAAATGGATCTCTCAAGATATTTACAGATAAGCTGAATTTTATTAAATAAATCGATCCTGCAGTATACTGGTCTCGTAACTAATAAATTTTGCTCAACATTTCACCACAGAAAACTAGTTTTTTTCCTGACGAATATTCCACCCTTTATGAGGGAAAGAGAATCAAGGAAATTAAATCACCAGGTATCAAGTATTGGCCAAAGAGCATGTGTTTTAAGCTTAAAAATTTCGCTTACATGTAAATAAGAGAAAATACAAGGTGAAAGGCCAACATGATTAATTAAGAGGGTGGTGAATTGGTTTTTAAAACTTTTTCGAAAATTAATGAAGTATATTAATAAATAATAAGCGTAGATGAAATAATTATAAGTAAAAAGGAAGAGAGAGAGAGAGAGAGAGAGATGTGGATATTTAATCTAAATCAATTATCTAGATCTCTGTTGCTAAGATCTCCTTCACGAGCAAGAGTTTTTCATTACATTGATTGATTTATAGTACAATTCAAACCCTTACATTGCTTTCGGTGACTTATAAATAGGAAGCATTGATTTTTATACAATATTGAGCTTTCAAGGGATCTCAATATGACTCACAAATTCGAGGAATGATTTTACAATTAAGATTCTTTCTTGATAAATGATACGAGTAAATAAGTATTAAGAGATACTAACACTTCAATGAATTATTATAAATGATAGCTCAAGTGTTCGATGAGAAAATTTTGAATGAGTATAACAATTTCAAAATTTGATTCAATAAGTCAAAATTTTTCAATGTAAATAAATTGATGAAATAAATAAGATGTAAGCACAAATGATTTTACTCAACAATTTCTTTCTTTAATGCACTTAAAGACTCTTACAATGAAAACAAAAAGAGATTCTATTTATAGAGTTCAAAAAGTAAAAGATTTTGAGAGATTGGACGAGAAGTCCGGACATCCGCCTCGTGTTTGGATGCAAAAAATTAGTCATTGGATGTCAGACATCAAAACAGTAAAAAAAAATTCGATCGTTGCAATTTGCGAACGTACGCTTTTATTGAATTTCTTCGATTTTGCTTCATTTGATTTGACTTGAATGTTTTTGAAAATGTTAACTTTTAGAAGGCTATTTCAACTCATTTTTCAATGTTGGTATTTTAAAATATGATCAAAGTTTGAGTATCACTTTGAAAAACTATCTGGCCTTTAATCAAAATATTTTATGCAAGTTATTATCAAATTAGTTTTGTGGTGCATAAAATTATTTTAGAGCTTTAGTCATTCATTGTTAAAGATCAAAGCATTAGTACCTTTACATATGAACAAAAACGTCTAGTCCTGATCTTTCTTTGATATTTGACTTTTACTGTTACAACCCATTTTATCTAGTCGAAAGTCAAGAGTTGAATTTTCAAAGTCAAAGTCAAATGAGGACCTTAATGAAGTAAATTATTTTATTGGGGTTATTTTACAAATTGACAATCATTGAGGGTTTATCATGGACATCATTTAAATTTGAGGATTTATTTCACAAGAATGGAAAGTTAATGACTAGACTTTATTTAAAACATAAAAAGAGGGACTTGACTTGCAGTTATTCAATAATTATTCATTGAATATCATCTATATTACCCATTTTCTCATATTTTTTGGGGGGGGGGGGGAGAAGGCTCGAGAGAGCCCGAGAGAGAAGAAAAGAGAAGGGAAGAAAGAAGAAGAAGAAGAAGAAGAAGAAGAAGAAGAAGAAGAAGAAGAAGAAGAAGAAGAAGAAGAAGAAGAAGAAGAAGAAGAAGAAGAAGAAGAAGAAGAAGAAGAAGAAGAAGAAGAAGAAGAAGAAGAAGAAGAAGAAGAAGAAGAAGAAGAAGAAGAAGAAGAAGAAGAAGAAGAAGAAGAAGAAGAAGAAGAAGAAGAAGAAGAAGAAGAAGAAGAAGAAGAAGAAGAAGAAGAAGAAGAAGAAGAAGAAGAAGAAGAAAGAAGATGGTCTCAAGCTAGGGTTTTCAAGTTCTTCAATTTCTCTTTGATTTAGCATGATAAGTATAAAGTATATTGAATTAAATTTTTTAAGGGATATGGACAATTTGCTTTAATTCAAAGTTTAGCAAGAAATATGTGTTATTGATATGTATTTGATGTTATAAATAAAGATATAGCAAAGAAATGTTTATTTGGATATTGATGTTGAAGAAAGTGGAAACTTTGGAAATAGGTTTGTGAGATAAAGGCATATTCTTTAAAATTTTTGTGATTATATGATGCTAAGCACTTAGATTAAGAATTTGAGGTTGAAATTCTTCAATTTTTCAGCAATTTTCGAACTATTGTAGTATAGGTGCTATTTTTGAAAAAAATATCCAGAAAAGCGCTATTTCTGTCCATGTTTTCGATGATAGATTTTAATATATAGACATTGGTGCTAGTTTCAATATTCTAGAATTATAGTGCTAGTTTTGTCAATCATCTAATTTTGGTGGATTTTTAGTATTGGAACCAAATTAAGTGTTGAATATTTGGGGTTTTGGTGTTAAAATAATTTATATGAAGGAGTATATGGGATTATGAAGTTGAAAATAAAATATATCAAGTTCCCATTGGTAAATTAATATTTCTAATGGTAGGAAAATACTCAAGGCTGCTCAATTAAGGGATATGATTTATTGTAGCAAGAGCGTGATAACAATCTTGGTATTGAAAGTGAGGAGGAGATGAGAAGATCGAAACAATGATCAACTATGAAATGGTGAGTGGATATAAAACTTATTTTTCAAAAATTAATATTTATTAATTTTTTATTAAATTAGAAGATTTATTATTTCATACAGTTGATTTGATAACATGATTTTCAGAATAAAGTTGATTTATAATAAGATGTTTTTAAAGTTTTATTCAGTTCAGTTAAATTATTTGATTGGTATGTTATATGAGTATTAAATATTTCAACATATTTAAAGTTATTTTTAAAACCACCAGAAAGTATCCAGGTGATTTTACCCTTGTCTACACTTGTGTGAATGTATTTCCACAGTGTATGATCAGTTATGGTGATTTTACCCACTATACACTATTGTGAATGTATTTCCATAGTGTATGACCAGAATTTCAGAATTACAGAATTTCAGAATTGAATAGCTTTGTCATATATATCAGTACTAATCGATACATGAGTAAGGTTATTTCGAGTACCTTTTTTGTGTGATTTTTTAATATTTTTCTACTGCTTATCAAATTTCAAATTATAGAATTCAGTCTATTCAATTCTAAGATTAAAGCTTTCAGCTTATAGTATTGAGCAGCAGCAATATTTCATGGATTTTCACGGATATCATATTATTTATATTTGTTACATTTTACAGTTACTTATCTAGAATGAAGAACAAAGAATTTTATGATGTATTCATGTTTGATTTTAAAAGTGTTACCAGATTTCAGAATTTCTAGAAGTTTTAATTGTGCAAGAATTTTCAGAAAATATGTATAAATGAGAAAAGTTCACTTATTTGAAAATTATCCACTCACTAAACTTTAAGTTCACATATTTTTTCACCTTTTGCTTTATCAAACAGATAGTAGCCTATTTGAGCAGCTTTGGAGCCTATTAAACCCCCGAATTGAGCCACGCTTCGTAGGTTGTATGACATTCTTTATCAGATTATACATTATGTGTTCTTTTAGGATACATGTATCTTAATTCAGAAAAATTCATCATGGGCTCATTACATCTTTGACGTATTTGGTATATTTGAGGATTGTTGATGGTAAAGCAAGTAAATATTGATGGCCGACATTTTATTTAAATAGTTTGTATTATGAGGTATTGGCATACCCTGTTTTATATTATAGGTATTGAATTGAGGAAACTTGATTATTGTCCGGTGGTTTTAGTTCATATTTTAGGGAAAACTCTGTCAAAATTTTGTTAAAAATATTTTTCAGTCAAGTAAGTCAATTTGCCTTGGTGGTAGGTCCATCTACCATCGACGCACGACACGTGTCAGATCTAATAGGATGATTTTGACGGGTCGTGTCATTTACACTCTTGTCATGAAAGATTTGGCTTGGATGTTTGACTTTGATCTTCATCTTCATTGTGAGTCCAATTTGTAGTGTGATAGTCTTGATTATGATCTCATGGCGACAGTTGACCAATCATCATTGAATGCTTTTAAGACTATTATCACATAAATTGAATTGTTCAAAAAATGATTAACTTGTTTGTTATGATCAAACTATAAGATTAAAATAAACCATAAGTCAACAATTTTTTTTTCCTTTTTTACTATGACAAACAAGATAATTGCAAAGTAATATTAAACAATTGATAACGAATAGAAATCCTAGATTTAACATGTAGTCTATAAATTTCCCCTATCTTATACAAACCAATGGACTTTCGAAGCATATTGATGATTCAAAATTTGTTCATTCAAAGCATATCATCTATTATCTCACTCAGTTATCATCACATATATTTTTCCTCTTTTGACATAAGCCAAAAACATAGCGCATATAGCATATATGATGAAAACGTTAACACAACCATAATGATATTCCACCTTAATTAAACATATAATGCCAAAATAATGTAAGAAAAAAGACAACACATTTACCAAAACACGGGTTATGAGATGTTAATAGCATAATGAAGTTGAAAGGCCATAAAAAATGGTTCCATAATACATAATACTAACAAAATGCTAAAATAAATCTAGTGCTCCAGAGGAGGCGATGAAGGAAAGATTGTGTCAAGTCGAGCATTGAGTGCCTATTGTTGACTAGAACTCGGTGAAACAACCCGGCAAGTTCGTTGATGAAGGATGTAAGTGAGTCAATCTGCCCATTCAAGAGTTTATAGTGATCCTCGGTAAATGTGAAACGATCGGTAGGGGAAGAACTCGATCCTTGAATGTCATGAGCAGGACATGGAACAAGTGGCCTATCGTCGTTATGATCATCAGCAATCTCATTTTCATATCCTTCAAAAGGTAAAGTCAAAAGACTTGACTCCGTTTTAAAGCCCTCTGTACCAGCCACCCTATATTGCCTTGCTCCTTAAAATTTTCACACATTTAAGAGTTTGAATGTTGGTTGTGTCGATGTGATGTAGTGAAATAGAAACCTCACTAGTTAAAGAAACATCAAAATGCTTAAAAATTTTAATGAGAAGCATGCTTTGATGCAAGTGGTAAAATGAACAATTTTCATGAGACTAATTACAATGTTGCAAAATATAACATACGCCCAACTAAGAAAGACTTGAGAATAATAAGATAGAGATGAGTATCCTCCTTGCGGTGTCCTTACCTTTAAAGAATGATATAGGCAATGATGTTGTGTAAAAAATTCGCAAGGTAGTGTAAGTTGGTTTGCACTAAGCTTGATAGGATGTTCAAAATTTTTACCTGCTATTCTAGGGTATGATGAAATGGGATTATAACCTTCAATAGTCAAATGAAACATATGGCAAAAGACTTGATTTTCACATTTGTCAAGCTTAAGGAGAGTATGGAGAAGAGTTCTAGTAATTTTAATCCATATGCCTTTGAGTAAACAAGAAATGCTATTCGAACTAGGAATGAAAATAATATGTTTGTAAAATTCTTTCATAAGACTCGGATAAGTATTTTGTTCTAGAATGACAATGGACAACCAACCCATGATTTCAAAATATTCCTCGATGTGAAAAGAATGGAATTCAAATGTAAAAGAGGCAAAATCAACATTATTAGCAATAAGAATGGGGGATTTTTCAAGTCCAACACCTCTGGTTCCTCATTGAAGGAAGGAGATAGTTGTCTCCCTGTCCTTCTTAGTCTCTTTCCCATGGTCTTCGTCCTTAGCATTGTGGAAATTTGGATGGAAGACTATAGAGTACCTAGGATTCGGACTTTCGTCAAGGAGAGAAGAATTCGAGTCTTTGGTGGATAAAAATTAGGGATTCCAATAGATTTGAAGTGAGAGTGATGAGGTTTTAAAATTTAGTGAGAATTTTGAAGATTGAAGGTAAATTTTGTGAGATTTGGAAGAGATGAACATTGTTGAAGGAGAGAAATTAGAGAGATCTAAAAAAAAATGAGGGTTGAATCGATTTTAAAAAATCGAAATCACGACATTCTGGTCGTTCGTCCTATAAAGTTCCAAAATCTTTGACTTTTCAAAATCTTTGACTTTTTCTTTTTTTTAATAGAAAATATGAAGTTCAAGGTGGTACGACGAACTTGACCAAAGATGCATATGGCATCAATAAACAATTAACAATACACAATTTAGATATTTAGCCATATACTTCAATTTATCGATAATGTCCAAACCTCTTTAGAACTTATATCAAGTGCAAGAGGTTTAGTAAAAATGTCAGCCAATTGATTTTTCGTACTTACGGACTCTAATAAAATCTTCTCCTTATGTCAAGATCTCTCAGAAAGTGGTGTCTAATCTCATTGTGTCTGGTTCAAGATTGCAAGAGGGTATTTTTAGATAAGTTTATGGAACTTAAGGTTGGAAATGATCCGATTCGGTTCTAAAGAGAACTTAATCAAACTCGAATTCTCGAGTATTTATTAAGTGGAACTGTTATGTACAAATTTAATTATGGAACCATTTGGGTTCGATTTTATTCAATTGAGTTCGGTTCCGTTCGGTTCCTGGGTTCCATATAATAATTTAATTTTTTAAATTGTGGTAAATTTGATTAAGTTAGGCTGGGTAAAAATTAGAAATATGAAAAATCATATTTTAGGTTTAAGCTAAATTAATTAGTTAGCAAATTTATTTAGAAAAATAAAATAAGTTGATTTATTTAAGATAAATGAATTAAAAAACTAGAGAATTTATTCAAATACCTATTCTAGTAATTAACTTAAGAAGAATTGCTTGTTCGGTTTAGTTCAAGTCAGGTTTGATTCGATTTTGGAGTTTTATCAGACCCTAATGGTACCTATGTTACCACGCATAATTGATATGTGATCGAAAGATAAGTAATAATCACTAAAGTGTTTGCTTCATCCATAGAACTCGTTCACAATAACTAACGGCCAAGATATATTCGACTTCGATAGTAAATAATGCAACGAAATTCTATTTCATACTAAATCATGATACAAGTGCAAGGCCAAGAAATGACAAGATTTGCTAATGCTCTTGTAGTCAATTGTGCAACCAGCCCAATTGACTTTCGAATAGCAAAATATATCAATGTGAGTTCCCTTAGGATACCAAAGACCTAAAGTTCTATTCCCATTAAGATATCTTAAATTTCATTTTACGACACTAAGGTGTGATTCTTTAGAATTAGATTGAAATCTAGCACAAAAACACACTCTAAACATAATGTCGAGTTTACTTGTCGTTAAGTAAAGGAAGGATCTGATCATATTTGATATTTTGTTATATATATGCGGAAATACATTGATCGTCTTTATCTAACTTGATTGATGAGCTCATTGGAGTATTCATTGGATTCGACTCCTCCATTTCAAATTTTTTGAGCATATTCATAATGTAATTAGTTTGACTAATGAATATTTCATTATTAGTTCATTTGATTTGAAATTCATGGAAGAATTTGAGTCCCTGCTTTATGCTCATTTTTAACTCCTCACTCATACAATTAGAGAATTCCTTACAAAGAGAGATGTCAGTTTCACAAAAAATAATACCATTAACATAAATTTGCACAATAAAATATTATTCTTTTTGGTTTGACAAAAAGAGTAGATCCATTTTACATATTGAAAGCCCCTTTTGAAAGACGAACTTTGTTTAATATTTCATATCATGATGTAGGAGCCTACTTTAAACTGTAAAGAGCTTTTTTAAATTTGAAAACATTATTCGGATACTTGTGATTTTTGAAATCGAGTGTTACTTTAGAAACACTTCTTGAATAAACCCATTTAGTAATGCACTTTTGACACCCAGTCGATAAAGAGTAAGTCCTTTATAACAAGCGAACGCAAGAAGCATGTGAATAGATTCTAATCTAGCAATTGGTGCAAGTGCTTATTCAAAATCTATAACCTTTTCTTGATTGTAATCTTAAGCCACTAATCTAGCCTTTTTGTACACAATTATCATGTTTTTATCTCATTTATTTCTAAAAGACCCATATAGTATCAATGACAGTTTGATGAATTGATTTAGCAATTAAATTCCAAACATGATTTCTTTAAAATTGATTTTGTTCTTCTTGCATAGCTAGAATCTAAAATCTCTCAATCGTGGCTTCTTTGAAATTTTTTGGTTCAATCTGTGAAATAAAAGAAGATTTATTAAAATTATTAATAGTAGAAGCCCTATTGCTTACACCTTTGGAAGGATTACTAATGATTTCTTTTAGATGAAAATGGACAAGCCTCCATTCCCCAAGTAGAGATGCAACATTTTGTACTTTAGGGAATTTTTCTTCATCTTGCTGTACATTTGCTTCATCCTCATTTTAATCTTCAAGATTTTTGGGATCTTCCTTGTTTTAATTTTTAGTGTTCATTTGCTCAAAATGAATCTCCAAACCTACATCATTAACAATATATCTCTTGATCAAAAGGTTTATTTTCATCAAATGTTACATGTATTGAATTTTCAACAACTAAAGGTCTTTTATTAAAAACTCTATAAGCATTGCTAGTAGATAAATATATAAGAAAGACTCCAACATCGGATAGTGAATCAAATTTCCAAAGTTTTCTTTTGTGTTTAAGATAAAACATTCACAACAAAATAATTCGAAACAGCCGATATTAGGAGTTCTATTTTCCAAATTTCAAATGGAGTTTTTGTTTTCTTTCGACTCACAAAAATTTAGTTACAATATAGCAAGCGATATTAACAGCTTCGGCCCAAAAGTATTTTAGTAAATCATTTTCATTCAGTATAGTTCAAGCCATTTTTTACATTGTATGATTATTCCTTTCTACTATACCATTTTGTAAGGAATTATAGGAGTCGAAAAGTTATGTTCAATCCATTATCATTACAAAATTTATCAAATGCAATATTGTCAAATTATTCCTTTTCCATTTTGAACATTTGTTACGAAAGTATTTAAATACATTCAATGCTTTATCCCTTAGGTTCAAAAATAGGACCTATGTAAATCTATAAAAGTCATCAAAAATGAAGAGTATATAATGTTTACAACTTAAGCTTTGAATTCTAAATAGTACAAAAAGATCCACGTCAAGAAGTTATATAGGTTTTTAGTTGAAGAATGTTGCTTGAGTTTGAAAAAACTCTTTACTTGTTTTTCAAATTGACATGCATCGTAAATTTTATCTTTTTCAAATTTCAAATTCTGTAATCGTTTAATAAAGTAATTTTTGAAATTTGTTTAAAATAGTTCTACGCTAAATGACATAATCTTCTGTGCCACAATAAAGTATCAGCTTTTAGACTTGATAAACATTTTCCTCACTTTCAAATTTAGTATTTATGATATAAATATATTTATTACGACTTCCTATACATTTCACCTCTTTCGATGTAGCATCCTAAAGACATTGGAAGAATCAAATTTAATAAGATAACCTTTATTAAATAATTGACTATTACTAAGCAAGTTATATTTGAGGTTTTCCGCTACTAGAATATTTTCAATAATAGGGTATGAGTGACTATCAATATTTCCAATGCCAATGATATTTCCTTTGCCTTTATCTCCAAAGATTATATGACCTCTAACCTTCTATTTGAGGTTTGACAATAATGCTTGATCTCCGATCATATGCTTTAAGCATCTATTATCTAATAATCGCTCTTTATTTTCTTTTATACGTACAAGAAATAATCTAATTTTCAATTTTTCATACCTATACAACTTTGTGTCCTTGGTAGTTTGTCCTGTTGGACTCTTGGATCCACTTATGTTTGCTTTTAAACCAACCTCTTTTTGATTAAACAACCAAAAGCAACACGTATGTCTTTATTACAAAAGCTACATATAATATTTGAAAGAGAGGAATTTGATGCCTTGACAAATATATTGTTGAGAGATTTTTGTTTCCAAAAGGTTTATATCCAATTCATCATTTATCAAAAACACATTTTTGTTCACTCCAAGCAATAAGTGAAAGTTTTTCTTGTCTTGAGTGAACTTGTAAACAACTTCAGTTAAATCTTCAATCTTTTCTTTTGAAGAAGAATTTCCTTTAATCAAAGATTTGTAATTAACGTCCTCTTTTTCAAGATCTTCTTGTGTTTCCGAAATTTTCTTTACTTCTACTTTTAACAAAGAGTGTTTCTTCTTGAGAATAGAATGATTTAAATTAAGCTTTTCAAATTCTTCAAACATTTCATCATAAAAAGTAGATAAGTCATTATAAGAACAATTATCATTTGAATTTACCTCATTACTTCATGATGCAAATGTTGGCAATTTCATCTTGATTTTCATTTTCTTCATGGTTTTCATCATCACTTTCATCCCAAGTTGCTTGGAGAGCCCCATTTTTTTTTTTGGTGTGGGAAATCTCCTCTTGTTGAATCATAGCAACCAATCAACTTGATGTGTCTTCATCAATTGATGATCTTAAAACAATTCGGTCGTTTGGAGGCTCCTTCATTTCTTCTTCTTTGCTCTTTCTTGTCTTGGTATAGTTGAGCTCGTAGGTCATCAAAATTCCATATAGCTCCTATAAAGGATACGTGTTGATGTATTTTATGTAGCTCCAATCTTAGGAGGGAGATCTAAGCTTTTTGCTTACAAGTTCATTGATAGTAAATTTTCGATCGAATCTTTTAAGACCATTAACAATGTAAGTAAAATGAGTGATTTTGTTAACAATCGGTTCGTTTTGATTCATGAAGAAATTTACAAAGTTTTTAACCAAAATATTTAGCTTAGTTGCTTTTACTTTGTTAATACCAACTTGAGTGACTTCGAATGCATTTCAAATATCACATGAAAAATCACTATGCTAATTGATTAAATTCATTTTTATCCTAGGCACAATAGATTAAGTTTTTAGCTCTAGCGTTTAAAGAAGATTTTCATTTTTCCTCTTTAGCATACTCTTCTCTAGGTCTTGAATAGTTTCATCAGGTTTACCATCAATCTTTTTTTTTAGGGGCCCCCACCGACCCTGCCCTGGGCCATTGTGGAGGAGGTAAATCGCAGGATGTGCCTCCCAGGAGTCAGGGTGGAGAGCACATGGATAGGCCAAGACTATTAACCCATATGGTAACTCCCGCTTGCAACAAAGTCAATTCCACCTTGCGGGGAATCGAACTCTGTACACTGCCGCGCTGAGCCCCATCCGCCCTCCCCTTTGCCACTGGGAGATATGCCCTGGGGGCGGTTTACCATCAATCTTAATTACCTTTGTGGTTGCGTAGTATTATAATCTATTGATCAAATATATTTCATCATTCCAATTTTTCAATAGTTATAATGTGTACCATTAAAGAAGGGTTGATGATTTACAGAATGCCCCTTAATATTTTGAAAATTAGTGTTAGCCATTACTCAAGATTTTTAAGTCTTATAAATGAGCACCTTACTTTCATACCAATTGAAAGCCCAAGAATGACTAACCAAGAGCGGGATGGACTAATTTTTGAAACTTTTTCAAAAATTAATCAAATGGATCATACCAAATAATAAGTGTAGATGTAATAATTTGTAAGTAAAAGTGAAGAGAGAGTGCAAACAATATAATTGTGAAAGTTCAATCCAAACCAATGATCTATGTCCTCCGTTACTAAACTCTCCATCATGAGCAAGACATTTTCACTGTATGGATTGATTTATAATGCAATTCAAATCCTTACGATGTTTCCAATGACATAAAAATGAGGAGTATTGATCCTTATACAATATTGAGCATTCAAAGGGCCTCATTATGACCCACAATTTAGGAAAATGATTTTACATTGAAAATTCTCTCTTAATAAATAATACAAATAAACTAATTACTAAGAAAGACTAACACTTCAATGAATGACAATAAATGATAGATCAAGTATTAGATGATAAAACTTTGAATGAGTATGATGATATCAAAATTTGATTGTTTCAATCAATCAATCAATGTTTTTCAATGTAAATAAGTCGATGAAATAAATAAGATGTAAGCACAAATGATTTTGCTCAAGAAATTTTCTCTTTAATGCACATAAAGACTTATAAAGAATGCAAAAATATAAGCTACTTATAGAGTTCAAAATGTAAAAATTTTTAGGAGATCGAACGAGTGGTATGAATGTCCACCTTATGTTTAGACGCAAGAAATTAGTCGATGGATGTAGGGGTGTAAGCGGTCTGATTTTACATGTTTTTGACAGATTTTCAAACCAAATCGTTTAAACCAGTTTGAGAAAAATCCAAACCTAAACCAATCCATTTTGAACGGTTTGAAAAGAAAAAAAAAACTCAAACCTAAGCCTAACGGTTTCGTCCGGTTTTAAACCGCCGGTTTCGCCATATTTTTTTTTGTCTGTCTATTTTTATGCATTAATTCATTTAATTCAATATATATTTATATCTTACTAGGAATAAATCTAAAACAAACTAAGTCTATGTTTAAATCACATTTTTGGGACAAAAAAATGAAAATTTGGACCGTTATCCCACAAGTCCAGCTGCGTTTGTTGACCTGCTATTTCATGTGTGGGACCTAACCTCCTCTCCAATGGTCAATTTTCTAATTATGATGATATGAAAAATATGACTCAAACAGGAGCTAAATATATCTACTATAAATTTAAACCCCATTTAAATCAAAGTGAAATCATAATAGACCAAAACATAGTTTTTTCATTTTTGTTCACATTTTTTAGGTTAATGATGATACAATAACGTTACAATACAAGTCTACTAAACTAGATATAAAGCCCAAAAAATATAATGATGTCCAACAAGATCTCGTGATCATCATATCTGAAAAAATGATACTGATTAGATAAAGAGAATAACCAACTACAACAATAAAGCAATTGTTTATAATATCTAAACATAACAATTACACAAGTTTACATTTGTATGATATTACGAAACACATTTAATTTTAGATTTTTACCTTAGTTTGCTCCAAAAAAATTATTAATCTAAAACTTTATTCGTAGCAAATATTATCACCGAAGGTCTAGGATCTACTTGTCTCCGGTTTGGTATAATGGACTTCAATTCAACTGTGAAGAGGCGTAAAAATTCTAAAAAAAAAGTGTGTGGTGCCGGTGGCTCAAAATTGTGTTGGATGTTGACTGGATTTCATCTAAATTCTGAAGAGAAAAATGGCATTTGATAAATTATGTAAGTCTTCAGTTTATTAGATATAAATTAGGATTATTGGATGATGATGATGATGATGATGATAATAATAATAATAATATATCAATATTAGAAAATTAGAAATTGACAAAAATACTCAAAAATAACAAAACTATTGAATTTTACATATTTTAATGAATTTTCAAAAAAACTCATTTTTTTCATTTTTTTTATATATTTTTTCACCGGTCCAGTTTGGTTTTAAAATGCAATTAAAATTCTCACACCTAAACCAATCAAAACCATTTCGTTGAGCAAGTCCACGTGGTATCAAACCGATGGTTTCTAAATTGCGGTTTCGGTTCGATTTGACGATTTTTGCTTACAACCCTAGATGGATGTCAGACATCGGAATGGTCAAAAAATTTATCGTTGTGATTTTCAGGCATCCGCCTTCACAGAATATCTTTGATTTTACTTCTTTTGATCCAACTTGAATGTTTTGGAAAATTTTAACTTTTGGAAGGCCATTTCAACTCATTTTTCAAGGTAAGTAATATTTTAACTATGATCTAAGTTCGTGTATGACTTTGAAAAGCAATCTTACCTTTTATGAAAATTTATGTAAGCGATTATCAGAAAAGATTTGTAGTGCATAAAATTATTTTAGAGCTTTAACCATTCATTGCTAAAGTTCAAAGTGTTAGTACTGTTGCATATGAACAAAAACATGTAGTCAATCATCTTTCTTTGACATTTGATTTTTACGCTCTTGTCTTGAAGAATTTGAGTTGAATGATTGACTTTGATCTTCACCTTTATTGCTGGTTTAGATTTGTAGTGTGATAGACTTATGATCATTAGAGACGATGACCAATTCGTCATTGAATGCTTTGAAGACTATTGTCACTTAAATTTTTGATGGGTTGGAAAATGAAGCGAACTCTTAAAGAAGGAGATAGTCTTCATGATTTTCCATCTCATGGAAGGAAAGCGAAATTATTTGCTTCAGCCTTTCTATTTTGACTCCCATAATGGCGAACATAAAGAGAGACTTGTGAGGTCCTATATGCTGGACGATGATGATGAAAGTTCACTATTCTCTTAAGAAAGATCGAGGATATTCCTGTTCGTGATGATTTTATTCAACAAAAAATGGAGAATTATAGTAGGCAAGGTGACCATATATACCATTTAAACGAATACATGACCAAGATAAAGCTGAAAAATGTGAATCTAGCTTTGAAGTGACAAGCATTCGACCAACATTTAGTGGTTCAGCAAAGAGATGGTATATTAAATTTCTAAGAGGGTCAATCAAGAGCTACCCACAATCGAAACAAGCTTTCCTTGGCGTCTTCAGTAGAAGTCGCCTTGGCGAAGTTCTTACTACAAGAGTCAAGAGAAGGGATTATCCTTGAAAAATTACCCCACTTGCTTTAGTGCTAAGCATTTTTTCCTATGAAACTATATTTGATGAGAAACCGAATGATTCTCTTTGGAATGAGCTTTAGATGAAAATTCCTTTTTGGAGGATGTTCGCAATTAAAACCTTTCAAATATCACCAATTCCCTTAGCCCCTATTTGGCCCCCATTAATTTCCATTCCATTTTTCTCTCTCCTATTTTCAACCACACAATCTTTCATAAAATAATATTACACGTAAATCGAAAAAAATTTCCTTCTTTTTCAACCACTCATTTTTCAAAAAAATAATATTTCTCCAATTTTCATTTCCAAAAAATGGGGGCCAAACGGGATGTTAATCTCCTTGGAGTTGAAATTCTTACTGAAGAAATCGTAGAGAATAGGAAATAAATGGGAAAGCCTCGATGCATGGTAGAGGTCATCAAGATAATAATACATGCTTTTTAGTGAATACAAAGGAGATGTGAACACTATACTTCTGTTCCCTCGCAGGCGGTAGTCAAACCTATGTATCACACCTCTAGGTTAGCAAGCCAAAGTTCAGTAGAATCCAAGAAATAAACGATTATTCGGAAGACACTAGGATTGCCCATCAACAAAACTAGGAACAATGAATTTGTAGAGAAACTACGCGCGTGAGCCATTAGCATTGGAGAAATACTGGGTCCAAAGTCATTCTAAACGAAAATCTCCTTCATATGAATTTAATGACGATGATTAATATAAGGTAATTTACCCTATTACGATGGTTTGGTAATACGAGTAATATAGTATCTCGTAATGGTCTTAATCAAATGCTCGTAGATAACTGAAGTTTGATGAATATTCTGTTCGAAAATGAATATAACGAAATGAAGATTGATCACCCGTGAAACCCAATTTCTAATCCTCTAATATTACTTCAATGAAGATAGTGTAGTCCCATGTGAATAGACTACTCTAGCAGTGGAACTAGGAGAAAAATCTAAGGTATTTCGAGGATACGTAGACATATTTAATGTTAACAAGAAATTCATTTACAATGGGATCTTAAGGAGGCCCGCTTTAAAAGAAATGAAAGTAATAACATCCACCCATCATTTGTGTATAATATTTCCAACTCCTATCAAAATATCTTGCTTAATGGATAAACAGGGAACCGCGTGAGAGTGCTACCTTAGCTCTTCTGAGAAATGTAAACCCACGAGTCCATATGGTGAATACAACAATGAGTCTTGAAACTGCTAATCTTGTGGAAGGAAATTTGAGATTGATGACTCAATTGACCCTCACATAATTGAATGTATCTCCGAAACTATAGTGGTTAAAGACCTGGAAATTCCCTGCCAAGCAAGAGGATGAAACGAAGGAACGAATATTGGCAAGGGACATACATTGGTACATATATATGTATTGTGAATAATATCAGTCTAAAGAAAAATAATATTCAATTTGGTTCAATTATTCCAATTCAGAGAGTCAAGATTTTACTGAAAAAATTTCGGATGAAATTTTAAACATATCTTCTCTTCAAAGACTCCTTGATTGTGTCAATTGTATTGGCAACTTTATCAAAGAGATAAGGATGATATGTGCTTCTCTTTTCAAAAGATTACAAAAGAACCCGGACCCATGGAGCCATGAGTACGCAATAGCTGTTCAAAAAGTCAAAAATGCTGTCAAAAATATTCCGTGTTTATCAATTCTTGACCATATTGTTTCAATTATTGTCAAAATTGATGCCTCTGATTTAGGCTTTGGTGGAGTGTTCAAGCAGATTCAAGTCAAGAACAGTTGGTAAGGCTCCATAGTGGTATATGGACTGGCCCTCAAAAGAACTATTCAACTATCAAAAAAGAAATCCTATCAATAGGAATATGTATTTCAAAATTATAAGATAATTAAATCAATAAAGAATTTATTCTCAAAACTGATTATAAAGCATCAAAAGAAGTTTTACAAAAAGACGTCAAAAATCTTGTTTCAAAACAAATTTTTGCTAGATGACAAGTTATTTTGTCTTGTTTTGATTTCAAAATACTATATATACAAGGAAAATCAAACTATCTTGCAAACTTCGTCACAAAAGAATTCATACAGTCTTGAGAGAAAGTGTGAAAAATGGAATACTCAACAGTTGAGAGAAAATATTCAAATTTCAGGCAAAATACCTTGTTGGGAACTTCTTCAAAATATTTTGAAAGTTTCAGAAGGATATTTTAGATGATATTCTTGCTACTTATTATCAAAGAAGTAATAAGGATATTATTAGATGTCTCGAGAATACTGCTGAAATTTTTGACAGTAATAACAAAATAATCAAAAATTTCAAGAAAAATGAAAAGCTTCAATTTTTTTTCAAAAGAATTATCTTTTAAAAACTTATTCTTATTAAAGAAGAAAAGAAAAAGTCTTATGAAGAAAGTTTTACAACTTCCTGAAGAGATTTATCAAAATATTATCAATAGAGATCCTACTTGTTCTCAATCATTCAAAGATATTACATTCAAAGTAATTGATAACTTTTATTTCAATGGTTTTGAGACTTATGAAAGTTATCATAAACTTCATTTTATCCTCAAAGGTATTTCAATCATTAATATTATTAATAAAGAAATTCGTCCAATGATTGAATGAGGATTTATTTCCTCTATTTAAATTGATTCAGAAACTGATATTCACTTTTTAATAGCCCTCTCGAGAGAGTTATTAATCATCTTTTTGCATTCATTGTTAAAACCCTCAAAATTGAATTCTCAACCATTCTTCCAGAATGGATTGCAGAAGAAGACAAATTCAATGATACTATCTTTACTGAAGAGTATTGATAAGAGTGTAAAATATAATATTTTTTCCTTTTAATTTTCGCATTCATATGATTATTTAATGTCAAAATGCACTCATTACTCTTATGTTTTGATCTAGATCAGAATTTGATGGGAGATGTTGAAATTTGGAAGAAATGAGTAAAAATGAGCAAAATGGAAGAAAGTGAAAGTTCGGGGACCAAGTTGCAAATAATTCGTAAATGAGACGGTCGATGGAATGCTGATTAAAGAATTCTAAGGGTCAATTGGGTGCAATTAGAAGTCAAAAGAAGTTAAATATGATCATAACATATTCATAAATCAATTCCCAATCAAAAAAGTTACGCACCAGTTATCAGCCTCATATTCGGACCTCTTTTTGACATAGAAGATTATCGAATTGGAAGACGATTTCTGAAGCAAAGTTGTATCCCTTTGTGTTAAATTTCCAACGCAACTTGAATCACCTCAAGCGGACATTAGGAGAGAAAATTATGGTCAAAATACTAAAAGCTATCCGACAGGAAAATTTTTGAACTATGCGGTCGCGTAGTTCGAAAGCTATGCGACCGCATAGAAGGGTCCAGGGAACTTTTGGGTGCCACATATTTGTTCTATGTGACCGCATGGATTATAACCATGCGACCAATCCTCCGAGACCAAATTTGCCAAATTCCTAAATTGATGCCATCACTTATGAAAATACGTTTTGACACATTTCTTAAGCCCAAAAACAATCTAGAACGTGGGGGATTGAATCTAGACTCCATTTTTTCTCTCATCTTTAGCTAAGAAATTCCATGGAAGACTCAGGAAACTTTGGTGAAGCAAGGGATGAACTCGATTGGTGCTGTTAATGTCAATATCTCTTCACTCATGTAATTTGATTTTTCATTGATAAATAATTCTAGGTTTATGATTTCCTGTTTATTGAATATGTTTTGAAATTGGTTTAATATGTATTAGATTTTCACTGATTTAATAATGTTCTTTTCATTGAAAAATTGAAGTATGTATTCAATTCCAATTTCAATCATTCCATTGGTGTGATTCGCTAATATTATATGCTTGATGTCTGTAATTGATTTTGAATCTAATTCCAATGAACTAAAGTGAGAATATCTTGTAGGAAATCTAAATTCTAGAGTTATAAGTGAAATTCAATTGATTTAGGTCTCAACTTCAAGCATTGTTATGAGATTAGTTTAACTTTTACTATATTTCTCATAGACTCAATCATGTTTTGTCTATTGTGAAATTAACTATTTGTTGAATTTCAATTTCATACAATGTTATTGATGATTTGATTACTGTATTATAGTTGAGGTATATTGTCGTTTCTCAAAGTGATTTGAATGAGTGATTCACATTGATTAATCCGAACCAATTGAGGGAATTCTTGCGCTTCATTATTTCACACATTGATTCAAATTTTGTTACTTCAATAATTGATAGTTACATTTCATTCAAACTAATAAATTTCTTACACAAAGCACGAAGAAAACCCTAAACTTTTGATCTTTTAACAAATTCCCCGTCTCTCTGTGGATACGACATTCCAAAGCCATACTACAACTACTGCATTATACCTGGGCGTAATCAAATTTTGGCGCTGTTGTCAGGGAGACGATATAAATAATTAAAGGATTTTCAATAAAAAGGATGACTTCGTTCCCCTTTTATCTTTTTAGTTTGTTGTTTATTTTTAGTTGTTTTTTATTATTTCTCACATTTTTGCATTTTTGTGCTTTATGAATAGGTATCGAAACGAGCGAGGGTGATTCATTGAGAGGCCTCAGCCAGTGTTTGAATCACTTTCTAACCCTTTTTTTGATACCGAATCTGTTGGCAGACACATTACATCACATAACACCATGACTGATAGTGAACATGAAGAGACATCAACTAGGACTTTGCACGAATATCTCCATCCCACATGCACATCTACATAGGCATACATCATATTTCCACCTAATATGCCACGTATGGATCTTAAACCGGGAATGATCCAACTTCTTCCCACCTTTTACGGTCTTGAAAATGAAAACCTATACGTGCAAATTATCAAATTTGAAGAGGTTGTTGCGAATTTTCACAATCAACGTGGTATAATAGATGCAGTGAGGCTTAAATTTTTCCCATTCTCTTTTAAAGAAAGAGCAAAAAGCTAGCTATATTCATTGAGACCATGCTCGATTTAGATTTAGGCTGAAATAACTCAAGCATTCTTTGACAAGTACTTTTCCCACCACAAAACAACCGCATTGAAAAAACAAATATCTTCTTTTACTTAAAAGGAGAGTGAAACTTTATATAAAGCGTAGGAAAGGTACAAAGAATTGCAAGCCCTCTGCCCCCACCATGGTTATGAAAGTTGGCACATTGTGAGTTATTTCTAGGAGGGATGATTACCTAAGGAGCATCAATTTGTTGAAATGATGTATAATGGGAAATTTTTACAAAAAGATCCGGATAAGGCCATAGACTACCTAGATGACTTAGCTGAAAAAGCCTATATCTAGACTGGACCTAGTGCTACTGAGAGTACTAATAGGTCACGACCCACTGGAAACTCGAATAGCACTGGTATTTATCATCTTAGGGAGGAGAATGACCTTAGAGCCAAGGTAGATGCCCTCACTAAAGAACTCAAAATCTTACATGCTAAAACTCAAAGCCTACATAGAATGCATCCCATGTTGAATCTTTAGGGCCGAGTTTTATTTGTGGTGGAACTGATCATTCAGCTCAAGAGTGCGCTACCTACGCTGAGATGAGGGGAGTTTATAAGGAACATTGCAATGCCTTAGACACTTACCAAAAGCCTTATTCTCCATTTTCTAAAACATACAATCCAGGGTGGCGGAATCACCCCAATCTCAGCTGAAAATTTGAAGGCCAGCCAAATAAAGCTCGCACTGCACCTCCATATCAGTCCACGTCCTCTAGAAACTCTTTAGAAGACACTCTACATGCATTTATAGAGGCACGGAGTAAGACTAACCAAAAGTTTGAGACTATGACACCTAAATTGTTAAAGAAAACAAGGAAATAAAATCTCATATATCCAAACTAACTAATGCCTTAGCTATAAGAGAGTGGGAAAAATTTCCAACGCAAGCTCAACTTAACCCTAGGGGACAACACATGGCACAAACTTCAAGATCAGGAGAGACCAACTTGAAGAAAGTGAATGCCATAACCACTAGATCTGAAAATGTCACAGAACCAACCCCCAAACCTAGGGAAAGTGAGAAGGATCCTAGTAGCATAGAAGAGAGTACCGCTAGTGAGGAGGTAGTGAAAAATCCATCTAGAGTGCCCTTTCCTCAAGCCCTTAAGTCGATCTCGAAATCTGCTAGTCAAAGTAGTAAAGTCCTAGAGCACCTCAAGCAAGTAAAAGTTAATCTACCTCTCTTGCACATGATTTCCCAGGTCCCCACATATGCTAAAGTCTATAAGGACTTGTGTACTGTAAAAAAGGAAGCCCCATGTCAAGAAAACTGCCTTCTTGACTAAACATGTGAGTGCCAAATTGAACAAAAAGTCCTACCAAAGTACAAGGACCTGGTTGTCCTACTGTTTCTTATATCATAGGGAATCATGAGATTTCACAAGCTGTCCTCAACTTAGGGGCTAGTGTCAACATCATGCCTTATGCTATATACTTAGCGTTAGGTCTAGGTGAGATCAAACCTACTACAGTGGTCCTACAATTAGCTGGTCGATCTACTATTAGACCTAGGGGGTAGTTGAGGATGTGCTAGTACAGATTGACAAATTTTCCTATTGATTTTTTTATTTTGGATATGAAAGTAGACGTGAATGTTAACTCCAAGATTTCCATTATTCTTGGTAGACCTTTTCTCGCTAGCTAACGCTCTTATCAATTGCAGGAATGGCTTGATGAAGTTATCTTTTAGGAAGATGACCTTAGACGTCAAGATCTTTCACGTCAGGAAATAGCTTGAGGAAGATGGTGAGTGTCATCAAACATACATGATTGATGCACTCGTTGAAGAGGAAGCATATGCGCTTATTGATCCCAACTCTTTAAATTCTTTCTTTTAAATTCTGAAATTTTCGCAAGATTTGATAATGGGGAATATGCTGATATTTATGCTATTTTTAATGATTTTCAGGATTATGGGACACCATCGGTGACTACTTCCAATGAGTTTGGTGCAACGTGTCGAAGGTTGACAATGCCCTGGCTGGATGCGGGCTAAAGAAGGCAATATTAGGTCTAGCCAACGATAATAAACAAAGGAGTTGCTTGAGAGGCAACCCAAGGGGAGTTCGTTCCCTTCTCTTTCTTTTTATTTTCATTTATGCATTCTCTCTAGGTTTAGTCCATGCATTATTCATTGCATTCCTTTTATTTTCATTTTCTGCATCACTTTTTCCATTGAAAACTTTCATATTCTTATACTTCAACTCATGTGATTCACTTCGGCACTCAGATGACATCTTTCCTTACTTTATTTGGCATACATGTTTTTACATTGAGGACAATATAATGTTTAGTTTGGGGGGGTTTAACTTAAATTTTGTTGTAAATTGCATGATTTACATGGAATTTCGGTCTAAATTTTTTTAAGTCCCTAATTCACTACATGTTCCTGAATGACAATATATGCCATTAGGAATTAATGCTGTTTATGAAAGTTTGGATACTGAGACATTTGCTGAATCTTTTTGCACACACAAGCCTTATGGTAAGATAGTGGTTTAACACATGTTGCTAGAGTAGTTTCTTGCTGAAATTTTCTTGTGAGAGTTAGTGAGGATCGAGAGCCACCTTGCACTAAAATAGCAATGAGCATTCATTGATTTTGTGAATTGGAAACTCTTTTAAGAATATATGGTTTGTGGTAAGATGGTAAGTTACTTGGAAAATGATAAAGGTCAATTTAGTATTAACGTATAAGCCTTCCAAGCCTTATTTTTCAATAATTACAACCCCTAATAGCCGTGTTGAACCATACATATATCTATAGCCTTTTCTTTATACACCCATATTATACATACTTCTCCACATTGGACTTTGGTCTATCCATGTATTTATCCAACTTTATACTTCCAAGCGTGTAGTAAGTATTGAATGCTTATTTGTGAAGAATAAAAGCAAGAAAATGACAAGAGTTAGCATGTGCTTAAGTAAAACACTTATAAAAAAACAAAAAAAAAACAAAAAAGATTGATTTTGGGGTTGAAATATTGAAAAGTGTATTGATCGAAAGATATAATCTATCGAAATTCTTGATGAGATGCCTAACTACATGTTTGGAAGTCCTTGAATCTTTATATCCTCATTTTCATATAACTTAACCCAAACCACATTACAACCCTTTACATTGACTATTTTGATCCCAAGTATGATTGTGGTGAGAAAGTGATAAATTTTCATTTGATAGTATGTCTATCATAAAATCAATGTTCGCTCATTGCTCATTCATAAACATTTAAGCCTCCAAATTCTGAGTGTATCCCTTTCTCAGCTCCATAGAGAGAAGAAATCCGCACTAAACACTTTGATACCCGTGAATCGTGGAGCTGAACCTTCAGCTCGAGACATACTTGATGTTGTATGTGTTAGGGTTAGCGGTAAGATGACTATGGCTTGACACACACTTGCACATTTGGCAAGTGTTTTTGATATCTTGATGATCATGACATTGTTAAGTTCTTGTGGTGTTGAGTTTGAAAAGAGCATGAATTAAAGCTAAGTTGGAACTTAATAATTTCTTTCGTACCATGGACCAATCACTCATTTTCTCGTTTTACATTAAATTGCTAGGGACTAGCAATAAGCAAGTTGGGGGTGTGATAAGAGTGTAAAATATAATATTATCTCCTCTTAATTGTAGCATTCATATGATTATTTAACAATAAAATGCACTCATTACTCTTATGTTTTGATCTAGGTCGCAATTTGATGGAAAATGTTGAAATTTGGAAGAAATGAGTAAAAATGAGCAAAGTGGAAGAAAGTGAAAGTTCAAGGGCCAAGTTGCAAATAATCCATAGATGAGACGGGTGATGGAATGATGATTCAAGAATGCTAAGGGTCAATTAGATGCAGTTAGAAATCAAAGGAAGTGAAATATGATCATAACATCTTTACAAATCAATTCGTAATCGAAAAAGTTACGCACCAATTTTCAGCTTCATATTGGGACCCTTTTTTTACATAGAAGATTTCTATAAGTACTGGACAGAGCATTGGCAGTCCTTTGTCGAGTCCAGTGAGTATGCTGACATTTTCAGCACCATGGTGAGCTAAACGACGAGGGCGTTTGGTACTGTTATCGAGGCTGAGGCCTTTGTTAAAAATCTCGTGAACAGGAATAAGGGATTTATGACCTGGGCTACAGAGGCCGATGTGGAGGCTCTAAAGAAATGTTAAGCTAAGGAGTCCATGAAGGTCGCTTTTGTGTTAGTAGAAATTGAAGAGTTGAAGAAAGAGGTCCACTTGTAGTAGAGCGAGGTGGCCTTTCTGACGAAAAGGGTGGAGACATCTGATTACCACCAAAGGCTTGTTGTTGAGGCCTTGGAGCTGATCAATAAAGGGAATGTTACTCTGAAAGAGCAGGTGGAAGAGTTGAACTCCCAGATATGTGACTTGGTCGAGGAGGATGAAGCAGCTAGGAAGGAAGTTGAGTCTACTAGCAGTGAGGCAGAGAAAATATACGTCGCCAACTTCGATCTAACGGAGGCGTAACATAGTTTTGGTGCTTACTAGCGGAGGTATGCCTACACAAAGATGGTGGAGTGGATCGAGGCCAATCTCCCAGTTGTTAACACCTCTGAACTGACGGCAAAGTTTTTGGAGGAGGGGAGGTAAACCTAAACTCCGACGGAAGGAAACCAAATGATTGAGATAGAAGATGAGGCCAATAAACAAGAGGCCGATGTCCAAAAAGTGACCCCCAATGCTATTGTACCTTTTGTACTTCTCCTTCTCCTACCTGTTTAGATAGGGTGTTTTGTACTTTTTTTTCCTTTTTCTTGTAATTTTGACTTTCGAAACCCAAGTTGTAATATTTTTTTTATTATTAATAAAAATTCTCAATTTCATATTCGTTGATATTGTTTTATTTTGATTAATAACTTCGTCTATGTATTTGTTTTATGTTTCCTTTGATGCTTGCGTTACTTTTTTACAAGTGTTTACAATTCGGCCGTTTTGTTTGTTTTGTATTGTATTATGCAAGGTTGAGCATTGCTTAATAATGACTTTGTAACAGTCTTCAAAACTTCGTTTGATATTGAAGTGGTGCACTTTGGGACTTAAGTTGTCATTTTCGTAAAATTTACTTAGTAAATCAAGTTAAGGCCAAACTCATTTCATTAATAAACAACCAATACAAGGTCGTATACAAAGTTTATTTGCAGTATTTCCGTAGATGATTTGCATTCCATGATGAGGTTATACCTTTACGTCCAGCCCTTCTATTCTATAGGTCCTAGGTCTAGCCTCTTTTTTTAAACAGTATGGCCCTTCCCAGTTCGACCCAAGAGTTCCAACCCATGCTTCTTTAGTAGACAAAAACACTCTCCTGAGTATGAGGTCGTTTACATGAAACATTTTTTTCTTGACCTTCGAGTTACTGTACCTCTTCATTTTCCTCTGATAAGTAACTCGCCATAGCCAATTTGTACTGGGACTCATTTCTCCTTTCTTCAAAAAATTCCAGTTCGTACCTCCTCAGTTCATCATTGGATATCTCATTGAAGTGTAACCTGCGAGGTGATGGCTGACCTACCTCGACTGGGCTCATTGCCTCAACACCATAGGTCATAAAAAATGGGGTTTAGCTATTGGAAGTTCTGCTTGTAGTCCAGATGGCCCATAAGACCGGGGTAGCTCGTAGACCCAAGCTCCCTTCGAAGCCTCAAGCTTCATTTTCAATGTGTATTTAATGGTCTTGTTAACAGCCTCGACCTATCCATTTGCTTGGGATACTGTGGAGAAGAAAAATGCTTCTTGATCCCCAGCTCATTGCATAGGTCCCTAACCTTCTTATTATCGAATTGACGTTCGTTGTCCGATATAATCAAATAAGGAATGCTGAACCTGCAAATGATATTCTTCCATAAGAATTTTGACATATTTGCTTCAGTTATTTTGGGCACTGGTTTGACTTTCACCCTCTCAATGAAGTAGTCAAGCGCGACAATAGCAAAACAGGTGCTGCCTCGTCCTCTAGGCATAGATCCAATCAAATCAATCCCCCATTTGGCGAATGGCCAAGGACTAGATACAACATTGAGCTCTTGGGAGGGTTGTAGTTGAACTACTGCAGAATGTTGGCACTTATCACATTTTTCACAAATTGCTGGGCGTTCTTTTTCAAGGTCGGCCAATAGTATATTTGCCTAAGAACCTTTTAGGCCAGGGCCCATCCTCCTGAACGGTTACCACACACACCTTCATGTATTTCTCTCAACACGTGAGTAGCTTCTTTTCCCACCTATGCATCGAAACAGGGCATGGAGAAATCTCATGTGTAGATTATGCCATCTTGAAAGGTAAAGTGGGCGGCCTGTCTTCTCAACCTCCTTGTCTCCTCTTTGTCAGAGCATAGGAGCTGATCTTATAAGAATGCAATGATAGGACCCATCTATAAAAGGTATCCTCTATCCACATCACTTCTTGTTCTTTGGAAAATTGAGGGCCTCAAAAGGTGCTATGTAGGTACAATGGTAAGCAGTTCGGAATCTTTACTGCTAGCCAACT
This sequence comes from Olea europaea var. sylvestris, assembly GCF_002742605.1. Taxonomy (NCBI): domain Eukaryota; kingdom Viridiplantae; phylum Streptophyta; class Magnoliopsida; order Lamiales; family Oleaceae; genus Olea; species Olea europaea. Next base: position 9,570,998 of record NC_036254.1, on the reverse strand, counting down.
TTGAAAGGGTGTCGATATGGGAGGTTTCCTTTCATGGGATTTGTACCAGCCCGAGCTTTTTAAAAGTGGAAAGAAATTTGATGACTTGCTTAAAATATGCCACTATGCTCTTGTCTTTGGCAGCAAAATTGCCATTAACTTGGCTGACTACCAAATGAGAGTCACAACTAGTATAAAGCCTCTTAACTTGCATCTTTCTTGCCAATCTGAGGCCAGCCATGAAGGCTTCATATTTAGCCATGTTATTTATTGCTTTAAATCCAAACCTTACAGCACAATTGATCTTGTGTTCCTCTGGGCTAACCAACACAATGTCTGTCCCAGATTCGGTTTCTCCCAAGGAACCATCGACAAACAAATTCCATGTTGGGAGGTCGGCACGCTCCATTTCTGCTTCCATTTCTGGAAGGGAAATGAATTCATCCATGAAATCTGTTAGTGCCTGACCCTTAACTGCTATCCTAGCTTTGAAAATTATGTCAAACTTACTCAGTTCTATGGCCCATTTAAATAGTCTCCCTGAAGCACTTACTTAAGAGGAAAATTGGTTAAGGTCTCGACAGTGTGTGCCTGAAAATAGGGCCTTAGCTTTCGAGAGGCGATGATGAGTGCTAAAATTGATTTTCAATTCCAACCATATCCTCGTGCTTCTAAGCAAAAATATCCAGGTTGTTCCACAAGAAATTTTTTAGCTTTTCTTTCAAAGCTGGTGATAGATTTTTCTAACCTGTAAGGACTTAAAGAAGTCATGGGAGCCTACTTCAAAACTCTCCAGTTCTTCCACCGAGCTATTTGGTGCTCTTCATCAATTATGCAGGAATCTAGTTCGTCAACATGAGAAGCTTCTTCAATTACTCTCCCATCTTCAAAGCTTGATTAGATTTCTATGGTGGCCTTTTCTTTAAAGGCATCGATCATGTCAACATCCTCCCTTTGTGTAGGGTTGTCGACCTCGTCAATTTTCATTAATATAACGTTTACACTCCTCAGTTCAAAATTTCGCATGGAGCTTGAATAACACTCCTTAGCACTTCATTGGTCACCTCTGACCGTAGCAATACCTTGCTCCGTAGGGAACTTTATACAAAGGTGCTAGATTGAAGTTACTGTCCATAATTCTTTTAGGATAGTTCTTCCCAACAATCTATGGTAGTTAGAATGATGATCTACTGCAGAGAATTCCATGACATTATAGGCCCTCAGTGGTGTCATTCCCATTTTCGTTGCCAAAGTGATTTTGCCTCTAGAAAGGATGATGTCACCTCTAAACTCATACATGGGAAAAGTTACCAAGGTCAATTCGTGATCAACTTCCATTTTATCAAAGGTGGACTCATATATTACGTTGACTGCTTCCATTGTCCACCAACATCCTTTTGAAGCCATTTCTCGCCACCACTGCCCTTTATACCAGGGCATCACAGTGAGGGTAATATACCTCTACCGCATCATCTAGAGTGAATGTAATCAGTTGAACCTCCCTACGATTGAAAGATTGACCACTGCCAACTATGAAGCTTGCCGCTGAGGAGTCCTTAGCTTCTCTAGTGTAGATCCTTTGGGCATTCTTTTTCTTGCCACCTACATATGGTCCTCCAAATATTATATCAATTTCTTGAATGGATTCATGCTTAGCATTTGGCCAAGGACTTTTTTGATGTCTCCAACCTTTTTCAGGTCTTGCATGATCCTCACCACGCCTATGTGACTTCTCTCTGTTGGGTCGGTGGTTTTCATCATTTCTCTGCTGCCGACTCGATGGAGGGCCTCATCCCTTTGAGAATGTTCATTTTTCCTTTGGTTACTCGGATGTCTGGCTATGTCCTAGATCCAGCCATGCTGTGACTATAGAAATGATGGTATGTGCAATATGAAGGTGATCTGTCCCTATTTCTAGGCCGTGCACCTCGTCTTCAAGTCGATCGTTGATGTGGTCTCTTTTGATACACCTCTGCGGTAGGATTCACCTTCTCGTAAGCCAAAGTTGGGACTGCATTAAGTGTTGCCACTGCTTACGCTTATCACGGGTTAAGAGAGGTGGATAGTCTAGTTTGCTGGTCAATCAAATGAGACGTTGGTCTTCTTCCTCTTTGCATTTGAGGAAGTGGAAGACCTCGATTCGCCCTGTTCTGGTGATCCATCAATTCTTCATTGATGATCTCTCATCTAATCATTTCTAGCAGGGTGTTGTAACTGACAGGGCTTTTATTTTGCACGTCCCTCCAAAAAAGTGAATTTATCTTCATCACTCCTCTTAGGACAGTTAATGCCTTCCTATATGTGACCTACACACAGTAGGTCATTCAATCTGTAAAGAGGGTTAAGAAACTTTTCAGCAACTCCCCTGGTTGCTGTCTCATATTTTGCAATCATTGAATCGACCCTTCACTTCCTTGCTCGTGGCAAAGCGCTTAAGAAAAGCCTTCTTGAAATTAGGCCAACTCCATATATTCATGGCCTACAATCTAGTGTACCACATTTCAGCTGCTCCACTAAGGGATAAGTGGAAGGCTCTGCATTTCATCGTGGCATAGCACGCCTGAGTCCTATGTAAGTTTTAAAGTTGTTGAGGTACCTTGCGGGATCTCCTCTTCCATCATACTTGGGTATCTTGTAGCGTGAAGTGGTTCAGTACTGGTGCATTACTAATTTTTTGTGAAAATAGCAAATTATTGTCGTCATCGTCGAGGTTACAAGACCTCTGCGATTTATTAGAGTTACCTCCCTCTCTATCAGGGGCTTCTATAGGTGGTTGGGATTGCTCTGCTCACTCTCTTGCTTGCTCTACTCTTCTCTGTTGCCTATTTCTAGGTGGGAGATTAGTGTTGGCTCCAACAGGCTCATTACGCACTCCCAACAAAGGCTCCTCACTTTGCCTATTTCTAGATGCAGGATGCTGATCACACCTATTGCTAGGCTACTTGGGCTTAGCCTATCAAAAATGCTAAGCAACCTCCTTGGTAGATTTTCTGGGTTGAACTCTGATGGGAAACTAAAAGGGACTTTGGCGTATTAATCTGAAGCATAATTTGTTGAAGTTTCTACTCCCACCTCTCTTTCTTGGGCCCTTTCTTTTCTTTAATACTATGATGTCCGGCTCTTTGGTTCTAAACCTCATCTTAGTCATTATAGTAGTTTCCCTGAAGGGAGGCATGGCCCTGAGGGACATATGGGGGAATTGGATATCCCCCTAGCCTTGTATGCTTCTCAATAATTTTTGGATGGCAAGATTTTGCTGTGCAATGTTCCTCATATTTTTAGCCATGGTGGCCACCTCCCTTGATAGCCTAGTAGTCAATCCAGAGCCTCGCTGTGAACCACTTCATTTATTTGGCGGCTTAAACATGTGGCATGATGTTGGGGCTGTATGCTAGGGTTCCTTTTTTCAGGGTGTTCCTTAGTCCTTCGAGGTGTGGGTTCTTCTTTGCTAGTACTCATGTTATCTTTCGAGTATTTTCTTGCTATAGACGATGCTTTCTTTTTTATCAATGAAATGGGATCACATCGTAGAGCAACATTTTCCCTTTTGTAGTAACCATTTCTTCAAAGATACTTCCTTTTGTTCAAAGGCTTACAGATTCTTGCAAAAACTGAGAATCTTTGGTTTTTCTCCATAGGATTTTTGTGGTTAGCTATTCTAAGCTTCTCACAAATAGCGCCAATATGTTAACCACCAAAAATGGTCAACAGATGTCGTTTGAAGACAATATGAACGTTGATGTGTTTCACCGTATATCGACTCTAAAAGCGTGTATTTGTAGAAGAATGTAGAAATGATGAACAACTATATATGAATAAGTGTATTATGTTCTCTTCCTTGTTCAAAGATTCATCCCCTCCAATGATACAAGAATTGGGCTATCTATAGTAATCAGGTCAAAGTAGTCAGCATTGGATCTGATTCACGTGGCCTAATCTGCTAGACCTTGGTGGCACATCAATCCTACCCCACATTAGTTACATTGACGGACATTTGATAAGGGTCTGTCACTCTACATCCCTAGGCTGACATCCCTGACACTTATGTAATGAGAACGTCACATCAATCAACTTTAAAGATGTGCTTATCAGACCCTCTTCTAGTCGTCAAGGACTTCAAGTACGAAAAGAAGTAGACCTCCTTCGGATGCATAAGGGACAGGACCATTTCGGATAACTCTAGTGAAATGACCTCATCGTTCAATGCAACAACCTCAGCCGTTGACCTTTTTATGACTCTTTTATGGGGCTTTCACATGGATCGTGATGTATGATCAGCAACAAATTCGTTGATAATTTTTTGGGCTCGCATATTGCAACAAATTATCAATGCCTATATTGTCAGAATAAATTTAAGAAATCAAAAATATTTTAGGTTAAGGCAACGTGAACAACCAAAATGCAAGTCTTAAACTTAACACGAATTATTAGAGTCAAGCTTTAGGACTATTCACTGTCACTTACTTTTACTAGATAGAGGTGAGAGTATCTACTCAACTTAATTTAATATTAGTAATTGTATATAAGTGAAATTTAAAGTCAAAGTTAGAGGCGAAAATTTTGATCACAACTATGGTACTCCACCTTGACATGACATGTACGAACATATGCTACTGTCAACGAGCTTCTCTATGATGAAATCATAAGTTTAATATTGATTATGAACAATGTGCGCATGAGACATGTGAGCACAAATGTTGAACAAGAAAAACTATACCTATTTGTTTTCATAGGCTATTTTACATCCGCAAAACCATTATTAAAACACGTCAACAAAAAAACTAAACCTTTTGAAAGTAATATCACAACCAATGGATGCAAAACATGTGGCGTGGTGAATAAAATGTGAAAAGATAGCAGATTCAGTTAAAAACTCACAAATTAATGATCTCCACGTGTCACTATAAAGAAAATGACTAAATTACCCTCTTAGCTTCATGAGAAGTCTATAAATAGTTGTGAATTGAAGTAAAAAGTTACATGAAAATTTTGATTCACTCCCTTTTAATAGCCAATTCCTCTCTCGATTCTTAGATGTCCATGATATTTAAGCACGTACATGAAATTAACGTGTGAGCAATGATTTTGCACAATGAAATAATTTTTTAAATCAAAAGTATTTGATTTGTAAATAATACCTGATTTTTTATAATGTAAACTAAAAAGTATGTTATCCTCTTATTTTCTCTAATTAAAAAGTTGTTCTAATACTTTAAGATAATGTTTTCATATTTATTCAAAATTCAAGTTATAATTCAATATTGTTTTGTATGAAAAATAATACTCGCTGTTTGGCATAAGATTTATATGTTATTTTGATTGGTGGTTATTAAAGGATATTTAATAATTTTCTATCTCTCCTCATATTCACACCCTTAAAATAAAAATAAATAATAAATAAATAAATAACAAGACAGATTCAATCTCTGCCATTTTTATGTATCTGTAAATAATGAAACAATAAATATTAGCCCCATTGATTCGTATTTAAAATAACATCACTATTGAAACAACCACTGTTCACGTTATAATAAGAAATCGTTTACAATCGATCACAAATCCGCGGGTTGTGTCTCACAGTATGGAGACATTTAGAACTTTTAGAGGTGTCGTTTGTTAATTTGTTGATACATACTCGGAAATCAAAATATATGAATGTTGTTTGTGTGAATGTGATTGTGTTGTTTGTTGTCATCGTATTGAGATTCTTAACAAAAGTTATATATTACCATCCATTTTAAAGCACGTATGCAATTTACACTCATTTGGTTATGATGTTATATGTCTCGATTATCAATGTATGATCATTTATCTTACGCAATCGAATTAATGTACATTTATGACTTCCACAAAACTATATCATTTTTGAAATGAGGACGATTGTGAAACTACGAGACAATATATATTAGAAGTGTGTTATGTGATTGTGGTAGTAATGTGAGCTCCCAACGAAGCTTAGAAGTAACAATTATTTTCTTCGAATTTTCCATATGCCTTAATTTTCTAGGTTTTCTTAAATGTATATATTCCATTGGTCGAAAATAATTTAATAACCCTTTTTGCTAATAATTCTCCAATTTATTTAATTTTACCCTCGTAAGTTTAAGATGTTATTTTAATAACTAGAAATTCCATAATTCTATTTTCTATCTCACTTCTTAATAAAAATACTCGTAAAATAATATTTTCCTTCCTAATCTTTAATAACTTTCAAATAATGTTAAATCGTTCTTGTAATTATACATTCGTCTTGGAGCATCAATATCTTATAATATATCCAACTACTTCAAAACATTTCTTATATATTTTAATGGAAAGTGCCAAAGAATCTCACTTTGAAATTTTTGCCAAGCAAGCTAAGAGCAGCTTGGTAGTGATTTTTCCCCCAAAAATTTGATTTTTCGATTGTTATTTCACTATTTTAGCCATCATATTTGACTTCTTCTCTCACAGGTGGACCCAACTTTTTTTCTAACGATGAAAAAATAAATTCTCAAAATCACTCTCAAACAGTCTCTAATAGTGTACCGACAATTTATATTTCAGATTAAAACAAAAATCTTACCTATTTTTGTGGAATATCGTTTGAGTATTTATGAGATTTTTTAGAGAATTTTTCATAGATATCACGAAATTTGAATATCCACCAAAATTTGTTACTTTTACTAATGGTGCTAAAAAATGTCGTTTTTTGTGTGAAAGGTCCTAACTACCCTTAGATCAACATTTTAGGAACATTTAGTGCTTATTAGTGCAAGATTTGAATGACATTAATGTTATGATGTGATTATTTAATTTGTAAACATCAGATCTATGTATATTATATTGGGTAATATGAATTTGTCAAAAAAAAAAATGGATAAAAGATTTTGAAAAGTGAACATAAACAAATTTCTTCTACCATTAACAAATTCTAACTTCTTAACAATCTTCTTCATTCCTTCATCAAAAGACATTATTATTGAATTCATCATCCACTTTGAGAAGTTAACATATTACAAATTGTTTATATTTTCATTGTATAACTTACTATTTTTGAAATGTTAAATACAATATGGTCAAAAATTATTATTCATTAATTTGTTTGGTTTTCCAAATATTTTTGAATAAAGATACTAATATGATTTACAAAGTTTGAAGGATTTCATATTTAATGAAGCATTAAGTTATTTATTTGGGAAGATATTATCATGTTATAGCTGAGAATTGATTATCACCATTAATATTTTAATTAATTTCTTCCAATCAAACCAAATAAATATTTGAAGGATCGTCTCTTTAATGACTTGCTATGCAAATTATTTAGGAAAAACATTTTGTCATTCAAGCATGGTATTGATGACCACACTCAATGTGATATAGAATTTGTTCTAATCACCCACAAATATGCTTCCTAGCAGTTCCAAGATTTCAACTATCAAATTTGACATTTAGAAACTGCTGAGTTAGACATTTCAACTATCACACTCAACATTTCCAAAATGTCAAATTTGACATTTAGCAACTATCGAATTAGACATTTTAATTACCGCACCTGACATTTCCAAAATGTCAAGATAGACATTTTAACTGTCGAATTCGACACCTGAAAATTGTCAAAATAGACATTTCAACTCTTCATTTCACCTTTTGTTGTTGTATAGATTTAAATTTTCGAAAGTGTCACTTTCTTGCTATTATATACCAACATATTGATTGTGCAGAGTTCATACCATTGCAATCTCAACTTTGTTGATATTAGTAATTATTTTAGATTTATCGTGTAGTACGGGAAAAAGTTTGTTCATATGGATGAGGAATGGACAAAACTACATTAATTATAGTTCCGACAAGTATTACTCCATGCACTAGGTGTTGTAGAGCTGACCATAACTGGACCACATTTTCCAACTCTATCTAATACAACTCAAGTAATTAGTCTTGATGTCTGAAAGTCGTTGAAGTTGTATTTTGAATGTTTTCCCCGATGGCATTGTACATTTTGAAGTTATATTATCATTTTGATTTCATTATGTTTACATAGACAAACTATTGCATACCATCCCGTCAGTTAAACTGTCGATTCAACAAAAGGATTTCGTCATTCTCAATAGATGATTACAAAGTAAAAAATTTGACTACAAGTAAGATGTATAAGGGACATGCTGCTTCCGAGCACATTCTCAACTTACATTAATAGTATCGTTTCATTATCACTTGCAGATATGAGTAGTGTTTAAATTCACAAGCAAAATACTTACATAGACAGAATATTGCTAACATCCTTACAGTTAAACAGTCAATCATGACAGAAGGTTTCTATCATTCTCGACAGTTGGTTGCAAAGTAAAAAATTTAACTACAAATAAGATGCATAAGAGACATGCTATTCCCCGACACATTCTCAACCTACATTATTATTTTCAACTTACATTATCATTATAATTTGATTTTTGTTTGCAGACATTATTCAAGTTTAAGCGAAATACTTACATTGCCAAAATATTACATAACATCTTGACAGTTAAACTGTCGGTCTCAATAGAAGATTTCTGTCATTCTCGATTGCTAGTTGCAAAGCAGAAAATGTTATTACAAATAAGATACAAAAGAGATAGGTTGTTGCAGAACATTTTGGTAACGATGTTAACCATATTCATCCTCGACAAAACTATAATACATAATTTAGTACACAGACGTATACAATTATAGCCCACTTCAATCGTTGTTGAATTTGAAAGTTCCTCCCACTATCTTCAACAAAATCGTCCGAGGTAGAACATAGACTTACAGAATTATAGCACACTTCAATCTCAGGAAGTGGAACATTTGCCAACGACTCATCATCATCGAATTCATCTTCATACGGAACCATGAACTTGAAAACATCATCGAGTAACCTAAGTGATAACCATGAGGCTTCACTTAAAATTTTGTCCAGGTTGGGAAAAGGAATAGCGAAAATGGCCTTCCTACCATTTGGATGGTTCAATTCCTCATCTCTGAACAAATTATGATAGGAAAAAATGTGGACGAACTAGGTATTGGCAGAGGCTCATTGAGGTTCAACGGTTCGTTACTTCCCGTGGACGAACCCATATTCTCAATATGGTTGTATTGGGTGAACCAGGTTCAAATGTTTGATGTATAAAGTGTCATGAAATTGGAGTAGTGTTCAAGTGCAACTAAGAAAACAGTCATTCCATACTTATTTATAATCAAATTCTTGGAGGGAAGCAACTACGATCATTTAGTATATAACCACCAGATTACAGCTTCAAGTGTTGCTTGAATGACAATTGGTGTGATGGTTTAAGTTCTAAGTGTACCTTTATCCCCTAAAGTTTGTCTATAATTTATGGAAAATGTAAATCAATTTTTATGGAAAATGTGATTCTTCAATCATGTGTACCATTTTATCTTAAATTTTCCTACATATAGTTGTTAGTAATCAATTTTCCTGAGTACTTTTACATTTTAATTGTAGCATGGTCCTTAAGTCTTTTTGGCATTTAAACTTCTCGTTATTAGACTTCAATCAAGAAATTCAACAATTTTTTCTTGTGCTAATCAAACAATCCAACAAGTATGAACCACCAAATTGTGTTTATAATCACGTTCTTGGAGGGAAGCAAAATGTAATCATTTACTACACTGTCACAAATCGGTTCTAACGTAGTATTAACAAACTTCATCACACTATGTTTTTACTCTCTTTCTCCTCTCCATGGTGTATAGAGCCCTGGTGGATACTGTAGGAAATTGAATGCATTTCAATTGTAGCCTCTTTATATTAACAATATCGTTGCTTTTGATGAGTATGGTGGCCGTCTCCATCACGCCACAAGATTTGCAACACTTCGAGCTCTATGACTCCACCATTTACCTGAAAACAACATTTGCAACACTAACGGACATGAGTTCTATATTTCTAGTTCACATACTACAAAATGAGAAGAGAGTTAACCTAAGGCAGGAGTTGCCGAAATCTACCCGCTGTCGATCATCAAAATCGTCTAGCATGATTTTTGGGTACTTGTAATTGGACCTCTGCAAAATGTGGGTGCACAAGTGCACATTTTTGGAAACTAGGAATTCAAAATTCATCTGCAAGAATGAGGTACAACAGTAAATAGATAAAAGATCATATCATAATAATTCATACATGTTAATGCAAAACACACGTGTAAGAAAGCAAAAAACCAAATATATAATATTCAATAAATACTACCTTTAGGTGTCGAGAACAACAGTTCATCTGTCAAGAATTACAGTCCATATTGAGTCATCTGTCAAATTTAGTCATTTGTCAAGAATAACTTAAACAAACTATCAGAAATGACAGTTTGTCACGACAAATGGGTCACATAACTGATCTATCGAGAAGTTCTCATGTGCCAAGAATTTATAACTGTACAAACTTTCATTGTGACAAATTAAACAGTTCACGTAAAAATTTCTGCACATAGAGGACAGTACAATAAGATGTCTTAGACGTACATAAATTGTGAAAATCAACACTATCACGTGTAGGGCGAGAAAATTAACATAAAAGAGAACATGAAGAATAATAATGAGGGGAGACAATAGTTGAATCTCTATCAAACATTTCAAAATAATCCAATTGCGTGCACAAAGATTTATGAAGCATAAATGGAAGTCATGAGAGACATGTTGCAGTGATAGTTTTACCTTCTTAAACACGTCAAATTATCAATTTATATTCACCATAGAATGGCATGAGGTAGAAATTTTTTAACCATGAATGCGAAATGACACTATTTGTTTGGCATTAAAATGCCAACCTGCCTCCGAAGTTTAAAAGTAGATCAAATGTTTCAAAGATTAGAATTTAAAAATGAAAATAGTATACTAAATCCAAAACAGTCACATTTTGTAATCCTTTAATGAATACAAATCAGCTGCAGTTTAATAAAGAACATCAAGAGCAGCCAGGGAAAAAATGCTCATTAAAAAAAAAAAAAAAAAATATTAAATCTTTAAAGTCACTAAATAACAATTGAATAATATCATCAATAAAATTATTTATCTGAATCCTACTAAATAATGGCATTGAAATGATATTCATGTCAGACTCTAATTCATTTGACACAAATGGGAACATCACTTTTGCCAGATATCAATTGCATAGGAAAATGAACTCTCGAATTGCACCAGGCGATTTAAACAATGCTCCTAGTCTTGAAACTTGTTTTAAACAGATAAATAGATGATTTTGTATCTCTAGATTCATTCATTTATCTGTCTATAAGAAATTCCTGAGTGTGATGGATGGAGAATGTGTGAGGGGAGAAAGAGAACCCTCTCATATTTGTTTACTATGAAATTGTGAGGATGGTTTGTAAAAGAGAGATATACTACATAGTTCCATGTGTCATTGGCACCGAAAGCTGATACAAACTATGCCACTAATGAAAAGAGAGTCAAATACAGGGTGCCTCAGACAACAGCCTTGAAGTGAAAGGGTTAATAAAATCTTGCAACATTAATATCTGTATCACTAACTTGAACAATCCTTAATCAAAATACAAGGTCCAAAATCCCCGATAGATTGAGGGAATAGAGCAAATTCAGTACCCATGCCTAACCTAGAAAAATGTAGTAAGTAAAGTAGGTTGGAATGACAAGGATTCTATGCTATCAACAGATGCCTACCAACTTAAATGGTAAGTTTTCAAACGAACTATACATTACATTACTGTATTACCTATGTACAAAAATCCCATAGCTCTTGCATAAAAGAGATGTAAAAAAAAATGGATGTATGGTTATATTAGGAATATACTCCAACTAATGGAGGTTAAATCAAATTGAAGGAATGAAGAGTTAGATAATTAATGCAGGGTGCTAATGAAGTGGTAATTAATGTAGGCAAAAAAAAAAGGGATTTTTAGTTATCAACACTCCCAAATGGATTGATTTAATATGAAAAAAAATATATAAAGTCCAAGAATATCAAACTATAATTAATACAACCCAACTTCTAACATAAATTTAGAGAAAAAATTACAAGTGAATGAATAGAAGCAAAAAACAATAGATGCTAACCAGATGAAGTGGTTGGAACTTAGCTAGTCTCCTGATTCAGCAAAAAGAACTTATTCGACCTGATGATCTAAGAAATTGACCACAATTTTGCAAACATTCAAATTTTGTTCCATAGTCTATTGGCAATTGCTTTCAACCAAAAAACATATTTAGCTTCTTAATATACAGTGTAGGAATTTCAGAGAGCGTGTCTTTGTATAACAATTTTAGACTAATTCAAAAATTTACCCACATACTCCCACCTTTGTTAGGCTCACAAATTCACTGGAAATCACGCATAAAAATAAAAGTGCCGGGATGGTGTGTACTTTAAGTGAGAGGGATTTGCCAAATGAACACCAGAGCCCTAATTTAACCATCACTGTTTGGGAAGTTAAGGTTGTTTACTCATACAATACTAAGGTTGAACTCCAACCTTAAGGGCCCCTACCGTCCCGCCCCTAAAGTTTTGTGAGGGAGGTAAATCGCGGGATGTGTCCCAGCAGGCCAGGAAACAAAAGTATCATGTACACTGTGCCTATAAGGAATTCAATTCCATATCTCAAGAATTGTAACCTCACACTACGGCTGCTACAATACTATTATAATATAGTGTGGTGAATGCATATTGATTTTTATTTGTTCCTCAAGTAACTTAAAGGGAATTATGATGTACAAACTGCCAACTTGCCATTCGTCATTCACCATCTAATATTTTTCCAACTTAAAAAATCCTTGACAATATTTACAAGATATTTCGATGATGTTTCAATATTAGTAGGTAGTTAGAAAAAAATAGTAAAGAAAATCAAATTTCTTTTATTTTTGGGGAACGATTAGAATTTGATTTATATTTTGAGGTACAAGAAATTAGAATGCTAAGTATAATAGCACAATCAGCTTCTACAAACCAAACAAATTCAGCGAAATAAAGTGAAAAATTAATTGACAGGACTTGAAATTGTTTTTTAGTAAAATATAAAAATGATTTCATATATAATATAACAAAAAAGAAATTTTACAGTTGTAGTGTGGGCAAGTGGAGTAGGTGATTGAATTGGAAAATAGAATTACATTGGCAATGAAACGTATTGAAGAAAGAAAAAGGAATGAGTTGATGTTGAATAAATTTTGCTGTTCTTATACATTATTGTACTGATTTTGAAGTACAATTGTGAGGTAAATTGGTTGTCACATTTTATTTTATTTTATTTTATTTTATTTTTATTTTTTTACTTTTTGTACAACATTTTTATGTCGTCAACTCAATGACGTGTAGGGTATTTAAATTCTGTGAGGAGGTAAAAATGTCCAAAAATGACAATCTTGCAAAGATATTGAAAAAAGTGACTTTTTTTAAAATGTAAAGCCAAAAAATGATATGGAGTGCAATTTCTTTAATTTCTTAATACACCTATACAATTTGAAACCGTACATAAACAAGTTAATAAATTCAACTATTTAAATGTATATTTATTTAACATTCAAATAATAAATTATTAGTAGTAACACAATTAATTATAAAATGTATCCGTAGAGAAGGAAATAAATTGACCTCAATGCATTTGTCAGTTAGAAAAATGGCAACTCATCCATTTCTTCAATTGGTGGTTCCTTGTTGATCTCATTTAGTAGTCCATTAAGAAAAACAAACTTATTGCCTTCAGCTTCTTTTGTGGTTCATTTTTTAATTTCACTTAATAGTCTCACTAAATAACGTGTAGTCATAACACAACTTAATTAATTTTCATACAATTTAATTAATTTACATAGTAATAAAATCCATTAATTGCTTTTATCATTTATTTTTGTATAGTAGACAAAACTCTCTTCAATATCGAATTTTAAAAATTTGAATCTTAAAGTGAAAATTAGAGTTTGGGTTTTTAAGTATTACAAATTAGAGCAACTAGGTTATCAACCTTTAATGCATTGTAAATATGTCATTGATATTTTTTTCTTTTGTAACAATTGAGTCCTTAATGGACGATTTTTACCGCATCTTCGATCGAAAAGTCAAAATTCTCAGTAAAAAGACGTTTTTATCCTTATCTTTCGTTAAATAAAGAATAACTAAATGATACAAAGATAAAAGAAAATACGGCATGAATCATAAGGGGGTTTGAAGTCCGGATTGAAAGAGAGCATAGAGTAAAATATTCAAAAATGAATCATCTAAAGAAAGTGAATTTGTCGTTCTTTAACTTTTTTTTTTTTTTTTTTTGGTTTTAAGATCAGCCTAAAATCATCTTTCTAGAACAAGTTAAGTGTAGATAAAAGCGTTTCCGGATTTTCTAGTGCTATAAAAATGAAAAGAAAGGAACTTTCTGCAAACTTAAGGTATTAGACTTAACCTTTTCATATAGGTGAAGTCCCTTTGTTATTTTCCCCATCTTAAAAGATGCTTTTATTAAACATCCATTAAAATTAAATTAAAAAATGTTCTTTATTTCAACTAGGGATATCATAATTACCCGTTTCTTAAGTTACTATAGAGTTGCGTCTTCTCATTTCTCAATAAATAGATCAATGGATAACCTTTTTTCTTAATGTTGTCACACTCACAAAACTACTCTAACTTTGGTGAAGAAAGTTGAACCAAACTTATAAAAGTTATAATACTAAAGCCTTTAGAGATCCGAACCTCGACAATCTCCTCAAGGTACTTCTGTCAATGCTCTTCCAAATTTCCATGGCATATTCGATTTGACAAATTTTGGTGTTGTCATGACTCGTGGTGCATTTAGCATACGATTCTGGTGTCATTAATGTTCACTTATATGTTGAGCCACTTTTTATGTAACTCAAAAGTTTTAAACTAATTGTTCATCGTCCATCGTCTCTCATTTATAAAAAATTCTACACATTGAAACTATAAATATATAAAATTTCAGTTAGTCTTCACGTGAAGGAGCATGTTGAAGATATAAAGATAACGAAATTCAGTTTTCCTCTTAACATTTTACGCTTTCTGATGAATTGGCTCGAAGGATTTATTTGTTTATATACTGTCATATGATTTTGAATATGTGTATATTGTTGGAAATTGGCAGTATTGTTTATATATATGGAGAAGGCAGGAAGCTACTTATTTTTCGGGTGGCTTGGAATTGCATTTCACTTGTTCTTGCATGTCGATTGTGCAGTGAAGGCCCCAAATAGGTTTGATAACCACAAATCATTGCTTTAGTTTGATAATTCGACTGCGCATCTAATGGCATGTTCAGTATATAATCCACCTTACCATACAAGTCATAAAAATAGAAGCATTAGCTTTCAACAGAATTAGTTTTTACTTTATATTTCTTGAATTATTTTTTGATGGTAACAAACGTAAATGTATTATAAACCGCTTTTATTTCCTTTTGTAAATAAAACCCATATTTGATATGTTGGATTTGACCAGAGACAACTATGATAATTGATACACGTCACTTTTATATTAAGAGCTTGTTTCATATTTGATATGTTGGATTTGACCAGAGACAACTATGATAATTGATACACGTCACTTTTATATTAAGAGCTTGTTTGGTACAACTTAAAAATCAATTAAAATCAATTTTTTTACCGTTATTTTATTATTCCAGTCGTCATTTTTGAATTTTTATCTCACAGCTAGGACCCATTTTATCTCTAATGGTCAAAAAATCAATTATAAAAATCCCTACCAAACAAGCACTAAGTTTTCAAGTCACGTTCCATCCAGTGTAGCAAACAGTTGCTGATATAGAGCAATTCGATACTGGCTGAATCGTATTATAATTATGAATAATCATATTTACATATTTATTTCATTGCCATATAGCAGATATATTCCACAGAACCGTAGTACTGAAGGGCAGATGCCATTTCCTGCAGTCAAACTACATAAATTGAATGATCATGTAAGGCTAAATTACCCCTACCATTCATTTAAAGGTAATAAGTACTTAGCTTATGATATTTTATTTCCCTGGTAAATGCATTTTTTTCAGGTGGTGATGGACAATGGTATTGTTAGTCTCACGTTATCTTCCCCTAGTGGTATGATCGTAGGAATCCAGTACAAAGAAATTGAGAACATATTGGAATATCGCTTCACAGAATCTGGAAGAGGGTGAGTAGTTTTGAAATGAATATTGAGGTAGTGAATAATGTTCGATTTTAGTTATAATATTTCACATTCTCGATTAAATATATGAAAGTTAACTAGTCACTTCATAATACGTGTATCATATCTTATGTACCGCTACGTGAGAAGATACTTAATGTTTATATATGAAAGATGTTGCAGTAGATATTTCTATGGTCTTATCTAACCTTCTTTAAGGAAGTACTAATTCAAGTGCTTTCAATGGCTATAAACTTAGGTATTGGGACATCATGTGGAGTAGGCCAACAAAGAAGAAAAACTTTTTCGACAAGTAAGTTTTCAAATATGATCCTTTTGGAATTCTGGAATTGTAGTCCATACGAACTTGTATACACGAGCACATATTCAATTAATTTAAATATTGAAATAGAAATATAGTTAAATGGAAAATTTATGCAGACTTGAAGGGACAAATTTCAGAGTTATAGTAGAAACCGAAGATCAGATAGAAGTTTCATTCATGAAAACATGGAAGTCCTCCCTTGGTGACAATGTTGTTCCCCTAAATATCGACAAAAGGTGACAGTTAAATTCATTAACAAGGATTGCATACTCAAGAAGAAGATGTCTCTGCCTAATGAATGCAAGTCTTTTACAGGTTTATAATGTTGCGTGGTGTATCTGGTTTCTATTCATATGGAATAATGGAACACTTAGATGGTTGGCCTGATTTAAACATCGATGAAGCAAGAATAGCATTCAAGCTTAACAAGGATATGTGAGATTTTAGGTTAACTTTCACTTTGTTACTCGCTTAGTTGTTAAAGAAATTTGTTGTTAATTAATATGATATGATTAGGTTCGATTATATAGCTATATCAGACGATATGCAAAGGACCATGCCAACAGAACATGATCGAACCACAGGTCAAGCTCTTGCATATAAAGAAGCTGTTCTATTGAAAAACCCTCACAGTCCAACTATTAAAGGCGAGGTAAGTCTTTAACTATTAATCCAACAACTTAGATCGAGGCGCCTGTCTGGGAGAAATTTTCATAAAATTTGTAGAGAAAATCATACCGTTATACGTAAACGTAGCTACAATTGTTGACCATGTTCAAATAGAATAACCAATATGCCCCCTTTGTTAAAGGATAATTTTGGTATTCTGTTTCATATGGAGTCAAAATTAACGGCACAAATGGGGACTAGTGCATCAGCAACAATCTTAAAATGGATTAATATCTGTTTAAAATTGCTCCCACACAGAGGCATTCTACAAAATGCACATTGTGCCAACAAAAACAGATTTAATAAATGTGTTTTACAAAAAGGTGGATGACAAGTACCAGTACTCACGCAAAAACAAGGATGACTTGTTGCACGGGTGGATTAGCACTAATCGAAGCGTAGGTTTCTGGATAATAACACCAAGCTACGAGTTTCGTGCTGGTGGCCCTCTGAAACCTGATCTCACATCCCATGTTGGCCCGACTACTTTAGCTGTAAGTACTTGTCAATCTCATCACTTGCTTACTAGTAATTTTAGACAATCTCACAAGATATATATTTTCAAGATATGGTTAAATATTGCTAGTCGAATTCGGATTCTGGTTAACATTCCTTTAATAAATACAGCTTTCTTTCTTAGTAACTCTCTTTCATTCATCCATGTATAGATATTTTTAAGTAGCCATTATGCCGGCCCAGATTTTAGAATTGCATTACGAGATGGAGAGCCATGGAAAAAGGTATTCGGCCCTGTTTTTATATATCTGAACTCAGATCTGTGGAATACGCCAAGTACACTCTGGGCAGATGCTAAGAACCAGGTACTCTTCAAGCAACTAAATTCCATCATTCACTAGAACCTTGAAAATTCTAACTGCATGTTCAATAGAGAACACTGGACACAAGTCAACCTAACAATATGAATAACAATTTTTATTTTATTTTATTTTTTTTATTTATTAATAAAATATCGAGTGCCAATGTCGGATTATTTTTTTTCCTTTTTCTACCTAAAATAATTCATCTCTGTCATTCGTTTTACCTTATCAGATGCTAATAGAAACCAAGAAATGGCCATATGATTTCCCTCTTTCAAAAGACTTTCCTCATGCCAATGAACGAGGAGCCATTAGTGGTCGGCTCTTTGTGTTCGACAAGTACATGAGTTTAGAACTCATACCAGCAAAATCAGCATATGTAGGGTTGGCTCCACCTGGACATTTGGGATCTTGGCAAGAAGAGACTAAGGTAATATTTTGCTTGAATTTATATGTTTATTTATATACAATTAACATTAGATAAGGTGGTCAATTGCATATAAATTTCTTTTTCATTATTATTCACAGGGTTATCAATTTTGGACTGAAACTGATGAAATGGGCTACTTCACAATAAGAAATGTTAGAGCAAGCACTTATCATTTGAATGCTTGGGTTATCGGATTTATAGGCGATTATAAGTACAAAAAGGATATTGTCATCAAACCAGGTTTTCAACTCAAGACAACATATAAGTCTTTCCATTTTTATTTGAACGTTTCATAAATTATATTTACAAATGTTTTCGGCATTTTTTCTGCTGCTACTTAACTATAAGAGAACATTTATAGGTATATGGAGCCAAATCCAGCTAGGCGATCTTATATATGAACCTCCAAGAAATGGTCCAACTCTATGGGAAATCGGAATTCCTGATCGTACAGCTGCTGAGTTTTATGTCCCCGATCCAGCACCAGGGTTCACGACTCAATTATCTATCAAACATGCTGATAAGTAAGCTCTCCGAACACAATGAACATTCCATCCATTGTGAAATAATATGCTTCATGATTTTTAATGATCACTGTTAACCATATTCATTCAGGTTTAGACAATATGGGTTGTGGGATCGATACACAGATTTATATCCGAATCAAGATTTAGTATACAGAATTGGCATTAGTGAATACAGATACGACTGGTTTTTCGCTCATGTCAATAGGTTTTTAACACATTCTTACTTATTCCCCTATTTTTAACCTATATATATAATCTTGCTAACTTTGATCATAATTTTATGTCGCAGAAAAATAAGTGAAAATAATTATCAACCCACAACATGGCAGATTTCATTTGATTTAACAAATGTTTTCGAGAAAGGATCCTATACATTGCAGCTAGCATTGGCATCTGCTACCTATGCTGAAATTCAAGTATGTACTAACAAATTCTGACTGAAATTTGATAAATGTAAGAATATATCTAATTTTTACTGCACATTCTTAGGTTCGAATCAACAATCCAAATGCACCAGCCCCTTACTTCACTACAATGCGAATTGGCAAGGATAATGCAATTGCAAGGCATGGAATTTACGGATTGTATTGGTTATATAGTATCAAGATACAGGGTATTCAATTTATGAATGGTACAAACACAATCTATTTAAAGCAATCGAGAGGTGGGCGTGCTTTCATTGGAGTCATGTATGACTACATTCGTTTAGAAGCGCCGAAGCAAGCTCCTTGTTAGATTAGAAATTTCAATTATATGCTTCTATTATAAATGGTAGATAGTTTGACGCAGTAGTCTTTGGTAGCGCTGGACGGTTTTTATTTAATTTAGTTAAAATAGGAGTTTTTATCATTTTATGACTAGCAGGAGTTTTACTTGAGTAGGAGTTTGTTCCTATTAATAACTTTCTTGAGTTTGTTTTCTTCTATAAGGTTAGATAGAATTTTCTTTTTTTGTTTCCAGTAAAACCCTGATTAGGATTTACTTTTATTATGTTTTTAATGAATATGAAAGTTGATATTTTGTCAATTCTTCCATTTAAAAGGTATTTTACGTACATCAATGAATGTTTAATGTTCAAATTCGCAATATTCAATCAAATGGATCGACTTTTGGATTGCAAATCATAGTCTGTGTTTCCAGTGCATTGATGTTCCTACGAAATAGTTTAACATTGTTAATGGAAATGTATTCTCATTTAATTCAACTAATTAGGAACCCATACGATGCATGTGGTTTGATAGTGATATTGTAAATATATTTATGTTGCTGAAAATATAAAATAGTAATATTTAGTAATAAGTTGGATTAATATAAAGTAATGTGGTGCTTCATAACGTGCATGATGAGACGTAGTATTGTTGGGTGTTGTATGAAAAATATGTTGATAGTTAGCCTAAACTCATAGAAATAGTTGGGAAAAAATAAAAATCAACTTTTCACATTTATTTCAGCTTCTAAATAGTAACCAAGAGACTCCCAAATCGGAAAATTAATAAGAGGGACAAACCGTATAACAAGATTTTCCAAAGTACTGAATCATCCAACAAACATACATAGTAAAATGAGCAGAAATTTAAGATACCTTTGTTTTTTTACAAGGTAAGTGTATTATATTGAACTTGTGAAAGTAAAGTACAAAATTACAAGGGCATACCCCAGAAAATATGCTAGGAAAATAAGTCATCCCAGCACCAATAAGAATCTAGATTAGTGCTTAATCCTAACAATATCAATAAAAATATTCGCAGAAAAACCTCATGAGCGTTGGAACCATCTATTTTCATTAGATGGAACCAATCCCTTACTCGTGCTTTACTCGTGCACAAATAGAAAAAATAATGTCTCAAATAACAACAGACTCGTGTTTAGGAGCTTCGCCATGGGTCCTAGCATTACGCTCATGCCAAATAGCATAAATCGAAGCTACAAACATCAAACGGATAACAATAGAGTGCATAGACCTCTCAAGAAACTGCTCCATCCAAGAAAGAGTATTTGGCCAACTCTGCTGAACCCAAGGCAGGTTACATTTTGCATGCAAAGAATGCCAAACACGCTCAGAACAACCACACAGCACACAACACATAGACTGTACCAAACCAAAGCAAATAAGCTTGGTCTGTGTATAGAGGCCACCTTGAATTGCTAGCCAAAGGATAAATGCATGACAAGGAATACATTTACAGAACCAGACAATGTGATACCAGGTCACCCTAGGGCAGTGAACTCGAAGAGAGTCCCAAGCACTCCAAACGGAGAAGACTCCATGCACATCATTCATCCATTGCAAGATATCCTCTCTAGTACTATCTAGTCGAAAGGTATCAAGTGTGTCTCGCATAAAGTTAGACAACACAGAGGAACGAGCTGATGGTCAACTCCAAGTATCGCCCTCAATAATATCAGCCACCTTAGCTTGTTTGTTCAATCTAGATTCATGAATGATTCTCTCAACAAGAATCTTCTCTAAAGGGCCAAGAGGATGTCAATTATCAAACCAAAGCAAATAACGTCTACAATTACCAACACTGAATTTCATTTTGTCCCTTCCCATATCCCGAAGTCCAAGAATCTTCCTCCATCTTCAAGAACAATCTTTAGGACACTTCAATTCTTAAATGCTCCTACCTCTAATTAAGTAGCATCATGCCCATGAAACCCACAAGAGGAGGCTGAATTCATACAAAGGGACCAAAGGTGCTTTAACATGACAGCCTTATTCCAAATCTCCATGCTTCGTAGACCCAAACCACCATCATCCTTAGGCATACAAATTTTTGTCCAAACCACTTTAGTCCCATCGGTGTTAAGGTCACAACCCTTCCATAAGAAAGTTCGTAGAGTAGCTTCCACTTGTTTGATCACAGCTTTTGGTAAAATAAATATAGAAGACCAATATACCTGAATAGAAAATAGTATAGACTTAATAAGCTGTAAAATACCCGCATACGAGACTGCTCGGCAAGTTCAACTCTTCGCTCTAGTTATAATTCGATCCACCAACACCTTACGATCCAAAGCTCGCAATTTGGTAGAGATGAGTGGGACACCAAGATAACGTACCGGTAACACGCCCTCCTTATACCCTAAAACATCTAGCAAGTGATCCTTAAGATATGAAGAAACACCACTAACAAATAGATTAATCTTCTCTGGATTTGGAATAAGACCAAAAAGAGCTTTGAATCGATTAAACCAAGCATTAATAAAAGATTCAGAACCAACATCAACTCTACAAAAAACCATAAGATCGTCAGCAAAACACAAGT
The DNA here is from genome assembly GCF_002742605.1 of Olea europaea var. sylvestris. Classification (NCBI taxonomy): domain Eukaryota; kingdom Viridiplantae; phylum Streptophyta; class Magnoliopsida; order Lamiales; family Oleaceae; genus Olea; species Olea europaea. Next base: position 9,548,861 of record NC_036254.1, on the reverse strand, counting down.
GGGTGATCTTTTCCTCCTCACAACTCCAATGGTATTTGAAATCTTGCTTAGCAACCATTAAACCCATTAAATCTGAAAAGACCTCCATTGCCAAGACAAATAAATAGGGCGACAAAGGATCTCCTTGTCTCAAACCTCCCTCATTAGGAAAGAAACCATGCAACTCGCCATTAATTGAAATCGAAAATCGAGTGGAAGTGATACACTCAGTAATCCACACAACAATCCTCTCCGGAAAACCAAGCACCCTTAGAACCGCAAGGAGAAAATCTTAGTGAACAAAATCATAAGCTTTCATGAGATCGACTTTAAGAGCAGATCTATGCAGTCCTCCACCACGGTGATAATTCCTCAGCAACTCTTGGGAAAAAAGAATATTATCAATAATATGTCTACCTTTAACAAAAGCAATTTGTTGAGGTCCAACAATGTCTGGAAGCACCATCTTGACTCTATTGGCAATAAGCTTAGCAACACATTTATAAATAATATTGCAACAAGAGATAGGCCTAAAGTCCTTTACTTGAGAAGGATTTGGAATCTTAGGGACCAATGCAATAGTGGTAGCATTAACTTGCTTCAATAGATTGCTCGAGTCAAAGAAAGACTTGTTGCACGTAGAAAACCATTCCCCACAATGTTCCAAGTCCTCTTGAAGAAACCTGCATTAAAACCATTATGTCTCAGAGACTTGTTGTCTTTCAAAGAGAACAAAACCTCCTTAATCTTATCAAACAACACATCTCTATCAAGGGATTCTTTCTGTACCATTAAGATATTTTTGGGAAGAGCTTTTTGAAGCAAGTCTATATCTAGCCTCTCACCACTAGGCTGTTGTCCAAGGAGATTTTGATAGAATTCAACAATAACTTGACTAGTCTCATACGGTTCCTCAACTCTAGTACCATCTTCTCTACAAATGGAAACCACCTTATTCTTGCCATAGTGACTTTTCATAGCCTTGAAGAAGAAAGCAGTATTCTGGTCCCCTAAATTCGGCCATTTAACACGAGCTTTTTGTCTCAAGAAGCCTTCATTAGCCTTACTTAACTCGAAAAATTCCTTTTGTAATTGAACCTCCTCATTATATAAAGATGAGTCCAAAGGTAATGCTGAATCAAACACTGAACATGCTCTTAATCAATTCAAGCTCGAGTAATTCTACTAGGTAGATTTGAAAAATGCTCCTTATTAAAATCTTTCAGGGCAAGCTTCAGCTTTTTCAACTTCAAACACAGAAAATATATAGGAGTTCCCACGACCGCTTCACCCCGTATCTGAGTCACCAAAGGAAAAAAATCTTAGTGATCCATCTAATAATCAAAGAAACAGAATGGAATCTTCCTACGTGGAAACTCTACAAATTTCACAACCATAGGAAAATGATCCGACACACTAGCACTAACAAAAGTAGCTTCCGATCCCTGAAACTCTTCCTCTCGCTCCAAATTCACCAATACCCAATCTAGTTTCTTGAGAATAGGATCAAATACATACTTATTAGACCATGTATATAAACAATTATCAAACTTTAAATCATCCAAACCCGCAGTTGCCATGCAATTCCTAAGATCGTCTTTCCATGCATGCCAAGAAGAAGAATTACCTGCCACATCTGAAAGGGAGATAACAGAATTGAAGTCCCCCATGACCAACCAAGGAAAACATGTAAATCCTCCATGTCTAGCTACTAAATCAACCCATAGATTGCCACGCTTAACTGGGACGTTATCCCCGTATACCACTGACACTATAGAACTGCATTTACCATTGCATACATTAACATGGACATGGATAGCTTGAGCTAAGCTACCCACCAGCAAAACATGAACATCATTTGGATTCCAACATATCCAAATTCTGCCAAGCGGAGAACAATTATAATTAGTAGGGACATTCCAAGACTTGAAGATGGCGTTTGCCAACTTATTTTTATTCTTCTCCTTAACTTTAGTTTCCACCTATTCACACAAAGAAAGCTTCTTGGAAGAGATGAGGCTCTTTACTTCAGATTTTTTAAGAGGGTCATTTGACCCTCTGACATTCGAGCATCCAAAAAACATAATTAAAGTCAAGGAGAAAATCACACCCTCAATATGCCTAACGCCATCTGCCTCCCCTAGGGGAGTGGTGCTTCTTTCCCTTTTTGTGCTTGCCTCCTGGCCCATTCTTCTTCTTCTGAAGTGAATCAATAGCTTTTTTTGCCAACGAGTTAGAATGAGGGATAGAAGTATGACTATCCTCTTCATTCAAAATGGCAAGTGAAACTGGAGACACTTTCCCTTCTTCCCCAAGTTCAGTATTCTCATTGGGCTTCAATACCACCCTCTGGTTATCAAGGTCTCACTAGGTTCAAATGACTTATCAATCTCTCCATGAGTCTTCTTGAAAACCACTAGCTACTTATCAATATCACTATGCGAAGATTGTTGATCAGCCTCTCGCTGGATCACCTTAGAATTATCTGCCAAAGTATGGATGCCATCTACTTGGATAGGAATAGCAATACCATCATCGACACTTCTGGAGGACTTCCTCTTATGCGAGACATGAGTCCATCCATTATCTATAGGTGGTTTATCATTAGCAACACCACTCTGGCCAGCCTTATCCTTAGCAACCCAAACCTTGGAAAGTTTTTTCCTAGGCTTAGTATGTGAAGTGCAAGAGTGGTAAAATACCCCACATTCCGTGCATTTTATGGGGATCCATTCAAACTCAGCACAAATAGTAATCCACTCTCCATTTGCATGGCAAAAATCAAAATCTTCCACTAACACTTCCACAGCATTAATCTCTATACAAACACGTGAAAAGCTAGGACATTTACGTGTAAGAATGATCGCATCCGTGTGTAAAGGACGACCTACAGCACTTGCTACATGATTCAACCCCTCCATTATCAAGTACTCAAACGGGATATTATAAAGCTTCACCTAAATAAGAATGCAACGTAGGTTCTCCTTGGTCAGAGTCATATTAGGTTGCCAACGCTTTAGGATAAGTGGCATATTAGCCATATGCCATGGCGTTCCTTCAAGGACTAAGAGAGCTTGACGAACAGAATCGAACCTAAAGAAATAGAAACCAACATCTGAGGATAGAACCTCCTTAAGGCCATATCTATCCTATAACTTATGAGCAATGGAGTTCACGACTAGAAAAGATAACTTTCTCCCAACAAAGTGTCCAACCAATGTTGTTCTCCAAAATTCGCAACCTGAAGCCGCCACTTCAATAGGATGAACCACCTTCATTCGACCATTAACACAGAGTGGTTTGATGTAATTTAAATCCAGAGAAATTCCTAGGTCAAATTATTTTACTTGAGACCCATTTAATACCCTAGCATAGGATCTTGGCATCAATTGTCCCAGTTGTGATTTCAATTCACCATTAGTTGGATCGGAAGAATTACATGATTGCAACAAATTAGGGAATCAAATTGAATCTGTCTTCAACTACTCACCCCACTGGTGTGAAACCCATTTCAAAGCCTCAAGATCTTGTCCAGCTTTAGTTGCTAAATCACAATAGGGCCCGGGGGCTAGGTGGGGTGAAGTATTAGGTGGTAGATTTAAAACGTGGGTGTGGTCGGAATGCAGGTTGCCGCCTTGTAGGGGAATTATCATCGAGTGAGATTTATAAAATATCAATAAGTACACCATGAATTATCATTGTGTATAACTTAAAAGAGCATAATAATCATAATCAACATAATGGAGACATAAGAATTTTACCGAACATAGGTGGTAAGAATTCTTATGTGTAGTGCTACTAAACTTCGGCCCTCCTAACATAATCATAATCATATCGTAACTTATGGGACCCATAATAATTTTCTTGATATTCATAGCATAACAATAATTCAACATAAGCAGCGCACTTACAGTGAAATTTGAAAGGAGGAGTAATAGAAACTTGATCCCTCTACAATTTTCACGTGTATGTGTATATTATTTGGACTAAAAAGTATAATAGTAAGTGGTAGCATGTGAATGTGAATGAGGGGTTAAAATATGACAAGATTAGGCATGGATCATTAATGAAAAATTCATGATGGTAGAAATTGTTTCTCGAAATTCATGAAATAAGCAGCTTAAGATACCTTTGTGCATCAAACAATGCCACTTTTTATCATTTCAAGAGAAATGATAAAAATTAAATGTGAGAAATCTTTCTAAGATTTTTTTTCCTAAGAATTATTCACCTGCTCAAATGTAAAATAGTCTCGTTAAAAGCCCATAAACGTAGTGACAATTGTTCGCTACAACAAAAAGGACCTTTTACAACATGTAAAAGCAACATTCAATAATTGTGCGTTACTAAAAAGGGTCTATCGTAACATATAATAAGTGTATATTGTTGTTCATAAACATAATTGACATTTGGCAACATATTTTAATGTATCTTGTGAATATCGTCTTTTGTAACGTTCATTGATCGTTGCAAAAAATTTACATATTTCACATTTTTTGCAAGGTTCAATGACAATTATTAAAATCTCATCTTACAGCAACGAATTCAGTGCCTTTTTGATGAAATTATTAATATGTGTATCTCTTACAACGTTCGTTAATTGTCACAAAAATATACTCTTTAGCAACGTTTGTTGTCTATTGTTAAAAACTTTTTCAAAGATCATATTTAGCAATATTCAATGCTTATTACTGAAACTATTAATATATGGCTCTTTTCCAACTTTCAGTGTTGCAGAGACATACTCTGTAGCAACGATCTTTGCATCTCCCAATGAAAATTTTCTTTGACAACATTCATGAAGAACGTAGTTAATCCCATCTCAAATAGTCTATGTTAATTTTTCCAAATGGAAATTACACCAAGACATGCTATTTAAGTTCCATTTTTAAAAATATTTTGAAAGTTATTTGTACAAATTCAGGTGATAATTCAATTTTTTTAATTTTGAACAATAATATTATCAGACTAAATTAATCTACCTACTCATTTCCACCCCATCTCCGCCCCCATTTCACTTTAAAAGCATTTTCATTTTCTTCTCCCTTCTCTATCTATCCTATTCATTCTCTCTCTACCGTTACTCTTCATTTTCAAATACTATTTCACTTTACATATTTTTAATCAAAAAGGGCACTAAATATGTTAAACTCACCTACAAGAAATTAGGTTGATGAGGAAAAATCTGTGATTCTCTAAGCTTAGTAGATTTGGAGAAGAGGAAGTGGCAAAGTTTAATTGGGGTGGTGTATGGGAGATTGATGAATAGATTAATGAAAGTGTTCGGATAATCACAAGGATAGATGAAGGTAAGAAAATGCTGAGATTTAAGAGGTATGATTAATGAAAGTGTTTGTTGCTAAACATGCTCGGCGATCTGAGCGTCGCAATTTTAGAGTGCTTTTTGAGGTGGTTTTCAAATATGCAACATAGTCGGTGTTTTAGAGTGATTTTTGAGGTGGTGTTTGTGATTTTTTTTTTAGGTGGTTTGGTGGTGGTCACATGTTTTCGGAGTATATGTTAAACGCTATTTTCATATGTGCTGATGGTGTCAGTAGTTTTGATAGGTCGCAAGTCACATATACCAAGTCATAGTTCATTGTGCCTTTGTCATAGATACATGTTCATAGGTCATAAATCATACAGAACTAATCACGAATCATGTTTATATGTCACAGGTCACTTGACACGCCCCCACACCGAGTAATGCTAGTGGACCAGGAATGTGACGTGCTCCGATTATAGATACCAACCCAAAGTTAGACCCATCATCAAGACTATTACAATATGCACCTTTTTATAAATTATTTTAACAAAATTTTGGCATGATCTCCCTTATAAATATGACTAATCGACTTATAATTCACTATGCGCAAATCCCAAAAGATAAATAGAATGCAATAGAAATAAGTCAAAATTTCAACTTTTACTATGAAAATAACAAGAAATGTACATATGGATGCAAAATACACAGCGAGCTCTATAAATATCTACAAGTGATACAAAATCACATCCAAAAATGAACATGTATCCCAAAACACTAACTACAGGCACCAAGAGGTGAGTCATACTGACAAACTCTATCGTATGGCTATGACTCCAAAATCAAAGGCTCTATTCCAAAAGATGCTCATAAACTCAATTGTTACCTAATAAGAAAAACTATGAAAAAATATATGAGTTGATAGCTCAGTGCCTAGAAAAGTTCGAAAATAAATATACTTTCCATTTTTACATTGTTATCAAAATCGAGTATATATAACTTAACAAATCATGATATAACATTACATAATAATAATAATTAAGATAGGAATCATTCTAATAATACTGAAAAATATTATCTCGTAGACATGATAAATTCATCACTATAAACTCAAAATATTTTCATTTGAAACTTTCATTTTATTGGGTCCTTGACACAACTACTAGGTACTAGATAGATCTCTACATAATATCAACATCAGTAATCAATAATCAAATTGGGCATAGTCAAGTGGCCCATCTTCCTTTGATCATCAGAGGTACAACCCTTATAATCACTCAAGAAGTATCCCACTCGAGATGTCAATATACACAATATCACAGGCGAGTGGACCATCCTCTTGTGATGACTAGAGTTACATCACCTGACAGCCCCTATGATCACCCCAAGAGTATTCTACCCGAGATGCCAATAATCGTCATATCACAACGGCACAAGCAAGTGGTCATTCCTCCCGTGATAACCAAAAGCACATCCCCTAATTACCCTTGGGAGCAATTTGCGACCAACACAATCACATGTCGTACCATAATAGTGGTCAATAAAACATGTCGTAGATTCTAATTCACAAATGATCCATATCCAATCTAGGAAGTTCCACATATATCATACTGAAAGAAACTTTCATAATAATAATATAATTGAATATATAATTCACATAATTGCACATAATGTAATAATATACCTAATTTGTCAACACTTGAAAATATTTAAGTTTTTCCCACTCAAAGAACTATGTATGCAAAATCAACTCGATTGCTAGGTTGTCCCGATCTCCGTATTGTCGTCTTAAATATGATATAATTTTTAGATTAACAATTAACTATCTTATGTAACTTCAATAATTAAATAGGCGATACTAAATTTTAATCTTTTTATACTTAAGCAATTTTTCCAATTCTTTTAATCACTTAAACTATTTTTCTTTCCTTTTAACATAGTTTCCTAGCTTATTATATTTAATTCAATTGTTTCCTTTCAATAAAATTGAATTTAAACTAATAACCTAACGACTTTAAAATTAAACATAATTATTCAATAAGTAACTTTTTAATTACCTTTGGAATTGAAGAATTCAAAATTAATAGTAAAACCATTTATTTTCTAACAACATTGGCTAATTTTTCCATATTTTTTCTTCTTCCTCTTTCCTTTTCAAAGGTTGACATTTTTTACTATTGACTTGTTTAATAAAATAAGGTATTAAAAAACTCACCTTCTTAAAAAAAATTCGTCCTCGAAATTCAACTGACTAAGTATGAAAAAGCCATGGATATTGAGAATATATCTGCTCTTCACTTTTCCATGTCAGTTCTTCTATCATGATTCCGCTATAAGACTTTAACTAAAGGAATGTTCTTACTATGCAAGACATGTTCATTTATGTCCAATATCAGAATTGGTTCTTCTTCACATAAAAGATTTCCATTTCAACTCTACTCGTTGTGATTCCAAAACATGAGATAGATCTAGAATATACTTATGAAGCATGGAAACATGAAATAAATCGTGAATTCTAGACAATTCCATTGGCAAAGCCAATCGATAAACAACTAGACAGATGTGTTCAACAATCTCATATTGGCCACTATACATCAAGCTCAATTTACCCTATTTACCAAATCTGATAACACCGTACCATGGCAATAATCGCAGAAAAACTCTATCTCCAGCTTCAAGTTCAAGGTTTCTTCTGTATCTATCTCCATAGTTCTTTTTTCTATCTTGAGCTGTCTTTAACTGTTTTTTAATTATCATTACTTTTTCAAAATTAATCTAAACATATTCTAGACCCAATAACCTTCCTTCGTCCACTTCATCCCAACATACTATGTTGACGTGTGGTTGACTTCTTGTTAACAAATTGAGTTTATTTCTAACAATTATATTCAAATGTTGATAAAGAAAATTGCAAACCAAACTTAAAGAGAGAAAGTTCAAAATAATGCGACGATCGATTTTGATGTTACTTTTGCATGTTATTTTTTACTCGTTACAGTATTTGGATGCTTGCTTTTATTACATTAGACAACTTGTAAAGTCAGGGAATAGTGTGAAGATGAAGGCAACAACCACAAACAGCATCTTTGACATGTCAATTCAAAAATTATACCTCAATTTTGTCGAAGACCCAGGCATCGTGAATGAAAAGCAGAAACTTCTCAAAACCATCAATGGTGAAAGATTAGCATTTAATACATCTTGGAGAGAGGTTGAATACGTTCTTCTACCCATCATGCCAACGATCGGGCTCATTGGATGCTAGGATAGTTGGATATTAATAAATGTGTCCTGTACATTTTCAATTCTAGCAACAAAACATACAAAGACAATATAGTTTATGAAGGGGTGGAAGAGGCAAAACAATGTCAGGTTAGTGATGAAATTGTTGATTGAGTTGATGTTTATGGTAGATTAGATTGATGTATGTCAGAGTGTACACTTAACTGGCGATGATTTTTTCGATGGATATTTTTTGTATGATTTGTTGGTCGATGCTTTTGTGATCATGTATAGTTTCTGAACAAGTATTTGTATATAGAATTTATAAAGAAATTATTGTATTTGTTTTTGTTATATTCATTGTAGTACTGTATGATGTTTGGTAAACAAAATATATATTACACATGTTTGAACAAGTTTTGTCAATTACAGACAAGTCACAAGGGTAATTAGCACAAAACGTCCCTACCTTTCATAATTTTTGTGAAAAAAATCCCTACCTTTCTTTTTTGGCAATTTCACTCTCACATTTACCTTTTCTTGCGAAAAACGTCATTTCGTCTACTCACCGTTAAAATGATCTGTTAAAACAAGTAAAATCGAATTTTTCTTTTCAAAGGGAAAGGATAACATTGTCCAACCAATTTCTTCCTTCACATTATCTCCTGCCATCACTTGGAACTCAAATCAACCAAGTAACAAAAATCAGAAGATACATAATTTTCCCATTCAACCCAAGTTAAGAAGAAGTCACTGCAGTTGTTGTTGGCTTTGGCTATAAATGAAGTAGGATAAGAAGAAAAAGCCCTACAGCCATGCCTACAAACAAATGCAATACAACCGCCGCTTTGTCACTACTGTGTTGGGAAAATTACATGGAATTTTTTAGCATTAGACTGAATTTAATCATGGAATTTTTTTTCTTATTCTTTCTGTCATAAGATTCAAGATATGATTTTCACCAGCTAGAAAGTAATACAACAAAATCATAATCGAATTTTCTCTATACGATTGCCATGTGCTTATGAAGGGAGTAAATAAAGGATAAAGTGAGAAGACCAATTAAAATGTGATTCTGTGAATGGACAATACATATGAATGTAGAAGATAATGAAGATGAACGGGTCTTCTTTCCATTTAAGCATGAAATTGAACTTGTGGTAACAATCCCCACCTTTTAATTGTCTTTGCAGAAAAAAAAAATCACTATCTTTACATTGTCTTTGCGTAAAACATCCCTACCTTTGTTAAAAATTGTGAAAACCATCCAAAGTATTTTGAGCCAACAAGAATTTCTGTGCAGCAGAGATAACACCAACAGGAACTTCTGTGCTACATGAACAACCACATATTTAAGCAAAGTAGAATACAAAACTCAAAAGATATATTTCTACATTATTGTTACAAACTCCAATGTCTCAAACATTTTGTATGCAAATGGAGAAAAAAGCAAAAATAAGTATTTATAAATAAGCTAATTAAAATCAAGAATCATCCGTGCTTTCTTTTAAATCCTTGAAAACTCTAAAACTTCTATCAAAGATTTGGGCCCTCATATAGTCCTTTTGTAATTAGCAGCCCATTTTTCCTTCATCTTCCCCCATAATTGCTTCTCTTTCCAAGCACTCCATAAGCTCAACCACCCCACCACTCTCTCTACAATTCTCTTTCCATTTTCCTACAATAACTTCTTCCATATTCATTTCCTTCTGTAATTTTCATAACACCCATATCATTGATGTCAGAGGCCCTTAAGTCTTATTTCTCAAATTGGTTGGACAACGTTACCCTTGCGATTTGAAAAGAAAAATCCCATTTTATTTGTTCTAATGGAGTAATTTAACGGGGAGTGGATGGAAGCATGTTTTCCGCAAGAAAAGATAAAGGTGATTGTGAAATTGCCAAAAAACGAAATGTATGGATGTTTTTCATAAAAACCTTGAAATGTAGGGACGTGCTAATTACCCCAAGTCACAAATCGTCACATTCAGACATATGTGCTATTCATGTTGAAACAATTAGGTCACAATTAGTCATAATTAGTCAAAAATTTAAACCTACAGGTCACTTCCACTAATAATCTGTTAATAACGATTTGTTTACAAACATACAACTCGTATTCCTAATTCATCGAAATTAATCGGTCACATAAGGTCACAACATGCACAAATAATCACATATGGTTACAACATCAGAAACAAAATAGAAGTACATAACTGAATATACAACCTAAAAGAACCTGTCAAAACCTGAAATGCTAAACTAAATATGTTCATAGACAACACAATATAAACCTTTTCATATGTCACAATTAATATCATGTTTTACAACTCATAAATGGTAAAGTCACACTGAAAAAATTTGAAACTATAATCCAAAAACACCTAGGTGACGAATCAACAATTAAATGGGGGTGAAACTATAAAGAGTATTGTCATGTTTAACATATTACAATAAGCTACGTGAAATAGTTTGGTTTGTTTCTTTGCTTTCAATTTTTGCTAGATTTAATTAAGTGACATCGGGTCCATGTAAGTTCTATGATTGTAACCAGATTCACCACATCTTCTACATTTCACAATTTGTGATCTCTTGCACACTGACTTCTTCCTCGTCTCAATATGACAACCAGAACATCTTTTTTTGATTTGGGACAAGCAGAGTTATGCTCTTCACACCGTCTGGTACTCTATTACCTACAAGCATAACCGTCTCCTTGTTGGTATTCACATATGCATCCGTTATGTAATAATTCAAATAGAAATTATAAACATCAATCTTCAATATTGCAAACACTGCTAATGCACGTAGACATGAAAGTTGATCCACTTAAAAAATTCTACAACCATATGTGCATTGAGTTATATCAATTATGTCTGATGACAAATCATATCATACTTCAAACAAAGCATGACTTGATGGGAAAATCTGAAATTAAATAAACAAGTTAGTATTGTGAATTTAAGAGGGCTATAGTTATAAATATGACTATCATAATTCTATGTATTAAACATTGTAATTATCTACAAATTTTGCACATCATGGCTTATTTCTCTCAATAACTTTTCGTATTTGGTTGTAAGCTTTGTAAAAATGCTATGTGCATTGTCCCTATTCTTGCCAAATCAAGATTGGACCATTTTCCTTAATGACTCAAGAAGTACTTTAATACGGTAATTTGTGGTTGCCTTTGTGACTGCATTTACATATTCAACTATGTTCGAAATCATGGTAGGGTATGATTTGTTGACATGTGCAATCTGGACCATCTTTCATATCCAATTTTCAACTACAGAAAAAATTTAGTTCATCTATATTATAATAAAATAATGTAACATGTCATAATAAATTAAATATAGTTTAGACGTTAAACAAGTATGGTCACGGATAGTCACACTAAATAATATTACAGAACAAGTCACAGGCAATAACAATATAAGTTATAGACAGTCACATACGAGATATCCTCTGATCTCTTTATTGACTAAGTCCAATTGTTGTATTTGATATTCAAATTCATCAACTGTATACACTCGTACAATAGCATTGAATGTATGTGTGATATTGTGACCTGATTTTACGTAATGGGTCTTCAAATTTTTAAGCAAATGATACGAACAAATCCGTGCATTATCTCTAGACATACGAATTCAATGGCATTTCTTATGCTATTGTGTCTATCCGATACTATACATAATCCATCTCTTGATCCATTTGCCCTCTTCAACATCTCAAGAAATCATCTTCATGACTTATCATTTTCATTGTCCCCAATCCCAAAAGCTAGTATAAGATGTTGTTTGCATCTTGCATACAAGCTGTAACGAGTATACCCTCGTAATAATTATGTAAATATGTATCATCAACTACAATTACTGGCCTATAATATTTCTAACTACCAATCGATGCATCCAAAGCCATAAAACAATAGTTAAATTTATCCAAATTATCTGTTTCTATTCTTGTGATTATCCCCATATTCATACGCTCTAGCATAAAGAAATAAGATGGTAGCAACTAAAACGATGTCTTTGGATCAGCTATAATCAATTTTAATGTCTGTTTACATGACCTCCATGCATTCATGTAATTCACCAATACTCCATATTTTTGTAACATGTCATTCGAGATATCTTTAGGAGTGTATATTGTACGTGAAGAAGTGCATTTGAACCTGATGCAGTTTGACATCATTGAGTTAGATGCTTGTCGATGAGATCTTAAAACAATGTTAGTCGAGCATGTGTGACCATTACAAATTTCCCTGATCTTAAATATTTTCGTTTTTCCCAAGCCTGAAGATCTAAATATCCACTTGTAATCGTCATGTGAATACTTTATCACATACTCATTCTTGTCCGATCTCAATAACTTATATTCAAATTTGTTTTGTATAGCATAGAAAGCCAAGCTCATTTTAAGTATTTCCTTGTTGCGAAAAACATTTCCCTCTACTACTTCTCTAGCATATGCTTCAGATACCAATGTGACATCTTCTTTAATGTTTCCTTTCTCAACAGTCATAACTAAGTCATAAATATCCTGAGCTATTTGTTGTAAAGAAAATACATTAGCTGATGACTCAACAGATGTAGTCAACGAATCAAGGCATTGCAATGCACATGTTGACTGCCATGAATCTATAGTGATAACACAACCGTAATAGGATAATTCGATACAATCCCATCCAAAGATTTTAGCCTCAAATACGTTAAGACATTATTATTGCTTAGTATCCGAACTGGAGGTAAAGTAAAATTCAAAGAATATGTTAATCTCGCAGCTACTTCTGCATGATTAAACCTCAATTCTGAAATAACAAGCTCAACCAAATCATCATACTTGCATATATCATTCACTAGTATGAGTGACATATGACTATTGTATAATAGGCAAACGTGCAAAATTGCCATCCTTGACCATACACGGATAACAGCATGTCACACTTTATGCATTAAAATCAAGAAACATTCAAATACAATGACATTGATCACTATAGGCCACAAATGAAGAAGTCACAGATAAATCAATTTAAATAAATTTACATACGATCAACAAATATAGGGTCATAGAGAGTTAATTTTCAATGCAGTGACATTAATAACAGATTAAACTAATTTTATTTATGGACTGTCAAGACATTAATATATATGTCACAATTTATTTAACTTAATCGTCACAGTTAACAGAAACATGTATTAATGTGATGAATCACATAAACAATCATAGATGACTACAAATCAACATGTTCATAACCATAAATTGAAAATAAAAATTACATACTATTAATGGTTAATGAGAAAACACACGTCACACACTGGACAAAATATAGCTTATTTTTAATAGGGAGAAATCTTTGATCATGATTAGGTAAATGTTTCATTAGATTCAAAAACTTCAATGCCTTCAAAATCATAAGCTTATATTAAGTTATTATAAGCTTACCTTCAAAATCAGAACACAGAACTTCGATTTTTTGCTTTGGTTGATTTAATTCTTCTATAGTCGAGTTTCAACTTCTCCAAAACAATGAAAATTAGAAGTATGTCAGCGAGATTGTGACGTTATTGATTTATTACAGCTTGAAATCGAAGATTAGCGTTAAAATTTATTTTGTAGAGTTTTCACGATCACAAAACTTCAATTTTTACGTAGGGAAAATCCAATTCCTCCATATCCGAGCTTCGACTTCTCTAGAACAATGAAAATCATATGTCGACGGGATTGTGACTTTATTAATTAATTGTAACTCGAAATTGTGGAATGAGGGTGAAATTTTCATGATTTTGGAGAGTGTTTCGGTGATTTCTTTGTGTAGAGAGAAAATAGTCTTTGATAATGCGAGGAAATTGATAAATATCTTTAAATATGGTATATTAACTAATTTGTAGGAAATTAGTATTTTTTTTAATCCAAATTTAGAGTATATTATATTATCTAATTATATATTTTTCTATTTTTAATTTATCTATTGTTTAATGAAAGTTTTTAGAGAGTTTGTAAATTGTGAAATATGTTTTTATAATGTAGTAGTTATGTGTTTTTCCCTTTTTTAAATTCTACAAAAATTTATAAAAATTTTAAAATGAAAGTCTATATAAGTCTTCAAAAGACTTCCTTTAATTCCATATAAATCCAAAAAAGTTCACGAAATTCACAAAAATCATTACTTAAAAAAATCCATGAAATTTTCAAAAGTCTTAATTGAATACATCTACTTAAAATTGGATCGATTGATCGGTTCAATTGAAAAAATTGACAAGTTCGGTCCGATTCTTAAAAAAAGACAAAAATAGTAAGCACATAATAGGAAACGGTGAATTAACAGGCAACCGACCAATTGACCGAAAGCTTGTGAAATTTTACAGATTTGGTCATTCCCAAAACATATTTTTTGAAAAATAATAATAGATAAATAATGAAAAGGTAACATTAGATATTCGCATTCCATTTTCCCATTTTTCCAACCATGGAGCTCTTTTATATCCATTTCTTCATATCTTCAATGGACACACCTCTTATGTGGAAATGATAAACTTCAACTCTTGTTTGGGCACCATTTTAATGAGATTTTGAGGAATTCATTTTGAAATATTAATTTTTTGGAGAATGTGTAGTTAAAAAGTGACACGACCCGTCCCGAATCACCCTAGTGGACCCGAAACGTGATGTGCGCCGATGATAGATGCTCACTCGATGTCAAATCTATCATCAAGGCTAACTATGAGTTATTTCAAAAAAAATGCAACAAAATCAAATATTTATAAAAACATAATGCGATGGGCCCAAAATTTTTACTTCGTGCTTCATCAATATGAGTTATAATATTCAACATGTCGTGTGGCTCTTATTCCGAAATCATTAGGCTCTTCCAACTAAAAAAAATCAATTTTCACCTGTAGGAAAAATTATAGAAAAATATATGAGTTGATAACTCAGTGAGTGGAGCAGTTCGAAAATAATTATACTTTTTCAATTTTACATTTCTATCGAAAATGAAGTTCATATCATTTAATAATTTAGAAGATAACATCATATAATTATAACCAAAAAGTGAAATATTCACATAAGGTCGTAAAATATCATCTCAAAATCATGATATAGACATTAGCTGATAACCATACTATAATCTCATCACATCAAACGTACTGAAAAATCCACCAAAAATATACCCTCTGATTGAAATATGTAATCCGCCTTTCGGGTAAAGAACTTTCGCCACAGACCTTTAGCTCCTCCGTGAACGAAAGTCGATCTCAAAGACCTCTCAAAATCAATTCTAGAACACGACCAGGGCCCCTCAGTGAACTAGATGTACACGGTCGAGACCCCTTCATCCTCGGTCCATGACCCCTCAGTGTAGTATAGAACACGGTCAAGGCCCCTCAGTGAACTAGAAGAAATATATAATCACGGGTACTCTTCTGGTCGATCTCAAAATCATATCTCATATTCCAATTCACAATGTAACGTATACAATCTTTGAAATCCCACATATATTATAATAAAAGATATTTCCATAAAAATCATTTAATTCGAACACATAATTGCATATAATTGCACATACTTTAACAATAAACTTAATTTATAAATACTTTAAAAATATTTATATTTTTCCACTCACAGATCTATGGATAGAAATTTGCTTAAATTGACGAAGATTTCCAAGCTTCCACATTCCCGCCTGAAATAACGGTATAATTTCTCGAATTAAAATCTAACAATTAAATTAATATAAATCCACCACTTAACTTCTCAACTTCTATACTTACTCTTACATTTCCAATTCTCTAACTTTCTTCTCTTTAATGATTTATCAACTAAATACCATGCATTATTAAATCCATTAAATTACTCTCACTTCCTTAAAATCAATAACTTATACATATAAAACCCCTATGCATAATTTATTCCAATACATAAATCTCAATACTTGTCATAAAACTTCATTCAAGCCTTTAAAATGAGAAAATCAAAGGTTTGACAAAGACAGCACTAAAATTCCAGAATATTGAAATGTGACACCAATTTCTCAATATTGATATTTGACACCAAAACTATTGACAGAAGTGGCACCATTCTGTGCACACTATCAGAAACAGCACCTATACTACAGTAACCCGAAAATTACTTTTAAAAAAATGGGAAATTCCAATCTCAAATCCCTAATTTAAGTGATCAGTATTATATAATCACAAGAAAATCAAAGAGTAAACACTTATCTCACAAACCCCTTCAAAATTCCATTATCTTTATCACAAATTTTCAAATATACATTCCTTTGATATATTCTTGTTTAATACCTCAAAAACATAATAATAATCTCTAATTCTTGCTAAACTTCGAATATAAATGAATGTTCCATAAACCCTAGAAATTTAATTAACTTACCTCTCTAAAAAAAGTGATAAGCTGAAGAAATGAAGAACCCAAACTTACAAAAATCATCAGCCTCTTCCATTTCCTTCTTTTTTCCTTTTTCTCTCTTTCTCCCTCTCTTTCTCGAATTCTCCCAGCTTCTGCCCCGTTTCCAGTTTCCAGATTCTTGCATATGTTTTTCTATGTGTAATGAAATGAACAAGTGGTTTTTAAATGGGCCACAACTAAAATTTGCAAAGAAAATCCCCCTTCTTCAATTAAGCATAACATTTAGGCATTAAACTTCCATACTTGTAAATTAAATTCTAAATTTTAAATGATGTCCATGTTATAACCTCAAGTATTGTAAATTTGTAAAATGGACCCCAATAAAATAATTTGATCAATCCAAGTCCCAATAAAATGATTTACTACATTTAAGTCCCTATTTGACCAAGAATTTGACTGAATAATTTATTGACTTTGACTATAATGAATGGGGTGTAACAATTTTACCCCTTCAAAGAATTTCGTCCTCAAAATTCATCCAGTTAGGATTCAAACCAATAAATATATGTCGCACAAATTTAATCTTCCATAATGCCTTCTCTAGAATGATTTCTCCAGCCCACCTTAATAACTTCTTTTCTAACATTTATCTCAATGAATAAGTATCTTAGCCCCCTTAAAATAGCAACACATGTGTTGATAGCATATATTCTAAACTCGTCTTCATAGTCTCCGGCATTCTATTAAAAAAAACTACACAATTCAATTTAGTTCTCTAACTCCATATGACAAAACCAAAGATGGATACTCTTGAACCATTTAAATCACTTCCTTATCTATACATATATTATTAATGTATCTCATTAACTGACTATTCTTTAAAAAGAATCTTGTAACCTTTATCAATCTATCCACAATGATTTAAGTACTATTTTGTCTTCATTCCGTGTATTTGGAATCCCCCCAAACAAAACAATTGAGATATCTCAATTTGGTGTTCTTTTCCTTTAATTCCATATCATCCAATGATAATATATACACAACTTCAATTTCAACCCCTTCGAATAAAATATACTCTAAACTTCGATAATAAATAAGTATCGGTGTTTCTCGCAATGTGATAACACTAAAATTTTTAAATTCAACCTCAATATACCCAACTATAAATCATGGTTTAATCATGCCTCTTCAATAATCTATCGTATAATCCATAATTCATCATTTTACTTCAAAACACATTCTAAACCTTAACATAATTCATTATCATAAATCAAACCCTCATCAACTCTAGATACAAGAGTAAATATTTCCTCAGAATTTTATCTAATGGCAAAACTTTTATATTTCTAAACCCACACAATTTTGGTGCTCTTTCTTCCTATGAAGAGACAATTATAACATTTAATCAATGACAATTCTATACTCTTATTCCATATAAAGAGGCTACTAGTCTAGCACCAATGCATAAGCTTTCTTGTATATCACACGAAAACCTTCAATTAATAATATAACCTAAAGATATTGTTCCACAATTGAATAAAATTTAAATTTGATGATCGTCTTAGACATTAAACTATCCACATATCATCCATATGTTCTATAACGTATAGATCTCGAGAAGAATGGAATACTTTATCCGCGAAATCCAAAAATACATAAAAAAAATAACTCAAAATTTACACTGCTAAAACTTCATTAAATTCACCTTTACGTCAAATTTGGCTCAAAGCTTCCAAATTGTATATATAATATAACATAATAATCCAACAAATGATCTTGGCAAAACCAATTAACTTAATAACCCAAATATATCATCTCATTATGTCGCTATAGAACAACTATAACATTCATTTACTTGTTATTCACCATATCATGTAATAATTATATAACCTTGTCATTTATTGTCATATCGTATAGCCTAAAATATTTAATTATATCAATTTTCCCTAACATCACAAAATAATAACCTTCATATTTATCACATGAAATTTATTATTATTATTATTATTATTATTATTATTATTATTATTATTAATTTTTTACATCAATATACCACCAAGATTTCTTATGTTAATTTTTCAATCTCAATAAATTCCAACTCTAGCATTCTCTAATTTTTTATTTTTTTTTACAAATTACTCAATTTTCTATAGATTGTTGGAACAATTTTTATTTTTCATCTCACAAATTATTTAATAAAATTGGAATAAATTTTTAAGTGATCAACAAATTACAAACTATTAAGTTTTATATTAAAAAACATGTATTTGACACACTTGTGTTTATTTTGAATCGGTGATGTGAAAATTTAATTATATATTGTTGTCAAATTAAAATTAAAATGTTTATAAATTTTTATTTATTTATTTATTTATTTATTACCTCCAATCAAATCCCGAATGAACATTTTGACCCTCAATCATTTATCCTTTTTTTAAGTTCAATGCCTGGACCGAGATTTAAAACATTATTAAATAATTACAATAATTCTTCCAATTTAATTAAGAGGCAATAAATAATTATAGTCACAGTTTTGAAATCCAACTAAAACACCGATCTAGCTAAGACATCAAGTAAGGATCACTCGTAAGATTAGTGGGTCAAGTTTGAAAAAAAAGTACAAATTTTCATAACTGTAATTATATTTTGGGGAATTTACATAAATATCACTAAAATTGAAAATGCATAAAAAAATTTCATTTGCACCAATTTCTTCCAAAATTGTCACTTTTTTATGCAAAATGTCCATTTTACCCTTTATGACACCTTTTTAGGAGTAATAAATGCTTGATTTGAATGTAATTAATGGTGTGATGTGATGATTTGTTTTATATATTTTAAACATTTAAGATATGATTATTATATTGTATAATATGAATTTTTGTTAAAAAAAAATGGATGAAAAGTAAAAAATAAAAAATAAATAAAAATAAAAAAATAACACACACACACACACACACAAAACATGTATGAACACAAACTCTATCTTCTTCTTCTTCATTTTCATTCTATCATCAACAAAGAAAATCTATTGATCAATCTCAAATGTGAGCTACTAAAAATTATTTATATTTTCATCTCATAGTTTACTATTTTAGATGTTTAATATAACATGATTATATTTAATTGAACTTTTTGAATGTCTTATTCATTAATGTGTTTTATTTTTTATATACTTTTCAAAGGGAAAAAATATCAACATCCTCTAGAAAAATGTGAAAGATTTCATATTTAATGAAACATTGAGTCATTCCTTATTTATTTTTGGGAATATATTATGATATTGTAGTTGAGAATTGATTATCACCATTAATGTTTTCAACAATTTCTTCCAAAGAACCAAATACATGGTTTTCAAACTTCCTCGAAATTTTGGCAAGTCAACTATTGAGTAGTGTCGTCGAAACCGTCAGGTTAGACATTTGGACTGTCGAACTCGACATTTACTCACTATCAGGATAGACAATTTAACTGTCAATTTCGACACTTGAAAACTGTTGAAACCTTTTATTTTCCTTTTTACTATTATATGAATCTAAATATTCGAAAGCTCCAATTTGATGGTATTAAATGTCGATATATGGAATGTGCAAAATTCTCACATTTGCAATCTTAACATTTCAGGTATGAGTCTTCACTTGAGATTCATCATGTCGTATAGGGGAAAGTTTGTTCAACTTCCAATGTAATACAAGTTTCTTAAACAACCGCTCAATGTCGTTGTTAACGTTGTATGTCCAATGTTCTCCCTACTGTGTTGTACATTATCAAGTTATATTATAGTTTTGTTGTCATTATCGTTTGCGGCCATTATTGCTCTTTATGTTGTCATTATCAAACTCTACTACTGTTAAAAATAATTCAACCACACGATTCAAAAACTGTTATCACAATCGACTAAAAAATCTAATTTTAATCCTCACAAAACATATTTTTTGTAAATTGTAAATAATGGAATCAATTGACGCATAAATGATAAACACCACTAACGTTAAATTGTATTACTATGGAGAAAAGAAAGAGAACAATTACAAAATTGGATTAAATTATTTACTGCAATATTAGAGGTGGAGTACTTTTTGTACTTTAAAAAAATCATTAATTTAACGTTTTCGTAATCTTTATTCTTTTTTATCATGTTTATAACTTATTGATTTCATTGGAGTGTACATATTTTGCATAAAGGTATTTTCAACTTGCAGTATTCCCCAGTACATTCTCAACTTACATTACTATTTTCACATTACTATTTTCAACTTACAACGTCATTATCATTTCCACATCATTCGTAGACAGGCAATTATATGTTCAATTTCACAAGTAAAATACAGATCCATAGACAACATATTGCATGACAGCTCGACAGTTCATCTATCAGTCCCGACGGATTGTTTCTGTCATCCTCGACACTTGGTCATGACAAATTGTATCGATAATTTTCGACCGTTCATTGCAATTGAGTAAATACACTAAAAATTTCAATGTAACAAATATTCAAATACACAGCATTATGTACATACATTATCACTTGAATCCCTGATAAAAACTAGAGACCATAAATATAGTCCACACATAAGCATAATAGTTGCAAAATTAACAAATTCAACTATGTTACCATTGAATTTCACTTAGGAGTAGCAAACTAAATTATTTGCATCACTAATAGAAACTATAAAACATTTTAAAGTAAAAAGCTACACAAAACTACTATCGTGATACGTTTTTATAGTGAAATAAATACATCTAAAAGTACTATCACATCATTAACTACTTAAAACAACTGTTATGTTATCCTTGAGAATATGTGACTATTTTCCTAGTTAATTCTTACAATGTATCTAATGTTGCTTGATTTAACATCCCTTGTGAATGGAGTCCTAGTAAATGCAGTAGACACTCAAACAGATGTCGATTGTTGCATATTTGCATTAACATCATTGTCACCTTGAATGGGTATGGTTGATGTCAATGGTACATCAATGTATGCTCCTATGCAAAAGTGATTTGTGTTGTATTAGGTACCAAAATTTAATAATGGAAGAAAATAATAGATTCTACCAAAATTTGAAGTATAACATCGAAATGATACGTTTATCTTCAACTAAACATATTTAACATAAAACATAAGAATTTGACAATGTATAACTACCACATTATGGAACTTACTGATTGCCACAACCATAGGGAACTTCGTGAATGTCCGATCATTTACCTTTCGATTCAACACCTTCATTCGAAATAATTAAGTTTTAAATGCCAAGGTTAAGAAATCAAAACATTCTAATATTTGTTTTTTAAAGTTGAAAGTAGTAACACATACCAATTGCCTCTTTTACCCATCTAGTCAATGGATCTTTTAGTAGTTTGGGCTAACAACTTTCAGGTCAGCATCGTCATATGAAACAATCATATTTGAAATCATGAAGATAAAAACTTCAAACAGTGGGATAATTGCATCTTTAAATTAAAGTGATAATACATACCAATCCCCTCATTTACCTAACTAGTCGATATACCCTCCGATAGTCCAGGCAAGCACCTTTTGGGTCGGTGACTTCTCTATCTAGAATGACAGTATATATCTACAGATGGATTCATAACTATTATGTCTATAATTCATGAAGTAATAATGGTGCTCAAATGATATGTTATACATTTTAACCCCTAAAATCACACGAAGAAGAGAAGCTTAACAAAATTTGGCTTCTGCAATCAACTGTCAATAATTTTAGAGCCTACCTATTGAGAATGACAATTCATCTGTCGACAGATGATTTCATTACTATCAGAATGGATATTACATTTCACATTCATATTGGTTTTCCAAGAGATGAAGGGCCAAATTATGACAAACATGATATGTTTTATACTTATAACTTCCAATAGCACCACTTTTCATATACTCAGCCATAAGTTTATATATAAATGCAAAGATATTTTCAAAAATGAAAATAGAATGACTCAACACTTCAAACAACATTCAAATAACTCGAAATAATCATATAAAGACACATTTAATCGAGTTTATTTGTGCATGTTGACCAAAATATACCCAATTCAATCTTAACTCATTTCACAAACTCAAAAATTAAACTCAATCTCAATTTGTCCAATAATAACCAATAATCATTATTTACATGAAAGAAAAATGAAAAACATAATTGTAAAAAATAAATTCATAAATAACTTACATAAACCAAAATGTTAACATTTTTATAGCACTAGAAAAATAGACAACAAAAAAGAGACATATTGTACCAATTCAGGACCAAAATTGTGAAAAATAAAAAAAAATACCCCTAAATTTGAAAATCAGAAGAGAAGAGAGCAACAAATGTAAAAATAAAGAAAAATAAATAAAACCTCAAGATATTAATGGTGATCTTCGTCGACGGTGGACTGATTAACAGTCATTTGGCTTCAAGCTTGGACAAAAATGGAGAACTTTAGCGTCACTGACAACTTTGAGCAAGAGGAAATTGACCTGTTTAGATTTAGAGAATGAGAAGATTCTTATATATATATATATATATATTAAATAGTGCAAGAGCATTTGATATGATATTTTAAAACTTTTTGTACTATTTTTTCATCTAGTCAAATCAATTTTTAATAAAGGACATGTAAAGTATTTGAATTATTTAGAGGGGCAAAAATGCCCAAAATTTTCCAAAATTAACAATCTTGCAAATATTTAAAAAAGGTGACATTATTGTAAATGCAAAGTCAAAAATTGATTATTTTGGTAATTTTCACTTATATTTTTTTTGACAAAATTAAAATTTTATTCAAATTTATGTCCTTATCAAAAAACTAGGCTTTGTTTGATTCCCTTTTTAAAAAAAATACATTTTCTCTATTTTCTTTTCAACAACTCATTTTTCATTAAAATAATATTACATGTAAATCAATAATTTCTCATTATTTTTCAACAACACATTTCCCAACAATCTACTATAGTAAAATGTATTTTTTTTTTCATAAAAATGAGGCTTAAACACCCTCTAAATAGATATGTACTAAAACACTGCATTTGTTTGGTGGATAGTAAAATCAGATTTTTAGTAAATTTTGATATGTTGATGAAATTGTAGTCGAAAAAGTTTAGTAGCACATAAAACATGTGATTAAAACCAATTATTGATTTTAATTTAAATTAAAATATAAATTTTATACCCTACAAAATTGGTACGTACATAATATTTTTTCCAAGTGAGTTAAAAAGGATTTTAAATCTTACTTTTATTTTAAAGTTTAGTCGTATATGCTTATCAACCGCATGCTTCACGTTACCGACATTTAATGACAAACGAAAGAGAAATCTGCGGACCACAGCCTTTGAATTTAGTGGCTGCTGGCTAAACGTGCGTGTTATACCGACACCAAGTGTCAAGTAGGTCCCACTGATCCTCAAAATTAACGATCCAGATCTATCCAAGTCATCACCCACACCACAGCCTTTCTACTCCCTTCCGCACTCAGCCAAGAGTATTCCAAACACCCACCTTGAAAGTTGCCCTCCTCATAATCCAAAAAGAAAAATAAAATATGCTAATACCATGTTTGGATAAGCTCATAAAATTTACTTATAAGTTAGCTTTTTTTTGGATTTCATTTTCTTGCTGAAATTTTACTTTTTATAATTTTATTGGTATTTCACAAAAGTAAAATAATAATATTAAAATGGTAAATCGAGAAATGGATAGGGTAAACAGATGGATATTTTAGCCCTTGTTTGAACCCTATTTTCTGGGAAAGTGTAATTTGCAAGATAGTAATTTATTGAAGAATGTACGGTTAAAAAAATTTTAAAAATTTGTTATCGTGAAAAAATGTATGATTAAAAATTAGTTTTTAATTAATAATTTTTGAAAAAAGGGGGTTCGATAATCTCCATTCTCAACCCCTACCTCGAAAATTCGCAATATGATGGGGAATAAGTGCCCCGTTCTATTTCTATCCTTATTGCGTTCTTAGGACTTAGATTGTTCAATGTTTAGAAACTATTTCAAAACAATTATCCAAACTAAGCGAAAATTACTTAAAATTTACTTTATTTTAAGGCTTATCCAAACATGCCCTTAAATCGAAATCTCCCATTTTATAAATTGCGCCCCGTTTTCCTCCTCTGGAATTATTCGCTATTTCTCCAGCCTCACAAATCGGTTCTGGACTAGATTCTCTCTTTTCAAAACCAAATTCCTTAATGGATATATTGATATTAGATTCAATTGAGAATTTGTTGTTTTGTTCTAACGTTAATCGTTCTTTGATTCATTCTGAATCATGCAAATTTTTTGTTTTTATAGCTTCTCTTCATTGTCCAATTTATAGTCAACCTAGTATTGTTTCTTTTTAGCGTTAATTAGTTAATAATCGTCAGAGTCGGTACGAAGAGCTTAATGACACCATGGGTAAAAGTAAGTTTTTTGAATACTTTGAGTTAATTTGTTACTGGAATTTCATTTTTATGGTTTTTCTACTTATTGTTAGTTTCTATTTGATTTATTAGCAATTGATTGTGGAAAGCCATAATTGTTTCGTTTGCGTGGTCTCTTGGAAGTTGAAAATTGTCTAAATTAATTAGGTACATTATTGTTAGCACCAGTGAAACGATTTCATTGTTTGATTAGATCTCCGTATTTAAATATTTAAAAATTGATTGAGATTTTCGTATTGTTTAGTTTATGATAATTATCTCATTTTGGAGTCGGACTTCTCTGTAGTAAGTTCTTGGATTCGTGCTTAGTAAGACACGACATATTTAGCACGTGGGGGTTAATTTAGAAACTTTCTTACAAACTCATTGTTCTGGTTATTAACTTTTGAATGTCTTAAAGCTTGACATTTTTGGTTGGAAATGTGCCGGCTCAAATCTTTTTTCAGTTTCTGTTGGAAACGTGTGTAGCTTGTGGTCCACAGAAGTTAGGAATTTCGCATTACTTTATAATTGCCTTGGTTTGTGTTTTCTCGTTAGATTTCTTTGCTTATATTTTCTTGTTCAGAAATCCTTAGCTTTGTGTTTTAACCTGCCTTATGTGCTGTAATCTTATAGGAAGTTCTAAAAAAAAGAATGTTACTATGTTGGATAGTGATGATGCAGCTAGTGTGAGCTCATCATCGTCAACCATGCGATCAGAAAATATGGTATTTTCAAATGTTGAAGAACTGCAAGTGGATAAAGATAGTTTACTTGATCAATATTTGGATGCTTTGTTCGAGAAAAGGTATTGTTTAAAATGTTCAGTCCGTTGTCATTTAATAAGTTGTTAAGTGAAAGTTGCTAAGGTGTTAACTTTGGATATTGGCTGCAGTTCCAAGAGAACACTGAAAATTAGTATTTTCAGATTTAAAGAAACTAGAAGGAATTCTATTTATTATGTATTTTGTTTGCCTTCTACAGAGGATCCACAAGAGAGAAGGCTTTGGCTTCCATTATTGAAGCCTTTAATAACAGCTTACAGCATGAGTTTGTTGAAAACAAGTATGCTAATTCCCTATTTCAAATGTTATTCTATTTTGTTTTGTTTATACTTTATAGGTATTTGAGCATAGATTTGTGTTTTTCAAATATTATTGATAGTTTCTGTATGTGATCTTTTTTTTTTTCTTTTTCTTTTTGCATGATTTGACTGCAATAAGTTTATGTGCATTCAATATGCTTTGAATTAATTATTGATGGGTGGTAAGAGACAGGAAGGGAAAAGAGGGGAAGGGTAGCTCTATAAATTTTCTTATGTTGGAGCCTGGAGGATTGGGGATTACACTTGGTTAATTCGAGTAATCCTGCTATAAGACTCATTGTACTTAATATTACTCCCTAGCTATTGAGTTTTTTATCGTAGTATCTTGATTCACTAGAGATAATGGAATTTCATTTTTTCTAATGCACGTGTTGTATCATCCTGTTGAGTTCTGGTAATCATGTAGTGTTTCTTGATCTAGGTTTGCTACACTCTTGCATCAATGTTTGAATTCGATCAAGAAGGGTTCTGCCAAGGAGATTGCTTTGGCATCGCGTGTCATTGGTAATTATTTCTACTTCTCACATTAAAATCTTGATCTTATATTTAGCGCCTGTTTAGATTAAAATCAAATTAAAATCTCAAGTCAAAGTCAATAATTAATTTTAACCACACATTTAATAGGATTCACTACTATCTAACCACACATTTCGTTAACTTTTATCAAAATCTACTAAAAAAACTGATTTTAATCTATACCAAACGGGGGCTTAATTGCATAACAGTGGTATATAATCCAATAATTTGTTGATAGGACTTCTGGCCCTGACAATTGGACCTGGGGAGAAAGCACAGGAAATTTTGGAAGAATCTTTATCTCCCATATCAGAAGCTCTGAAATCTCGTTCTGAACCATCTAAGATATCATCTGTATGTCTGACTGTAGCATTAACATTTTTATTTTGAATTGATATTTGACTACTTCTGTGACTTGTTATGATACTTAACCTTTGGAAATCATATTGAAAAAAATTGCAGTTGCTGGAGTGTTTGGCTATTATTACTTTCATTGGTGGAGAAGAACCGGAGGAAACAGAGAAATCGATGCAAATAATGTGGCAAGTGGCTCATCCAAAATTAGGTCCCAACGTATGTATTTTATACTTTCTTGCATTGACATCCGTTTAGTTTACCGTAGTTGGGCCCAATTGATGTGGCGGTGTCTGTTTCCTTGGTTTGATATGCTTTTGGTTTGATCATGGGTTAGTTTATTTTTGTTCATTACAGACTATGTTTTTGTTTTATCAATGAATGTCAAGCAATGTTTCTATTGTTGTATTTCAAATTAATTATATTAGTACTTGATCTTTCACATTATTTGTATTGGTATATTTTTAAGAGTGGCATTTTATTTAAGCATTTGGTTGTTTGGTTCTTATTTTATAAATTTTGTCCATTGATATTAGTGGTCATGACTGCCTTCACCAGCTATAAATTTGAGGATGTCTCATGAGTCTGGATCCGATTTCAGGTGGCTGCAGCTAAACCTTTACCAGCTATGATAACCATGGTTGTGTCTGCTTGGTCATTTCTCCTCACCACTATGGATGGGTGGGCTCTCAACCCCAAAAGTTGGCAAGAGTGAGCAATTTTTGTTTGTCTTGATATTTTTTTGTGTTCATATTGAAATGGGTCAATGTGTAATGTATTTCGCAGCTTATTAATGGTGTTAAATGTCTCCATGAATGATGCAGGTCAATTTCATATTTTTCTTCTCTTCTAGACAAGGAAGACAGATCTCTACGCATTGCAGCTGGTGAAGCACTTGCTTTAATTTTTGAAATAGGCAGCTTAGAGAAGTTCTCTGCTGAAGCCAAAGGATCTAGTGACATTTCCACTGATGGAGAGAATGGTCAGAGACAATTGGTTTACATTCAGGGGTTAAGGACAAAAGTTCTAAACCAAATGAGAAACCTTTCTGTTGAGGCAGGGGGTAAAGGTTCCGCCAAGAAAGATCTCAATAATCAGAGGAATACATTTCGAGATATCCTTGAATTTCTTGAGGTATAGGATTTTAATTTTACAGGTATAATTCCTATTCTCTCTGGTTTTCTGATCTTTTTATCAATGTTGCAATTTTAGGATGGATATGTTCCAGAGACCTCAGTGAAGATTGGCGGGGAGTTGTTAAACACTACTACATGGGCACAGCTGATACAGGTCTGTTCCTTCTTCATTTACTTATAGTGGGCAACAGTTTCTATGAGCAGCAATTTTTGACATGTGCATTTCAGCAGTTAAACTTTCTGAAGCATTTTCTCGGGGGAGGATTTGTGAAGCATATGCAGGTGATTTTTTGTCCAAAGCCAAATGGATTTATGCTCGATTTCTCTATTGCTGTGCTTAATATCATCCATTCTTTCTTTGTTCATACAGGAGAACTTATTTCTTCATGATGTCTTTGGCTTCTCCCCAAAGAAAAAGTTACTGTCAGGTGTTGAGCATCGCATGTCTGGAGGTGAAAAGGTTAGTCTGCAGTATTCTTCCTGCAATCATCTTTGGCAAGCCACTATCTTCTTGGCTCTGTTGCCAAATCTTGATATTGATCTTCTAGTTCCCTGGCTCTGATTAAGTTGTTGAACAATTCATTTGATTTTTCACTTTTACTATATTCATGGTGAATAATGGTAGATGTCTTCCTTCTCTCATTAAATCTTTGAGATACAGTGGACCCGTCTTTATCATGTGCTTTGGAACTTCTAAAATCTTGCATTACTGAAATGATGCACCTGTGTGAACTTTACATCGTAGCATATATATAGTTCCACTTTTGAAGCTCTAATGATGGTATGTATATCACATGGTGCTCTCAAAGTGCTGGATCAACTATGATATAAATGCGAAGAGTTTGCAATTAAACATCATTGTAGTATGTGCTCATTTCATTTATGCTTATCCTTGAAAAGATTGTTCTCAATTTTTTGAACAAAGATATATTAATCTCTTGGAAGCAAAATTGAATGAAGTAGAAATTTTAGAAAATAACACCATATTGAGTTCTTTTTTGTTTTCAAAACCCAGTCTTAATGTTTCCTTCAGTCTTAATAGTCATTTAGTTGGTTTGACCTTCTAAACTCAAAAAACCTCTTTCTGGTGTACTTCAGTCTAGTTTTCAAGTTGATTTTATCTAGCCCTTGTTTGGTTTAGATAAAAATTAGATTTTTATCAGATTTTGATAAATGATTATGAAATGTGTGGTTGAACAGTTGATAAAAGCTGTGGAACCCATGAAATGTGTAGTTGAAAATGAGTTTGGGGAAAAATGGTTTTAGAAAATGGGGCCAAACAGGGGCCTAATTTGTGGGGCTGTTAGAAGAATCAATTTGATGTGTTAGCTTTGTGCTTGAACCTCTCTCTTTGTTGTCTGTTCTATTTTAGTTTTGTTCTCATTGGCTTTACAATAGTACTTCTGCACTTCTTTTCCCGTGTGCGCATGTAAAGGTGGGTGCTGGTTGTTGGTAAATTATTATTATTATTATTTCGTTTTTTTATTTTTATTTTTGGGGTGCTTATCTCATTACACTGTTTTTTGCAATTGCAGAGGATGTATAAATCTCCTAACTCAGTTCTCAACAAAGCAAGGACACAATTGCTAAACAAACAACGGATGTTATCCCAGGTAGTTGGCTCTGAACTTTTGTTACCCTCTCACTCTCACTAGCAGGGTTTCCTCCTCTCTTCTAACACAACAAGAAAGGGAAGTTAGTACTCTCTTCATGTGGCACGTACAGTTTTGTTGGTCTCCTTGCCTTGTCGTACTGGCTGAAATCCCACACGTTATCCTGTTCTCGTAGTTAGATCATAGATGTCTATTTTGATTTCACAGCATCATAGGATGTGTATAGGACTATAATCCCTAGTTTAGGTTGAGATCCCCTAATCTTATTATGCAAGATGGCATAAAGTTCTATATTATATTGTTCTTATCATTACCGTCAGTTAAATATCAGGGTGCATTATGAACTGGTAGATGAATCTAAAAGTGCATAGGTTGTGTGATTTGGTCGAGCTATTTAGTATGCTACTTGTGCTGCTACTACTGCGTTAACCATAAATTTCGTACACAAGGAGGTCTTTGTAGTTGTATTGAGCTACTTTTTAGCAATGCGACGCTCCTAATTGACGAGGATTTTTCATTTGCAGGGTAAAAACACAGGTTACTATGCAGTTGGGTCCAGCTATGAGTGATCGTACCATCTGCACGTTATTCATGGCTCAGTGTCTAATGCTCCAAATGGGTCTCAATCTCGGGACATTAATAACACTCGTAGTCATTTTAAGTCTACATCAAACATTTTTATCTTGAAAGTATTCTTAACTTCATGTTTCTAATTATCAATAATTATAAGAGCATTGCATGTATCACGTCTTATAATCCTCATTCCACTCTGTGCGGGGAAAATAAAAAATTTGAATCTGAAATTCGAAAGCCACTTGGAGAATCATAAAGCGAAGCACAAGCCTCGTCTCAGACTTTGCCAATAGAAATTGATCACTCTTTATAATACCACTTTATTTCTTGAGGTTGGCCATCCTCCTACAGATCAGAGGAAACCTAAATCATTTTCAAAATGATTTTTACAACCAATAGCGTGGCAGTGCTCGTATGACTTCGTGAAGGTATCCATCACAATTATTGCCTTATCTTTGCCCTTAATCTTGACATTGACTCAGTCACATACTTATTAAACATATTCATATAATTGTTTTTCAAATATATCCTATTTTTGGGAACTTAGACGTATAGAATCTGTAGATCTACCGATATTTTTCTTAACTTAGTAGATTTCTCATTTAAAAAGTTGATCTCAATTCCTTAGTTACAGAGCACTCTTCTTTAAAGGATAATATTTAGATTTGACAAAAACATATTCACAAATTCACTTAAGGCAACATGTGTTTGTGTGTGTGTGTGTGTGACTTAATATTTGGTGAACAAAAATGTGTGTTCAATAAATGAGGAATTTAAAACCAATCTTTTTTGAAACATAAGCCCCTCCAAAATTTCTTTGTTAATCTAGATTGTTAAACTAAATCGATTATTGTTAACTTGGATGAGTTGAAGTTTAATTTTATACGAATTTCATTTTTTAGATAAAGCTCGATACAAATAGATGGAATTGGAGAAAATGAGCATAAAATGGACTAAAATAGAAGAAATCAAAAGCTCCGGACTAAAATTGCACAATTTCAATAGTTGATTTGGGGCACATGATGATAATTGGAGAGTTTTAGGATTCAATTGGGCTCATTGAAAAAGCAAAGGGACTAAACAAGAGTGGGAAAATGACCTAAATTTGCTACAGAGAAGTTTAAGGACCAATTTGGAATTGGTCGCAAACTACACAAACGGCACGGGCTCCAAAGAAAAAGTCTGCGCATTCATGAAGAATTACAGGGCGCCAACATTATTTGACTCAAACTCTTATCGGGATATGATTCTATCATCCATTTTATCAAAGGCCATTTTGGAAAACAGACCACATAATACACAAAAGAAACACCACAAAGAATATGTCTATTAGGGGCAATTAATTCAAGAAGATGAAGATTCAAAGTTGGGTTTGAAAATTAAAGAAAGAGAAATATGATTTTTCACTTACCATTCATTATTTCGATTCCGGGTAATGTTATTCCAAAACATTTTGTATAATTTACATATCAATATGTTAGGCTAACTCTTTTCACATACTAGATGAAGATGAAACTTATTTCTTATTTATTTTTAATTCAAGATAAGTAGTTTAGTTAATTTCATGTTGTTCTTGATTAATCTTGCATGCTTAATTTCATTATTCGATTGTGAGGTGATTAGTCACAAATTCATCAGATGACGCTTTTCAAATGTGCCTATTTCCTCATACTTTAAAGGAATGTGTATGAGAATGACTGATTTCACTACTTTCTGCCTTTTGGGAGCATCATTTTATGAAATAACATGGTACGAAAATTCCCCTTGAATCATAAATTAACTCCATAAATTCAAGTAAAAGGACCTCAAGAGCTATTTAAAAACATGGGGAAAATTCAGTGATTACTTCAAAAAATGCCCAATTTGGATATTCCTGAAAATGTAGAGATCTATATCTTCTATACAATCCTGCATATTGAATACCATAACATGGTCGACACTATAACAAGAGGATCAATCATGGATATTCCCTTAGACAATGCCTCAAATCTTTTTGAGAAAATAATAGAAAATCAGTCTATGTGGCAATAAACAGGGTGTGTCAAGGAAAATAGCATGAATTTACAACATTGACTTAGCTACATGATTAGCAACCCAAATGAAATCATTGACAAAGAAGTTAGATAGCCTTATTCGGAATGTGAGCATGGTATACCAGCCAACACCATTTGCACAGATTGCGGGGCAGATCATACTGCTAAAATTTGTCCTATAGCCTCCATGCAAATGAACCAACCCAAGGAGGTTAGTTAAACGCAAAACTTTTAGTGGCAACAAAGCGATAAGTACTCCAACACATATAATCCGGAGTAGAGGAATCACCCAAATTTCTCATGGACTAATAATCAAGGACAAGGATAAGGATAGGGAGATAATTTCCAAGCAAGACCGCTGGAGTTTCAACAACAGTAATAGCAACCTAGAAGGTCATCAGTTGTGGAATTATTGAATCCGAAGATTACTAAGATAAAACTATTCTTCAAAACCATCATGCTACAATTAAAATTTTGGAAAATCGAATGGGTCAGGTGGTAACTGCACTAGTAGGCAGAACTCAAGGGACTTTACCAAGCAATACAAAAGCAAATCCTAAAGAACAAATACATGCCATCACTACTCGAATTGAAGTTCAATTACCAGAAATAACATTGAAAAGACCATCTATTACCACAGAAAAAGTTTCTACTATGAGTGAGGAACACGTAGATCAGCTTAATAGAGGAAATTTAGGTAGATACATCAGATAGTCTACAATTTAAGGCAACCATTGCTATCAAGAAATACATACCATTCTCGTAAAAATTGCAAAAATACAAGCTTGATAAGTAGTTCGCGAAGTGTTTGGAGGTGTTCAGAAAGATTCACATCAATGTACCATTTGCAAAGCCTTAGCCCAAATGCCTGAGTATGCGAAATTTATGAAGGACGTATTCCTAAATAAAAGGAAGCTAAAAGATAATGAAATGGTAATGCTGATCAAAGGATGCAGTGTAATACTTCAAAAACAACTTACTGCCAAAATTAAAAGATCCAAAAAAATTTACTATTCCTTGTTACATTGGTAATAAACGCATAGAACAGGCATCACGTGATTTAAAAGCAATTGTTAATTTAACGCCTTTGTCTCTTTTTAGGAAACTAGATTTAGGGAAAGCAAAAGCTACTTTAGTTATACTATAGTTGGCAGACAGATCAATCAAGTACATAATGAGGATTGTTGAAGATATTTTAGTGAAGATTGACAAATTTTTATTCCCAGCAGACTTTATCATCATAACATGAAAGAAGACAAAACATCTCTCTCATACTAGATTATCCATTTTTCACTATTGATAGAGCATTGATTGATATGCAGAATGAACTATTGACCCTTAGGATGAATAGTGAAGAATCGACCAGCAACGTCTTCGATGCACTCAAATTCGATGATGAACCAGATTCTTTTTGTGTAATTGATATAATAAATACGGCAATGATGGAGGTATTCAAATTTATCATCCTTAAGATCCACTTGAGGCACAATTGGCTCATTCTAAAGAACTATCATCTGACTAAAAAAAGATAGAAGAATGTGTTCAGTAGTTGAAAGGCAATCTTCCAATTTTGAATCTGACACAGTTAGATCTAGGTAAAGACCCTACAATACCTTTACCATCAATTCAAAAAGATCCAGTTCATGAACTTAAACAGTTGCCTTCACACTCACATTATGCCTTCTTGGAAGAGAAAAATACACCTCCAATAATCATCTTAAATGTTTTTAACAAAGATGAAGAAGATCAACTATTGAGGGTACTTCGAGATCATAAAACAGCAATTGGAGGACTATCTTAACATAAAAGAGATCATCCCTTCTCCTTATATGTACAAAATTTTGATGGAATAAGAGTTTAAATTGTCAATAGAGCGGCATCTTAGATTAAATTCAAATATGTAGGAGGCTGTGAAGGCAGAAGTACTGAAATTATTGAATGCTTGGACATATATCCTATATCAAATAGTAATTAAGTTAGTCCAATATATGTAGTACTAGAGAATGGAGGAATTATAATCTGGTTAATGAAAACAACAAGTTGATTCCTCAAAGCATAGTCATAGATTGAAGAGTTTATATTGACCATCACAAACTCAACAATGCAGCTAGGAAGGATCGCATTTTTCCTTTCTTTCATTGATAAGATGTTAAAGAGACTCGTTTGACAATTACATTACTACTTTCTGGATGGGTATTTAGGCTATAATCATATTCCTATAGCACTAGAAGATCAGGAGAAGACTATATTTACTTGTCGACAATGCAACTAGGAAGGATCACTTTTTTCCTTACAAGTGAAGAAATAAAATATTTAACCATTGAAGGTCAAGAATTGAATTAATTTATGACTATGATATGTTACATACATCTTCACGTGCGTATGTTGGTTTTGCATTGGATAAGTAGAGATTAATTTTAGTAATGTGATTTTGAAGCATTTCATAGTATAACTCAAAATTTACAATTTTAAGCCTAGCTACAGATTACCTACCCATGTTTGTGAAAATTTTTGTTTCAGTTAAGCAGACAAATAATTGTTCGAGTTTGGAAGTATTTGATAAGTCTATTTTATATTTTTATGCACTTATCTGAGTCATTAAACTAGATCAATTATTGTTAATTTGGATAAATTGAGTCTTAATTTTATATAAATTTCATTTGTTAGTATAGTTCGATGTAAATTAATGGAATTGGAGAAAATGGCAAAATAGAAAAATCAAAAGTTTAGAGACTAAATTGCACAAATTTAGTAGATGATTCTGAGCACATAATGACAATTGGAGGGTTCAATTGAATGCGTTGGAAAAGAAATGAATTGAACAAGAATGGAAAAAGGATATCGATATGCCACCGAGAAGTTTAGGAACCAATTTGCTATTGATCTTAATCAACACAAATGACTTAGGTTTCAGAGGGAGCCAATAGTTGAACCAATGCGAGTTCCAGTAGACGTCGACTCATTTTAGACTTGACTAATTGAATTTATTATTTGACTCAAACTCTTATCAAGATGCGAGTCCGTCATTTATTTTACCTACCTTATATAGTTTTGGATGACAGACCGTATAATACACCAAAACAAACCATAAAGAAGTGGTCTAGCATGCAATTCAAAGGCAATTAATGCTATAAGCTGAAGATTTAACGTTTTGTTGGAAATTAACAAAGAAGAAATTTGATTTTTCACTGGAATAAAATAAATTACCTCTGCGATGCATTTGCCAACCACTTGTTGAGGTCTTCAACTTTTGTAGGATCTACTTTCCTTAAAGGATCATATACTTGAATGTTCAACAATTTTCTCCTCCTTAAGGGATTAGTGTATGGAGAAAGCATCACGGTTGCTTTTCTCTTAACTCGATGCCCTTTCCAACAGTCAACTCAGAATTCGGATCGTCAATCTCAATGATTTTATTACTAGGTTGGAAAACATGTGAAGATGTTGAAAGCTCCCCAGAATCGTCTATAAAAGTTGATGAAACACAATTCAATCCATTTTAACACACAATATTGAAATGTAAATTAATTTTACCTTTGTTAAATATGTTTGAATCATCTTTCGTCCCAACCGCCTTCTCTATTACCTCATCTTGTCGAGCTTCTTCGGTCTAAAAATTCTCTCCAGTCCAGACTAAAGGCTGTTGTTGGAACACAACTATGACGGATGAAGGATCTTGCCCAAATCCCACAAATGGGACCCAACATAAAAATTATTTGTAGTTTATTGTAAAAAGTAAAAGAGAGAATATACCATCATCATATGTAGGAAAAGCCTTGTTTTGCTTATTCAATGTGACTTCTTCATGAGATCATTCTTCAATAATCACCTCATGTTGCTCTCTTGCCTTTTTGTTTAGTTGATTGCTGTACTAAAAGCTCGATCATCAAATTCGCTTCTCTTAGACTGAACTCCACCTCTACCAGTCAATTGGAGAAAGAAATCAATTTTTCTTTCTACTCGATCGAAGCGCTCTGACATCTCACCTCACAGCCTCTCTTCAACTCTTCTTATTTCTTGTTTTAGTATATGAGTGATATAGTCATAAGAAGGAGAGGGTCGTCTAGTTGTTTTAGATGAATGTAGATGGCTAGAAACAGATAGTCGATCCGACGTCTTAGGACATTGTGGGCGATCGGAACTTGATTATGCATCATCACTTTCAGAATTTTTTGGCCTTCATCCTCTGAAGTGACATTATCCAGCTTAGGATCCACTTCATCATTAGAAGGTCCAGATTCCTTCCAAAACAGCTCCAACAATTCATCATTTGTAGGATTTAGCACACAATGTACCTCTATCTGAAAATACAAAAATGTATAATTATTCAGCAAATTGTTTTGTTATAGTTATCGATACACTATGTATATTTTGATAAACAAAACTCACATTTGACGATACAAAAAATGTGCAAAGGATATCCCCTCTAACTTGCTTGCACATTTCCTAGGCTATCATTCTTGGAATTCTGGAATCATCTGTTACACGATCGAATTTCTTTCCAACACTAGGAATTGCTTCAAACGCCCAAATATGTACAATCATAAGTAACATAATTAAAAAGAAAATGTAATGTTTAAATGATTTTAGAACATATTACATATTACATAATTGCAAGGGAAAATCCATGCAGAGAATAAGGATATCGCTGAGAAGTCGTATAACTCTTCAACATTTTTTCCAACTTACGTTTAAACACTCTAATAGTGTACTCGTATGACTTTTTCCCCACAAATAGTTGTTAAATCTATCAAGATCATCCACCAAATAAAACCACCATGGGTTATATGTATTCTCCTCTGCTGCCAAAAGCACGTACATCAATATGATGAGGAGACCCAACTTATATTTATTGTTCTTATGCTTGCAACGTTTGAAAACATCTAACAATAAACCTTTTTATTTTGCCTTGCAACGCTTGAAACGTTCTTTCACGAGTCTACAATTTTATCCTAGTGTCGGATTCTCGTTCTCCAAATCCCCAACTTTAAGCCCAATCACCAATGTGAATTCTTGCAATCCAAATTTTGCAAACTTGTCTCCAACTTTAATCCATACTTCATTTTCTTTTGAGGTACTTATCGACGTCATAATCAACTGGTGGACTAATTGGGATGCAAGCTTTATGTTTTTCAAGCTTAACAAATGTCCAAAGCAACAATTTGTGAATAGGTCCTGATACTTGTCATCTAAGCTATAGAAAACTTCATCAATCAATTTC
The DNA here is from genome assembly GCF_002742605.1 of Olea europaea var. sylvestris. Taxonomy (NCBI): domain Eukaryota; kingdom Viridiplantae; phylum Streptophyta; class Magnoliopsida; order Lamiales; family Oleaceae; genus Olea; species Olea europaea. The sequence goes on along the minus strand of NC_036254.1, from coordinate 9,511,060 downwards.
ATCCTACACCTATTACTTATCTTCACGTTCACTACGTCTTCAGCATCCATTTTTCCTATTGTAAAATGTAAAACATTAATTAAGTTATAAATCTTATTTCTCAAAACAATCATTTACCAAATTTAGACAAAAATAACTTACAAGCTCTAGGGAACACAATAGAGAAATGAACTTATCTATATCTAAAATTTACTCTCATTTCATTGTGAACTATGTTTCTCAAAGGCAAATCAAGTGTGGCCATGCTAAAGTACTAAAGATGTATACAAATGTAAACATACACATATACATGCCATCGAAGTTAAGAAAGCAACATGGATTATTGAAAGAAGAATTATAGGTTACATCACTTGCACTATCTCTACTTGTTAGTATGTATTCTCAGTGCAAATTACCCATTTTAGTATGAACACATAGATGCATCCTGTCCTAAAATTTCAACTTTGCATAATTTGGTTAAACTATTTTCAATATGTACCCTTAAAGATGCCTGACCAACCAAAGCTTATTCTAAGTCAAACTTCAAAATGATTTTGAAGCGATTACGTTCTCTCTAACCCACATTTGAATATTTAACTAGAGTATGAGAGTCTGATATATGTTACTAAACAAGCTCTCATACTGAAAAGAAGATAAGAGGTAGCATAATGCACTTCTTCACAATTAGTTTAAATAATTATGTCCCATACCTTCATCTTTTGGTTAGTTTATACAACACCCAACAATCAAAACTATAAAACATAGCAAGAACTAAATAAATTTATTATGTATATCTAAAATACACCCGGAACTTATATGAACTTCAACTCCCCATTCATAAACTAAGCCCAAAAAACCATTTTTGACATACAGAAACATCATCAAATCATCATTGTCTTCAAATAATAGGCATCAATGCATAGTTCTAAATATGTTGCACAAACTCTCACCTGGTAATTTGTATTTCATGTCTACACATGGAAAGCTCCAAGGCAACACAAAATTGTAGCAAAGCTATGAAACATTGTCACTTCAACCTCAGACTAACGCCTTAAATGTGTCACACCTCTATAATATACAATGCAAATAATGATTTACAAGTTAGTATCAATGATTTGACGTATAAACTGCTTTAGATAGTGTTTCAAATACGTAACTACTAACACACAAAAAGGACCGAATGTCAAATGTTATCAATCCATTTATTTCAAATCAGATAAATACAGTAAAGTAAAGCATAAGGCCACGATTACTATGCATTACCAAAGAAATTCTCATTAATCAAATAATTCTGTTTAGCAAGATTCAAATTCAATGTACGCTTTTTGTCACTCCTACAATTTAAATGGAGTCACTACTCTGATTAACCAACAACGAAATTCAGACATCTCGAGAATCTTTTCATTATTATCAAAGCATAGTTAAAAAAAAGCCTTCTGTATTTAAAGTTAACAAGAAAAACTAAGAGGGTGACTAAAGGAAAACAAATTTCATTAATGTACAACTTTAAATTGATAAATACAGGCACTTCACCCTAGTAACAACGTTGAGCAAGACAAGAGGGCGGATTCACTCTTCCCAATCTACCAAATAATAACCCTCATATCCAAAATGTTCAAAATTGCATTCATTATCTCCAGATGCAATTAAGTTTTAACGGAATACCACCACAAAAGTATTCGTCACAATAAAACTTTTTGTCACTTTTAAATAAATATTCTTGCATAATATGAAATTCAACTTTCTATAGCTTTTATTTTTTTCCCCCAAATATCTATTGTACAACCATACTTTTCATAAGGTTAACCAATGTTTTACATGCCCTTCACATAAATTGACCATATTCTCCGAAAAAATCTCATATACGAAGGCCATCGTACCACTTTGAAAGTGACTCATCAACTAGCTTTACCAAGGTGCTCCTAAATCCAATGCTGATGGTTGAGAGACGAAGGCAAGAAGCTGATCAGGGGGCTAATAAAAGGAGAAGGCTACCACACTGATTTTTAATTATATGCGGAATTAAATCCCACTCCCAATTATCATCCACACGTTTATACTGAAGAAGTTCACAATGCTATTGGCTTTTCATTATTTTGGAGAAATTAATAACATCAATCACATAAATAAATTGATAAAGCTCTCTTATCCTCTACAGTATTTAAATGTCTAAACAACAAAATCATTCTATCATTTATTTCTATTTAACAGCAGTTTAAACTATAAAAATGTGAATAATAATTGATCAATATCATGATTACAACCTATGATTCTCGACTTGAGAAGGCATGAGATGAAGAAGCCATACTTTTAATTTGTGCTCACTTTCATAGTCGCAATAGTAAGGAGAGGAATCTCCACAAATTTATAGTCGATTTCGGGAGATTTCCACAAAGGGGAAGAAGAAGAGAGACATTGATTTTTAAATTTGGGAGAATAGTTTTTACCTGAGGAGAAAATGGGTGAATGAGGGAATTTGGAAGGATTTTTGTGTTAAAATGTGAAGGATAGTTTGGTCATTTTATCAATTAAACTATTCTGATTTTTTTTTTCTCTTTTTTGTATTGGTCAAAGGCCATTTGTCCAATATTATTAGGAAACCCGACTGTCTCACCAAATTCCCCAAAATATAGTTGTAGAGAATCATCATAAATCTTTTGATTTTTGCAGACATGACAATGGTTGCTTTTATTAGGAGTAACAAGTGTTTTTCTTTTTATTTGCTTCCCAATGTACGAAACAAGGGATAGAAATTAGGGAAATTATCATAAACTATTCATAGTTGTGGGTAACAATTCACCACTTGCATAATTTTCCTCTCAAATCTTCGTTGAATCATAAACTATTCGTAGTTGGGGGTAGCAATTCACCACCCGTATAATTTTTCTTATCAATTCTTCGTTGCATATGACTCTAAAATACTTAAGTTGGGGCTTCTAGTTATAATTGGCTTTTGTTAATTTGATATCGATTAAAAGTAATTGTTCCAATCTTTAGTGCTTTCACTTCTAATTCCAACCTTCGGTCAAATGAATTACAAGAATTTAGGCGGAAACTGTCATTGCGAATGGCTGTCTCCAATTTTTAAAAATTGAAAAAAAAAAAAATAATAATAAATAATACCAATGATTAAAAATGATATATTGTAATGTCAACACGTTGGATCATGGTCTAAATGTTTGGTGCCAATATTTTAGAAAGCCCAATTGACAATACATTTGGTCAAAATAACACAGAATACATTAAGTTTGAAAATTGAGTAAGGTGTTATACCAAAGACGACTGAGGTTTTGGTCAAATACACATGTTATTATTTTTAGATGCCCTAAATAAACAATTAATCCCATCCTTCTATATAAACTTGCAATTTACTTTGCTAGTCTTTCTCTATTCATTCACTTTGCTAGTAAAATCTCATGACTAGGTCATACACGCTTCGGTTAGTATACTTTGTCTTGCAACTTATTTGGTTGTCCGGCATTTCACTAATTTTTATCAAAATTTATTGAAAGTATTCTTAATATAAAAAATATATATTATTCTTTCTAGAAAATAATATTTAAAAATTTTAAAATAATAAAAATTAGTACATCATAAAAGTGGTACAGAATGTATATAAAAATTGAGGAAATTTCACAAAATGTCCATTTTTATCTAGTCATTTGCAAAAATGTCCACCATTATAAAAATGTCTAATTTGAAAGAATTTAGTCCAAAATACATTAATTAACAATTTATAATTCCACACTAAGACAATAAAATGGATATTTTTGCAATATTGTTATTGGCCAATAAAATTTTGACACATAACCTGTTATATTTATTTCAAAAAGTATACATGTCAAATCACAATAAATGCTATGTTTTTCATTGATTCAGAAATGTCGAAAACGACATTTTTTAATATAGAGAAATGTCATATTCATAATGAAATGTCATTATAGACAAATGAAACAGTGTTCAAATGTCGAGAATGACATATGAAATGTCACGAAACATTATTTTAATGTAACTTCTCATGAAAGTCACTTCTCAAAATTCTTGACAAATTGATAAAAAAATCAAATGTCGAGAACGACATTTAAAATATCGAGAATATCATTTCAAAATGTAGCTTTTTATGAAGGACATAATAGACAAGTTGACACTAAATTCAAATGAAATTATGGGATGTTGTTTGGATCATTCATTTGCTTCCTCCACTTCCCCTACAACTCCTAATGCTATCACGAAAAAATTGCCCAAGGCCAAGGAAAAAGCCCTTTTCTCCTTCATTGGAGGGAATGAAGGAGGATGCTAAGACAAATTTTTAAGAACTTTTCGGTAAGAAGGAAGATTGATTCCTTCTTGGTCGGTGGGGTCAAAAGTTGCTGAAGAAAAGACCTAAGAGGATTATCAGAGATAGGTAAACAGTAAAGTTCAAGAAATGTATGGCATTCAATATCCCTTCATAGATAGATGTATGGCATTCAATATCCCTTCATAGATGGTGAATTCAATTTGAAGTGAAATTCAGTGGTTTTTGGTCCAAATATTCGTGCGACAAGTCCTAGCATTAGTATGGGTTTGCTAATACGAAAAATTTTCATAGATAGCGTTGGCACTATCAGGCAATCCTCGATATCCACTTTGTACTAAGGTGCTCCCCGCCAATTGTTGGAACAACTCGAGCCGGGCCTGGTCTTGATTTAGAAAGATGGCAGAATGAAGCGCCCCATAGGCTTAGCTTTAAGCCGCAAGCGTTCGGTGTATAAGAAAGATTGGTAACGGACCATTTCTCGTCTGCTCAAACAGATTAAAATATGTCATCTAGTGCTGTCAAGCCAACCAACTCCGACTGACTCAACCAAACTTTGGAGCCGCTTGCAGGCCAACTAGTGAGAAAAATGAGTTAGAAGTGGATAAGCCCATCCCTACCCTGCGGCTTCAAGAGCCAAGTCATTGGAGCTAGCACTTTTTAATTTTGGTTCACATGCCATCAAGCGACCTAAATTTCAACTAAAATATTAAAATTGCAATAGATTAACAATTAATGTTAACTTTACCAAATTTTATTCATACATTTCGTTTGGATGTCACATACCTGGTATAGTAAATAATCAGTTGAGTTCTCACCAAAGGTAGTCTACTTTAAATTTACATTTGTAGTGGTTTGTATTAATTTTAATTCTTTCTAATTAACATTTTTGATTAACCAGTTCACAAAGTTTCCAGGCTCCCACAATGAATAATGCTGAATGACAATCCCCTCACAATCTTGGGGTCTGCGATTATTTTAATCGTGAGTCTCACTTCTTGTATATGAGAGGGTTGTCAACCATAATGTCAAAGCTACTGTACTTGTAGCATAATTCACCCACAATTGGTAGTAAAAATACTTTGAGCAACACACGTGGATTGTAATCTTTTATTATTCTAATTAATAGAACACTCGGTCTCATTTTTTACCACCATTAAAAATAGATTTTTGAAAAAAGATAAGTTTTAAAAAGTAATTTTTTTAAGAATATATGATTAAAAAGTATAAAAAAGTTTTTAGTTTATATGTAAATATTTTATTGTAATAATGTGATTGAAATGAGTTTGAGAAAATAAAATTATATTTTAATGATTGTTAAACAGGGCTTAATTAATTATACAAAAAAAAGTACAATTCGATTAAAGAAAACAGAAGCCTATGCTCTGAGTATGTACCTAAACAAAACTGGTAGCTATCCATAGCTTGACTCGGCCCAACACGGGTCGAATTCATTCTTATTTGGCTGCTGCTATTTTGTTACAATATTTATTTAACTGCAATTCCGGTCTGCGACTGCGAGCATGTTTGACCGAGCTTAAAAAGATTATTTTATGAATAAATTTGCTTAAAAGTAAATAAATAATTTTATTCTATTTATTCTAGTTTTTTATAACTCAAAAACAAATAAGTTATATATTTTAATCGTAACTTATAATTTAATTGAAACGTTGTCAATGAAAGCATTGGAATCTTCATTCATTTAATTTTTTTCATGTTCATCTCCCCTAACTATTAATTTTAGTGCGAGTCGGTTCAAATTAATGGAAATCATCCACTTATTTGATTAGCAGGTGACCCATTTTTGTAAGGGCATTTTGGTCTATTTACGTTTATTACCATCAAACTTCTTAGGATAATCATACCCATATTGTTTGAAAAATAGACGTTCATAAATTATATTCAAATAAAATATATTTTATGTTCATAAAATTGGATGGAATTTTAACTTACCAAAATCAAATACGTAAAGTAGAAACGAGAAATGTCTGCATACGAATTTGGTCGAAGTAAGAGTTTGACTCCTTCTCTTTAAGACGATACTGCCACACATGTGTGCTAACGATTTTCTAGTATTTGTCTCTCAAAATACAATGATCACATCCCGCAATAGGAGCACTCCAAATTACGTGTACCAACGAACCTATTTTTATTTTGAACCCTCTCGATATAAAACTTAACTCCAAATAAATTGAGAATTTTGAAGTGAATATACATTAGTATGATAATACAATCATGAAGTGAATGAATTAATGAAAAAAAACACATGTAGTTTATATATAAATATTGAAAAGATTTGTATCAGAAGACACAATCTATGAAAGAGAATGACTATTTGAATTAGTCCTTATATTTAAAGAAACGCATCTATTGAAAAATAATAATACCAAAAGCCACAATCTTTCATATAGAAGGACACATCTTTTTCAGCAAAATAATTTTCTAGAATATTCTATAATATTTTACGTCATTTTTCAACAATTCACGTATTTAAATGATTTAAAGTTGCATTAACTTTCCATTAATCAAATAACAATTTTCACTTAAATAATTAAGAATTAATCAAAATAAATTTCATATGCAAATTTTCAATAATCCCCCACATTACTAAAATTCAATATAAATGACTATGCAAATTCCAAAGAGAGTTCAAGCAAAAAGCTATTTGCATTTCCATAATCCCCCACTTGAACAACTCTTAGATTTTATAAGTGCTTTAGAAAATTCAAGGCTTGAAACATTCTCATAAAAATGGCCTATCTTTACACTTATATAGGGGATCTCCTATTAAGAGTATCCGCATTACCCTACTTGGTTTGTCCAAGATATATGAATCATTAAAAGTGTAACTTAACCTAAAACTCTCTGCAAATAACATTTTTCTTATCATATGAATGACCGGGAGTTAATTCCAATTACTTATTGAATTTTCATACTTTAGTTGTCCCATTAAATCAAGAGCTTGGGATCTCCAATCAACAATGTTGGATTACCATTTCAAAGATTCTTATATAATATGCTCTAAGCACGTTCCCATCAATATGCAGTATACTTGATCTCTTGGTAAATGCTTTCTCTTAGTGGAACCACGAGTTTATACCATTTGAGATCAACTTCTTTACAGTATTATGTTTATGACATATATGTCTAGACTTACCATTACAAGTGACTTCGTATCTCATTAAATACAACGAGCCAATGATTTATTTAATGGATACAAATTGTCACCGACTAAAAAATTCTCTCATGAAGCTATATGCTTCTAACTAGCACTATCTAAAGCTTTATCTTCTTTCAAACAACAAGGTAAGCGGATTTTTATAAAATCACTACACTAGTCAATCACTTTTGCTTGTGGATTTCAAATCATGAGTATTCAACTTTCATATTAAACCATTACAATGCACTTCAATTTTATGAATATTATTCAAATATTTCAATTGTTGTTGCATATCCAAAACAAATGTCATAATCGACTTCCATCCATCCCATTTTATCTACTTTTGACTTAGTGTGCATCTAATTTTTTTTAATATGATTTAAATTAAATAAAAATTGAAATGGATCTAAATGCTTCAAATGGTAAAATGCCAAACCCTGTTTTTTTTTTTTTTATTATGGGGGAACCCATAGCCTCACCCGAAGCCAGCTAGGTAAATAGTACTAGATAAGCCCGGTGTGACAAGTTCGACCAAAAAAGTGTTGATAGGGAGAATTGAACTCGTAACCAAAGATCTCCGCACTCATCTACTCCACCAACTCGACTACCCTATTCCAGACCCTGTTTGTTGAAATATTAAAGCATGGGCAATGCATTCCCCTTTCCCCCAACCAACGACGATGCTTAGGATGACTGCACGTGCAATGTGAAAATTCAGTAGGCGATGGAAACAAGGCAACATGTTGAAATTTGGTGGATGTCCGTAGGAGTAGACATCGAAAGTGTTAGTCTAGCTATTTCAATATCCAAAATCACCATTTATACTTTGGATATTTCGTAAACACGAAAATTGTTACACAGTTATCTTTAGTCGACTATTCGAGTGTCAAAGTCGGGCACATGTTGGTGGTTATCTGGAAGTTCCAACGTTTATAAAGTTTAAATAGTTAGCACAAAATGGCTTGAGAATCAGTTTTTCAATCGAATTTGGTTGACATGTTTAGCATTACATTTTGTAATTAAGGGTGTCAATTGCATATTAATTTCATATAAAATATAGTACGAGGCAACAAATCAAAGTTGTGTTGTCCCTTCACATCTTATTTTTCCTCGTATTGTTGAGTAATAACAATATTGGAAAATGTTCTTGTATAGGCCTGGGCATGGTCTAGTTCAATTAGATTTTACGTAGAATCGAACCGGACTCAAAATTTTCAGGTATTTAGTAGGTTGAACCGTCGGGTTCAAATTTAATTATAGAATCGCTTAGATTCAGTTCCGTTCGATTCAATTCTTTCAGTTTAGTTCAATTCCATTTGATTCCTAGATTCTGTACTATAATTAATTTTTTTTAATATTTACAAATCTACATTAATTCAACTAATGACATGTTCAATTTTAGTTCTTAAAAAATAACGTAGTCTAATTTTATATGTTTTTTGCGTTTCTCTTTTGCTGAGTATTTTTTTTTTTTTTTTGCATAAATTTGATTGTTAAAATAATAGGAAGAGGAATATAGTGAACTTACAATAATTAAAAGAGACGCTGTCGAGTTTCAATTTGATTTCTTCAGAATGGTAAAAATGAAACTACGTTAGAATAACATATTTTTGTAAAATTTATGTCAATTTGATTAAGTTGTGCTTGAACTAAAAATTAGAAAAAGGAAAATCATATTTATGGGGTTTGAGCTGAATTAACTAGTTACAAATTTATTTAGAAAAAATAAAATAATTTGGTTTATTTAAAATAAATAAATTTAAAAAATTAGGGAGATTCGGTTCTTAATCTAGAGCCAAGAACCGAATTGGATCTGTCGATTCTTGATTCAGATATCCATTTAGGTATTTAACTTATTAAGAACTGCTCGGTTCGGGTCCGGTTCAATTCGAAAGTTTTGCCCAACCCTATTCTTGTATGTAATGTATTTTGTTATTCTTCGCTTCCGTTTCTTCTTTTTTTCTTTTGTTTTTATTGTGCATTAGTGCGTGTTTTGTAAAGTTTTTGTTTAGTAAAAAGTTAATCAAACTACATTTTTAACCACATAATATCTTAAATCCACAATTTTTATTAACTTTTCACCATATATTTTATGAAATTCATCAACTTTAATCAACTATTAGAAAAATCAAACAGTCCCCTAGAAAAATTTCTTATTTTATCTAATTCTTATTGGGCAAAAATTAGGCTGTATTTTGCTTCAAAAATTGACCGAGTGACCTATAGTCCATATTTGGTATAAATTCTTTAAAACTTATTTTTTCTCAAATTTATTTTTAATCATATTGGTTCAATATAATATTTTTGTACGTAAATTCATAATTTTATTTTTATTTTTTTCTTTTTAAAAAACTTTGTCTTAAAATTCATTTTTATAAAATTTATTCTAAAAAATAAGTCCTTGTTTAAGCTCCATCCTTTTATAAATTAATTTTTTCAAAACTTATACACACACACACACACATATATATATATATATATATATAGACACACACACACACAAAAATTAAAATTATTTTTTTTAATTTTTGACCATATATTTATCATCAATTTACCATTTAAAATACATTATTTTCCTCAAAATGGGGTCGAAGGCTTATAATACGAAAACCATGTTGCAAATTTCCCCACTAAAAAGTTAAAACATGGGATTTATGATGGCTGCTGCAATTACATGGTGTATTCTAAGACCGTGTATGGATTTTGACTCTTGACTTCTGACTCAGTCCTATTTCTTAGTCTCCCAGTCTTCACTCGCTCCTCAGTCCTCTTTCTTTCTAATCCACTTAAATAATCTGAACCAAACTTGCTTCTATCTATATTCTATTATTAGTAATATTCTTTTTTTTTTCAGCAACTTGAGCAACTACCTTACTTTCTCATCACCTGTCAAGCAACTTCCCCCCTCCACCCCACTCCTTAATCCTATATATTCATATGAATATGCATAAACCTTCCTCACTTCCACTCTCATATTCTTTCAAATCTTTCTTAGTAATTTCAGGTTTTCAGTTGAAGCAAGTTCTTGATATGGCCCTTGAAGCTTTGAATTCGCCCACTACACGGATTCCCGTGTTTTCACTTGAGAACACCAGTCTTGGATCTGTTGAGCCATGTATAAAGGGTAAGCGATCAAAGCGACAACGAAGTGTTGATAGCCATGAACTTAGTGAAGAAGAATATTTAGCTCTATGTCTTATTATGTTGGCTCGCAGCGGTGGCTCCACGGTGGAGAATCAACAGAAACGCTCACAGACTCCTCTTCCGCTGCCCCCGGCACCGCCAGTGATGATGACGTTGGATTCTTCCAAGGTGTTGTACAAATGTTCAGTTTGCAACAAGGCCTTTGGCTCTTACCAAGCTCTGGGCGGACACAAGGCGAGCCACCGGAAGTCCGCCGGACGTAGCGGAGGAGATGACCAATCAACAAATTCCACCACTCTCTCAGCCACCACGAGTGGTGGCAGTGGCAGCGGGAGGACCTACGAGTGTACTATTTGCCACAGGTGTTTTCCCACTGGCCAGGCCTTAGGGGGTCATAAAAGACGCCACTACGAAGGTGGCGCAGCCAGTAACAGTGGCGCTTTTGCCAGCAGTGCAGTGAGTTCATTGGAGGGTATTGGCTCCACTGTCAGTCACCGGAACTTTGACTTGAACCTTCCAGCCTCGCCGGAATTTTGGCCGGGATTCAGCTCCGGTGAAGACGAAGTTGAAAGCCCACATCCGTTGAAAAAGTCGCGTCACTTCTTACAGTCGAAACTGGAAATCTTTTGAATAGGAATCAATTAGACATGGAATTCTGAATTTAGGAAATTAATTTTGGAAATTTTACTATACTGTTTTATTTTTTATTTATTTATTTATTTTTTCTCGCCAATGATTGTTTCATTAATTTATTCTTTAATGAAATTAGAACTTTGTAGAAATATTATATTGTGTTTATAAATACATACTAGAAATTATAATTAAATTTCTACACAATTATCGATGGCAAGATTTTATGAGGTTTAGTTGGCTTTATCTTCTTATTGCTCATAGGTTGGATGATGGGTTGTCAGTTTCAACAACGTTACATTGTCACAAGACTGAAATTTTTTATTCAATTGAGTGTTGGGTAATTAGGGAATACATTTTTATTCCGTCAATTCTTGTTTCTATAAAGATTGCCTCCAATGACCAGGAATATCTAACATTTCAAATAGGTTGAACGATCTACGTATATCCCTATTTTCTTTTCAATCTGCACCGACAAAATCATTATCGCGAGTTTACTTTGGAACTACTAGGATAAAACTTTAAAAATTCAAACTTGAGAACCCATATCGTTCATATCCAGCCATGACTCTCACCTTGATTTAGGGAAGTTACCAATGAGACGATAGCATTTCTTTTGTTTAACAATCCCTTTCTTAAACAAATATTGATCATGCACTACGAACTTTGATCATTCTTTGCTGCATTGGCCTTTTCACTCCCAATAATTGCAATGACAAAATATTTCCACTATGTTAGCAAAATAAGTTTATTCTTTAAGGATTCGTTTGATTGCAAAAATGGAATTGAATTGAATTGAAAACGAATTCCAGAGTTGCATAGAAATTGTTTTCCTGTGAATTGTAAATTATTGTCTTTGATTGGTATAATTTTCCACGTTAAAAATGTTGAAATAAAAGTGTTTTTTGGGGTTCGTTTGACTTTATTTTACATGAAAATTGTCAATTAAAGGAATATATTTTACTTGTATGATGAAATTTGTTTCCATTGAATTTTTTTTTAAAGAAAATTATCTATCTTTTTAAAAATTTGTTTTCATTGTCAACAAAAAATTAAAAAAAAAATGTGTACAGTACTTAGAAAACCAATTCTTGGTTTTCAAGAAATACCAAGAAAAGTCCGGTTTTGGAGACAAACAAGAAAAAGAATTCCATGGAAAAAAAACTTATCAAACATGGCAAAAAGTGAAAGTTGAAAAACGAATTCCATTTTCCATGGAATTTGGGTGACCATCAAATAGGCCCTAAGTAATTTCTTTTTTCTAAATAATTAACTATATTATCTTTTTCAAGTAAGTAGATTTTAAGAAAATAAAGTGAGTAGATTTTTAATAATAAGGTATATATAGTGTTCACTACAATCTCCTTTATTATTTCTAAATAAAATTAATTAATAGTTGAAGTCTGAGTTAGTTGTTAGGCCAATTGCATAGCACTGTAGGGATCAAATGTGCGCATATTCGGAGATTGCTTCTATGTCGAGAAAATATGGGCGGTGGAGGCAACTTGGGCCGGCCACGGTTTCAAACTGTACCAAGGCTGTTTATGCGGTCTCAACTAACGCCAGCATATGAACCCTACGATACGTATGGAATTTGACTTTCAGCTTAATTATTGACCACATGAGGAGTGCTTTATACGTCATTCTAACAAGCAAGTGGACTAATTAATAAGTCTGCCGAATTTGAATGAAGAGTATATAAATATGAAAAGATATATTTTTATATATGTTGTAAAATAATAGAGATTGATGATTGACTACTTTATCTTGTCAAAATATTTAGATGATAGTTCTACTTACTCTAAAAATTTTATATCTTAATCAATTTGTAACTCTCATTGGAACCTTATATATGGGCCCATCTTTGGAACCCGATCGCTAGGGAATTCTAACCCTCTCGATCCTATTTTGATGGAGCCTAAAAAAACACGAGGTTGTAATGGTGCTTTAATAAATAATAATAATAAAAAATCAATCTGTAACTCTCATTGGAACCCTATATATGGGCCCATCTTTGGAACCCCATCGCTAGGGAATTCTAACCATCTCGATCCTATTTTGATGGAGCCTAAAAAAACACGAGGTTGTAATGGTGCTTTAATAAATAATAATAATAAAAAATGTACATTTTAGCTTTGACTCTCTGAATTATATTTTCTTATTTTATTATTCTCTCATTCTATAACTTTTTATCACCAAGATCGCTCGAATTTCTCTCTACATTATGTCTAGTGTTAACATTTGAATCTGGTTAGGATCCTACGTCAATGGATACCACCTCCCTTCTTTTCCAAGAATGTGTTACATGCGCACTTGGAATGCATTTGTTACACGTACATGACTAGAAAGTATGTTGAGTGTAACAATGATGCTATGGCAAAAAAAAAAAATGCGGGAGTCAGGTTTGTATTGTTGATAGAAGGTTGCAATTACATTTACCAAGTGTCCTAATGCAAGTATTTATAGAAAGAGGGAAGGCTTATTGGATTCTTGACACATAATCTCATTTCAATGGTTCACTAGTCATGAGCAAATCCAAGAATTTTGAGCGCAAGGGCTTGCGCCCAAAATTCAAAGTCAATATAATAAATTCATATTTATTATTAAAGTAAAATTCATCTAATTTGAATTTGTTCCCTGTTTTGAAACATAAAATTTATCTATAAACAAATCTATATCTTCTCAACAAGTTTTCGTTCGATGAAGAATGTCATACAATCAGCAAGAAAGTTATCCTCTATTCTCTTACGAAGTTCTGTCTTTACATGTTTCATTTGCTGAAAATGCTCATTCAATAGTTACAATAGAAATAGGTAAAGTTAATACAACATGAATTAGTCTATTAACCATAATATAGGTCTCCGACCTTCTACTCTCAATCAATTGTCAACATAACTCAACAAATATAGATACTTGAAATTGAGGTACACTCTTTATATCTAGCTCATAATGTCGCAACTTATATTTCAAAGTATGAATATCTTGCTTTGAAAATCTCCAAGATAGAATTTCTGTGCAAGCGTACAAATATCACAACAAGGCAACAACTTACAACAATAATTAACTAATTTGCCAACTAGGCAACAACATTCCATCTCAATATTTTGTTGACAAGGCAACAGGTAATGAGATTAGGAACTCACTAGGCAAGGGACGTATATTCAATTTTTTTTTCCTTCAAGCTGTATGTCTGCAGCTTCCAAATCTACTGGTGACATGCTAACAGCACACCTAAGCGTGCTATAAAAGATGAAATACAAATTTAGGAAACAGATCAATGCAAATATGTATAATTTATTTACTTTCCCAAATGTATAAGCTATAAATGAGAAGTTGCGCTAGTGGTGTCAACGAGTAGAGCTGAAACTCAGGCTTAATTTCGACTCGAGTAAAATGGTCCGAGTTTTTTTGTGAGCCTGAGTTAAGTCGAGTTTCTGCTTGACCAAGAAATCAAGGCTCGGCCAGATTATTGAGCTAGGTAGGCTCGGTTTATTTTATTTTATTTTTAATATATAGGCAGCATGTTGATGCCTTTTATTATTATTATTATTATTATTATTTTTAATATAAGGCCCGACGAGTCCGATTGTCATCTCTAAGTTGCATCCAATGTATAATGTATTACTTTCTAAAATTCACCCAAATCCAATCACACTTTTTCAATTTTTTATAGTTTTAAACTTCTTGACCAAGTAGGCATTGGCCATTGTGAAAGAGAAATTAATCTAATTGTGAAACTTTTACGAAGAAATTTCAAAATTTTAGAATAAAAAATCTAAAATCTTGAACAATGGAAACATTTAAATCAAGAACAAATAACAATTAACATGCATACACATATAGGTTTGCAGTTGCAATTCAGTATAATTTAGTGAAAATTTCAGATTTAATTGAATAGAGGACGACCGGAGGGAGGATAGAGGTCCAATTTGAAAAACTGAACTAGATTTTTTTAGATATTAAAAATAAAATAGAACTTATAATTTCTAACATGCGTTCACATTGGAACAATGGAGAAGAGATGAAGAGAAGACAATTAGAAATGGGTTTTTGATTTATGGGTTGGACCTGGAGATTGAGGAAAATTGGATTTTGAAAATTTGATTTGCGGACAGCGGGTAAAACAGATGAAGGTAACGAGATGGATTAGGCTTTGGCATTGGGACTGGAGATTTGGGCCAAGATATTCATTTTTTTTTTCTTTTGGATCATAAGTAATTGGATGGCTCTTTTATTTTCGACATGGCCTACTCTTTGAATGGACAGAGTCTCTATGTCCCCGGGAAAAAAAAAAAAAAAAAGAATATACGAGAGAGAGAGAGAGAGAGAGAGAGAGAGAGAGAGAGAGAAATTAAGAGCATGTTTGGCAGTGATTTTGAAAATTGATTTTTTGATCATTAGGAAAAAATTGGGGTCCACTTGTGAGAGAAGAAGTCAAATATAACGGCTGGAATAGTGAAATAATGGTCAAAAAATTAATTTTTTGGGGCAAAAAATCACTCCCAAACAGGCTGTAAGTGAATTTGGGTTAGGGTGAGGATGGGTTGTAGTTCGGCGTAGCTAATGCCAAGATTTGCCTATATCACTAGTCAAGCTATATGATCATGTCACTTTGAACTAGGGCCTACCTTGGTACCACACGGAAATAATCTTGAAAAAACAATTGTATCATTGAAATCGAACTCATTAAAAACCAAGTTATATCAAGTGATTCAGGTCTTCCTTAAGCCCTTGCTCTTGCAATTTTTGCAAAGCATTTCTCGTAGAAGGGAAGAGGCACCCCATTTCTTTGATAGCCATTGTTGTACCTCTAGTAATTTCTCTAAAAAACAAGCTTTACAAAGAGCAAACGAAGAGGCATTAGACATCGATAAGGCTACTATGGAAGAGGAAAAAGCTCGTAGGCATCAGGAGAAAGCTACTGATGATGCTGATGTGAAGGCCTAAAATGAGTTACAGGAGACATAAGAGGCTAAGAATCTCCTTGTAAGGAAAACTGTTTCGCGCGGGTTCGTCGCTAACAATTAAAAAGGGATCAGACGATTGTGCAAGGGACAAACTTCTTGAGACAAAGTCCCAAAAATGGGTGTTCTTTATTGGCGATGACTTTACAATCGGAAAGTAAAAACAGAATACCTCCAAGGGGCACAAGCACACGAGTTACTGAAAGAAGTGTTTAAATCTAAACTAAGAAATTTAAAGTTACATGTTCTCTGTTCGAGAGTTTTTGATTCGGGGTTTTTTGCTCTATGTCTTTTCTTCCTTTTATACTCTCTGGATGTCTCTTTGTGATCAACCGCCTAAAAACATGCTTGATCGTTCTATAACTGCCCACTTTTCTCGTAATGGCCAACTTGTCATGGGACTGCTTTTTCTAACTACTGCCATTACTCTTTGTCATTCAACCGTCTTTAATTGAATTCCTTGAATCGTGGAACGTGATAGGGCTGCTTAATAACTGCTTTGATAACTACGCTTCTTGATAACCATAACACTTCGTGTTTGCTAAGACCTTGGGCGACTCGAAGGTTTGGGCGAGAATAGAGTAGCAGCTCTGGGCGACTGCATGACACTCCATTCGCTCAGATCCTGGGCGACTTACAAGTTTGGGCGATGGTGTTACCACATTCATGGGCCTTCCTATTTGGGCCTTCATCCTGAATTGTCTGATTGGACTTCGTTTTTCGGGCTATCTGATTTGGGGATCCTCCAATTGGACTTCATTCCTTGGGCCGTTCGATTTGGGTTGAATTTTTATGTGTCAACACTTACCCCCCAATATGGCAGAATTAATACAAATTATTAAATTTTGTCATATTCACTTTGTGTTTCCAGCAACATTCGAAATTTCCATGAATTTCAATCATTGTTTTCTTCCATAGCTTGAAAAGGTGCGACGTTTTGCAAACCCTTATAACCCCCAAATACGTCATTTCACTACACCATTAAATCACGCCTCACTTTTTTCGATCTTCTCTCTCACAATTTTACTGTTCATCTCTTTGCTTTCCTACTACGTAACTCTGAAAAACTCCATTTCGTCCCTAATGGCTACTTCACATCTCAATCTGGCGACTTCTTTAGTTTTGAAGACTTTCAGAAACTCCTTAATCGTCCATACATAACTCCGAACTTTCTCGCACCTGCCAATGTCGAACTCAATGAGTTCTACCTAGGTCCTTTTTTCAATAATGCAGAGGCAGTCGAACAAGCGGCGGTGGGCCAGCTGTTCCCTTGTACTCAAGGCCCTCCATTTCTAAACTCTCTACTGCTGGGGCCACTTCGCGAAAGAGGTATTCGCACTTGACCTAAATCTAATGTAGTTTTCCGTAGGTGGCATGCTCGCCTTGTGGACCATGGTCCTACTAAGGTACTTTTTTATAATGTTAGGATTTTTGATTTGTTAGAAATCTCTCTTCAACCCCCTACTTTTGATTCAGCACTTTTTTTGATCGCTTTAAGTTTTTGGTCTTTTGAGTATAATACCTTTGTTTTCCCACTTGGCCCCATGTCTATTACTTTAAGGGATGTTGGGGCCCTAGTGAATCTGCCACCTTTGGGCGATACCATTTTTCCTGGTACTGGTGGTGCCCCAAAGTTTGGTAAAAACCTCACCGAGTCTTATTCAAGCCTGCAAACCCTTCATAATCACTCGAGCGCTGAGCTTTCCCATACTGAGCGAGTGGCCTTTCTTCTGGTTTGGTTTTGTAAATATGTTTTGTGTGTGCCAAACATAAAGCCCTCCCTGAGCTATTTACCCATAGCGCACGAATTGGCACGTGGTAGGCCTCTGAATTTATGTTCTTTCTTTTTGGCTGCCTCTATAGAGGCATTGCTTCTCTTCAATCTCAATTGAATAATGGTGCATTTCCCACTGGCAGTGGACCTCTTTGGTTCACTCAAATGTGGTTGAGATCCTATTTTCCACCGCTTGGTGCTTCATCATTTTCTTGTCCTTCTGCTAGCTGCTATAGGCTAGCCATTGAGCCCCTGGCTCCTGTAAATATATCTAGAAAGGACATTTTTTCATTCTTTTATTCTTTGGATTCAATCCCTTCCTTCTTTCCTTTTCCTCCCTTTTTGACTCCAAACTATGTACATCCTCCCTCCACTATAGACAGCGCAAGCACCTCTCTGCTCATTTGGATCCAGTTTTTAACCGGGAGGGAGTTATTTCATGATATTTTGACTGGGACCAATGCCAAGGCTGGGGTAGAAATATATGCTCCCCAATTTTTTGCTCGCCAACTTGGTTTCAGTCAAACCTAGCATGTTCCTCCTTGCTATTCAAGGAACTTGATAAACCGCTTCCATATTATTAATAAGGCGGAGACAGAGGCTATAAATGCTCGCAATCTTCTTTTGACGAGTCATTTTTCATTAGCCCCCTTCAATTCTAGCCGTGCCATCCATCCCCTCTTTGAACAACTCTGGCCATCAGTGAAGTGCAGATTGTTTGCGACTGATGCCAATCGTGTCTTTAATTCACTGGACCAGCCAAGCTTTTCTTCCCCTTCTCCTGTTTTAGTCACCCCTTTGTCCATCCGGAGTCCTTCTCCGTCTCGTCGCGCTAAACAGTCTGCTCGTCCATCTTCGTCTCTCCCTGCCAAGCCTACTGTAGTCAAAAGTGCCTGAGCCGCAAACGGCCAGCCTCATCATCTCCCATTCTGGAGGATGATGTTGATGATGATGATGATACCCCTCTTATCATCAGGAGAAAGGTAATTAAATTAATTTACTCACAAGCATGCTTTTCCATACTTGAAACTTTTCTGTGTGCTGATGGTTTATTTGGACTTCTCAGAAAAGTTCAACCTCTCCTTCGAAGGCCTTGGTGTCGGCAGCTCCTGCTCCATCATCCTCCGCTGAGGCTGCTTCATCCAAACCAGCTGATGAAGGGACCATGCTTAAAGAGATATCTTCAGTCCCAGAATCCTCATCACAACCAACGGATGAGCCACCTTCTTCCCAGGGCGTCGACCCCCCAAACATCGAAGCAGAAGGTAATTCAGTTTTTTGATGCTTTACCTTTGCTTGTGCTATTGGTTTCTGATTTGTTGCTTTTGAGTTCTGCAGATGCTCCTATGAGTCTGCCCGTTGTGGCAACATCTTCTCGCTTAGACAAGGGGAAGTCCTCACGAATGGTGGAGCCACAGGTGGCAGACTTGGCTGGGGATATGCCATCTTCCAAGATTATTGATGAAATAATCTTTACTTCACTTTTACTTCCATCTTGTTCGTTGTAGTGAGAATCTTCAATATTGGCAATTTTCTATGCAGGATGCTGATAAGATTGTGCATTCCATTCAAGACTTGTCTGCTTCCTGGGGGCAAGTCAAGACATCTTGCCCTGCTCCAGCTGGTCGTCCTGCTACTTCTTCAGAGGAAGATATGAAGTTCCTCAAGCAGTCGATATTTGAGTACGTGTCCTTCATGGATATGGACATTGGTAAGGCTAGTGCTGCTAGACATAAGGATAAGCTTGAGCATTTGAATGCGAAGTTGAAGCAAGCATTGACACTTCCGTCGCTCAATCTTTCTGCTGATTTTAAAGCGACGTTGAAAGTTATCCATTCCGAGGTCCTCTCCTTGCTGGTCAAGAATGTTGAACTGAAGGCCAAAAGTACTCAATATCTTCGCGCCGTATCTGAAAAAGAGTCTTTGCTTTTGGAGATCAACAAAGCTAAGGACGAGTTGAAAGAAATCTCTTCCGAAGTCATGATTGAAGACTCTTTGATGGCTAGTTTGGCTACTCAGATGAAGGAACTTCACGCCAAAATGGACGATTGCAAGGCGAGAATGGCTGCTAAAAAGCGTAACGCCTCCCAAGGAATTGAGCGAACTAAGTCTTTGGTCGAGCAGTACAAGAAGTTGAAAGTTGACGATGATGTTGTGGCCGAATTGAACATCACTTCCTCTCGGCAGAACGAGGACTGGGGAAAACTTAGGGAAAGAATTCATTCGGTATGGGGCGGATTGTAATTAAGACATATAATGCCTTAACTTTTTTTCTTTTTTGTAATTTCGAATTTGACTTTCCCTTTGTAACCTTGTACATCATTAATGAACATCTACGTTAACTTCTTGTGCATTTATTTGACGTTTGTCTTTTAATCGCCAATCCTTCAAGTATTTAACTACTTTGTGCTAAAAATCTTGCACATTTTCTCGTGATATTTCCACCTCTTTTCCCAAGACTTTGGGCTACTTAATTCCATTTACTAGACAGAATGTGGTTGCTCATATTCTGTCTCTTCATCTCCACCTCCTATAAATGCACATATGCTTCGCACTTTCCATCTTCCATCTTCATTTTCATTCTCTTCTTCAAAACCAATTTGCTGCAATTGTTTGGCATTCTGACAATCAATCCAAAACCTTCGTCTTCTATAAAAATGGATTGTTTGGTCCGCCCATTTTATTACTTGTCTTGATGTCACCTTTGATATGGGAGATATAGGAAATATTTTTTGGCCAGCAGCGAAGTTTTTCCCATTAAAGTTCTTCTCATCGTCTCTTTGTTCTTTACAAGGGGTTCGATGATAGAAGACAATTTTTGGGATGCTAGCGGGCCACCTTACATGCTGAGAGTGCTTCTCAGTCTCTTTATCCGCCATTGCAGCGATGCATTTAGGAAAGCGGTGCGAGGCCAGTCCACCCTCTTACTCAGCGATCAACCGGGAGATTAGCTTACTTTTAATTGTAGCTTGTAGAGCATCTATTATTTGTATCTTGGAACTTTGTAATGAACGTTTGATAATAAAGAAATTTATTTGAACGTATTTCGCTTTGACCTTTTATCCTTAATCGTTCAACATGTTTTGATTACGCTTTTATCTGTTCACTTTCCCATAAAGAAGGAACATATTTTTTCAAATATTTACCGTTGATGAATCTTACGTGCTCGGTGCCATCTAAATCTTCCAAATGATATGTTCCATTGGGCAACACACTGTTTACTTTGTATGGTCCTTCCTAATTAGGCGACCACTTCCCGTACTTTGGATCCTTGCTATCCAAAGGGAGTATTGTCTTCCAAACTAATTCGCCTAGGCTGAACGACTTGGCTATGACTTTTTTATTATAAAATTTAGCCATTCTTTGTTTTTGAACTTGCAATTTATCTAGGACGTCTAACTTTAATTCGTCCAACCCCAATAAATTTTGAACTAGTGATTCGGTATACTCATCATCATTTAACTTATGTTGCAAGCACACTCTAATCGATTGCACGTTGATTTCCATAGGCAAAACGGCCTCCTGTCCATAAGTAAGTTGGAAAGGAGTAATTTTGGTACTTGACCGATGTGATGTTCTATAAGCCCATAAGGCTTTATTCAGACATTCGTGCCAATTTCTGACATTTTCATCTATCATTTTTCTGATGATATTTTTTAGAATCTTATTAGAAAATTTTGCTTGTCCATTGGATTGAGCGTAATATGGTGTGGAGTTTACTAATTTAACCTCAAACTCGCTCAAAAATTTGTTCACTTGATCCCCATTCAAAGATGTTCCGTGATCTACCATCAACGTTTGTGGAATTCCAAACCTATAGATGATGTGATCACGGATAAACTCTATGATATTCTTTTGGGTGATCTCTTTCAAAGGTATCGCCTCTACCCACTTGGTAAAATAGTCGGTTGCAACTATAACAAAAGTATGTTGTTTGGACGATGGGGGATAAATCTTCCCTATCAGGTCTATTGCCCAACCCTTGAACGGCCAATGTTTAATAATAGGTGTCATCTCTCGTGCTGACGCCCTTTGTATTGGACCATGCTTTTGGCATGCTAAACAACTTTTTGCATACTGAACGCATAATTCTCTCATCTTTGGCCAAAAATATCCACTCTTAATAATTAACCATCTCATCCTTTGGCCAGTTTGATGAGCTCCACATATCCCTTCGTGCACCTCAGCCATGATCGTCCTGGCTTCTTGCAAACTTACACACTTTAGCAATACACCATTAGAGCGTTTCTTAAACAATTCTTCATCTATTAGTGTATAGTTCAGCAAACACAGCTTC
The DNA here is from genome assembly GCF_002742605.1 of Olea europaea var. sylvestris. Lineage (NCBI taxonomy): Eukaryota > Viridiplantae > Streptophyta > Magnoliopsida > Lamiales > Oleaceae > Olea > Olea europaea. Next base: position 9,488,815 of record NC_036254.1, on the reverse strand, counting down.
ATTTTCCTACTAATCCCTCTATTAGGTTCTTTAAGGAACCTTTTAATCTTTGTTCTCCAATCCATTGCATCTCCATCTTGTATGCAGTGAAGTTCAATACTTCTCGCCCTTCTTTGGGTCACGGGCAATATGGTTCCATACTCCCAAGTAGACTTCCAATTCAAAACCTTTGAGTACCCTAAGGCCATTTGGGCCAACTCATTTGCTACGTTGTTATATATACTATTAACGCATTGAAATTCTACTTGGTCGAATTCTTCTAACAATTCTTGGGCAATCTCATATTGACTTATAATGGAATCACTTTGGCATTTAAAATCACCAATCAATTGGTGAATTACCAATTGAGAATCGCCCCTAACGATTACATTTTTTACTCCCATATCTATCATTAGTTCTAGGCCTACGATTAAGGCTTCATATTCGGCTTGATTGTTGGTGCACATCCTGTCTAAAGTGAACGCGAACTTGTAGCAAGTCCCTAAAGGATTAATCAATGCTACTCCTACTCCTGTACCTTTAGAGGTTTTTGACCCATCGAAATACAATATCCAAGGTTTTAGCTCGAACGAATTGATTTCTATTCAATTTCTTCAGTCATGTCAAGGCATGGATGATCGGTTAGAAAGTTAGTCAAAGCCTGATTTTTGACTGCCTTTTGAGGTATATATTGTATCTCGAATTCTGATAAAGCTAATGTCCAAAGGCCTACCCTTTGGTGTAAAATAGGACGAGAGAACATATACTTAACTAAATTTACTTTAGAAATTAAATAAACGGTTACGGGCCGTAAATAAGCCCTTAATTTTATATATGTGAAATACAATGTAAGACATAATTTTTTATAGCAGAGTAATTACATTTACATTTTGTTAACCGCCTACTTAAGTAGTAAATTGCCCTTTCTTCACCAAATTGGTCTTCCTGCGTGACCATTCCAACTATTGATTCTTTTTCAGCCGATACGTACACTTTCATTGGCCGCTTTTGGATTGGTGACACCAACACTGGTGGACTTAATAAATATGTCTTCAGGTTTTCAAAAGTCTTTTGATGTTCTTCTTTTCAGACGAACTCGTCCTAATTTTTCAGCTTTAAGAGCGGCCAAAAGACTTTAGTTCACCCTGCACAATTAGAAATAAAGCGTCTTAAAAAATTTACTTGGCCTAGAAACCTTTGCAATTCTTTTTTGTTGCTAGGTGGTTTGGCCTCTAAAATGGCCTTCACTTTATTTTTATCAAGTTTCAATCCCTCTTTTATGTACCAAGAAACCAAGAAAATTCCCTACATTAACACCAAATGCACATTTCAAGGGATTCAACTTTAACTTATATTGCTTCATTCGCTCAAACAAACATCTCAACTGTTCGAAATGGTCATTTTCTTTAATGGATTTGACCACTATATCATCTACATACACTTCAACAAACTTGCCTATCATATCGTGAAAGATTAAATTCATTGCCCTTTGATAAGTTGCTCCTGCATTTTTAGGCCGAAAGGCATGACCACCCATTCAAAACATCCTAGAGACTCAGGGCATCTAAATGCAGTTTTGTGTATGTCTTCTTCAACTATATAAATTTGATTGTATCCTGAATACCCATCCATGCAAGAATACATGACGTGTCTGGCAGTTGAGTCTACTAAAGAATCCATCGTGGGCATTGGATACTCATCTTTGGGTGTAGCTATGTTTAAATTCCTAAAGTCTATGTACACACTTAGTTTACCATTCTTTTTTAGTACTGGCACGATATTGGACAACCATTCGACATACTTGGCTGTTCTAATAAAGCCTGCTTTCAATAATCGCTCTATCTCTTTCTTAATCTTAGGGAGTACATTAGGAGCAAAACGTCTAGGAGGCTGCCTATGAGGTTTAAAATTAGGCTTAGTTGGTAACCTATGTTCCACCAAGTCTCTATCTAAACCAGGCATTTGTTCATATTCCCAAGCAAAATAATCTTTATACTCCTTTAGCAAAGCGATTAATTTATCACTAACCTCTTGATCGAGCATCTGGCTGATGAATGTTGGACGATCTTCTCCTTCATTGCCAATATTTATTTTGATCAGAGGATCTTGCGCTTGAGCCTATCCAGGTTTGATGATCCGCATCACTTCGTCGTCCAGCTCCCTTGTAAGTACTTTTTCTTCTAAACAATCCACCTTGTTGACTTTTCGGCCAATGCTTTGTTCTAACTCGAATACTGCCCATTTTTCTTTCAGCGCTCTTAGGGCTGCCTTTTCTTTCGTTTTGTCCTTGCATTCTTTATTGAAAGCCATTAATTTGGTTTTGAAGGCCTGAATATCGGTCATTTACTTTTGTAGCTTAGAATCCATTCAAAATTCCTTGATTATTCTTTTGCCAATTACTGGCTCTTCTAAGACCACTATATTTGGTCTCATTTGGGTGAACATTTCAGTGAGTGCGTCCACTGAAAATGGCTCTTCACTCTGTGTGACGATTTGAGTTTCTTCCCCATCTTGGACAATCCTAACAGGTCCATAGTTTCCTTCGTACATGAACCTTTCCACCGAGTTTGCTTTTGCGACAAAAGACCTATGATCGGTCTGCACCACCTCTACTTCACCCTTGTTGTTCCAAAAGACCAGGCATTGAAGGAGCGATGAGGGTATGCAATGACTTCCGTGTATCCAATCTCTTCCTAGTAACACATTGTAACTAGTAGGACCATCTATTACAAAGAAGACTGTGGTCCTAGTAGTTGTCCCTATAGTTATGTCCAATAGCATAACTCCCTTAGCTGAAGTTGCTCCTCCATTAAAACTCGTAAGGATGACTTCTGTTGGAATCATGTCACCCTTTGTCTTTGCAAATTTCCTCATCATCCTAGATGGAATGATATTTATAGCTGCTCCATTGTCGACAAGCGCTTTTGCCACAGGGATGCCATTAACTAGAGCTTTAACGTACAATGGCCTCAAGTGTTTAGTCAATTTCATGGCTGGCCGTTTAAAAATAACCTTTTCGGCAGCTTCTATTTCTACTTCCTGCTTATTATCTGTCGAATTATCCCCCTGTGATAAGTCGACGTGCAGCACATCGCGCTGAGCCTCTGTCTCCTGAATTTCCTCCTTACTTTTTTCTAATACTTTTTCATCAGTCACCCAACCTGTGGGGAGCATTATTCTTGGAGGTGATCCATACTTTTCAGAGCGAGGCACTCTCTTCTTCCTTTTGGATGTCCCATACAGCACGTAGAAATCGAAAGAACGCCCAGATGGTTCTTCCAACAAGTCTACTTCGCGAACTCCCTCTCGATATAGTTGCTTCAACAGAGTATTGTGCGATGCTCCTCTCCTTCTTCTTTCTGCTTCTAGGTCGATTTCTTCTTCGATGTCTGTCGTCCCGTTGTCTTCTTCATCATTATAGGTCTCTCTAGAAGTCTGGCCTTCTTCACATTCCAGCACGCAAACTTCTCCTTCGTTGTCCTCCCTTTCTTCTTCTTCTTTTTCTTTATTCTTGAATTCATTGGCCAGTAAGTAATTATTAGCCACGACAGGAGGTAACGTACCGAACTGGATAGTAAGGGGTTGATCTGGATCTTCTCCATCCCTTCTGTCTCGCTCAAACTTTGATCTCCCAGAAGAAGTTTCTGTTAGCTCTTTCATTGATTCATCAGTACCAGTCTCTTCACTATCTTTGAGAACATTTTGATTGGCTATCTTGAGTAGTTTAGGCGCTTTAGGATGTGGCACTCCCTGTTGCTGCCTTATCATTCGTCCATAGTTTCGTTGGAAATGCCTTTGTTGGGTTCTAGTTATCTCATCGAAAGGTATTGCCCTTCTTGCATTATACTGGAATGAATGCCATACATTTGGCGGGCGAGGTTGCGGCCTGAATGTTCTCCCATTATCTACTGGCCCGAACTGCCTCTCAAAAGGCAGTCCTCTATAGAATGATGTACCTCGCCCTCTACCAGACTGAGTGTTTGGAAAGAAAGTAGGGTGATGGGGATGCTGCCACATCCCTGGTTTCTCCGTGTTCCCACTCACTTCTCTTTTACATCTTGCACACAGGACGTCTTCGTCCTTTTTTTGGCTCCTTCCCCTTGATTCGTTCAAAGACACTGGGATGTGGTCCAGGGTCCTCTTCTCCATTATCTATGACCAACTTGAATTTTGGCAACTTGTTTTTGAAACCAGACGTCACCATGTTCACTCCAAGTGGCTGTGGAAAAGGATTTTCATCCACTGCCATCTTCTTCTTATCGTCGAACGTAATTCGTCCTGATTCAATGGCATCCTGCAACAAATGGCAAAAAACCAAGCAATTGTTAGTCAAATGTGACCATGCATTATGCCACTTACAATATTTTTTACCCTTAATTTGTTCAGGGTTTGGCAATTTATGCTTATCGCTCAACTTTATCTGCTTATCCCTATATAATTTATCAAATATAAGGTCAGCTTTGGTTACATCGAACGAGAACGTTCTAGCCTTTATGTTTCCATCTTTCATGGGCTCATCTTTGCCCGATGGTCTAGGCTTAGCCATTATAGGACAAGTATACGCGTCTCCTTTGATCAATTCGGCCAAACACATTTCGACTTGATCGTATGACTCGTCGCTGATGGTATGAACGTCAAAATTTGGATCTTTGTAATAAGTCTCTTCACTAGAATTTTTCATCTGCTCTTCTTCTCTTATCAGTCGTTCATACCTAATCACATTCACACTCAACTGGAAAAGGTCAGAAAATTCCTTGTCTTGGAATTTCTTTTTTAAATCAAAGCTCAAACAACCTTGAGCGATTTTGACAAATTCTTTTTCGGGCAGAGGTACAAAACACTTGCTTCTTGTTATCTTGAACCTTTGGAGAAAACTTTCTGCCCATTCGTTTGGCATTTGACGTAGATTCGCTAAATCAGCCAAAGTAACTTCAGACTCAATTTTATAAAACTGAGCGTGGAATAATTGTTTCAATTGTTGCCATGTTTGAACAGAGTTCGCTGGCAAGTTGATGAACCAGGAGAAAGCTACTCCTGTTAATGAACTAGGGAAAAGCTTTATTTTATGGTAATCAGTTACATCACCACTTTGCAATGTGAATCACCCTATGTGTTCTAGAGTAGACACCTCCCCTAAACCGGTAAACAGTGAGAATTCTGGCACTTCATACCCTCTAGGCCATGGATATGCTTGGTCTACCCAATCAGGATATGGCTTTGTGTAAGTCGGCCTAATGACAGGACGGACCCCAAAAGCCATCTGATCCTGTACGATTTCCATAATCTGATTCCTCAACATGACGTTGGGGTCATATGAAATTCCTACAGGTTGGTTAACCGGTTGATTTGTATGAGGCCTGATGTTTGGTCCTTGATTGGCAACAAAGTTACCATGATTTGGGTCATTACCATTAGCCTGAACATCTATTCCCTCATTAACACATGGGGTATTCCGTCCATTGTTTAGGACATTATCTCTTACATTTGGATTACCCCCCAAGTTAGGCGTACCACTACCATTGTTCTGATTTGGCACTACACCACCCCCTTGGTTTGAAGTAGAGGGACCAGAAAGTAGTTCTATCCCTTGATTCGGATTTAGGACTAAGGGATTATGTCCCACAATTGTCCTAGTTTAAAAGTGGTTTGCAAAAGGCAGAACCGGTTGACATATTTGGCCTACTAATTTATTCATTATTTCGTTCAAAGTGTTTTGTTGTTTGGCCATGTTGTCATAATGTGCATTCCCATTTTGGGTAAATCTTTTCATATTATGAATATTTCGAAAATTTACATATTCAACGACATCTTGTGTGAGTTCTCCAAGTAGTGCACGCATAGTTCGAGGACTCAACTTTGTCATTGGTTCGTAACGACTATTACTACTCTGATTCTGTCCATCTGTTCGTGGAGAGGCATGCTGCTCCTCATATCGCTCGATCACAGACTGGACTCCTCCCTGACTTGTTGCTTCCTTATCGGATCTCTGAGGCATATTGTTTCACCTTTTGTATTTTCAGCACCAAACACCACTGTCCCACCCGGCGTGCTAAATTGTTTCGCGCAGGTTCGTCGCTAACAATTAAAAAAAGGGATCAGACGATTGTGTAAGGGACAAACCTCTTGAAACAAAGTCCCAAAAGGGGGTGTTCTTTATTGGCGATGATTTTACAATCGGAAAGTAAAAACAGAATGCCTCCAAGGGGCGCAAGCACACGAGTTATTGAAAGAAGTGTTTAAATCTAAACTAAGAAATTTAAAGTTACATGTTCTCTGTTCGAGAGTTTTTGATTCGGGGTTTTTGCTCTATGTCTTTTCTTCTTTTTATACTCCCTGGATGATCTCATTGTGATCAACCGCCTAAGAACATGCTTGATCGTTCTATAACTGTCTACTTTCCTCGTAATGGCCAACTTGTCATGGAACTGCCTTTTCTAACTACTGTCATTACTCTTTATCGTTCAACCGTTTTCAATTGAATTCCTTGAATCGTGGAATGTGATAGGGCTGCTTAATAACTGCTTTGATAACTGCGCTTCTTGATAACCATAACACTTCATATTTGCTAAGACCTTAGGCGACTCGAAGGTTTGGGCGAGAATAGAGTAGCGACTCTGGACGACTGCATGGCACTCCATTCGCTCAGATCCTGGGTGACTTATAAGCTTGGACGATGGTGTTACCGCGTTCATGGGCCTTCATCCTGAATTGTTTGATTGGGCTTCGTTATTTGCGCTATCTAATTTGGGAATCCTCCAATTGGGCTTCATTCCTTGGGCCATTCGATTTGTGCTGAATTTTTATGTGTCAACAAAAACCAAGCATGTTTCAAAGGAAAATAGGGCCTCCGAAGGATAAAGGTGAGAAAAGGGCTTTGGAGCGTCTGTTATGGCTTTTAGAGCTCAATTTTCATCCATAGGTAATGAAAGATGCAATGAAGGAGATGGAGTGGCGAAGTTGGATTCAGAAAAAATACAGAGATGAAGGTCACTGAGGATCTTAGGAAAGTGATGAACGGATCTAATTTAGGGAAATGACCTTCACATATGTGGGTGGGGCCATCGTATCTTGGAAGTGTTCAAAACAAATGGGTATAGCTCAATCCAAAATGGAATCTAACTTTATTGCTTTAGAAAACAGAAAGAAAGCAGAGTGGCTTCACAAAATTGTTAGAAAACATCCCATGTTAGCCTAAGCAAGTTCCTATAATTAGTATGCATTGTACTAGCCAGTTGGCAAATAGAAGAGCACAATGTAATATGTAAAATGAAGTTTCGACACGTATATCAAAGACATAATACTATTAAGGAATTGATCTCATCATCTCCATCGATCATGTAAAATCAATGGAGAATCTCTTAGATCCTCTTAGTAAAGGTTTACTAAGAAATCAAGTATATTACCTATAAAAAAATGAGATTAAAGCCTAATACGTAAGGACTTTTGAACGATAACTCAATCTTACTGACTGGACATCCCAAAATCTTGTATCAATGAGATACCTGATTATGAAGATTCAATGAGTACTTGAGATCTAACTCATAACCTTCATATGATAAGAAAAGTGCTATCTACAAAATGTTTTAGGTTAAGTTAAACTTTTGTTTCAATGCTTGAATTCTCTATATGACTTATGAAACCCAATTTCGAGTGAATGAGAAATTAAGGCAAAAGATGTAACTTGAAGTTCTAATAAGATGGAATTAAAAATGGTAGAGAAATGAAAAAGTGTCCATCCATATTAGAAAGCTAAAAGTTAAAAAGTCACTTGTTATATCTCAAGTTTGACATTACGATTTGGATCTCAAAGAGTACTAATAGATTTTTTGAAAAGAAGAGCTTATTGGCGAAAGCTCACACGCACATCGTCTTTTTGAATGTGACAGTTACAAACACTTCTTTTTGAATAGTGACAGTTACAAACACGACTTTTTGAATAGTTGTTGTCTAGATGGGGTGTATCTTTTGGTACACGACTTTCAAACTTCTATATAAAACCACTAAATCATGGATTTCATTTATCCGAAAATCTTATTCTACAAAATAGTATTTTTTGTTTTTGTTTTCTGCTCTATTTAGTCTTTTCCATTTCAGACCCTAATATTATATTTTGTATATATTTTAAGTCATCTTTTCAATTGAGAGAGCTCCTTACATTAGCAGGTTAGTTGATCTTGAAATTTAAAGTGCTACTATTACAAATCAAGATCATTATATCTTAAAAGACAAGTGCTAGAGAACCAGAAGAACCAGCACGGATCATTATCCTCTTAGGAGGAGAAAGTCGAACTCTTACATTGACTATTTTGATTTCTCTACATTATTTTCTTCTTATTGTTTTCGTGGTAAGCGAAAATTCTATCCCCCTTTTTCCTTTACTGAAAGGTTAAATTTTGGATATAATATATGCACGATATTTCTTTTTCCCCAACATGTTGTTTTCCCATACTTCAACCTTACTCTGCTTCCAAGAATTATACACAAGTTTTTGAGCCAAAATATTTATTAGATGAGTTCATATTTTAAACCATTTAAAAATTATCTTTTCACTTGCTTAAATGCCTGTTGACCTTCTCAAATATCTTTTAATTGGTCTTCATTTCTGACATGAAGTTTCTTACAGCCTTTCCATATTTCCCTAAATAATATATTCTCTATGTCCAATTTATATATGCTGACCTTCCTTATTCTCTTGTCCCAATTATATAGTCATATTTTTTTTATTGAGAATATTTAATTTTGTTCATTTTATTGAGAATGTTTTATTTTGTTCGTTTACTAATATATCTTTATTTAATTTGCCTCTTGTATTACTACTTGTTGATAATTAGATAATGGTAAATTAGAAAAGCTTTTGGCAAAAAATTATATATTCAATAATATTAAATAAGATTTCTTAATCTGTGTGAAAAACAAAATCAACCTATATAAATAGGACGGACGGAGTAATCAAATCTAATATGGGAACACGAAGTCAACAAGTTGTTTTTAATTTTTATTTTTCATCTGTTTCTCAACCAACAGAAATGTATCTTGGGGATGAAAGTTTAGTTTTTTGGACAAAAAATATACATTTTTTTATCTTCATCAAGTTATGCCTTGGAGTGAAAGACAATTCCGAATCCGATTTATCTACGAACAAGGAAGCTATAAGTAGCGGAGGAAATCTTATTTCAATTTCAAAAACATAAAAATGAAGCTCCCACCCTATCAAGAACGGACTAAAAGGGTCACCAAGAATGTGCGATATATGGCTCTCGGTTGAGTGCTCATTGCCTAGTTTTGCATTTTGTAGCATCGTTAATTCACTCACCGTCTGTTTTTTAGCCTTGTATTTGGTAAATGGATGAGGGTGATATTTCTCCTCCTTTCTTTATCACCTACTTCATTGGCAGGATCCCTTATTACATAGGGCTTTAGTTCTAGAATTTGGTAAATGGATGAGGGTGATATTTCTTCTCCTCCTTTCTTTATCACCTACAAAATTGTAGTCGTTAATATCTTGTTACAAGTTATGTGCGTTTAATTTAGTAGCCCATTGTACAAATGTTATGACATGAAATGCGGGGCATGTTTAGTGCAAAGTACTGTATAACATAAAGAACAAAGGAAAATTCTACTTGTACATAATTATTGCACATGATGATATCCATAATATGATGTGGCAATCATCCAATTGTTGATGTGCAAGTGTGATATTTGAATTAAAAGTTGAATCCAATACCACGTGTAATTATGAACACCATTATATAGACAATTATGTACATGTAGCACTTTCCAAAAACAAAACATTGGACTTCTATTTTGTTGTAGAGTTATCCACTCCAGCCTATTAAACTTATTGCATATTTGTGGTTGCTAATTGTGTAAGTTTAACATGTATGGCATTTCAACGTGTCTAAGCAAGATTTCCTAATCCATCTGATCATACAGAATTGGACACAAGGTTGTAGTCAATCCGAACACCTAGCGTAGAGTCGAGTATCGTCCAAATCTACGAGTTCCTCTGTACGTACTTCAGTCTTCTTTGATTACGAAAGAAGGTATTCTCTTCCAAAAAGAAGAGAAACATCTTCAGTATCTAATCCTATTCGCTCCCCTAACTCTTGTCTCTCAGTGTCAGTATCGACCATAAGAGGATAGTGCACTACCAATGTGACAATCTTGCAGTGTTGCAGTCTTTCTTTTATCATTTGTACATGATTGACATAATGTGATAAGGATATCTTTAATGGCAACCGTATCCTTCTCGAACTCAAATTCATCCCCAATATACCGAAAACAAGTAGATATATGCTGCCCTATTTCCTGGTTTCTTTGGCTGTCCCCCTCTAAAATTTGACATGTCCAATATCGTTTAACAAATAGCTAGGCATCATAGAATACAATACAATTGACATCAACTTTGAATCAGCAAGAGTTTGATGCAATTAGTTGTCAAAATGATAAAGGGAGGATAGCCCAGAAGACAAGGAAATGATGTCAGCAGATTGAAAAACTGGCGCCACTAATAAATCATAATATTTTATAAGCTTCAAATCATACTTATCAGTAATAAAATGCACTAAAAAAGAATAGAACAGCTACTATAAACATATATAAGAGTTTCAATCCATTTAACCAACAACAGTTTGGAACATTATTTGAGTAGAAACAATGAAATTTGGTTCAATCTTGATCACAATGATATACTGGAGACACAGTTGAAACCTATATTTGATGTTTCCTTTAGCTGGAAATCATCATTTCTTAAGATGAGGAAAACAAGCATAGACATCAGCCTTCGGGTGCTTTGCTTCAGCATGTTCCCTGCATTTCACCTCTGAAGTAGTGCAGATAAATGTCTGCATGCACACCTTGCACTGCATTTCACCACCACCAAGCATTTAAAAATGATAATAAATGCAATAGTTTACCCGCATGCATCAAAAATATTAAACATTAAGATGACTTCTGCAACTTTTAGAGGGAAAAGACAGCATCACACTGGTAAATTCCTACTTATAGCTGTCGTAGTCGAACAATCTCGTCTTCTATTGCCTGTGGGTCTGCCACAGGGAAGGAGGAAAGGCTCATAAAGAAGGATGCCTCAAAGAATTAGGACCTGTTCCACCGTGGAAATATACTGGATGGGTTGACTTGGATTGAAAGTGTACAAGCACGTGATTGGACTATCACCATATTGTAAAAACAAATTTTCTTACTTCGTAGCTTTGGAGTTCAAATTATAGCAGAGAGAATAAGATGCTAATATAAAACTTTGTAGCTTGCTGTTACAAAAGCTAAGTGAGATAGAGATTACAGCACAAAAATGGAGAGATGGAATATTGAAGAAGTGAGAAACAAGCACGTATCACAAACATGAAATCAAAAGACGCAGGACTGCAGGGAGATATTAACACAGTTTCATAAATTTGGCATATGCAGAATCATCAAAAATCTTATACAATAATGTTCATAAACAAGGATTAAACGAACATCTTGGGGGTTCATTTAAAATGAAACTACCTTGAAGCTTGCTCTGTTTAGATCCTTAAGGAGAACTAGTTAAGAATAGCTTTCCATGTGAAAGCACTCTTTTTTTGGGGACAAAGTCAAGTTTAGAGTCCACTTAACTCACTCAACCACTAAAAAAATGAAGGTTTTCAATTTTCACTTTCCATAATCGAATTTGAAACCATAAATTTTTGACACATTCCAATACAAGAGGTTTTTAACTTCGCAATGTAGCAATATTTAAGCAAATTATTGGTATTTTCCACTCTGTCCCCTAAATCTACTTCCAAATCCCAGAGCTATTCTCCTGTGAAAAGAAGCTGCAGGGTTTCTCGGGCTAAGAAAATGTGAGCAAGGTTCATACCCTCTAACATACTAATGAACAGGGTTTTTCAAAGAAAACACAAAAAAGTAGGCTTCTTTGTTTCTAATGCAGGAGGCTGTTTTTAACTTCTCGTTGGCATAACGGTCTAGGAAAAATCTACTTTAACTAAGCCAAACAACTAAAATAATGAAGGGAAAAGTACTGCAAGTTTCACATACAGAATACTACAAAAATTTATGCTTATTCAAAATATCAACAAAAAATCCCTAAATAATCAGAAAGATAGAATAAAAGTTCGAAAAATAATCTCAACCTGGATCGACATGGCTTTCTTGTTGGATTCAAGCTGACTTCCTGCGTAAAAAAATGCATCTTTTCATCAGATCAACACGGTTCAAATAAATAAATTCCCCATTTGATCTCAAAATTATGGAACCAAAGAAAAAAAACCTAAAAAATTTCACATACCCCTTCCGGCGGCCTTCATCTTTTCCATATTCTTTTCACGAGCCATCTTGGATTTCTGTGCATTACCTCCACCCATGGCTTCAGATCTGCTTTCCTTGGTCGCCCACAAAATTCGAGAAACAGCCCTTTACTTCTTTAATTTTCTTCAACCACGAGATGGGTTGATGAGTGACGGAAGAAAGTTAAAAGAAAGAAATTGCAAGGTTTAGTTGACGGGGTGCGTGGGTATCTGTTACTGGCCTTTATAGCAATAATTAATGCCCGTATTCATATACTACCATAAAATTACGAAACGTACATATTACAAACCTAATTTTGTAGACATAGACTATAACCTAAACTTATTTATTTATTTTTATTTATTTATTTTTTTTAGACGTAGACTATAACTTGCTTTGTAGGGCCGGTGATTCCATAATTGGATGTTTTGTGAAAGAGAGGGAGAGTTTATTGTCGTGTAAAATTCGATTCGCGTGAAAAGTGTGAATTGTTGTAAATGATAAATTTATTAGTATATAATATTTGTATTTTTTACAATTTTATAAATTATTATCGTTGTATTCTTAATTCTTCCCTACAAATAAATGACTTTGATTCTTAATAAAATACACACAAGTGGATTGGATTTTATTTTCTATTCTCTTTTTAATTTTTCATAAAACGTTATTAGCACGATAGCTTGATTTTTCAAAGTTTAGTGAATATAGTAATTTTTTATAAGCGTAAATATTTGTCATGTATGCCAAAATTAATTTGGTGATATGAGAATTTTTCTACATACATATGCATCGAAATGAGAATGGTCTTCTTCTACTTTTTCAATACTTTTTTTTTTTTTGCTTGTACGCAAATTTATAATAATTATATCATTATATGTATAATGATTACTTTGTCCTATTTGCATGTCTATATATGAAATCAATTCACGTACATGTTTAGAGTATTTTTTTTACTTATACAATTTTTGTAATTAATTTTTTTATATAAATTCATATCATATCTATAAGATAAATAAATATTTTTAGATTTCTTCTATAAATTCTAAATTAATAATTTATCATGTTTTTGCTCATGAAGTAGCACAACATTCTAATTAATATTCCAGTAAAGTATTAATCATAAATCTATCTATTATAAATAGTTTGTTATTGCTCTTAAAATAGGACAATATTATAATTAATGTTCTTGAAAATATTACTTGCTTTTGAAAAGCATAAATTATAATTTTTTATATTTCAGAAGAATATTTGCATATTATTCTTGAAAAATCAATAGTAAAATACAACATATTTTCAAAATAGTACATGTTTCGAAGAACATATTATTTAAATTGGTGTTTATTGCTAAATGAAAACATACTCATATCATATTGATATTGACTATTTGATTAACCGTTAAGCGATGTTTAATCTTATTTTTCAAAACTAATTATATTTTTTTATTGTGTAGTTAATCAAATGATAAATATCACAAAATTTGAGTTTGCTACACTCGATACATCTGGCAAAAGCTATCTGTCATGAGTACCTGATGCTCCATCTTATCTTAAAGTTCTAGGAGAGACAATAAAATAACGAAACAAAGAATCCATATAGAATCATGCAGAAGCATTCATCTTCTTTCGTTGTCATCATCACAATGGATTGAAATTTGAATATTCTACTGAGAAAGATCCACATACTCTTTGAAAAAAATTAACTGAGAGATTGAATTATCAGAGGATTATAGTCTTCCTTAAATCCCACTATGAGTGGATGTACATTTTTTTTTTTTTTTTTGCAAGACTTCAAAAATGTTAGTGAGTATAATTCTGGCCTGTTCAGAATATGTTCAAAATTGACATTTTCTAGAGAAAAATCACAGATGAATATGTTGGAGAAAATATTTTTCACCTTTTATGCTTCAAATGTGCTTTTGCAGCAGTAATATTGCGAGCATAGTTTCATAAAATACTCAAAACTCATATCCTACCTACTTGTGGCTGAACAAAATAATGAACTGCTGATGAAAAATTATGAATTACGTTTAACTGGTTCTGTATCATTGCTTGCAGCAAATGGTACCACATTGCTTGAAGCAAATGCAATATCAAGACAATGGCGTGGACGTGGATGCGAATGTGCATGTGAAATAAATCATGTACGAAATAATCAATAAGTCTATTAGCAATAAGTTAATAATTTCAAAAGGCACAAAACAAATAAAAGTAGCACATCCAAAAAAGCAAGAAAAAAATATATTTTAGATGTGGAATGAAATGATATTTGACACATACCTATTGTACTACAAAATATCTTGTGGATATCAACCGAAAATCAATCAAGGGAAAAGTAGAGCCAAAATTTGCTGATTATGTGATACATTGATGTGACTCATTTGTATGTATTTGTTTCTTTATTGATTCAAATGGCAATATTGACCATTTAATTGAGGAGGTGTAGTAGGAGGTATAGATTAGTTTACTTTCTAATATTTTATTTTGTTTCAAGAATTCAATTTGAAATATGTTTTTGCTTTTTGCAAAAATTTAAAATTCTATTATGCATCGTTTATATTAAATTATGTTTACTCCTTTAAATTTAAATTCAAGTTTTTTAAAATATATCTATTTTGTTATATTTATATATTCATGATAGATTGTCAAGATACCTAAGTGATTGATAGTGTAACTATACATAACATTCGTCAAGACAAAAAATATTTTTTAGATTTAACATTAGCAAAAAACAATGTTAATAATCCATCAGGTGCATCAAATATCATTGAAGGCTCCGGAAGAGCTTGTATTGTTTTACCAATTAATACAAAATTATATATTGACGACGCACTTTATTCTAGCAAATATAGAAGAAATTTGTTTAGTTTTAATGATATTCGCTACAACGGATATCACATTGAGATGTTGCAAGAAAATAATTTAGAATTTTTTTGCATAACTTCTTTTGTATCTGATCAGAAGAAAATAAAATAAAACTTCATGTACTTTCATCTGACATGTTATATATTTATAAAAATGGTTGAATCAAATATTGTCATGAATCAAAAGTTCGTTGATTCTAAGATTTTATACTTTGGCCGATCGACTTGGACATCCATGAGCTATAATGATACTCGAATAATAAATAACTCACATCGACATTTTTTAAAGAATCAAATGATTCTTTTACTTAATAATTATCCATGTATAGCTTGTTCGTACTAGAAGTTAGTCATTAAATCTTCGACTACAAAAGTCAATATTGAATCTCCAACATTTTTCAAAATAATTAATTGAAATATATGTGGGCTAATACACATATCATGTTGATCTTTTCATTATTTTATTGTATTTATTGATTCTTCTACTAGATGGTCACGTGTTTACATACTTTTCCACTAGGAATGTAACTTTTGTTACACTACTTGCTCAAATCATAAAATTACGAGAGCAATTCCTCGATTACTCAACCATAACTATTTATCTTGACAATGCTGGTGAATTTAGATAACAACCATCCGATAATTATTATATGTTAATTGGGATTGATAGTAAACATGCAGTTGCGCATGTCCATATATAAAATGGTTTAACGAAGTCATTTATTAAACGCCTACTACTTATTTCTAGACAATTATTTATGAAAATAAAGTTCCCAGCTTCTACTTAGGGTCATGGTATATTATATGCTGCTTTATTGGTCCATATCAGACCAATTGCTTATTATCAATATTCACCTCTACAACTAGCATTTGGTTATGAACCTAATATTTCTCACCCACGAGTTTTTGGTTGTACTATCAAATAGGGGTGACATGGTTTGAATTGGACAATTTATGTTATATTTTCAACTCAAATCATATCATGCGGTTTGAAATTTTTCCAAACCAAACCAAATAAATTTATTTTTTAAACCAAACCATTATTTCCAATTTATTTGTTTTTTAATCCGCAATTTTCCTATCAACATTATAATAATATGTTTAAAATAAGTTAGCATATAAATTAAACGAGAACCAATAGTATTAAATGTTAAATTACATTCATATTTGTCTGAAATTCGATATATAAACAAAAAGGCCAAAAAAAGTATTAAGTTAGTATCTAGCAACAAGCACTCCACTCAAAGTTTTACAAGCAACAATATCAAAATAAATACAAGAGTACTAACCTCACATTTAATAAAAATTACATCAATATCCCCTGTTCTAACACATGATTTGATTTTTATATGATATGCAAATATCAAAATATTTATTAGTCATTATTAATGATATTAACAAGCAATTAAGAAACACTATATGCATTAAAATATCAAAATTGCTAATAGAAAACAAGAGTCATCTTCTATTGCTTTCTCCGAGTCATCCAATGCCTTTACCTTATCTAAATATTGACGAAGCACTATATGTTCATTACTGCTATGCAACCAATTCTTTGTGCATATTAAGGACTAACCTTCTTTGCACCAAATGAACTCCTAAAGGAGTCAAGAATCTTACCACTCATGGAAAATGCTGACTTTGAAGCGACCATGGATATTTGAATTTCTTATACATCTATAGCAATTTGATAGACAATTTTGAACTTGTGCGCGTTCAATTTCCAGCATACAAATATGTAAAATTTGGAATCGATCAAATCTTTACAATGATCAAACAAATAATCAACCAAAAATTCATTCTCAAATTGCACGTTTTGTAAGTTTAGCTTTAAAAATAGGAGGAATCTATTTAGAAAGATCGAAAGCAGCTTGTGAAGGACTTGGACTACTATTTTTGGTAGTCTCATTCAATGAAGTCGATGGTGGAGTGATCAGAGTTGCCATTTCTTCATAGCATGTATACAACCTGTGGAGTGTCTCTTCAACTCTTTTTAACAACATTTTTGCAATTTTTACATCGTAAATAAGTTCAAGCCTAATTTTAAGAAGTTCCAACTTGTACCTTAGGTCAAGAACTGTTGCAATGAAAAACAACTGATTAAACTTTTCAACATTGCCCCAGTACTTATCATATTTTTCTGCATACTAATTGCCGTGGATCCCATCAAAGTGTTTGGCTCTTTAGCTAATTCATTCAACTCTCCATGAATATCACATATTTCTTGAAAGAAAGAGTTAGAAGTTAAATACTTCGAGGCACTAAATTTTAAAGTCATTTTATAGAAAGTCCTCAAGAACCTAACAAATACTCCTGCTCAAGCCCAATCGACAGGTGTTGGTGGTCCATTTATATTTCTTCCATCAGACCCGTCTTCATTAAAATAATTTGTATAATTCCCGTCACTTTCCAAACCAACAAATGCACTTTTAAACATCAAGTATGTGGAATTCCATCTAGTTGTGACATCCAAACACAACAAAGCTCGAGACTCAATATTTGCTTCATTGTAACTCTCCCATTTTTAGTCATTTTGGGGATGATCTAACAAGCCTCATTGCATTACGAATAGCTGAAATAGAAGAACTTATTTCTTTCAAGTCATCACAAACAATAAGATTGAGTATATGAGCACAACATATCATATGAAGCATTTCTCCACCCAGTCCTAGACCATTCTTCTTCTCCTCAAAATAACTCTTCAATCTCAATAATGCTACATTGTCGAAAGAGCCATTATCAACAATCACACAAAAAATGTTATTGATTCCCCAATCGTTAAGATAAGAAATCAACTCATTTCCCACCATATCTCCTTTATGGCTCAGGACTTGAACGAAACTTATAATCCTTTTTGAAGTCTCAAATAATTATCAACCTAATGAGCAGTTAAACACTAATAAGTAACATTCTGTATTGATGTCCAACAATCAATAGTAAAAAAAACTCTATGTTGACCCAACTCTTTCTTCCATTTCTTTTTCTCTGTTAAGAACAAATTATATATCTCTTGCTATTTTCATCCTTGAAGGAAATACAAATTTTGGGAAAAAAATATCTTGTATAACATTGAAAACCTGTCTACGTGACAAAAAGGTAAATCAGATAATATGAGGTGCCTTGTAATCTATTCTCTAACTTCTTTTTGAACAAACTTGGCAGGTTCTTCATGACTATTAATACCTTTAGAAAGCTCACCAATTTTAAACATACTATAACCAGTCATTTTCTTTTACTTTTTGTCTTGCACTCTATATGGACACTTCTTGCAGAAATGCGTGATATAATTCCACAATGCACTAGTTCTTTACATTTATTTGCATGAGGCTTATATGTTTGTCCACAATATTTACATCCTGCCTTATCATCTTCTTGAATTTTAAAATGATCCTAGCCCTCGGACCTTTTTGTTTCTCTTTTTACCTTTACCATCCATTTTTATATCTTCGGGGTCATACTCTAATGGAATTGCATCATCGACTTCTTCTAGAGTTCGATCCATATCAAAAAAAAAGAAAAAGAAACAATGGAGGAAGCTAAGCTATGGAAAAGAAACGACGAGGTGATACAAGAAGAAAGTATACCCAGTTAGCAATAATTAAATATATTAATTTTCCCACCCTCTCATTCTCCTCTTGGTCAAAATTAGTTTATGAACAAAAAGAGCTAGGTTGGCCATTGATTGTTGATCATCGATGACCACAATAGCGAGATCATTTAATAACATTCTGACATTTACCAACACATGGAATTATAATCTTACCACTTGAAAAACATCATTAAAATGGTATACTGAACAAATTCAGCAGTCAATGGAGAGGGAATAAAATAAAATTTCAAATACTTAGCAAATTTGGCTCACTTATCCATTTTTTTGACATCACAAAATGAAAAATCCTACATAAAACGTATTTAAAACAAGCTTTGGTGAAACATTTGCAAAAAGAGGTGGCTCATTTGAAGAGCGAGTTAAGAAACTGAGGGTCGACTTGTAATCAAGAAAGAAAGATAAGCATATTGAAAAGGTTATGATTTGTTTTTAAATCTTTCTGTAATATATCCGTCCACTAACATTTTCCAAAAACTTAAAATTCTGGTTTACTTCATTTACACAATGTACGTTTTTTTACACATGCTTATTTACTCTAAAATTCTATTTTCTTAAGCTAAGGTGTAGAAATGGAGTCAAATGAAAACATTCCTAAAATGTTTAATTTCTTGGTTTTCCGAGCAGCCAAATTCCAACTATTATAAATAACATAAAAGATTAAGACTGGAAAAAAAGAACAAATCGGTAGAAAAAGAGGTTAATAATGTTAAAAAGAAAATTAACGAATACCATTTATCTACGACATTTGTGATTAAAATAGAAACTAAAGCATTGGTAGGTTATAAATCAAACCGATAATTTGTTAAATTGTGACAGTACCCATAATGTTACAGTTATCCATTTTGTGGCTAAAATAAAAAATGAAGCATACCCAAAGTAAATCACACCTATTGCATGTCACAAATCATTCTCCAATGGTATAAAAATGAACTAAAAGAAGAAGAAGAAGAAGAAGAAGAAGAAGAAGAGAAGAGAGGCTCACTCACACAGCTACGGCATTGGCAGGCAATGGCGGAGAACGGAGGCTCAGCGGCTCGACGACAAAAGGTCACAGACTCTTCAATGGCAAAGCCGTGCGGGTGGGTAATATAGGGTTTGGGTTGCTATGTATGTTTTTTTGAAG
Organism: Olea europaea var. sylvestris; assembly: GCF_002742605.1. NCBI lineage: Eukaryota > Viridiplantae > Streptophyta > Magnoliopsida > Lamiales > Oleaceae > Olea > Olea europaea. The sequence goes on along the minus strand of NC_036254.1, from coordinate 9,468,955 downwards.
CAGGAGTAGATAGAGGCCTAACGTAAAAATAAAATAAAATAATAAAAAATAAAAGAGGTCCATAACTATAAAAAAAATTGGCTCAAATCCAACAAACAATCTTTCCTAATCATCCATCCCAGCAATTACAAGTCTACAACAATGGAGAGTTTCAATCTGTAAATTCTTCTCTTCTTTCTTATAAAAATATTTTTTAATTAAAAAAGTACGGTTCGATTTGGTTTTGTGTGATTTTTGAAAATTAAAACCTAAACCAAACTATTTTGAAACGGTTTGGTTCGGTTTAAGAGAAAAAGCTGTGGGTCCACGTGAACCCAAACCAATGACTTCGGTTCGGTTTGCGGTTTCGCAATTATTTTGTGCAATCCTACCATCCAAGTACTTATTTCACCCGCAACGTATTGAAATAGGTCCCTAATGAAGACTTGAGATTTATATAAGTTTTGATTCATCATCTATTATTAGGTATTTTGAATCTTTAACGTGTGATTTATTTACTGCACGATTTGCATATTATCATTTTGATGAATGGATTCCCAACTTTGGAAGGGGAAAAATCACATCCTGAAAAACATGATAAAATTTATTGGAATGAAACGACTCTATCTCACTTTGAACCCTACAATAGTCAATGTGAGCAAGTGGTTGAAAAAATTATTTATTTGTAAAGAGTTGTAAATCAATTACCTGTTGTATTTGTTGACACAAAAAGTGACAAAGTCATATATTCTAGCAAAAATTGATGTCCTTATATGACAATCTGCTGTAGTAATCAAATTTTAAATATGCCAAAAGTATGGTCAACCCAGTTGATTCAAAAGATTTTGTACCTCCAAAAGAAAGTACAAGAGAAAAATCAACCAAAAAATTCAAAAGAAGTAACATTATAAAAGATTGATCAATCAAATATTGAGAATATGGTTCCTCAAGAACCATAAGTGTCCGAAAATAATAAGATTTTAATAAATTATATATTATATCATAAATTATTGAAACGGAATAATGTTGTTATAGACAATATTTTTACCTTTAATGTGACTCTTGATATTAAGCAAAATGAGAATCCTAAATCATAACCTATTAAAGACTATCAAAATAGAAATGATTGGTTAAAATGGAAAGATGTCATATAGACGGAACTGAATTCTTTATAAAAACGAAAAGTGATTAGAACTGCTGCTCGTACACCTGGAAAATGAGGATACAAATAATTTTTTGTACGAAAGAGAAATGAGAAATAATGAATTACAAGATATGAAGTCCAACTCGTAGTTCAAGGTTCCTCATAAAGACCGAAAATTAATTATGATGAAACATATTCTTCCATAATAGACACCACCACTTTTAAATTCTAATTAGTTTGATGGCGAGACAAAGACTCGATATGCACCTTATAAATGTAGTAACTACCTATTTGTATGATTCACTTAATAGTGATCTATATATGAAAGTCCCTGAAGGATTTTAATTGTCAGGAGCAAACGATACATTACTGAGAATCACGTTCTCAATTAAATTGTAAAGATTATTATACGGATTGAAATAATCTGGACGCATGTCATATAATTGCGTTAGAGAATATTTGTTGAAAGAGGATTATAAAAATGACGATATCTGCCCATCTGTTTTTATAAAGAAAACAAATATTGAATTTGCAATTGTGACAGTTTATATTGATTATTTAAATTTAATTGAAATTTTCGAAAAGCTCAACAAAACTGTAAATTATTTGAAAAATGAATTTGAGATGAAAGATTTGGGAAAAATCAAATTTTGTCTTGAGTTACAGAAATATTTCATAGAAGGATTATTTGTTCCTCAATCTATATATAGAGAAAAAATCTTAAAATATTTTTATATGGATAATAAATATATATCGGCATAACCTAAGGTTGTTCGATTACTTGATGTGAAAAAAGATCAATTCAATCCAATTGAAGATGGAGAAAATGTTCCTAGTCTTGAAATACCACATCTTAGTGCAATTGGAGTACTAACTTATCTTGCTAACTGCTTTTGACCTGACATAATTTTTCTGTAAATCTCCTTGCTAGATACACCAACTTAAAAATATTGGAATAGTGTTGAATACAATTTTCGTTACCTGAAAGGTATTATTGATTTGGGATTATTATATTTTCAAAAGTCGGGATTCACATTAGTGGGATATGCATATGTAAGTTATCTTTCTAACCTAGGTAAAAGCTAAATTACAAACAAGATATGTGTTTACACGTGAAGAAATGGCTATATCATGAAAATCTGTGAAACAATCATTGACAACAACATTCTCAAATTATTTTGAAATTATAACAACCCATGAAGCAAGTCAAAAATGTGTATGGTTGAGGAACATGACCCATCATATCCAAGCATCATGCGAGTTAACTTCTACAAACTATAGTCCAACAATTTTGTATGAAGACAATGCAGCTTGTATTGCATAATTCGAAGGAGGCTATATCAAAAGTGTCAGGACGAATCATATTTCTCCAAAATTCTTTCATACGCATGAGTTTCAAAAGAATGGCGACATCTATGTCCAACAAATTTATTCAAGTGACAATATGGTCGATTTATTCACAAAAGCACTGTCAGATATCTACATTCAAGAAATTAGTTTATGAAATTAGAATCCATCGACTCAAAAATTATTAGTAATCAATATCAAAGGAATAGCTATAATTTTTTTCCTTCGCTTAGGTTTTATTCAACTGGGTTTTCCTAACAAGATTTTAATAAGACAGCATTTATCTTTAATACTCCAAAATAATTGTGCTCTTTTCATTCGTTTAATTTTTTTTGTACCAATAGGCTTTTATCAAACAAGATTTTAATGAGTCGGATATTTTGTAATGTGTAATTTATGGGGAAATGTGGTAAACGGTAAATTTATTAATGAATGGAAATTGTACACCTACAACCTTAGAAATTATTACTGTTACATTCCTGATTCTTCCCTATAAATATGAGACTTCGGTTTTCAGTAAAATACACATAAGTCTATTGACTTTTATTCTCTATTCTTTTTTTCTCTCATTTCATAGCATAAATTCATTTGTTGATAACGTCAAAATGTTAACATTTTATGTTGAATATGCTCATCTTTCTTGAGATCAATCCATGGCACAATAATAGTACATTGTGTAACAATCGATATTTAAATATTAACATTTTCTTTCACTTGTATATAAGAACAACAATTTTAGCATTGTCATTTAGGAATTATTTAGAGTCGTGATCAAGCAAAAAGAAAAAAAAATCGATCATTCAAACTACACCATTAATTATCGGACGTTATTTTATAATTTTTAACAACATTATTGAAGTTTTAAAGGTTCACAATACATTTCTTGATGCATCAAACTATTTTAACAAATAGAGAAATTAAGTGACTCTTAGTTTCAATACCAGGTCGTCAAATTCAAAATTCACAAAAAACTAAGCCAGCAATCAAATAAAAATAATGTTGCAAGTGTATTCATGGTAGTATACACCAATACCCATGCATGTTAAGAGCACTTCTCCCCTAAGGAGCTATACCATGTGCGCTGCAAAATTAAACAAATCATTGATATACACATAAAAATCACAATAAAGAGTTAAACATTCTTTTATTTCTAAACTAATTTTATTTCACATAAAACTATCCTATTTTTCACTATTTTTACAATTTTATTTTCAACCCAATATTCAAAATATTCATTAAAAAAATAATGTTTTTAAAAATTTAATTAATACTTTTTGTCCCTGTGGTATTGAGAGACTCGTATAAGAGATTAAGCCCTTGTCTTGGATTCAGTGAATTTTATACCTTTATACACAACTCTCTTTATGAAATAATCTTTTTTATTTAGAAAAAAATTCCGTCACAAATTTACCTCTTGTGAGAGCAGTTTGTTATTTTAGATTTACCATCCCATCTTCCAAAAGTATGGTTATCTAAGGGTTTTACCCATATTCATTTTGGACCTATAAGGATCGTATTTGCTCTTCATGGAAGAAAAGGACTCTCGACATTTTCTAGGATTTTTCTTCTAGATACACGATTTGTTGATTATCAACATGCATATATTGATACAGTTGAAACTACACTTAATGTGGGAACATTAATTGTTACTTTGTTTCCAAATTTCAATACTCCAATTGTAGATTAACTGTTATTAGTAATTTTAAAAATCTAGGTCTAAATTGTTGGAGCTGTTCCAACCATAGTAACATATGGAGCAACTCTTAATTACCAGATAGCTTACAAGATACAAAATCATTCTCTTGATTTTGCCACTCCTCATGGTACGGTTGATGCCCTACTTATCCAGATGGGAACAGACCATCCAAGCTATACATACATTTCTAGAAAAATTCCCAAATCCAAGCTCATTAAATTAATCTCACATACATGAATTACTAGCTATAAGCAGCATCTCTAGACATCAAAAGATTCTATGCCCATCCAATTATCAACTCATCATTTGAGACGAAAATCAAATGGCGGAGTTGAAATTATATTCAAGAAAGAATCATCAACTGAGAAGCCTCCTTGTTTCTCAACACAATTTGTCTTTTCCAATGGAGACATCCCTATCTATGGATTTGATGCAGACGATAGGTCTATATATTAGAGATGTGCTGAGCTAAAATATGTTAACTGTGATGTATGCTTCTGTTCAAAATGTATGGATGAAGAAGATTCAATTGAAAATTATCCTCCTAATAATGGATAGAAGAAGAAATGGAAGAGTAGCTATCAAAAGTTATGTGTTGCCTATGAAAATAAATCTTCAAAAGTTGATTTGTTAGGGGAACCTTCTGAAAAGTTTGATTATCATGTCAAATATACTCCACCTCTCGTAAATGATGAACTTATTATTCCTACTGGTTGGGATGGTTATAATGATAATTGCAATCAACTGCATAAAAAATAGAAATGGGATAATAGTCAATCTCCATTTCCACAGATAGCAATGCCTATGGCTATGTTTCATCCTCCTCAACAAGAAGATTCTTTTCCAATTGTCTCTTTTGACAAATGGTAGTCTACTCATTCTTGAAAATTCTCTAGAATCCTACATTCAGAAAATCAATTGGTTCATTGGACCAGATTTCAGTAGCAGAAGCAATTTTGAACTGACAATCAAAAAATGCAATTCATCAAAATTCGCTTTTGAGAAAAGTCGACCAAAGTCAATAAAGAATTGAAAGGACTCTATAACAGCAAACACAAATAATGTTATTTTGAATCTATGCCTTCACTTTTTACCTCTGAAGAATGGGAAAAGAAATTAAAACCCATTCCTCTATCTTATACAAAGAAAACTATACAAATATTCACAATTTTAACAAGTTTTCCAAAACTATTACCACCTTTTTATAAAAAGCTCAAAACCATGCCCCTTATATACCTTATATCCTTGCTATTACAAATGAGAGAAGTTCTGAACTCAAAGAGCCCTCGTACGATTCTCTAGAAGGTTATTCTCCATTACATATGGCCAACAAACACAATCAAGTTAAACTCAATGGGGAAATCCTGTTGTTGATGAACCAGGGAAACTATTTGATGAAGAAATTGCTAATGCTTATGATACTCATGTTGTGAATAATTATTATTTGCAAAGTAATACTTCCACAATCAAATTCACCTTCGATGATATTCCTATAACTTTGTGGAAGACAAAATTTCAAGAAATAAAAGCATGGTGTTCAGTAGAATTCGAAGGCTAACTATGACTCATGCATCTATTATAATTTTTTTTTTTGCAAGGATCACTGGCTTCCTTAAATATTGGTACGATGCTCTAGGTGAATATCATCATATCCAATATTCATGTGCCCAAACAATTGATGCTTTTATAGAATCATTGTATGAAAATCCTATGGAAAACAGATTATTTAAAGGATGTTGTAAGAGAAGAATTCTCCAAACTAAAATGTTGTTCCTACAATCCTGAAGATCTGGATAAGCATTTCCACAATGCTGCCAAACGTTACTATCTTATTGGAAGAATGGATGATAGCACCATAAAACAAGCTTATTTGGAATATATACTGCAGCCTTTTGGCCATGACACACTCAAAATGATTAAAATAAAGGACAGTCAATGGGAACCACTTCATTTGATGTACTTCATAACTAGTTTAAAAGAATCTTGAAAAACTCCATCATCAAAGAGAGTTTTTAAAATATATCAATACAACAAGCCAAAAGCTAGGAAATACTTGTGATCAACCATATTTGAAAATCAAGTGTCGAAATTACAACAGGAGTTGTGATTGCCCAAGAAAGAAAAGGTACCATAGGTAGAAATTCAAGTTCCACAATAAAAAAAATTTCAAACCTTTCTCCCAAAGGAAACGATACCTCAAGAAGAAGTTCACAAAGAAGAATGGAGAAAAATGCTTTATTTGTGAAAAAAGGTCATTTTGCAAAAAACTTTACCAACTAAAAGAAGGGAAAAACACTACACAAAATCTATGCAGCAGCAAAAATAGGCGACGAAGCAGATCCTGAATCGGTATTCTCTAAAAAAGATGAACAGTTTCTTGAAATTTGTCTTTGTCCTAGAATTTGACTCTGATGATGAAAGCATTAATGGTTATGATAGTATAAAAGAATTCTACGGGATACAAGTAATCAATCTTAGTATACCGGTTCGAATGATTGAAGTCAAAAAATTTCTAGGATAATATGAAAGGCAATAACTGTTGTGGGATTGTTTGATTCAAGAATAGCCTATTCAATTCTAAATCAAGCCATTCTCCCTAAAAGTATGTAGAATGAACATCAGCAAATCTTCCAAGTGGCCAATAATGAATATTTCTCAATAGAATTGATCAGCAAGCGCATAAAACTCTCTCTTTTTTTTTTTTTTTGCTGAAATGCAATATCTTGCATAAATTACTAGGTTCATCCCTTTCAGGAAAAGTTATTATATTTGGGTTTGACATTGTTCAATAGTTGTGGCAAAATGTGTTATCTTTCTCCCAAATGCCCTCAAATACAAGTCCTACTTCTTGCCATACATACAACCAACCACATACTTCTCTATAACCAACCTCCATTATATAACAAACCTATTAATTCGAGAATGTTGTGCAGATTCTAATACAGGTTTCCTCACTAAATACACTCACCCTCTATGGAAAATTCAGAATCTTCGTAACTTTACCATTCAAAAGAAATGAAAGCCAGCCATATTGGAATGAGTCTAGAACTCCTCCAGTTAGCCACCGAAGAGTTAAACTAATTACAAGTTAAAAGTCTTATGAACCAACCACTTCTCAGTGGGTATGTCAAGCTTTTTATGTCAATAAAAGAAGTGAATAATTTCATGGAAACAATGAGACTTGTTATTGACTATAAACTACTGATCCACTTCTTTGCTGATGACAAATTTCTCTTTCCAATCAAAAAAGATTTTATTTTGTAGTTTATTTGAAGTAAGGATATTCTCAAAGTTTGATCTAAAAGCATGATTTTGGCAATTGGGAATCAAGGCAAAAGAAAGACACAAGATAGGGTTTTATATTCTAAACTATCACTGCTAGTTGATAGTTATGCTATTTGGTCTTAAAAGTGTCCTTTCAATTTTTCAAAAGACTATCACAAGAAAATATCATCTAATATTAGAGTCAGCATTAATTTAGATTTATGATATTCTAATGTTCCCAAAAGATGCAGATACTTATTCTCAATTATTGTCTCAGTTCACTGACCAGACAAGACAATATGGAGTCATGCTCTCTAAAAATAAAATGGTTATTGGGGTTCATAAAATTGATTTCTAGGGAATGCACATTAAAGATAGTATTTTCTGCAGCCACATGTTAGTCGGGAAATATTAAAGTTTGTAGACACAGATCTATCCAAAAAGGAAGTTCAACAATTTCTTGAAATTGTAAACTACATGGTAGATTTTGTTGATCATCTATCTCCCATTATCAGACCATTACAAAATATGCTAAAAAAGAATGTACTATTATGGTCTTCAAAATAAATAGAAGCAATTCGAAAAAACTAAGCAAAGGGTGCTAGGAATCCCAGCTCTATCTATTCTTATAGATGGAAAGAAGATTTTACAAATTGATGTAAGTGATCTATACTGGGCAACAGTTCTCTCGGAAGAAAAAGACGAAAAAAGATGTATTTGTGGATACCAAAGTTGATCATTCTCAAAGGTAAAAAAACATTATCATTCCATTTTCAAAGAAATCTTAGAAATCAAACCTGTTATTGAGAACTTACAGTTCTATATCATTAGACATAAATTTTTGGTTTAAATGGACAATTCAGCATTCACTAAAATCTCTCATTCAAACAAAAACAAGTTCCAAATTCTCAACTGCTCAGATGGGGTTTTCGAATTTCAACTTTAATGTCAAGCATATAAAACGAAAAGCCAATCTTCTTCCAGACCTACTCACTAGACCAAAAATTTATCATATCTAGTTATCTCTATAATCTGCATGATGAGCCATTCTTCCTCTTTACTTCCAAACTCCTTTCCTTAAAGTAACCCTCCAGGACCCCATAACCACTCAGAGACAAAACTCTTCACTTCAGAGCCAAAGAACTCATAATGAAATACCAATCCATAGTCATCAAAGAGATAGGGATTGAAACACTCAGTGATCTTGGATTTTATCCATACTATCTTTTTTTCACTTTAACCCATGGAATTCCACATTAAATAGTTTCAAAATTTTCAAAAGAATTACTTTGCTTGCTTTGGTATTTGCTGGAACTTTATCAAATTGGAATTTCTTTTAATGTCAATGACTCTTTTGAATGTTTCAAAGAAATTGATTTTCGAAGTTTCAACAAAAGTGAGCCATTTCAAGAAACAGTTTTTGAGGCAAAGAAATTCTTCAAATGGTTTTATCATATTTCTCATTGGATAAAAATGTTTGAAAAATTTACTCTAATTCAAAAACCTTAGAATTTCTCAGAAAAATGTTTTTGTAATCTTGATTTTCCAACAACAAGGTTATTTTACGTATACAGGATCAAATAAACATTCCTCTCATGTTAAGAAGTATGCATTTTAACATCTCAATCTGTACTAAGATTGGAAAAGGTACCTAAAGAGTTTCGAGAATTCCAAAGAAGAATGGCCAAAATCAATCAGACTATTCCTTCCCAGATTTAGCCAGATATAGAAGATGATGCTTTATGGGAAATCTTGCCTCTTGATTATGCAACCAAGATTCAACAAGATATTAAAAAATACAGAGAAGGACAACGTCAAATTTTTGGACACTGTCCATCTGACTCTTGGAAAAATGACATAATGCATTGGAAATGTACGGGAGAGAAATCATCAACCACCAAGGCGATATACAGGCTCAGTTTACCAAAATTCGAATTAATACCAAAGCAAATGACCCAAAAACACCACAAAGGTTTCACCTACGGTTGCTAAGCCTTTTGCCACATAGAGACCACCATAAAGGGGAGAAATATCACCAAGATATATGCACTAAAGAAAATGGCAAAAGGTAGAGGTGATAAAGTCGAGAGAGAGCACACATGGAGAAGAAAAGAGAGACACCAAGTCTTGTTCTTCAAAGTAACGTGCAAGACCAAAGAATATATATTGGGCCAAGTCACAAAATAAGGTAAGTTAGGTTTTAGGTAATGGGTCAAGGTCCAATAACGTATAAGTGGACAATAGTGTGGGCCTCAAAACTAGCTAGCCATTCAAGTAGGTGAAACCATGAGCAACACAATTTAATTGGTTGCTTTAAATGGTCCAATCTCTTCTTGGGTGAGGTCGTTACAATTTGGTATTGATTTATCGCTCAGTAATATCGCAATCATTGACTGATAATTAATAAACAGTTTACATCATCGCCCAGGAGGTCATTTGACAACAATATGTCCAACAACCTCCACCTTGGTGTCAAAAGACCTAAAAAAAGAATGTTTCCCATTAGTGACACCTCTAACGAAAAACCAATAGAATTGGAAATTATTTACATGTATCAATGTTTAGAAGTTCCTTGCAACTTCTAAACATTGCCAGTGGCAGCACTGTCGTGCCCATATCAGAAGGGTTGTAATGTGTGTGGACCTTTTCAAGTTTTACCGCCTCTTGAGATATTATATCTCTAATGAAGTGAAGTCTAACATCAATGTGTTTACTGTGCACGTGAAAAAAGGGGTTCTTGCATTAATGTATAGACGACTGACTATCAAAATACACTACCACATAATCATTCAAGACACATAGTTCATGGAGTAGGCCTCTAAGCCGTTGAGCTTCTTTAATAGCTTCAGTGGTGGCAATATATTCTGATTCTGTAGTGGACAGTGCAACAATGTGTTGTAACTGTGATTTTCAGCTAACACATGAATTAGATAAGGTAAGCACGTAAAACGAAATCGATTTCCTACCATCCCTATCTCCTGCATAATCAGCATCTACAAAACCCTTCAATTTTACACCTTCTTTATTAGCACTAAACTTTAAACCTACATCACTCATACCCTTCAAGTACCTTAATAGCCACTTTAATGCTTCCCAATGTTCAAGGCCCGGATTAGTCATGTACCTACTAAGAGTACTAACAGCAAAACCTAAATCCGGTCTAGTGCAAACCATCAAATAAATTAGGAAAACTATCACATTAGAGTAAGGCACTCTACTCATATATTCTACTTCACGCTCATTACAAGGAGATTGTTCTTTCGATAAAACAAAATGATTAGCAAGAAGCAATGTGGCAGGTTTGCAATCACTCATATTAAATTTCTTCAATACTTTAGATATGTATGGAGACTGAAGTAAGAACAAAGCAAAATTTGACCTATCTCTTTCTATTTTCATGCCTAAGATTCTCTTAGCCTTACCTAGGTCTTTCATGTCAAATTCACCACTTAGTTTTACTTTTATATTATTTATCCACTTAGAGGAAGAACCAATCAAGAGCATGTCGTCCACATAGAGCAACAAAAACAGATAATTATTATCAGTCTCATTGTGTTCAAAATACAAGCAGTGATCAAATTTACTTCTTTGGAACCCTATAGTGAGTACAAAGGAATCAAACCTCTTATATCACTGTCTAGGAGATTGTTTTAAGCCACATAAAGACCTTTTCAGAAAAAAACACATAATCAAGTTTTAACTTATCCTTAAAACATTTTGGTTGATTCATGAAAATTTATTTGTCAAACTCACCATGTAGAAAAGCTATTTTTACATCAAGTTGTTCAAGTTTCTAGTCAAAATGCACAATCAAGGCAAGCATGACCCTAATAGTGGTGTACTTAACAACTGGTGAAAAAATCTCATTATAATCAACGCCCTCCTTCTATGTGTAACTCTTAGCTACTAACTTAGCTTTAAACCTTAAGGGTTCCAAACTACTAGTACATTCCTTAACCTTAAAGACCCATTTGCAATCGACGATCGATTTGTTCTTAGGCCTAGGTACTAGCTCCTAAGTCTGATTCTTTTCCAGAGAACTCATCTCTTCATTCATCGCCTTGAGCCACTCCTTATATTGATCACTACCTGTCGTCTCCTCAAAGGTTTTAGGCTCTCTATCAACAGTTCTTCATAACTAGCATTGGCAAAAGCTAACTCAGATTCAAAATCGAACCTTCTAGGTTCTCTCGTTTGTCTCCTCTCTGTATCCCTAGCCAGAGTATAATTAACTAAGGGATTTTCTTCCTCAGGGTGTTCTTCTATCACTACTTCTTGCCATTTTCCACTTCAGGTTCCTGAACCTGAATCTCTACCTCATCAGGAGTAGTAAGGACAGGTGTACTAAATTTCCTAACTCTACCTTAAATTGATCTCTCTCCTCACCTGGTTCAGCTTCACTCATAGGTTCGATTTTCACTTTGATACACGCATCGCATTTTCGTTAAATGTGAGATCCCTACTTATGATGATCTTAACCCCCTTTTGACTTCTATTCCATAATATGTATCCTTTAACACCCTCGGGATACCCTAGAAAAATACACATTCTAGCTCTAGGTTCCAGCTTTTCCTTGCTTTGATGAGAAAAGGCGGCACAGCCAAAAGTTCTAAGCATAGAATAATCACTCAGTTTACTCGACCATCTCTCATGCGGAGTATCACCATTTAATGCAGCAGATGGAGTCAAATTAATCAAATAATAAGCAGTCATAATAGTCTCACCCAAAAGGATTTGGGGACACCGGAACTTAACATCATGCAACGCATTTTATCAAGTATGGTTCTATTTATCCTTTCAGCTACCCCGTTTTGTTGTGAAGTGTAAGGAACAATCTTATGTCTGGTTGTGCCATTTTCTTACACATACTATCAAATTCCATGTTGCAAAACTCTAGGCCGTTATTTGTCCTTAAAAAAATTTGATTTTCTTGCCAGTTTGGTTTTTCACTTGTCTCTTTAAGTTATTGAAATTATGAAAGCCTCAGATTTATCTTTCAATAGATAAACCCACACTTTCCTAGTATGGTCATCGATAATACACATGAAATACCTATTCCCACCCGATGTGAGATTACTATAGGACCCCACAAATCAGAATGCACATATTCAAGCATGCCTTTAACTTTATGAACACTCGTGGAAAATGAAGTTTTATGATGCTTACCAAGCACATAGTGATCACAAAATGACAAATCTTACGCACAGTTATTACCAAATGAACCTTTTTCATTTAGTAGCTTAAGTCCTTTAATACCTATGTGTGCAAATCTATTATGCCATGTGTGTGTATGATCAATCTTGGCAGAAGAGATACATGTGTTCAAACCTCTAATCACTTCCCTAGTAGTGATATAGTTGTCGTTTTTCTTAGTTCCCTTAGTGGAAACTAAAGCACCCTTAATCATTTTTAACATACCATTTCCAATTTTACCAGTGAAGTAATCATTTTCAAGTCTCCCTACTGAAATCAAATTCCTAGACAATTCAGGAATATATCTAACATCTTTTAACGTGTACACAAAACCCGTGTCAAATTTTATGTTTATGTCACCAATTCCAGTAATGGTATAGGCAAAGTTATCACATAGCACAACATGCCTAACATTAGATTCATGCAAGTTATAAAACGAATTCTTTTCAGACGTCACATGAAACAATGCACCTAAATCAAGTATCCACTCATGCATGCGGGAATTAGCAGTTAGATTCAATTCAGCAATGCATGCAACTGGACTTCTAAGCATATAGACCTCATCGTTACCTATCTCAGATGTAGAGGATAACACATTTACCTTATCTCTCTCCTTAATCTTTAACTTACCCTTTTCTTTATGGCAATCTTTTATAAATGCCTTGTGTTTCCACAGCCATAGCAATTTCTAGCCTTCGTCCTAGATTTTGATCTAGGCCTACCCTTGTCTTTCTTTTCCATCCATTACCACTTAACTTGCCATCACTTTGATATCCATCATGACTATTTTGCCTAAATTGAATTCTACCCCACATCATATGTAACTCATTGCTCCTCTTATCGTGTTTTTCAGCCCTAATTTCCATCTTTTTACTCCTAAAGCAATCTATGACAATTTCAGATATCAACTTATCTCTGCCATACTTAATGACATTTTTAACTTCCTTATAGGAATTAGAGATCGCATTGAGCAAAATTATAGCCTTATAAATTTCGGACACAACCTCATCACAATTAACTATATCTTACACCAATTTGTTAAACACGTCTAAATTGTCATCGAGATCCTTTGAATGATCCATTTTAAAACTGAAAAAACGTTCGAGCAAGTAAAGTTTATTTGATGTAGATTTATGCAAATACAAGTCTTCCAATTTTTTTCAAAGTTCTTTGGTGGTTTTCAGTTTACCCACCTTTCTTAAAATGGCGTCAGACAAGTGTAAAATGAATGAGGTATAAGCAAGCTCATCGACTTCTTCTCTTTGTTGTTTGGAAAAATCAGTTGAAAAATTGCCTTCAATGGCCTTTGAAACCTTTCGTTAGACTAAAATACCCTTCATTTTTTGTTGCCAAATAGAAAAGTCACAATTTTCGTTAAAAAAATCCCCAAATCAAAGTTGTGAGTCGTCATCTTACACAATAGTCAAAGAGTGCACAAAATACAATCAAACCACACAAAGTAGTCCTAGGGTCACAGACAATAAACGCCGTTCTAAATTCCCAAGGTTTCATAAGACTCGCGATCTTAGATCAAGGGATTGTTCGAAACGGATAAGGTCACGGTAATTCTAACGAAATTAATAAGTAGCGAAAATAACAATGTAACAGACAACTACGTCTAACCGATAATTAGTTTCACCGCAACTATATCATTAAGAAATAAATACTGATTTAACTAAAAGACAGATACTCAATCAAACAATTAAGAGCATGTAACCCTAATTTCTAGCACAAGTAATGATTGCCAAACAATGACAATCCCCAAACCTAATGATCACCCCACACGATGATCTGCTAGTGTAAAAATATAAAGGTTTTAGCCAATTTACTAGAGCAGGCCTATCTGAGTCCGTAACGTGGAGAGATGTGAATTTGTTGCTTTAGGGCTACCACTATTCATCCTAAAGATTCAGCAAATATAACAATTTCGATAAGCAACAAATATAGATTGGGGTCACGGGCAAAATCATCCAATTTTTCTTGCACAACCTGAAACACTAAACCAAACACATTAAAACGTTCAGGAGAATGAAATAAACAAAATGGCAAAAAAAATCATGCTGCAGGGCCTCCCACGCGCTGCCACAGTTACCACCACATGCCACTTCACAGGGGGGACCTTGACCTGGTGGTTATGGATTAGGACTTCGTTTGTCCAAATAAGGTTGGGTTTGGGAGTAATTGGAAGAATATGGTTCGGTCAGTTTGGAGATTAACGCCTATTTCTCTCGATTTTGGACCCCTTTTGATAGAAACTGAAGCCCTACGCTCTGATACCAGATGTAAGGAAGAGAAATCATCAACTTACAAGGTGATACACAGGCTCAATTTAGCAAAATCTGAATCAATACCAAAACAAACGACCCAAGAGCACCACAAAGATTTCACCTACGGTTGCTAAGCCTTTTGCCACTTAGAGACCACCACAAAGGGGTGAAATATCACCAAGATATATGTACTAAAGAAAATGACAGAAGGTGGAGGTGATGAAGTCAAGAGAGAGCACGCAAGGAGGAGAAAAGAGAGATACCAAGTCTTGTTCTTCAAAGTGGTGTGCAAGACCAAAGAATATATATTGGGCCAAGTCACAAAATAAGGTAAGTTAGGTTTTAGGTAATGGGTCAAGGTCCAATATCATATAAGTGGACAATAGTGTGGGCCTCAAAACTAGCTAGCCATCCAAGTAGGTGAAAACATGGCCTATGAGAAACACAATTTAATTGGTTGCTTCAAATGGTTCAATCTCTTCTTGGGTCAGGTCGTTACAATTTGGTATTGATTTATCGCTCAGTCATATTGCAATCGTTGACTGATAATTAATAAACAATTTACATGATCACCCGGGAGGTCATTTGACAACAATGTGTCCAACAGGAAATAGCTTTTCTTATAAAGATCACACCAGTGCCTTGAAGAAACATTCAAGTATCCAGAAACAACACCAGAAGTATAGCAACTCCATGAAAACATTGAGAATGAATTCAAATGAAAAATGAAAAATAATGATAAATTAATGGACATAGACAAATCAAGACCAAGCAATCCAAACAATCCAAATTCAAGTTATTTAGATACAGAACCAGATTAGAGTAAGAGTGCTTTCCAGGACTCTTAAGACCCGTACGAATATAAAATACAACCATATGATTTTGATCTAACAAATCCAGATAATCTTGAAAAATTGGGAAAAAAACTTTTTAAAGAAAAACTTGATCCTTATAACTGGACCTGGTGGAAACGACATCGACTTCCCTCTGACTCAGATGATTCAGACATACCCAGTAGAGTGATAAACCTTGGTATACCTTGATGACTTACCCCACATGAAAAATTTGTCTAAAATATTTGTTGTTTGTAATAAATGCTCCCTTAAATATAGATTCCTTGCTTTTTAAAAGGTGCTTTTTAATTAGGCGCCATGTAAAATTATTGTGCCTATATCAGACTATTACCCTACTATATTAAAGTAGTGGTGAGTCATTTTCTTCTTGTAAAATTATTGTCCTTTTATCAGTTGTATTATTGTCCTTATATCAGTTTTATCATTGTGATGAGTGGTATGTATGAAGGATCTCCGCTTCTATATAAAAAGCTTTCCCCCTTCATTGTAGATTGTCTCGAGCCCAGCTCTATTATTAAATAAAAGTCTTCTTTTTATCTCCATGAGTTTCTAAAAAACTTTGCTTTGTTCTTCCATAATTTTGACAATTGTTAGAATATAAAAGCATACTTTTGATACTACTCAGAAGAATAAATCCAAGAAGATTTTAAGCCCCAAAATCTAAGTGCCAAATGAGCCAAGTTATCAACAAATCAAGTTTTCAACAAATATTGTAGTCCAGGATTCGAGTCACTTGTCATAGCCTAAGAATAACTAACCAAGAGGAAGGTGAGTTGATTTTCTAAACTTTTTCAAAAACTTGTTTCAAATTCAAGCAAGTTGGGAATGAATAAACCAATCAAATAAAATGCACAAATAAGAAATCAATAAGTAAAATGGTAGAAGAAGTGCAAACTATATAATTGTGGATATTCGATCCAAATCGATGATCTATGTTCTTCATTGTCAGCTCTCAATCACGAACACCGCATTTTCACTAAATTTGATGGATTTATGGTGCTATCCAGACACTCAAAACTTTTTTGGTGATATACAAATAAGGAACACTGATTCTTATACAATATTGAGCATTTTGGAATCTCATTATGATCCACAAATTTGATAAGGGACGATTTTACAATTTTCGAACTTCTCTCTTAATAATTGATATAGACAAATTAAGTACTAAGAGAAATAGAGGTTAACACTTTAGTGATAGCAATAAATGAAAAGCTCAAGTGTTAAATAAGAAAATTTTTGATGATTAATATGAATAAAGAATTTGATTCAGTCAATCAAAATATTTTTACAATAAATGATTTGATAATAAACAGGATGTGATAATAATGTAGTTTGCTCAAAGATATCTTACTTTGTTGCTCTCAAAAAGTCTCTTAATAAATGAAAAACGTAAATGTATATATAGAGTTCATTCATCAAAAATGTCGGTGGAAGCAGACAGTCAACTGTACCTCTGATTCTTAGTTTGGATGTACAAAAACTAGTCGTTGTGTACTAGACGTCATAATGGTCAAAAAATTGACCATTACATGATCTGAGTCCGAATAATCCAGACGAACATTGATTTATTCGGACATCTGCATTTCAATAGGTTGATTCATTTTGTCTTTGCATGGTCTCAGTTTGAATATTTTTCAAAATATGATCTAAGGTTTTGAAACTCATTTTCACTTTTTAAAAATTAATATAGGCAAATGATGATCAAATTAAATTTCAACCTATGAAGATGATTTTTTTGAGCTTTCATCGCCTAGTGCTAAGAATTAATGTCACGCACCATTCATATAGATAATAATACAACAACTTACATAGGAATAAAAATTTGATAACCCAAACTAGACATATAATTTCACATTTTATTTTTAGTGGGACTTTGACTTATTTTAGTGGGTCTACAACCTAATTTAGTGTCTTAGACCTACTTTAGTAGGTCGACAACCTAATTTAGTTGCTGTTAGATCCTAAAATAATTTATAGATTTAATTCCTTAACCGTTAAATCGATTCCTTACCCGATTGAAGCTCAATTCTTGACCGACTTCAATAATTTGCACCTCAATATCTAAATCATCACATGAACCTTATATTATTCTATTGTGATAATGTTATTTTATGCCTCATGTCTCAAATATGTTAGGGACATAATTAGGGTTAACGGTAACCTTGATCCATCGAGTTAAAAGCTTGTAACTTTACCGATAATAATTTCAACACTTTCAAGATTACAATTGTTTAATATATCAATATCCAATATCTAGATTAACCTAAATTTCTACCATAACTCCATGTAAGATTCACCACCTAGGTAGGGAGGTCAAAAACTAACACCATATATAGATCTTAAAATCTTAATGATCAAGTGAACCAGAATAAGATAAAGCAATTTCAAACCAGTGATGGAAATGCAATGTCAATGTAACTAGCAAGCAATGTATGAATTACATTGGCCAAGTGTGTAAAGTGAAGTTTGGGGTGTTACAATTAAAGTGTGTGTCAAGTTCCTTTGTCTCGAATGATTTATCTTGAATGCTCAACTTTCATCATTTCCTTCATTATAAGTTCGATTTGTAATGTGAAGATCTTGATATCGACCTTTTTGTCCTTGATTGATCAATATTTCGCAGGATGCTTTAAAGGCTTAAGATCAATTGTTAGAAACAAATAAAAAACTAATTTGTTTGTTATGATCAAAACATTAAGGATATAGTTAACCACATATCAACAATTTTTTCCCTTTTAATTATGACAAATAAGATGATTTCCAGAGTTATATTGAAAATTGATAAGAATTATAAATCTTAAATCTTACATATAATTCATGCATTTCTCATTTCTTTTACAAACCAATAAACATTTAAAAAGAAATCATATAATCATCTATCTTTCCCCCTTTTGGCATAAGCAGGAAGTTAGCATAGTGTGATCAAAAGTAAAATCAACCATGGGAAAAAGGAGTATTCCTTTTATTTTGATACAAAATGATAAGTTAAACAAAAAAGAGTTCTCTACATGAAGTATGTTCCAAATAATTCTAAAAATGAACAGAATGAAAAATAACATCTAGATATCTAAGGCTTGGAGGAGGCTATGGATGGTGTGGTGTGTCGAATTAGGTGTAAAAGTCATTGAGTTGAGCTTGCATAAAATCCTATCGAGCGAGTATAGGCTAGCCCGTCGACAGATGATGTGAGTGAGTCGATGAGACCGCTGAGGAAAATGTAATGATTCTCAGTAAATGTAAAACCATCGATAGGAGAAGGAGCACTAGAGCCTGATCATAGTGAACGTGTGGTACATCATCATCATAGTGGTCCTCATCTTCGTCGAAAGGTAGAGTAGAAGGACCTAAAGTGATTGGAAAGTTTAATTTCTACAACTAGAAAGGAGTCAAGAAAGAAAAGGTCAAAATTGTTTACTTCATCCCGATGACTCTTTCGGGAAAGAATGACATGTGTAATAATACTTTGCCAAACTTTACATGGAAGGTTTAGTTGATTGGCTCTAAGTTTGGTGATATTTCATACGTTTTCCCAGTAATTGTACGGCATGCCACAGTAGGATTGTATTCATCTAAAGCCGGATGAGCTTTGTGAAGAAAATTTAGTTATCACATTCCTCGAGTTCAATAATATCTTGTCATTCTACAAAGCAATGGTTGGTTTATCTGTCAATGTTGGACGACATGTGATGTTGTCGTGTAAGGCTTCTTTGTTAGTCGACGACATGTTTTTGCTCGCTGTACATATTTGTAGGGCAAATTTGATAAGTTGTAAAAGAGATTGACAATGGAGTCAATGTTGTCATGAACAAGATTGGAAGCAAAATTCACGAGGAAAACCAAGTTGTATGTGATCCATAGGGCATTAGAGCTAAGGGGTGCGAAAAGTGACTAAAGTCATCAAAGGAAAAGCTATTTTCAATGGTGGTAGACAATGCCATTTATGTGGTGGTAATGGTGAAGAAAAAAGAAACATGTTAGAATTTGCAAAACAAGTAATTATTGAAATTTTTGTTCATTATTAATATGTTATGCAACTCATTTAACATTATTACCATTTTCTCAAGTCGAATTTGATGGACATTTCATATCATACCCATTTCAAACACAAGCTCGACGATGTTAGAGAAGATGTGCCATATAAAGTATTGCCAGTAGCAATTAAGACGTCAAAAACAGGTTTTTCTATTCGTAATTTCATTTGTATTTTAATATAAGTTGTGACAGATGATGCATATTAATATTTTGTTATGTAATAACATTAATAACTTTATTTATTTTTTTTATCTTTGTAAATTGTGTACGAGTTATTAACAATTCAATGACAGTGCAAAATTAATAATACATGTGAGATTTTACAAGTAAATATTATAGGTAATTGTTACATGAAATTTTCAAAGAGAAATATTACATGAATTCAACCATAAACACCTAAATACACTATACATTAAATGGAAAATAAATGACAGGCTCATATATATAAATTTCATTCATTGGACGATAACAAATTAACACCGCTATGGTTGCAAAATACTTGTTGCACGAGCAATAGAGAAACATGTCTCCTACTGCCATGTCGTCCTAGTTGCCACGCCAAAATATGGGTCGAAACTTAACGTTATCCAAATCACATTTTCATGAGATAATCATCACAGCCTCTTCATTTACCATAGAAAAATCAAATAGAACTAATCTCCATTTGCCCACACCGACACAGCCTCTTCACCATCATCATCGCCCTCGTACAAATCACCATCATCATAGCCCAAGCCCTAATTCCATAAGAATCTATCCAAATCGTAAACCATTACCGTAAACTACAATAACAATAACATCAATCAGACTTATTCTGATCTAGACATCACAGCAACGGCCCAACTACATTTAGCACATGAAAAACATAAAAAAGCACATGCAGTAAGATATAGACATATAGAGTCTGCAAACAGTTGCAAGGAAAGAGGACGATGACCATGATGGTAGCAAAGAAAAAGGGATAGAGGGATAGGGAAAAGGGACCATTGTAATATTACCATAAGATATGCATATTTTAGTGACGAGGAGGATATGAGTGAAGTCAAGATACGAAGAGGGAGGGGGTGAAGGCCGATAATAGCGAGCGTGGGAAACGGAGTAGTACCCATCTAAGGGAAAATGAGAAACATAGCTGGGGAGAAATGGGTAGGGACGGGTAGAGAAAAATGGGGATTAAATTGGTAAGTTATAGGGTTTTGGGGAGAAGAGAAAGGGGGTGAG
Source organism: Olea europaea var. sylvestris (assembly GCF_002742605.1). Taxonomy (NCBI): domain Eukaryota; kingdom Viridiplantae; phylum Streptophyta; class Magnoliopsida; order Lamiales; family Oleaceae; genus Olea; species Olea europaea. Next base: position 9,447,958 of record NC_036254.1, on the reverse strand, counting down.
GAAAATGGGAATGGGATAAAGGGGTGGCGTGGGGTGGGGAAACGAAAACATAGGCAAAAAAAAAAAAAATGCCATTGCTTAGGTGGCATTACCACATCAACGGTGGGTAGAGATTATCCTGCCTTTTGGGGGCAAGATATCAGTTATGAATAATATAATAGTATTTCATGGAATCTTTTATATTTATTTGGCATATATTTTTTTTTTCCCATTAGAAATTCGTAATTGGTCCTACTCTGGACTAGAGAGAAAATTAGGACCTGTATAAATTACTATTTATTTATTATTTAATCATCAATTCACATCTTGACACGATGACTTCGAAACTTAATTTCGAACAAATTGTTTGGCTATTTGTTTTTCAAGTTTCAAAATGTATTTTAAGAATCTACACAAGCTCTTGGTATCATAACTGTTAACTATCAAATTAAATTCTATGCATCCATCAATCAAAGAGAAGAATGAATGATAAATTATTTAGATTGTAATAGAATCGGTCCGATTTTTAAAATGTCTTTCTTGATATTCCTCAGTGTCATTAATGCTATCCATTATTACTAGATATTATCAACGATCTAGGTGGCAGTTGACTCCTTGATTTATTATCTAATAGAGTTTCAATTCACTTCAATGCATTGAATCCTAAATCAAGTTGATCAACTTTCGCCTAGATGGATGATAATATGTATTAATGATGAAAATACTACAATACTGCTGTTCAGTACTAGTTTATGTGGCATTATAAAATAGATTCAATTAAAGGTGAAATTATTTAATTCATTAAAATGAACTTTTAATGTAATGTCAATAATGTTGCAACCTAGACTGGTGACATACTAAATAGCATTACTCAAAACATTATTATATCCACTATTGTTTGAAGGAGCATCATATCTACCTAACAATATTTGTATAGATGGCTACAAATACAAATATATGGATGACAGTCGTTCATATAAAAAAAGCGAGACATTTTATTTCTCCTAACCTCAAGATAACTTGCAAACGAAGTATTCCCCAAATAACTATGTTGATAAACTCATTACAAAACTTGTAAAAATGATCGCAAGAGACAAAATATTGTATGTAAGCTGTCCTTTTGGTCACCAGTTTACGACCTATTTGTGGTGTTGAAAATTCTCATTTAGTGAAAAATCATAATTTGTGTGTGTTTAATTTGTAGCATCCCAAAATTTTATAGAAAGAATTATTTTGTTATAACAATTTTGAACTAGATGCCTTTTAATAATTTTGAAAAGTTGAGGGACTAAAGTGAAATAAGTATAAATTAAATTTTTAATTGGATCAAAAAATTAAATATTGATAGAGCGAGAATTAATATATTAATATTGAGCTTGTTTTGTAGTTTGTATTAAATTATGCACCATGAATTCGAGAAAAAGTTAATTCAGATAAATTAGGCCAAAGATTTTAAAGTTTAAAGAGTTGCCATTAAGGGAAAATTAGCTCAAACCCTACATATAAACTATACGATTCAAAATTAAGGTGATATAATTTTAATTTTATTGATCTGGTGATAATAGAGATTAATTAAAATAATTAATATAGAATTAATTAGGGAAATATATAATCAAATCTTTTTACGCATCCCCACTGTTATTATCTATTTAACTCTTCAAACTTTGCCGACCACTACACCATGAAGGCCAGCCACCACCACCACCATTTCTCACCACCTACCCTGGCGAAATCACCTCCCAAACATAACTCCACCTTCGATTGGTCTCCCAATTATAATTCCACAGACGAAGGCCATAAATCCATAAACAATGAATACAGTGGCTTGAATATTGTCAAGCTTCTGAGCATTGACGTTAGGGTTGGTTTGGCAATGGCGCCGCACACCTGCAATTGAATCCAATGAGACCCAGGCATTTTCAACTATTAGCACACCTGTTAACCACCATTGAAATCGACCTCCATCTTTGTCGTCTTCAACACACCCAAATTTTGTTTTGGCCACAATTAAAGTTTACTTTGAAACAAGTTCTGCAATTCAAAGCTTTATAACCCGTAAAAATGAAAATGATGTTGATGCATGGACGTGTTTCTAATCCAATGAGGAAGAAGAATGTAAACCCGGCTATACTAATTAAATTTGTTATTTAATACATTATAATGTCAGATGCAATTTACGGGTACGTTTGGGTATGATGTGAATGGGTGATTGTGACCTAATTTTTGTTGATTGTGGCCTTGTTCTTCATAATTATGACCTATTCTGAAACAGCCCGTCCCGAATCACCTTAATGGATCCGACACGTGTCGTGCACCGATGATAGATACCAACAAGTGTCGGACCCACCACCAAGGGAACATTTTCTAACATAAGCTACATGTAACCCAAGAAACAGGTACTACCTAATATGATAAAGTAGGCCATACAACTAATGACGTGTGGCTCAATTTAGTGGATAGACAAGCTCCAATATTGCTCAACTCGACTGCTATCTGATAAAGAAAAATGTGAAAAGAAATATGAGCTTACAGCTCAATGAGTGGATAATTTGCAAATAAGCATACTTTTTTCTTTTATGCTTATATTCTAAAAATTCTAACTCTATTAAAACTTTGAGAAATTCTGAAATCTGGTAACACTTTTAAAACTAAACATAGTTTCATCATAAAATTCTTTGTTCTTAATTCTAGATAAGTAACGTTAAAGTATAATGACATAAATAATCTGATATCCATGAAAATCTATGAAATATTGCTGCTGCTCAATACTATAAGCTGAAAGCTTTATTCTGAAAACTTTATTAATTGAATTCTATAATCTGACATATGATAAATTGTAGAAATACTGAAAAATCAAACAAAAATGGTATCCGAAATAACCTTACTCATGTATTAGTTAGTATATGTAATACGAATGGTACATACTATTGAAATGATTTCATTGAACTGAATTTAACTAAAAACAACTAATTATAAATCCACTTTATTCTAAAAATCATGCTGTCAAATCAATTGTATAAAATAATAAATTTTCTAATCTAACATAAATTTAATAAATATTAATTTCTGAAAAATAAGTTTTATATCCATTCACAAATCTATGAACAGAAATCTGGCTAAATTAACGAGTATTTTCAAGCTTTCACATCACTACCTAAAATAACGATATAATTACTCAAATTAAACCTGACAATTAAATTAATACAAATCCACAACTTAACTTCTCAACTTCTATATTTATTCTTAAATCTTTAATTCTCCAACTTTTCGTCTCTTTAATAATTTATCAACTAATCACCATTCATTATCAAATCCATTAAATCACTCGCACTTCCTTAAAATCACTACCTTATTCATATACAACTGCTATACCAAATTTAGTCCAATATATAAACTTCAATATTTGTCATATAACTTCATTCAAACCTTTAAAAATATGAAAATAAGAGCTTTGACAAAAATCACACTAAAATCCCGTAATAAAAATCTGGCACCAATTTCTATATTAAAATTTGGTATCAAAACTTTGACATAAATATCGCTATTCTGGGCACACTTTCAAAAACAGCACCTTAGTAGGATTTTGTTCAAAAATGACTTATATTAATTACTTAAAAATGGAGAAATGAACCCCAAATCCTTAATTTAAGTGCTTGACATCATATAATCCCAAAAAGATCAAAGAATAAATATCCATTTCATAAACCCATTTACAAAGTTCCACTTTCTTCAACTTCAATATTCAAATAAACTTATTTCTTTGCTATATTTCTATTTATAACATCAAATACATATTAATAATACCTAATTCTGGCTAAGTTTTGAATTGAAACAAAATTTCCATAAACCCTAAGAAAATTTAATATAAAATGATTGTTCTTACCTCTCTAAATGAAATGAGAAATTGAAGAAATGAAGCACCAAGCTTGGAAATCTAATTCCTTCTTTTCCTCATCCTCTTTCTTTCTTTCTTTCTTCCCTTCTCTTGGTCTCTATCGGTCTTTCTCGACTTTTGCCCCCCAATAATGAGAAAAATGGACGTTTATCTCTTAAGTTAATGGATATTGGATATTTGCAAGTCAAGTCCCCCAATCTTCATAGAATAGCACATTTAGTCTTCACATCTTCAAAAATAGAAACCAAATCCCTAGATCGCTATATTACACAATTTCTAGCCCTTGAACATTTATAATTACAATTTAAGTCCCATGATATTTGTTCCATTTAATTCCTCATTTGGACCAATTATTTCTCTTGACCTTGACTAAAAATGTGAGGTGTAACATATTCTCTATTAGCCATGTTTGAATTTGGGATTAATCCCAAAATTAGAGCTTCTATTTTTACGCTTCATTTTGGAGTTTTTAACTGTTGAGCTTTAGAATTTTTTGATATTCATAGGGTTTAAGAATGTAGAGAACACAATTTGAGTCGGTATTTTCCGACAATTGAGGGGATTTTGGGGACAGCTATTCATGAACTGTGCATTGTGCACAAGCAAGGTGCTGATATTCTCCCAATCCATCGTTTAATGAGTTCTAATTTTTTTCTTGCTGTATTTTTAATTTTCTTAAAGATTAATTGTGGGAACTCCATGACCAAGAAAAAGAATGTAAGAAATTGCAAATTTTGGGTTTGATTTATTATTACTTATACAAAGTTCTTTCTTGCTTTTGAAGAAAAATTAAATTCTGGGCAATTTTACATTTGATATAACTTTGCCATGGATTACAGTTTCAACCATCAGCACACTAAATTTCAAAGCATCGAAAACTTCTTGTTGGGTAGTAATTGTCAAGAGTAATCTTTTAGAAGTAGATGATGTGTTATAAGTGAAATTTATGTAAATAGGTAATTTCAACTTTCGGCTCAAAGATACTAATATGGTGATACTTGTAGGGCTGGGCAAATTTCCCGAACCGAACCGACCGAACCGAACCGAATCGAACCCGACGATTCTTGTCAAATTAAATACCCGAACGGTATCTGAATTGAGAATCGACGGGTACGGTTCGGTTCTCGGTTCTAGACCAAGAACCGAAAAACCAAATAAGAACCGAATATTTCTAATTTTTTTTATATTGAGTAAATCAAATTATTTTAATTTTAATTTTTTCTAAACAAATTAACAAATTAACGATTTCTAAATTCAAATTTTTGGCCAAATAATTTGTTTCATTTCTAATTTTTTAATTTTTGGCCCAATTACCCATTTTATTGTTTCATTTCTTAGCCAAGCAAGATCAAATCCACTAAATAACCCTAAACACCAACACTAAAGTGCATAACGTTGTCTTGACTCTCCCACTCACTCTCGCAGCCTCGCTAATATTTCAAAACCTATACAATCATCGACTGACACTATGACCTCCGATCGAAGCTGTGACATTCGCCAACCGAAACTTTGATCGTAGCGATCATTTGAACAAGGTAGTTTACCAGTCTCTGACATTCCAAAACCATTGAATGTATCATTAGTTGTATTTATATAATGTTGTTATAAATGTTAAAAATTTTAATTATAGTACAGAACCGAACGGACCCGAACGGTTTCATAAATATATTTGGACCCGACGGTTCCATTTACTAGATACCCGAAAAGTTCGGTTCGGTTCGGTTCTCTTTAGAACCGAACCGAACCGACCCGCGCCCATCCCTAGATACTTGTTTTGATTCATGGGATTCTAAACTCTAGTGGGTACGGTGGTGTTGCATTGCAAGTGTTGGTGGATTTTTGGTGAAGGTAAAGTTTGGTGGTAGTTTATTGAGGTGGTGGTGGATTGCGGGCTCTGTAGGTGATGGTCATGGTGGTGGTGTGGTAGTAGTGAGGTCATAACAGTGTTTGCTGATGGTGGTGGGATGTGATGAAAAGCAATTGTGACTAATTATTGATAATTTTGACCAATAAAATGAGTAACATGTGTCCAATAAATAGTATGACCTAACAATATGCGATTTTGTGACTAAATTTATTGTTATGGCCTAAAATTTGTGTATTTGTGACAAATAAATAAATTATGACAAATTAATTCGATAATTTATGATCTATAAATAAACTGTGACAAATTAATTTGATAAGTTGTGACCAACAAATAACTTATGATATATAAAAACTTGTAATGTGAGATTAAATTTATAATTATGACATACAAATCGCGTCTTTATGATTGTGACATTGTGTGGGTTGTGACTAGTATGTAATTGTGATTATTGGTTGTTATATATATGTAGATGAATATTTTAACCTTTTCAATACTAGAATATTGTTTGTTACGTTAATGTGGTGGATGATATCTGTTTATTATAATTGCTATTTAATTTAGGTTATTTTTTTTGTAAAATAAAATTTGTGATAATAGACCATAATTAGACAATAGGTCACATTCAACACATTATTGGTCACAACAGATCCAATTAACAACACACTTAGTCACAAAGGGTCAAAGTTATCATATAATTGGTCACTAACTTTTAAATGTAAACATGTTTGTCACAAACATTCATTGGTAATAGATGTGATTACATGTCACTGCTAATACGGATTTGGTAACATACAGTCACAGTTAAGACAAATCTGGTAATAAATAGTAAATATATTTTGTCACAAATTCACTATTAACAAATGTGGTTATACATATCATTGTTAAAACAGACTTGATCACATACAATCTAGTTAAGACAGGTCAAATAACAGACAGTCACAATAAAGATTGACTTGGTTATAGAAAACATAGGCTTGGTCACAAATAATAAAAATTTACACAAGATGATCAGAGATAATCACATTTATTGTAAAAATGGTAAGACGATTTCTTTGCCTAATTATGTTTACAAAAACACTTTGAGTAAATTTAATCAACACTCATTGAATTTTAAAATCGTTACTACTTGCTCACTCATCTTTAATGGATTAACTAATGCCCACTCATCTTTCCACATAATAGTTACTCATCCATCACCCTTTAATTAATCGTTTCAAATTGTGGATGGAAAATCATGTGACAAATGGCAATCCTAAGTGGCATGTTGATGACGTTAACCATGTCCATGTCAACAAAACTCACCAACCAAACACAATATGCCCTTCATCAATTGAAAATAAATATGTATATTTTTTTATCGATAAATAAGTTTGACCAATTAATTTGATAACTTGTGAATGTGAAATAATTTGTGACTAATTAATTTAATAATGTGTCACCAAGAAATAATTTGTAACCAATTAATTTGATAATGTGTGATCGTAAAATAAGTTATAACTCATAAAATTTGTGATTTATCATCGAGAAATAAGTTCTAAACTACAAAATAATGCGTTGATTAGTATAAGTTGTAGTTAGACAATAATATGTTAGAATGAACGCATTACAGGTCAAAATATTCACAGAGAAAAATAGATCTGATCACAAACAGAAGAGTCACGGTTAACACATAAAAGGTCGCAAGTAATCAAAATTAACATAAAATTTGTCACACAAAGTTACTGTTCACGTATTAGATCAAAAAACGCTATTAACACATGCATAATCACACAGTTACAATCAAGATGGTGTTAATCACATATAGTCAAAGTTAAGATAAACCAGGTCACAGATGGTCAAATTTAAGAAAGACCTAGTCACATATGGTTAAATCTAAGAGATACCTATTCACAAACAATCAAGTTAAGATAAAACTGATCACAAATGGTCACGTTAGAGACAAACTTGATCAATTCTCTATGCCATAGCTCCTAATCAAGTGTAACAAGCACATTGAGCAGAAGGTTCCCAAAGTGCTTATGTAGCATAGTGTGACGTGGGATACAATTAAGGTTGTTACATATAGGAACTCGTCAAACAATGTTTCAGTACCTATCAAAAGCAAATAATAAAATATTATCATGCCTATTGATTCAACGCAATAACCAGGAAAAAAAACACAAGTAAAGTCAACAAGTGGCATTACCATTAGAGTAAAATTCATAAACATAAATCCAAATTAACCTTAAGTAATTAATCTCGGGAAATTTGCCCTAAATTAACTAGTTCAAAGGAAAAGGTAATACACTAGGTAATGTAACCATTTCCATCAGAATTCCTCAAAGTTAACGTAATCATCTCCATCAGAATCAATAGATTTAATCATCCCAAGGCAATCACGTCCGATGCATCGCTCATCGAGGCGCATGAAGATCTTGTGGAGCTCGATGGATAAGGATAAATCCATTATGATCCTAGTCGTAGAGATCCAACGCCTCTTTAAGCTCATTCTCATCAACGAAAGATGGGTAGGGGTTTGTCTCAGTGTTCGTGCAAAACTTGCAAGCTTATGGGATCGTTCACAAGTAATAGATTTGATGAGTTGAGAGCATCGTCCTATGAGGAATAACATTTAATAAAATGTACTAGTGTTGAATCAGATTCAAAGTGAACAAACAAAAGTGATTTGTGATTTTTAATTAATCTAACTTAATGTACGAAAGCTTGTAAAATGCGAATTTAATGTGTATAGGATGATTGTATTGGACTACGAATCCATCTGCTATTATCTATTCAAATTCTCAATTATCTAAAATTAGATATATCATATTCATACCCGAATCTATTCCTTATCCGAATTCGAATGAATAACATGCATTCAATTTCACAATTATCTCAAATATTGCACGTGATAAATATTATTCCTAAAATTTATTGCAAGTGTGTTAATCAAGCAGTTTTCTAAATTTATTGTGAGCCTCCCAACGCTACAACAATTAACCGTACATTCAATTGGTGATTAAACAAACGAATAATAAAATTAGGCATGTAAGATTAATCAAGAATTGTAAGAATTTAACTAAACTACTTATCTTGAATTAAAAATAAATAATAAACGAGTTCATCTACATCCAATATATGAGAAGAATTAGCCTACCATAGTTTTAGAATTAAACGCATAAAAGTCGAAACATATCACAAATAATCAACGGAATGTGATTTATTTCCAAGCACAATGTTTGACTCTCAAAAAGGATTTCCAATTAGTAGCCACCCAATTGTGTGTATCTCCCCAATTCCAGCTGCCTTTGTATGTTTTTATATCCACCGTTTTTTCTCCAATGCAGCTGCCTAAGTGACTCCAAAAGCAACTCCAATTCTCCCCTGCCTTCCTTTAGCCGCAAACTGTTGTATATCTATATAGATAATTAAATTGGCAGCCCTTTTTGGAGTGTGAATGTTTGTGTATATATATATATATATATACATACTTTCTTCTACAGCCGACAGCTTCCTTGTTTTTGTAGCAACCAATTTCTCTCTCTCCTAGGCAGCCATCTTTTTATTTATATGAATTCCTCTTCTTGGCTCCATTTTCAATGTATCTAAATTTCCCTCTTTTATTTAACCTCAAGCCTCCAATTGGTATTATTCAATGAAGAGTCCCATTCCAAACCCAATTTCAATATTCCAGCCGCCAAATGTATTATCTTTAAATTAGGAATTCAACCGTTATTGAATTTCCTTCCAAAAGCAATTCTAAGTTGATTCCATTAATGCCATATTTTTCTTCAATGCCTCAATCTTTCAAAATAATAAAATCCAGTCCTTGAATCCTTTTATTTGTGCAACCCACGTCTTCTTTAATTTAATTCAAGTCCTTTAGTTTTCAAGGTGTAGAAATTGATATCCATACCGTCCATCCAATAGCCAATTTATCCTTCTTACCTTTCCAATTGTTTCAAAAGAGGTCCAACACTGAATCAATTCCTTTCATTACAATGTCAAACTCAATTCTAGTGCACGTATAATATCAAGTTTTGCAAGTTTAAGTTTCAATCAATCTACATGCATCCTACCCACAGTTCATAAATCAACACCAAACCTCAAATTTAATCATTACTGTCAGTTAATCTGTTTAACACACACAAGCATATAGCCAGAAAAAAATATTTAATTTTTTTTTAACTAAATACAAAAATATAACCATTTTTTTTAACTAAACACACAAAAATTTAATGATTTTTTTTAACTAAACACACAAAAACATAAGAAAACCAAAAACTTAAAGTTTTTCCCACCTCTAAACCTAAAATCGACATTTTCTTTAATGTCTTGAAGCATAATTAAGAATGTAAGGGGACGTGGAAGAAAATAACACAGGAATTTCTCGATTTTTTTTTATTGAATATGGAAGGTACTATGGGTAACGACTAGACAATTTTCTTCATCATGCTTTTCCCTTGGCCTATGTTGGTTTCAATGTTCTACAACGTCATGTTCCTGCATATGACGATCAAATAAAACATTAGAGATCAAATAACTTAGAACATGTGTTAATTATCCCAAACAATCGAGATAACCAACATTAAATTTAAGGGCCTAAATGGAAACATGATAGGATGATGATACCGTATAAATTTAAATATGCCTAGATCTGATGCAAACTAATAATCAAAACAAATATATATGCAATGCGATACAGAAAGCAAAATAAATAAAGCGTAAGGAAATTAAGTTGCTTCTCAATAAGTGGTTAATTTATCGTCTCTAGTTAGACTTTGTTGTTTTGGCTATTCATGGTGGCTTGAAAATGGAATGTTCAGCTTTGCATTTTATGTACTGATTGCATTTCGTTCGAAAGTCTTTCATCCTTCGCAAAATTAAGTTTACATTGGCTTGCCTTTGTAGCTCTCCTAAGAATCAACTCATTGACAATCCTCAAAGTATGAGGTTGCTTGATTAAATTCTCCATGGTGAAGCTCTGTTGCTTATCCTCAACCCTCATGATTATCTTATTAGTATTAAAATCCAGCAAAGCTTAGCTTGTAGACAAAAATGATCTTCTCGAGATTATTGGCATTTGATATGCCTCTTCTATGTCGAGGATGATGAAGTCAACTAGAAAAATAAATTCCCCTGCCTTGATAAGCATGTTTTCAACTTTTTTGGAGGGTGTTCAGTGATCTGTTCGTCAGTTAAAAGATGATAGAAGTAGTCTTAGGATCTCCCAATCCTAATTTCCTGTAAAGAGGTAAGGGAGTTAATTTAATACTTGCTTCTGAATCAATTAAATAAATAATATCACATAAATTTTCTATAGAGAAAGGTAGAGTGAAATTTCCTGGATCTTTAAGTTTGGAAGGGATCTTGTGCAGAATGGTAGCGTTACATTCTTTAGATAAAGCTATTGTTCCAACTTCTAGCAGATTTTTATTCTAAGTAAACATCTCCTTCAAAAACTTAACATGGCTTGGAATTAGTAGAATGACGTCAATAAAAGGAATGTTGATGTGAAGTCATCCAAGGGCACTAAGAACTTCTTAAATTGTTTGTCCAGTTTATTGTTTTGCAACCTTTGAGGGAATAGAACTAAAGGCGTGCATTTATTGGCGAGAACAGTTGCCTTGACCTGTGGATTGTGTGATTGTTCTTCTTGATTAACATTTGATGGTTTTTCAGATCAACCCACTTGTTCTTCTCCCGTGGTAGATGCTTGATTCTCTTCGGCCCCCCTTTTCTTCACTGTGATTTCTAGTAGTTGAACTCCGCTTCTCGTTGTGATAGCTTAGACTCGATCCTTTTTAGGTTGTCTTTGAAGCCTTTGGGGAAATGGAATAGGCTATACATAAGTTGGAACAGATGTAGCAGGCTTGATTGATGGTGTCTCAATAATTGCATAATTCATAGCTTCAATTGCTAATACATGCTTTTGTGGATTCTTCTCTGTGTCACCAGGCAAAGCACCTTGTCACATGTTGGCTAATGCAGCTGCTATTTGTCCCACTCGATTCTCTAAGCTATGTATAGTAGCTTGCTGATTCTGTATCATCGTCTCAGCCTTGGTGATGTACTTGACAATTAGATCGTCTAAGGATTGCCTATTTTCTTCTTGTTGGTAAATCACTGGTGAATTGCCCCTCATCTTATTTACTTGATCCGAATTATCCACCCACGCATAGTTGGGATGCTTGTTCAAACTCGGATGGTAGTTGTTTATGTAAGGTCCATTTTGCCTCTGATAGTTTTATGTATAACTGACCACTACTGGCTGACTTATATGAGTAAAAACCATAGGGTAGCTTGCAGTGATGTGATTTGCCCCACAACCTACAAAAATCGGAGCTAGAGTTTGTAGTATATTCGCAGAAAGAGTCAAAGTGTCAAGATTTCTAGTTATTGCTTCCATTTGTGCTGTTGAAGCTGTCATTGTATCCACATTATATATACTAGCTATTTTCCTCTGGACTTTCCTGTCGCTCGGTCATATCGATTGATTTTCTGCTATTCTCTCATACAGCTCATAAGCATCGTCTACATTTATAGTCATTATCGATCCTCTCGCTGAGGTATCAACCATATTCTTGAATTTTTGGAGTATTCCATAGCATAAGATGTATACTTGCGTTTGTTTAGAAATGTCAAGATTGGGGTACTTCCTGAGTAAGATATTATATCTTTTCCATGCCTTTGGATAGCTCTCGAGGTCTTTCTGCTTAAAAGTGAGGATTTCATTCTGGATTTGATACTCGAGTTGGCGGGAAAAACTTCATGGTAAATTTTTGAATCATGCATTCTACAATACAATGCTCCAAGGAGGTTATGACATCATCCATATTTCGCGCCCTCCTTCAAAGTGTGAGGAAATAGACGCATTCGAAATGCATCCCTTAATATCCCCTCATGGCTAATTACGTCACACAGCATGATAACAACTTGAATGTGTAGATGTGAATTTTTCGTTTATAACATCTTGTTGGATGTGGAAGTTAGCTTATCCAAATGGCAGAGAGATGATCAAAGGCTGAATTGGTGCTGGCAGAGGATTCACATAATTCCCAACCAATGTAGGTTGAGTCGGAGGTGGTTGTTGAATTGAAAGTGCTGCATTCTACAGTACATCCTGAATCTAAATTTGATTCTCAATCATTACCCTCACTTGTCTCTGCTCTTTTCTTTGCTGTCTGAAAGTTCTTTCAATTTCGGGATTTATCAGAGAGGCTCAATCTCATCAGAATTTCGCATAAATTGTGATTTTCTGAAAAGAGTAAAACGAGAAACTTAGATTGTTCAATAAATAACCCAAAACAAAGAAAGAGAAGAAAAAACAAAGAAAAAAACTTCAAATCTAAAGAAAAAAATTAGTAAACTCAAATTAAATAAATTGTTCCCTGAAATGACGCCAAAAACTTGTTCGTGCAAAACTCACAAGCATACATAATCGTCGACAAGTAATATATTTGATGAGTTGAGAGTATCATCCCATTAGTAATAAAATTTAATAAAGTGTACTAGTGTTGAATTTGATTAAAAGTAAACAAACAAAAGTGATTTGTGATTTTTAATTAATCTAACTTAATCTACAAAAACTTGTAAAATGAGAATTTAATGTGTATGGGATGATTGTATTGGATTACGAATCCATCTATCATTATCTATTCAAATTCACAATTTTGTAGCTAGTTTCGTTCTTGTATTCTTAATAATTGATAATTCTATTGTAATTAATTTTCTTTTTCAAGACAAATTAAATTTATCCTATTCACGATCCGAATTTATTCCTAATCCAAATTTGAATTAATAGAACGCATTCAATTTCACAATTATCTCAAATATTGCACACATGATAAACGTTGTTTCTAAAATTTATTGCACGTGTGTTAATCAAGCAATGTTCTAGATTTATTGTGGGTCTCCCAGCACTATAACAAACAATCATATGTTCGATTGGTGATCAAGGAATCAAATAATAAAATTAGGCAAGCAAGATTAATCAATAATTGCAAGAATTTAACTAAGCTACTTTTCTTGAATTAAAAATAAATAATAAACGAGTTCATCTTCATCCAATACACGAGAAGAATTAGCCTACCATAATTTCAAAATTAAACGCATAAGAATGGGAAGATATCATCAATAATCAGCGGAACTCCAAGCAAAATGTTTAACTCCCAAAAAAGGATCTCCAATTAGCAGCCACCCAATTGTGTCTGTATTTTCCCAATTCCAGCTACCCTTGAATGTTTTATATCCGCCGTTTTTTCCTCCAAAGCAGCTGCCCAATTGACTCAGAAAGCAACTTAAATTCTCCACTCTCTTCCTTTAGGCGCAAACTACTGTATATCTATATAGATAATTAAACTGGCAGCCCTTTTCCTTGTGTGGATTTTTGTGTATATATTCTTTTTTTTTTTTCTCCCCAATATATTTTTTTTTTTTTTTTTTTTTTTTTTTTTTATCTAGAAAACAATAGCCAATAGATCGTAAGATGTCTATTTTAGCTAATGATTCAACCAACGGTATGGCCCCATCATATAAAAGTTCTAAAATCCATTGAGAAATATCTCAAAAGACTTCAGCTTTTTTCAAAAAGTCGATTTGACACTTTATTCTCTTTCATTTGGGCGTTCTCTACTTCCACTTCAAGTGTAAGTAGTGTAATATCATGCAATTCAAGAGTAAATTATTTGAAAGCTCCTCCTTGGAGCCAATCCTTTGTTTGCTAGTCACACGTGCGCGATAATATTTTTTTTTTTTTTGATAACCCAGGAACCCGCAGCCGCTACTAGCGACCAGTGCGCACTAGGTAAACCTGGGGGCTGGCACGAGACCCGCAATCGATTTCTTTCTCTCCCAGGCAGCCATCTTTTATGTATATAAATTCCTCTTCTTGGCTTCATTTTCAATGTATCTGAATTCCCCTCTTTTATTTAACCTCAAGCCACCAATTTGTATTATTTCATGAAGAGTCCCATTCCAAACACAATTTCCATATTCTAGCCGCCAAGTATATTGTCTTTAAATTAGGAATTCAATTGTTATTGAATTTCCTTCCAATAATAATTCTATGGGTCCGTTTGATTGTAAAGATGAAATTGAATTGAAAACGAATTTTAGAGAATTAAATTGCCTAAAAATTGTTTTCCTGAGAATTGTAAATTATCCTGTTTGATAGGTATAATTTTTCACGTGGAAAATATTGAAATAAAAGTATTTTTGATGTTTGTTTGACTTTGTTTTATATAAAAATTGTCAACTAAAGGTATATATTTTACTGGTATTGGAGATGAAATTTATTTTCATTGCAAAAAAAAAAAAATCAAGAAAATCATCTATCTTTTGGGTGCGTTTGGCTTTATTTTATTGAAAATTGTCAATTAAAGGGAAATATTTTTTTACAATAATTCTTAGAATTTGTTTCTATTGCGAAAAAGAAAAAAAAAAGTTGGAATTCGAAAAACCACCATACCAATGGAAATTCATTTTCCCCCAAAAGCAAGAAAATATGCACGTGTGGGAGCACAAGCAAGAAGAGGAATTGCCTACAAAATTAGTCTATCAAACACCCAAAAATGTTGAAGTTGGAAAATGATTTCCATTTTCCATGGAAAAGAATTCCTATCAAACATGGCCTAAGTTGATTCCATTAATGCCATATTTTTCTTTTTTCTTGAAGGCCTCAATCTTTCAAAATAATAAAATCTAGTCCTTGAATCCGTTTATTTGTGCAATCCATGTCTTCTTTAATTTAATTCAAGTCCTTGAATTTTCAAGGTATAGAATTTGATCTCCAAACTGTCTATCCAATAGCTAATTTATCATTCTTTCCTTTTCAATTGTTTCAAAATGGGTTAAACACTGAAACAAATAAAAATTAACCCAAATTAAGTAATATTCAATAATTTGACGACATAAAAATTTAATAATATTACTTAAATAATTAGGATAAACATAAACTATTTTTTTTTATTTAATTAGGATTTTTGATTAAACTAAAACTGAAATAAATTTTATTTAGTTAAATTGAAATCCAATTTAAGTAAGAAACTTATTCTTATCAAATTCTTATCTAATTTGTGGTGGTACATGTCTGTTATACTTCAATTGAATAACAACTCACCCTTAAATATTTTTCCACTAGAAAAACTGGAAATACTGCATGTCGTTCCAGTATATCACTGTAAAAGAAAAGAAAGAGCCAAGACAAAGAGAGAATGAAGCATAGAAAAATAGTTTTTATGTGTATTATTTTACAATCTTTCAATAACCAATGTAAGATATTTATGTGCAAATAGTTTGTTTCTATCTACCTTTATGTATTTATTAATTTATACATGAATTGTCAATTGACCTTCAAGTTTGACTTAACGAAATGTGAATTCTATTTGGTTCATTATAACGAAATGTGAAATATTTCGAGGTCAAAATATTATTGTTGGATATTTCGCTTGGTCATCGATATACTCCATAAGAACGTGGTATGAAGTGTATTTTATTTTTTTATAATTATCTATAAAAGCTACATATATCTTATTAAGTATTTTAAATACTCACCATTACAATAATTTTATAGGTTAATTCGAGTCGATTTGGATTTGTAGTAAGATGGTGATGCGGGCTGTCAAGTGGATTGAAGAAAAATATAAATATTAAGTTTCTTGTCTTTCAAATTTATTTATTAATTTAAAGACATGTTATTTAATAAGTTAGGTAATTATGTTATTTTTTAAAAATACAATTTTCATATTTAGTTTAAATTTATGGATATTTTAGTTATTTTACTTTAAAGAAATAAACTTTTTTATTGTTCTGCATTTAACGGTAAAAAAAAAAAAAAAAGTTCTTGATAACATTCCACGATTTATAAAAAAATTAGGGTGTTACATAATTTCCTCAGCGATGAAAAATCTTCCTTTATGTGCAAAATGTAAAAGGTTGATGCAATAAATGAATGAGTTTTTATCAATTTTCCTTTTTGCGTAATACATCACTTCTCAGCCCTTGGAGCAAAAGCTTGCGGTGAGAGGCTTACTGTGGCAATTTTTGGTTGTTTGTTCTGTCAAAGCTCGATCATTTAACTTGTCATTAACGGTCATCCGGTGCATATTTGGCTAAGCTCAATAGTTTTGTTGAAGGCACTTAAAGCTCTATTGTCTATATATATATATATATATATATATATATATATATAGTCCTCCGGGGCATAGTCAAGTGGTGCAAAGGACATGAGTGATGTTATCTCATGTTTTACTGGCAGTCGCAGTGTGGTGGTTTGATTCCTGAAACATGGAATTGGACTCCTTGTAGGCGCAGTGTATAGACAGCTCTTGTTCCCTGACTTGTTGGGGCACATCCCGCGATTTATCTCCCTCACAAAGCTCTAGGGCCGAGACCGTGGGGACCCTCAAGGTTGAAGTTCAACCTTTTTTATATACACACACACACACACACACACACAAATTAAGAAAATATTTTACTTTTTTCAGATTTTCTGAAAGTACGTCTAACTATTTTAGTTGATTTATCAAAATGAAAATGAATTCGCAAAATGTCCTCGTCTCTGGCTGGTGGACGGAACCTTCCATTGAAAACTGCACACTCATTTTGACCACACACCAAATCTGAAGTCAACACACGCGGCACTGAAACGACATCGTTATTTTCATAAAGAGGCCCGCGAACGACTGCATTAACTCTTTCGTTAATTATATACTATAATAAGAAGGAAGAGAGAAAAAAGGGAAACTGTAATTTGAATTAAATCTTTGATTCACCATTTTAATTTATTATTCATTTATCTCCCTCATCGAGACTTTAATTTGATTTGGTATCCGTATTTCGCTCGAGTTCATTATTTCTATAAGCTGAGTTAGTATTTTGGGTTTTTCCCCCCGTAATTTTCTTATTTTTTGTTGTAAAATTCAAAATTGCAAAATATATTTTTGGTGCTACCTTGTATCTTTAAATTCAAAACCTGTACTTTCTTGGGAAATGGCTTCGAATTTTGATAGATGGGAAAAAGATCCCTTTTTTTCCGCTGCAGAAGAGGTTCAAGAATCTGCCGACCGGTAATGAGAATAATTTGTTATGTTTATTGTTACGGAAATATAATATGCGTTCAGCATCATTTCTTGAATTCCGATGTGGTAATGTGCGATTTTGTATGTGGGTACTGTAGTATGACGATAAAAATTGAGATTCTGCAACTTTTTTTTTTTTTTTCCAAAAGGATGGAATCTACTTACAGAACATGGATTCGTGCAAAGAAGGATAGTTCTGCTGTTTGGAATTCCAATGACCTTCATAGAGGTCTTCAAACTACGCTCGCTACTGCGAAGTGGCAGGTCAGTTATCTGTATATATGTATTCATAATTACAAACGCAAGTGTATATATGCACACACACATCCATACCCTCCAAGCATATATGGGTATTACGTATTCATTCTTTTGTTTACATGGATGTGTTCTGAGTACAGTTGCTGATGACGGTATTAATGTTTATAGTTAATCCAAGATCCGAGGGTGGAAATTCTGTTTATAGCATTATTTTAGTGTCTTGATGATTGGCATGCTTAATTAATGCAGTTGGAGGAATTTGAGCGGGCAGTGAATTTGAGTTATAGTAGTAGTATTTCAGCTGATGATGCAAAAGATAGGCACCGGGACTTCATTCATGCTATTGAGAGTCGGATTTCAGAGGTTGAAAGCTCTCTAAATGAATCTACAGTCTCACAGGGCAAGGTACCTGTGCCTTTGGTTCAATTAAATGAAGGAGAACGCAATGAGCTCGCCTTATTTCTTTGTGGACCACCACAATCTTCCACGGATAAAATTATGGCCAATGTTCATAGTATGGACCAGGGAATGGAGTACTCGGAAGAGTCTTGTAAACAGTCAATGCCTGAGTGTTTGAGGAATTCAGCTAATTTGATGGAGTGGGGTCGAGTGGAGGCTAAGGAGGAGAAGTTGCCAGGGCATCGGAGGACAGCTAGTGCCAGTGCTGACATTGGCTCCTGGAATATTGCAGTGTCTGATGGCGCTTTACTCCATAGTTCCTCTAGTGAACTACCTGGTCCCCCACCTAGAAAGATACCTAGCTTTTCAGGGTTGTTAAATACGATGGAATCATCTGTGTCAAAGTTGAAGTGCTTTAAGAATGGTTACAGGAAGTTAAACCTTACCGATCACCACCAAGAAGCTGATAATGCATTACCTCAAACTCAAAACCTGACCAGAGTGAGTATTTGATTTTCCATAAAAACTTCCAAATTTAGTCTTCATTTTTAACTATAAATTGTTTGGTTACAATATGCCGATCTTTATAAAATCTGCATTCTTTTACACAGGGCATCAATGTATGTTATGAGAAGAGTAAAAGCTGCCTTGATGGTTATGATGATTATTATGACAAGCAACTATATGGTTGGTATGGAGCCATCCAGAGACAGGTCCAGAGGTCTCAATATCAAATGCAATATAGTCGACCTGTTCAAGTTGCCTTGTCCACTATTCTCCTTCTTTGCTTGATTGGTGAGCCTCATAATTGATGTTTTCTTTTCTGCTTCTATAGATATTTATCATTTCTACGATTTCTCAAGGAATAAATTCTGAATTGAGCCAAGTTTGTGGTCTGGTGATGGTTGCCACTTTTCTTGCTATTGATTTCAAAGGACCCCAGCAGTTGATCACCAATATATATAAATATATATTTTTTACGGTCTGGGATCCCCTCTTCATAAATTTGACCACTTTTTGTTGCAACAAGAATGGATATTGTTGTTATGTCATGTGTGGTCTTATATTTATGTCATTGAATTATAAGCTGGACTTCTTGAGAATTTTCTGGTACATGCCTGTGACATATCCGCTTGATGATGAATCTTGCAGATGCTCAAGCTTTACATGTCTGTTGATGGACTTGTTCGTACTCTAATTTCACTGCTACTACAGCATTATTTATATTTTGATTTACAATGTAGCTATATTTGTATTTTTTTCCTGGTTGTCTGTAGCTTTTCTTGACGGAGGAGGTCTCTGTGGCTTATCCATGGAGAAGTATTGAAATATGCATAAAAATAAAAAATGAATCTGTATTTCTGGTTTATTTTCGTGCTTGCAAAACCCTACATTTGGTTCACAACTGGTCTGGAAACTTTATGTTGTAGACATTTAAATAACTATGTCTAATGGCTAGCAAATAGCTATGCAGTTCCATGTGGCTTAGTATTATGACCATTTTTCTTTTGTTGCCTGAATTTGTCAAGAGATATTGAGGTGTAGTGTTTAAGCATTGTGCGTGCCCAACCATTTTACATATCATGAGCTAGGGTGTAAATATTGTTAAAATTTTAGAAAATTGTGGAAAGTGAAGTGAAATATAAAATTTAAATTTCTGCAAAATCTGCAACTGACACCATCTACAACATGACAGTTTATATAATAATAGCTGTCTTAACAACAATGAGCAGGAACAATTTCAAATTTTCTTTAGTGTTAGACTAGCAACTGATAATAAAATATTCTTTTAAGTGGGAAGCTAAAATAATTGATGTACTTGAAGTAGCATAAGACTTGTTTTCTATCAAAGATAAGGACAGTAAATAATCTTTTTTAATCTTGAACATAATATTCACAGTAACATATTTCATACAAAAAGAAGTAAAAAGAAAGGAAGTAGAAAATTTAGCTGAGAGATGCTTGGAACCCTTAGATATGGGCAAGGAAAGTATACCCTAGTTAATGGTGTTGCATGTGACCGAGGTATGCGTGTAGATTTGTATCTCCCTGAAAAGGAGGTGATCCAGCCGCACCTTCCAGTACAGCTACCTTGTTATGACTTCACTCCAGTCACTAGCCCTGCCTTCGACATCCCGCTATCTTGGAAGAAAAGATATAATGGAAAAAGAAGAATTTTCATATGATGTTCTTCTAGGTTTTTGCCTGGAAACTTGTGGGCAAACTCCAATGCATTTATCTTGTATGCCTTGGGGCACTTTGGACTCAGCATTCCCAAGGACGTTGCCCAAAAGAGCCTTTCAAGAGACTAACAGTTTCCCATTGTTAATAGGGATCACATGGTTGTTGTAAGTGCATGGAAAACACACTGAGGGATGCTTCTCTATAATCTAAGTGAAATGTCACTTTGAGAATTAGGACTGCTTTGAAGCACATGGGATGACTATCTGTCACGGGCCTAATTTCGTCACTCTCGAATTATGCTTGCACCTTGCAGCCTTATCGCTTCACAACTCCCGTTCCTATGAGATATTGTTAAGTCAGCTTTAAACCCCACAATAATTTAACTAATGAGGTTAAATTATGTCTTTGAGCAGAGAAGGTGGATAGGATATTATGGGAAAAAGAGAACACGCATAAATATGAGAAAACTTCTTTGTATAAATGTAAGAGAATTATTTATAAACTCTAAAATATTTTCTAACCTTACTTTACTCCCATTCCATCCATGAGAATTTTCTCTCAACTCCTCATTCTTAGGATTTTACAAATGACTAAGCACCTCTATTTATATGCAAACTCTTGCTAGGCAAGTTGGTGTCAATGGTTAGGATTAATCATGATTCTACGGTCTTGATTGGTTGCAAGTTGTCATCCACCTCCTTAGACCATAGGGTAGCTAAATTAGAATTTGCTACTTTGCAAGTTGCATGTTTCTACACTTGCAAGTTGTCATGCTACAAGTTGAATGTCCCTTTCCAACTTTATTCTAGTAGGCATGTCCCTTTCTATGCAAGTGGACAATAGCTACATTCATATGCAAGTGGACATGTCCTTATCATAATGGTCAAGTTGAATTTTGCTTCCTCCATCAAACTTGTAGTAGTCAATTTGGACTTGGCTTCCCTATGCAAGTTGCACAAGTTGTCACCCACTTGCGTCCAAAACCACTGGCCGTAGTCAACGGTATTTCTCTCCCTCACGATAGTGGTTTTCACCTTAGAAAAGCTTGATTTCCATCCCTACATCCCCTACCGACGTTTTCCTAGCCTGCATCCTGCCTGCATAGCCTGACTACATTTGCTGCCTATGTTCTGTCTGCACAATCCTCTTGTGTTATTGCCTGTGTCCTTACCACAGTGCCTGTGTTCTCCCATCCTGCGTCCTCTATTGTATGTAGTTCCGTCGTACCGTAGCACACTACCTGCGTTACCCGATTTCCCCAGCTGCAACTTGGATGTATCAGTTACGACCTTGGGGGACTTAAGTCACTCTCTCACCAAATTAGGCGACACCTTCATTACCATGTTCCATCGAAGGTTAGACCTAATTTGCCATAGGTCTACCTCATTTCGCCAACGTGTGCCACGACATTCCTACATCATGTCAAACCTAATGTTACTCCCTTGCCGTCCGTGACATATTTCTTCTTTTATTTTCTCTCTCTTTTCTTTTTAAAATTCAATCCAGCAAGATTTTAGAGTGTTTATTGATATTGATATTGATGAGTGGGCCGAACTCCAAGTAATGGATGTCAAGAAAGAAAAACTTACTTCCATGGAATTTTTTTTTTTGAATTGGGCCAAGTTTGTATTCTGGTAATGGTCGACAGTTTTATTTCTATTCAGTTCAAAGTGCCTCTGCTGTTGAGGGTATCTGTTTAGTATAAGAATAATGTGGTCAATTGAGTTTGACCCCCCCCTTTTTTGAATTCCAATATATGGTCTGGGACCTCTTCCTAAGTTTTACTACTTTTTGTTTCAACAAGAACGGATATTTTTTTATGTAATGTCTGATTTCTTCCAGTATTTAGGCTAGATAGTTGAAGTTGTAGACATTCAAATCACCATGGAAAGTGGCTGGCAAGTAGCTAAGCAGTTCCATGTGGTTTAGTAACTTGTACTTCTTTGCTGACATTGGCTGAATTTGTCAAGAGATACTGAGGTGCAGTGTTTTAAGATGCAAAGGTGTGCGATGAACTGTTTTACATATACTACTTCAGTATAGAAGATTGTGTAAAATAAACTGCAATAGAATAAATAATTAATACTAAATATACGAATTTGACAGCATATAATTAATATTTGTTTTACCAAAAATGAGTACGACTTAAATTTTAAGAAATTTCTGGTGGGACACTAATTATGAAGACTTGAAGTAGCATAACTAGTGTACTCTGGTCATTTGTAGTGTGTCTGATTGAGGAATCCCTACATTCGTATATATGGAAGAAAAGAAAAATGAGGGGAAAAGGATGTTTTCGTATGATGTTCTTCTAGGCAATGCCTGGAAACTTCTGGACCATATTGCAGGCATTATGTTGTAAGCTTTGAGCTACTTTGGACTCTGCACACTTGACGGTTTGACCAGAAGAGCCTTTTACGACACTGACTATGACCAACTGTATAGTAGATGACATGGTCGTTGTATGAGTAAGGAAAAGACAGTATGATGGATATTTCTCTGTAATCTAAGTGAAACTCACTTGGATAGTCAGGGCTGTTTCAAAGCACTCTGAATGTATATAGTTTTACTTCTTGCTACGGTTCTTTCGAATGTAAGGACCGCGATTTTCTTTCTCTTTTGCCTCTTCCGGGGCTTATGATCTGGCAACATGTCTTCTTTTGAATGGTGAAGTAGCTATGTCTGCCTTTGTCATGCACCTAAACTATCGAGCTTTAATAGGTTCCTTCTTCTTAAGGGTTCTCCCGACTTGCACCCAAATTCATTTGGAAATTCTCTGTAGACGATTTCTCCTTACTATGTTACAAATATAGAATTTCTGACCTTTCTTCTTATGAAAGAATACATAGAATCAAATCACTTATTTTTTATACGGTCAAAGTTGTGGTTTGGATGCAGCTATCTCAGATGTTGATGCTGCTGATATTGGACAATTTAGGTGTCAACTTACTATTATTTGTTCTATTGTAACATCATTTGCCTTATTTTCAGTTTTTCATTATCATAGATTTAGGATATTATAAGCTCAAAAGAGTAAAATCATGGTTTTAATAAGTTACCAGCCAAATAACTTCTGTAGGTATTATTAGCCTCTGGAAAATACTTTCAAATGCCAATTGATCCTTTATTTTAATAATATTGAGCATTGAATACGCTGTTGCGTTGAATTGGATGATGTTTGAGTTTATGGATTTCTAGAAAAGAAGAGTTCTATAAAAGTTAAATTAAAATTACAGAATTGGTGTCAAGATGGTACTCATTGCAATGAATCAGGGAATGGCATTGCACATGTCAATCCTGTTCATGGCCTCGAATGATAAGTTGATGATGAATCAATTTTTGCCACCAATTTTCTTGAAATTTTGGATGAAATTTTTTGACCATTTTGATAATCCAACAGACCATTACTAAATGGCATCAAAGAATTCATCAACCATGCATGCATGAGTGTACGCATGTAGGTACGTTGGTATGCACTTACGCACATGCATGCATGTCTGTCAGTCGGTATGTATGTATGTCCAATGCTTTTTGCCCTTTCTAAGCTTTGATAAACAGGAGATTAATGGCTATGAATAACCTAATTTCTAGATGCAACATTCTTTTGATATTACTGTAGTCAATGACAAGTGAGAATGCTATATAACGCCAAGTTGCAAATCTATATTTTTAATTGTCGCCTCAAGAAAAAAAAANAAAAAAAAATCAATGGAATGTTTGTCTACATCTATTCTCACTGTATATCTAGGGGACTTGAGGAAGAAAGAGGTTGGACTATAGATGTATGGAAATGGAGAAAACATACACGAGATACTTTTTACAGTTTGCTCTTTCTTTACTGGCCATTTGTCCTTTATTCTCGCCACTTTAACTATAGAGCTTAGTTAAGTTATATGTTCATGTACACGGATAACAAACTAGATCACTCTTCCCAATGCTACATTTCTTCTCCTTTAGCAGTGGAGACATTATCAACACAAGAAAACATCTTATTTTAATTTTGGATGTCCATGCATCTATGAAATTGTGAAACCTATTTATCAAACAGGATGAGTGAGAGCATAAATGATTAGCTTTTTCAGGTAAAAGGGCACAAGGCCATCAATAAAACTAGGTTTAATTTTTTATTGATTAAAATATTAGTATAGAGACTTATAGAATATTGTTTAACAGCAGGAATATGATGAAAAGTGATAACAATATTATTGCACATTTGTTCTCAGTAATGGTACTCGTTTTTTTAACTTGCTGTCTCTGGTTCATGGCTAACCTGCATAATGTCTAGTGCCATTACACCTGACTTTTAATCAGGTGCAGACTGTCAGTGATGGAGATCCTAGTGGATATTATGTCAAAGACGAGATAATATTAGGCTGTTATTTTGGGAAAAGAAATGAGGATTTATTTTGAGGAATTTCCATATATTTTATTTATACTCTTCCCTTAATAGTCAGGTTCAAGATAAGAAAGTTTTCATATTGTTAGTTTGGTAATTTTCCATTTGGAGTTTTTTAACTTCTAAGCATAAAAAGGCATTGAATTTTTATATAGGTAGACTATTGATTATTGAGATATTGAATGTCCGTTTCCAGTACTTATAGTTATACCTACTCGTCTCTTTTCTCTTTCCCCGTCTCTTCTTTTCTCTTTTGTGTTTTTATACTGTGCTGTGATCAATCTTCATAGAAATAGTCGTCGTGGTCCCTTCCATTCATGTATGAACATGAAATTGTGGTATAATAAAGTTACTGTGAGGGAAAGGGCAATTTCTCACAAACCCCACCAAAAAATAAAAAAAATAATAAAAAATAAAAGAAAAATAAATAAATAAAACTCACATTCCTAAAAGAAATAAGATATATATGAATTAGGGGACATAGGTGCAGATGAAAATATTGAGTGATTTATGTGATTCCCTATTTTTCAACTTTAAATGTAATTACAAATTCTATTTTTCAACTTTAAATGTAATTACCGATTCCATTTTTCAACTTTTTGGAATTGGTGGTTCACTTTCCAATATTAAAAAGTATAAAATTGCTACTGTACAGGTTAAATGTTGCTTCCATTGTGTATTTGTAATTCCCTATTGTAGAAGTATGTGATTCCCTGTTATGCATTTTTTAGTAAATTGCCACTAAATTTTTGTGTTGCTTAATTTGAAGCAAGCATTAGGACATTTTGAGTTCATTCATTCGTCAACATCTTATATTTTACTCGTGCATGTAAAGAAATCCTATGCTGTAACTTTCTGATAGTATTAGATTAGACTGCATGATCTGGAATTCATTAGC
>NC_036254.1:9385913-9418968 GCF_002742605.1 Olea europaea var. sylvestris | reverse complement strand
GATTATATATAAGCTTTAAAATCAGTTATCCCACTGAACGGTTAAAGTACATGTTCCAATGATTAGTGCCAAAGTCCCTTGGAAGTATGAAGAAGAGAATTTTGTTTCAATTGAATTTAACCAGATACTTCATTTATCTGTTGACCCACTCAGTATCAACATTTTGATTCAATAGTTAAGATGATGTGACGAATAATATGAGGGGTGACAGAGGATTGTAAGTCTAAATCTCACGCAGGCTGTCATCCTGGATTATCTTGGCTTTTACGTACATCATGATAATTAAATTGCTTTGTACATTAGGCCATTTCCAGTGGGAGTTAGTTATGATAGAAAGTGGATGGTCGTCGTCTATAAGCTTAAACTATTAGAGACTGAAAAAAAGTATTGATTGCAGTTTAGCTACGACATGCGACCTCACGTGCAGGGTGGATCATTTTCCATCAACACATGAAAATTTAACAAATGGCTGGCGAAGAAACTTGAAACTAGGTCCTTTGTCTGCTTTTGATACCGCGGCAAACCATCTCAACTACCGTATCAATAATAAAGCAATCATGTGATGGCAAATAGGAGACATGAAATAAAAAGTGTAGTGATTCCTTTCAGATTATTGAAGGATCTACTGGAAGTAATTTATTCAAATCGATGAACCTCTTAGAGCTGTAAAATGAAATTTTAGGCAAACCTTAACATTTGAAGGTTTGTAGGATCCTTTTGAGGGGAAAAAATTAAAGAGTGAACTGCTAGGTTATAAAATTTCATGAGATGGAGAGAAGGAGAGACGGTAAAAACAGCCAATGAAAAAAGAAGAGCACAGTTTAAACTGAAGTGACCTTGAACAGAAATGCTAAAATGGCGAAAGACATGATATTAGCAAGGAAACCATTAATACAGTCCTTTGTCTAAAGTACATAAATTCTAAAGATTTTCAGTTTAAAAACAGGTCTACCTGTCAAATTCATCAAAACTCTTAAGTTATGATTTGTCAATATAGTGAAGTATCATGATTTTTTTTAACCTCTTGCTTTAGTATTGCCCTAAAATGATGTCTAATGAAATATAATTGTAGAACAAATCAAGCAATATTGAACTGCTATGGAAATATGTGAGCACTGAAATATCGAATGCCTCCCTCCCCGTATTTGTTAGAATTCTAGCAGTCAATTACAACTACTTCATACTTCTATAAGAATCAAAGTAACATAGTCCAACATTAGCAAAATTTTCTGCACCTAAAATACCTTCAAATCTATACGATTGAATGAATAACAAGAATCTAAGCATTTATCCAAAGATCTTGTCATTTCTAGTTTAATATTCCAATCATAGATTCCTAAAAGTGGAATGATTTGTAAGTGTTATGCCCTAGGTCGTCGTTTATTAAAATTTGATTAAATAATATTAAAAATTATTCAATATATATGTAAATGCACTAAAACATAAAAATTATATACATATGAAGATTTTAGTTTAATACAACCCAAAATAAGGTTGTTTCTTAAGTGAACAAGAGTTGCAACTTCAATATCTTCTTATTTCATTCCAAAGTTCAACAGTTAGTCTCCAGATTTTTCCAATCCTAAAAGCATTAGATGAGGAAGTCATTCCATTTATGTTCTTCAAGTTTCACGGCAAAGGCAAATCTAAGAATGCCTTGAACAAAACCAGAGCAAATTAGAACTGATAAAGAGAATTGATTGTTCTTTTACTTCTCAAACTTCCAATTGGAGCTCCTCCTAGCCAGATTCCTTTCCATCAGCACATCTGCGTTGCAAAATCAACAATTGGCAAGTTCACAACCTACTGCTTTATCTACGCATTCATTATTCAGTCACGACAATTTTCAGAAGGAAAACAGGTATCAACAACATAAACACCAAAACTACAATATTAGACAGCCACCAAAATTTCTCATGAAAATTTCAACTAAACATTAAATTACTAAACATAATGCACACCAACAGTAGAAATATCTACCGACCAATTGATAACAATAATAATTTTTAATACGAACTCTAGGGTTTCTGGGATTAGCTTAACAAGGATGGTAACAATGCGGAAACGAAAAATTCACCCCGTGAGCGAGACATTGAGGCTGAGAAATGGATTCATATATGCCCTTCCATTGATAAAAAATCACCACTCCCATTAATATGCTCCCCCAGTGCCGCACCCAGTGGACGCTCCTGCACACATAAACATAAATACACACACATATAGATACATAGAAACATAAATACGTACATGATTTCATAATTGAGAGGACCTGAGCTAGAACGCTGATCACGGCATGAAATGGCTCCTTCAACCTCCGGCAGTTCCAGCAAATCCAGCTAGGGTGGCCACCCTAGCTTGCCACCAGCTAGATCCCCACGGTTGCTTCACCCTAACTTGCCACCATCTAGATCCCCACTTTTGTGAAGCAAGTTAAATGAATTACGATAACACTTAGATAAATGAGGTAAGTAGTTCGTCTCACAAGTTTAAGTATGATAACGCTTAAATAAATGCATTGATATTTTGTTATAGAACAAAATATTGGAGATCTACTAGAAGATTTCCTACGGATAATTATTTGAGTATAAGTGATTAATCTCTAATATTCAGTAATTGAATTTGTCCTTTAACTTGAGGTCATCATAGTGCCTCATATGAGTACAATTATATTTTGACGGTGTTGAATGTTGCTTTGCTAAGGGCCGTTAATACGGTATCGCTTGGATATGTCAAGAATCGTATGAAAGTTGTGAGTGACCAATAGATGATTCGTCACTTTTAGATAGTACGATATTATGATCCACAATTCATTCAATTAAGTTAATAACGAAATTCTTGATCAATGTGTACTTAGAAGTTGAAAAGAAGTTTTCGACTTACATTGACTTAATAGAGGAATGAAAGATTTGATCGATAATTGGGATTGACACAATTCCATATCTCGTAATTGATTTGATCATATAGACGAATGAATTATAATTTTACGTCAAATGAATGAGTTTGATTTTGTTGTGCCATGTAACATTTTTCGTCATATATATTGCTCAAACATACTGCTAAATGTCAATTTGAGACGGTGAACGTGAGTTGGTTATAAAATAAATGGCGTTTTAATTTATCGATTTTGATTATATCAAAATAATAATTTCTATCTAAACGCAAAACAGATCAAGGTTGCTGAAACAAAGTAAAAATAAAGGAGTTTGGAGATCTTAAAAAATATATATAACTTTTGTCACAATTTCTATCAAAATACAAAGTAGATTCGTGATAAGAATTGAAATCTATTCTATTTTCGTTGTGCATGATAAGTAAATTCCCAAGATGATCATTGTGAGTTCAATCCAATTAAACCAAATCCTTGCTTAATTTGATTATTTTTTGCAAGGAACTGAAGAATTTACAACAATTGCGCTACTTGTTTGCAATATTCTTGGCAGTTGCAGGCTTCACTCAGTTTCGTAAACTACGTGAATGCCTTTTCTGCTTTTTTTTTTATTATTATTATTTTTTTTCCTTCCATTAATACGTAACTTTAGGGACTGGAGGAAAAGAAGACACCAGTTGAACATTTGGGCTTCGCAATCTGGTTAGGTCCCAATTTGAATATCTAAATAACTACAGTTAAAATGTGCTAGAATCAAAATCTCAATTTTTAAAAAATCGATCGGGAGTTCACAATTGTCACAAGCAAACATATTAATAACAAGACTAGTACTTGTTATGCAATTCTTCCCAAGCCTGATTGTCTAATCATACCATTCTATTATATTGACAATTTCTAAAAACTGTTCATACTATGATCATAGTATGAGGGTGGTTGGACAAGTCGGCCCCCATCGTCTATTCATTCGTCGGTTCTATGTGATCCATCGAATATTTCTTTCACCAATGAGATGAAAGTCTCATATATGGTTTTGAGAGGGAGATTTTCACCTATCTCAATAAGTATATGATTGGTTTGAAGAATGTCACCATATTCAAATAGGATTAGTTTTTCCTTAACAAATAAGTGCTTGGACCGAAGAGATTGTTGGAGAGGTGACAAAACCTTATAATAATTATAATTAAGAATTGTAATTATTATTAATTAATTTAAGAAATGGTTGATATATTCAAGATAATTACGTATTTACAAAATACTGTCATAACTATAATAGATTTTTTAATTTAAGTTTTCTAATTCGAAGTAAATATAATCCATATTTGTTAATTAGATTTTTTAATTTATTTTATAACCTCAGAACTAACAATTAATATGTCCAAAATAATTTGCTTTCTTCAAATTGAAATTGTTTGTGATTATAATCTTGTTGTGTGTTATGATTTGTTAATGAAAATAATAAAGTAAACTTGTAAACACATAGCATTGACAATTGGAGCTAGTATCCCACATTTAAAGATTACCGAAACATTGAAAAAAAAAAAGAAGTATTCTTTAAAAAGGAGTTAAAGGAGAATCGTTTGTATAAAAAGTTGTGCTTTCTATTCCAATGGGTGGCCTATCAAAGATAGTTAAATTTTTTCTGAAAGATGAATTTATATTACCCTGAAAAAATCAGAAAAATTGTGGCCATTTTTATTTTCCAATTAATTTATAGGTAATAGACTGGATTAGAGTTCGGTTCACCTTTTTTTCGATTGAACCGACTGGTCCGATCAGATTTTTATGACATTGCAAAATCTCATCAACTAAATAAAAAGAAAAATTTCCTCAAAGTGAAAATTTTCCTCACATTCTTTTTCACACCTCATTAATGTGTAAAAGATTGGGTAGATGATAATATAGCATTTTCCAAATAAATAGTGCCAAACAATTGAAGTTGTTACATTTTTGTTTTAAATTATATAGTCATTGGTAAAAGAACATTATATTCCCATAATTTTTGGTTATTATAATTATTTTATCCATTACCGCCCTAATGCTTTGTTATAAATATGGAGCTTTGATTTTCAATGAAATATATACAAGTCTATTAACTTCTTTATTCTTCTATCTTTTCTCTCTAGTCTTAGTGAAGTTGTTTATCAAATGTCTATAATTGACTGCTTATTATCAATATTTACCTTTACAACTTGAATTTGTTCATATATATAATATTTTTAACTTATGCATTTTTGATTGTGCTATTCAAGTCACAATTTCACCCCCCCCCCCTCCACAATATTATACTAAAATAGGTGTATCATCTATGTTTTTTATTGAATGTTCGAAAAAATAGGAGATTCCCAATGGAGACTTGGAATTTATGTTATTTTTATTTTACGTACCTTGAACCTTTAACAAGTGACTTATTTAATGCATATTTCACATATTGTCATTTTGATGCAATGACTTTCCAAGATTTAGAGGGACTAAACTACATCTCCAAAAATAAAGTAAAATTTCTCGAAATTTGATCTTATTTTGATCTTTGAATCAATTAATGCGAGTAAGATATTGAAAAAATCATTCACTTATAAAAAGTTGAAATCAATTACTTGATGTATCTGTTGACATAAAAAAATGACTAGGTCATATGTACCAACATAAAATACTTAAAAAAAAAAATTGATGTCCTTGTAGGGATAATCTGTTGTAGTAAATCAATCTCAAATATGTCAGAAGAGTTGTCGATCAATTAGTTCAAAAGACTCTATACCTCAAAAGAACGAAGTACAAGAGAAAAATCAGTCAAAAACTTCAGAAGAAATAATGTTAAAAAAGATTAATCAATTAAATACTGATGATTTGATTCTTCAAGAGCCACAATTGTCCTAAAATAATAAGATTTCAATAAATTATTTTTTATCTCATAAATTATGAAAACGAAATAATATTGTTATAAACACTATTTTCACTTTTAATGTGGATCTTGAAATTATACAAAATGAGGATCATGAACAATCGTCTGTTAAAGACTGTCATATAGAAATGATTAACTAAAATGGAAAGAAGCCATAAGGCGGAGTTGAATTCTTGGATCTCCAATACTATTACCAAAGTGCCAAATTTCACCAAAATTTGGTGCAAAAGCTCTTCAATGTGGAACCAAAATTTGCAACATTTTGCAAAATATGGTGCAAAGTAAAAAATGCCCCTTTTTTGATTTGCCAAAATAATTGATACAAGGTATTTACGTCATTCGTATTATTATTATTATTATTATTATTATTATTATTATTATTATTATTATTATTATTATTATTATTATTATTATTTGAATTTAAAATAAATTTTAAATGTAAAAAATAATAATTAATTAATTGATTAAAATAAGAATACAAGAAAGTTTAAAATATAACAAACACGATTATTTAAATTTAACACGAAATATATTATAACAACCACATATATACATTAATCTAATTTTATTTAAAGAAAATGATATATAAAACAAGTGAATAGATTAGTAATCTAGAGAGATTTTATCTTTTCGCAAACCTTGCTCAAGGTATTGCTCCGTCGACTCTCTTCACTCAAGAAAAACAATATATCATGGGTTATTACCTAGCTGATAGTACATACCTAAAATGGTCTACATCGTGCAAACAATTTATGAGCCATGCGGTCCCAAAAAATTTATTTGCAATGACATAAGAAGCGTGTAGAAAAATGTTGAATGTGCATTTGGTATTAATCAAAGTTTGCAATGATGAAAGGTTCGGCCAGATTTTGGGAAAAATAAGTATTACATGATATCATGAATGCATGTATAATCATGCATAATGTGATTATCGGAGACGAACGTAACGTTGATGCACTAGTTCGAGAATGGACAGAAGCGCTAAGTCTGAAAGTTGAGTTTGTTGAAGATGAAAATCATCATTTTCAAAAATTTCTTACTCATCATAGACAAATCATGGATAAAGAGGTTCACGTTGCATTTGAAATACATTAATAGATCATTTGTGGGAAGAACATACGGATTTTGAGAATTAAATTGCAATGATATTTCGACTTTGTAATATCATAATATCCAAATTCGAAATGCATTATACTATTTTTAATGGCTTGATTTAGTATTTTCATTTTTGTAGCGTTTCTACTAATTGTACTATGTTTTTTTTATATTTATTAATGAATTTAATCTTTTCCTTATTTTAACACAATTATTTATTTGGTATGTATTTGTGAAATAACTAAATTTTCAAATATATAAATTATTAAAAATAAAAAAGAGAAGAAAATGATAAAACAATGAGATGATTTTTAGTTTGGTGTAAGATTTGATATTCAATGATGCAAAACTTACCTCAAATTTTGGTGTAGGATTAGAGATTGCCTTAGAGAAAAGAAAATTGTTTGGACATGTAGTTCGAACACTCAGTAGTATAGTCCAAGTAGGATACAAGTGAGTTTTCGTAATAAAAAAAGAAAAGAAAAAAGAAATGAACATAATGAAATTACATGATACAAAGTTCAACTCGTAGCTTAAGGATCTAACAATGATCTGAAATTGATTATGAGAAAACATATTATCCTATAATGTACACCATTATTTTTAGATTCATAATTAGTTTGACTGTGTTACAAAAGTCCGACATACACTTTATAGATGTAGTAACAACCTATCTATATGGTTGATATGATAGTGACATTGACATTTAAGTCCTCGAAGAACTTAAAAGTGATAGAAACAAATGACACATGTCCGGAAACTATATTTTCAATTAAACTGCAAAGACTATTATATGGATTGATACAATATGAAAGTATGCGATATAATTGCCTTAAACAAATATTTGCAAAAGATGGGTTATAAAAATGATAATGTCTTCCCATGTGTGTTTTTATAAAGAAATAAACATTGAATTGAATATTGTGGTAATTTACGTTTATGATTTAAATTTAGTTGGAACTCTTGAAGAGTTCAACAAATTTTTAGATTATTTGAAAATGAATTTGAGACGATAGTTTTGAGAAAAAATAAAATTTTATTTTGGGTTGTAGATTGATCATTTAAAACAAAGATTATTTGTTTATCAATCTTTATATATAGAAAAGTTCTTATTATTATTATTATTTGAAATGAATAAAGTATATCCATTGGCATTGATCACTTGATAGAAAAAAAAAAAAATCTATTTTGTCTACTTAAATATTGAGAAAATGTTCTTGATCCTGAAGTACTATATCTTAGTGTAATTGAAGCATTGTACTCAACTTGACATGACATTTTTTGTAAATCTCATTGTAAGACATTACTCTATACCAACTCAAAGGCATTTAAATGGTGTTAAAACACATTTTTCCTTGCCTGATAGGTACTATTGATTTCAAATTATGTTATCCTCTAAAGTTGGAATCTTCTTTAGTGCGATATGCAAATATGGGTTATCTTTTTAATCCACATAAAGTAAATCACAAACAGGACGTGTGTTTACAACCTATGAAACAGACCTTTGCAACAAAATTTTTAAATCATTCTAAATTATTGAAATCCATGAGGCAAATAGAGAATTGATGAAACTACCCATCATATCCAAATATCATGCAATTTAACTTCAACAAAAGATAGTTCAACAATTTGTATAAAGATAGTACATTTCTTTAAAATTCTTCTATAGGCATTAATTTGTTCAAGTAATAATATGCCTGACTTAATTACAAAAGCATTACTAACATCCACATTGAAAAAAATTAGTACACGAGATAGGAACGGGTCAACTCAATGATTTATGGTGATCGACATCGAGTAAAGTTGTACTCTTTTTCTCTCACTTAGATTTTATTCCATTGGATTTTTCTAGTAAGATTTTAATGGGGACAACATTTATTTTTAATACTCAAAAAATAACTGTACTTTTGTTTTTCCTTAATTTTATTTTTTGTCCTGCTGAAGTTTTATCAAATACTATTTAAATGAGGTACATATTTATTTTTTATTGTTTAATTTAAGGATGAATGTTGTAAACTATATATTTATTGATGAATGATCATTATATCAATGTAGTCCAAGCTATTATAACTATTGTATTCATTGCAGTCCCAATTCTTCCCTGTAAATATGTGACTTTGGTTTTCAATGAAATACACACAAACTTATTGACTTATTTATTCTTCTCTCTATTCTCTATTTTATAAAAAAAATTAAATTAAATTTTCACTTCAACACTAATTTCGTACGTGCTTATCATAAAAAGAATACACTATAACAACATAAAATTAAGTTATTTTCTTGATAAATATGAAATAGGTTAAAAAAATCCATCTTGAGCCATTTCATTTTCTTCATTTTTAGATCTTCAAGACTTAAATGATCCACAACCATTACATCATAATGACATAGTGAAATTTTATAAGATGGAGCAAAATCTCTCAAAAACCTCACAACTTATTGATTTGAAAGGTCAGATACCAATAAAGAGAGAATTATTTTCGGGAAACTTCTCAAAACTCTGTATTCAATTCAAAATTCAACTAATTGCCATAATATTTATAACTCGTATTTAAAATAGTAAATAAAATTTGGATAATAATTAAACTCCAAGATAACAACTAACTTTAGATAGCGATGAAAATTAAGTATAAAATTAAATTCTATCATATTCTAATGTAGGAAAGAAGCCTAGCACGAGATTCAAAGGAAATAACATTAACAATTGAAGATTTAGAGCTCAGGATCCAAGATGAAGACCAAGAATCTTCATCAAGCTTCTTATATTATTCTATTTTCTGGCTAAATTATGTTGTTAAAAATTGGAAATAGATAAAAATAGGCAGATTCGTCAATTCAATACAATTGTCCATTTATTTATACAAATCAATCTTTTGGATAAATAGTAGAATTACTTAGAATAATTACACAAACGATCTCTTTTGAGTTACTACAATGCGAATTTAATAGAAAACTAGTACACTTGAATTAGAACTTATTTCATGTGGGACGATACTCATCTTATCATGTATTGCTTATTAACGATCATGTATGCTTGTGAGTTTTGCTCAATCAGGTCATTTTAACAAAGTAAATAAGTAACTGTAGTTTACTATTTGAAATTTCTTTATATGAAACTATCATATGCCTGTAACATGTTGAGGTAATTTAATACTTTGTCAATGGTATAATTGTAATAGAGTAGTGAATCTGAATGACGAATTTATTAATAGGTAGATGTGGTGCTTGATTTCTGTTGGAATTTGCTGATTGCTATATGTTTAGATACCGGTATCTTTTATTAGGATTTGGAGGTACGGTAAGGAACTTCAAAGCTTAATTGCTAGTGCTATGTTTAGTCACTTGTACCAATATTCTATTAATTCTGAAACTAGTTATAAAGTTTAATCGGATCTTGAGCTTTTGAATATGACACCTTTTTTGTATAAATAAAGGTGAAGCAACATTTTGATTTTAGTTAATGGTGTAATGTTTTTGTTGACCTCATTTTTTGTAAGGATGACGTAGACAACAGATGTTGGGTCTACTCGTATCCACGTGAGCAAATTTCAACACGTTTTGATTAGGGACTTGGTCAAAGGAGGTTACCATATATAGACGTGAATGATGCTCTATAACACGAAACCAAAATGTCTAGACACTAGCAGTATATTAAGAGATGATTTCATAATAATAATCAATAACCAACAATTCAACTAAAGCAAGATAATCTAAACTTCAACAGATAAGAGTGTGAAATAAGCAAGTGAGAAGACAAAGAATAGCTTTAAGTGTTAAGAGTTGCATTAGCCTTCAAATGATACAAGGAAGGGTACTTATAGTGTTTCATATGAAATGGTATCCATTTGATAAGGGAGCATGTGTTTCATCTCCTTAATTGGAGCATCCTATCTTAGGCATTAGTTTGAATTCAATAGACTATGGCGCATTTAATTCTCTTAAAGGGAACAACCACCCTACACATATGCTGACAAGACTTTGACATATCACTCATTACAAAAGTCAAACTAATCGTTCCAACAAGATATTGTGAGTTTAGGAACCTATGCTGGGGCTTCAAATTCAATCATTGGATCTCATTGCTCTGGCAAGGAACTACGTCGAAGGTCTTTGGTGGTTCGACCTCGTAGGATGCCATGTGGTGAAGCACATTTAACAAAGGTTTCGACGAGGCTCAAGATTCCAGACTTTGGCAAAAGGGTTTCGATGGTTCGGCTTTGTGGGATGCCAAGTGGCGAAGCACAATAATAGTCCGCCACATCCATGTATAGTTATTTATGTCATGTGTGGATTTCCGTCTTTGAGTGAATTTTTCCTAGTAAAAGTTTTCTTGTCATGGTTAGGTTTTTGACAACACAATAGTCCCTCAAGTCCAAGTGAAGATATTGATATCAAAGTTGGAGTTCGAAACTGAACCCGATTCTCATATATCATCCTATTTTTATATGGTAGCGAACTGTTGAAAACAACTGAAATTTATTTGGTGAGTCGAAGCAGGGTAGTGTTAAGCTGTCGAGGCTTCTTTATTTGATAGCTGAAATTTGTTTGGTAGGCTGAGTAGGGTAGTGCTGAACTACTGAGGTTCCTTTACTTGATAGTTGATTGGTAATAGTACCAATGGTTTGATTTTTGGCTTCTTACCAAGAGAAAACAATTGAATTGTTTCGACTTTCACATATGCATAAGGCCGTTACATATTGAATGCTCAATGATGTTCATGATGCAGAAATTTGGGGTTGATGTGCCGACGCTAATGAGTGATATACATGTATGAAACAGAGACGTTGATAAAGAAAAATATTTAAATTCAATGCCTTGGATGTGGTTAAAAGTTGGATGGCTAAGATGAAGTAGGTCTTGATATAATGGCTGAGCTTCATCTTCTTTTCCTATAAAAGCAAAAATCCTACCAATGTATTAGTTTTTCTACTTTCACAAAAATCTTCAAATCTATCCAGCATTCACAAAGCTTTTTTGGCCATTCCTGTTCTCCAACGACGCCACATTCCTCAGAGCTTCTTTCCATTTAGATACTTTTTCTTCTTTTCCATTCTTCATTCCATCTCTTGTCAATGTCAATGGCTTATGGGTCTAGTGCTAGTAGTAAGAGGATAAGTATTGTCATGTTTGGAATCAGGCTGTGTCTAGGGGTTCGACTGAGGTTACTGAAAAATGAATGAAGGTCCAATTGACTATGAGATGGATTGGGAGACTACAAAAATTACTCTTGTTATAATCCCTACCAAATTAGATGAATTTAGGGAGAAATATAGGATCCCAAAATCTATAGAACTCTAAGAACCCGAGGCCTACGAACATGTTTGTTATTCCAGGCTGGATTGTGTGGCTGTTAATGAATATTTGATCAACGTGGCTATGCATCTATCTTTGCACCCATTTGTTAGGGTGATGCTGAGGTCCTATATGTTGGCTCCTAGGCAATTATTGCCAAATGGGTAGAGCCAGTTGGTTGGGGGCATACTTCATTTGGAAGGAGCCTCGCTTGCCTAGGATATATCCTTACACGTTCAAACTTTTTTCCAGCCTCGGCTACTAGGAAAGGGGAGTTTAAAGGATGGTATTATATGACTCTTTGTGGAGCTCATGCCCCTTTCATAGGAGATTCGTTATCCTCAATAAAGGGATAGAAAAAGCCATGATTCTTGTGGACAAGTGGCAATTGGTTGAGAGAGATAAGGCCCCAAATTGCATCGTGCCGACCCAGCACTCAAAAGCCCATGAGTTTCTTCCTTTAATATTTAACATTTTTTATAGCTCTACCAGATGTTTATTGGTTAGCAGTTTCAAGGGCTTGTTTCGAAATCTCCAAAGCTGAGCAGGATGTTATCAAAGATATTTACAGACATCCTCTGAGATCACGCCACTTCGATCGTTTAATCGAACGCAACAAATTTTTCTTGGACTTTAGACTGATAGCTTCAAAGGATAAATACGTGGCTTTATGTGGATGCACAAAATAACTGGCATTGATTTTAACATTATCCTTGTATTCGCTGATGACTTCAGAATAAAATGTATCCCATCTTTGACATGACTTCAATTCTGATGGCCACTTCTACAGTAGGTTTTCGGGCTTTTAAACTATCCTTTGGGAGGGCAAAGCATGTGAAGGCGAAGTTTGGATTCATCAATAAAGAACATGTTGAGAGGAGTGAAGAGGAGGAGACCTAGAAGGTCGACAAAGGAAAAAATAAGATGAAGAAGCCTCAGAAGAAGAGAAAATTGTCCCATGACACTAGCCATGCCTTGGAGAAGCTCGGTACAACAAGGATCCTAAGTTGTGAAGCAAATCTTGCCTCCACTACCTCCAAAGCTGATGCAGTCTTCCATCACTTCTACAAAGGCACAAAAGGCTAAGGAGGTCAATGAAGAGGCTACCCAAGGACTCCAAAGCCCCAATGAAGGATCCTGTGGTGAGGACTTCGAGAAAATTACGTAGATTTTTGGCTGGGCAAGATGAAGATATTGCCCTAACAGCGATGGACATGTTGCCACCTAAATTTTAGGATGCCACTACAAATTTTTACAAGTTTTGGACTGATAGGTTATAGACCTATGTCTCCACCTACGACGCAGTGGATCTGACGACAACTTGGTGAGACAAAGTGCCAGGGCTTTTAGGGTTACCTTGGAACGCCAAAAGGTGCTAAAGGACATCTAGATGTATAATAAAGAGCCAATTGATAAGTTGGTCTTGGCAGAGGAAGAAGTTAAAGAATAAAGGTCAAGATTAAGGAGTTGAGGGCCTAGCGTGCTAAAGAGCTAGTTAGGTTGAAAACTGCCTTAGTAGAGATCAAGGCTTTGAAAAGGAAAGTCCATGAATTCTAGTATGAAGTGGCTTCCTTGACAGAGAAGGTTGAAATTTCGAACAATCATTAGAAGCTAATGGCCAAAGCTTTGGAGAAGGCCAACTTAGAAAATGCCCGACTTAAGGATGCAAATCAATTTTATGTAAATCAAATGAAACACTTTGTGGAGGATGTGAATTGGACTAAGGCTAGCGCTTAGAAGGTAGATGAAAAGGCGGTGACGGACTACATTACCAATTTCTACTTGATAAAAGAGTATCAAAGCTTCGACGCCTCTTGGAAGAGGTTTGCATATGTTGAGCTAGTAGATATGGTGGAAGAGCATTACTCAAAACTCAATGCTACTGAATTGAGGACAGAGTTCTAGGAGAAAGTGCCTTAGACCCTTGCTAATGGCGCAGTTGAAAGCTAAAGCAAAAGTGGACCAAGAGGACGCTCTTCAAGATGAAACTTCAGGCCAAGAGGCTCTAATTGTTGAAGCACCTGCTATAGAGGCACCGGACTCCCAGCTATCTTCTACATAGTGTAGGATTTGGATTTTGTTTCTATATAATGGCTCAGACCCTTGTTTTTACAAATTTTCTTATCAATGAAATGGATTTTTTTTTTGTGTGTGTGTTTTCAATAAGTTAATTTAAAATATTGGTGCCTCAATTTTGTGCATAACTTAAACATTTAATTCAAATTGTAGTAAATATAGCAACCTCCAAAGATAAACAATTGTTCAAGCATTTCAAATGTGATGTCTTGAAAACATATGGAACTCTACATTTTTCAATAGTCTCTTACTCTCCCATGACATTCAGCTTCGTCAAAGAAGGCATGTGTTGTATGCCTCAGAGAACCAGTGAGATAATCCCTTTTAGGATCCGATCCTCTTATTCGAGGTACCTACGCTTCCCTACATGGAAGATGGCTCCTCATGTAGGGGCTTCTCCAATGACGTTTAGTTTCATTAAAAAAGGCATGTTGTATAACTCGAAGAAGCAATGAGGTAAAATCCCTTCTGGGACCTAATCTTCTTCTCCGAGGCACCCATGCTTTCCAACATAGTAGATGGTTAATCCATGTAGGGGCTACTCCAATGACCTTCAATTTCATCAAGGGTGGCATGTGTTGTATGCCTCGAAGAATCAATGAAGTAATCTCTTTTGGGATCCAATCCTCTTCTCCGAGGTGCTCACGCTTTCCTATATGGTGGATGGTTCATCCATGTAGGGGCTTTTCCTATGATGTTCAAATTTGTCAAGGGGGCATGTGTTGTACCCTCGGAGAACCAATAAGGTAATCTATTTTGTGATTCGATTATTTTCTTTGATATGCCCACACTTCCTTACATAGTGGATGGTTCATCTATGTAGGAGCTTCTTCCATGACTTTCAGATTCTCAAGGGAGGCATGTGTTGTATGCCTTGGAGAACCAATAAGGTAATTCCTTTTGGGATCCGATCCTCTTCTTTGAGGCTTCCAAGTTTTCTTACATGGTGGATGATCCATCTATGTAATGGCTTCTGCTTTAGATCTTTTAAATGAAACATGGTTTTATTTATTCATATTTGAAAGTATTTACAAGGTATAGGAAAGATCTTACGACTATAAAGTACATTCACCGATAATATATCACGAGATTCTCAATTTTCTATGGGCGAGGTTGTATGTTTCCATCCAAGTCTTATATCTAATAAGAGCCAAGTTGTAGTTCCTCTCAAATATGGTATAGATCCTCTTAGTTTGGACCCATTGTGTCTACTCCTAATTCTTTGGAGGACAGGAGCACTATGTCGTTACCGGGATAGACCTCTTCTTGACTCTTAATTTATAGTAATAGGTCATTAATCTCTGATATACAACTAGTTTTACTTGGGATTCGTCTCTTTTTCCATTAAAAAATTGAGTTCACATCTTTTCAGATGTACAGTTAATCTCTGATATACAGCTAATTTTCTTGTCTCGGCACCATAGGCCATTAGAAAAAAGTTTCTCCAGTTGGGGTCCATCTGAAGTTCGTATTGCCCACAACACTTGTGGTAGTTCATTGACCCATGTTCCCTTGGACACGTCAAGTTTCTTTTTCAAAGTATAGTCGATGGTTTTGTTATGGTCTCTACTTCTCTATTAGCTTGGGGCGATGGGATGTCGGGAAATGCTTCTTAATTCCTAATTCCTAGAATAAGTCCTTGGTCTTTTTTGTTATCAAATTGCCTCATATTGTCCGAGACAATTGAGTGTAGAATTCTAAACTGACATATAATATTTTTCCACAAGAATTAGAAGTGTGGCCTCTGTAATTTTAGCCAAAAGTTCGAATTCGACCCATTTTGTGAATTAATCTATGGCAACAATAGCAAAACTTGCACTACCTCTACATTTGGATAAGGGACCTATGAGATCCATTTCCCATTTACCAAATGGCCAAGGGCTAGATACCGCTGTTAGTTCTTGAAAAGGTTGTCTTTGGATAGGGATGAAACGGTGGCATTTGTCACACTTTCGTACAAATTGAATTGCGTCTTTTAACAAAGTAGGCCAATAATACCCCTTTCATAGTGTTTTTCATGCCAACACAAGTTTTTTAGGTATGGTTGTCACAAACCTCTTCATGAATCTCACAGAGGATGTAGGTAGCTTCTTTCTCTCCACATATCAAAGGAGGGGCGAAGAAAAACCACTCTTATAGAGTACGCTATCCAGGAATACAAAGTGAGCTGACATTTTCCCAAGTTTGTAGGCTTCTTTTTTGTTATCAGGAAGGACTTGATCTTTGAGGAAAGATATTATAGGTTGTATCCATGTAGACATTCCCTCTACCCACATCACTTTATTTTCCTAGTGGTAAAGGATTCATGATGTGCTCAATTGGCACAGCCATTAATAGTTTTGACTCATTACTACTGGCTAGTTTGGATAAGGCATCAGGTGTACATTTTAATACATAGGATTTGAGCTAACTCGAATTTTTTTAAGGATGGGAGCATATCCATCACTAAATTGAGGTATGCAGCCATGCCATTGTCCCTTATCATGAAGTTTCTGTTAATCTGGCTGGCTATTAGTTGAAAGTCACTGCTGATGAGCAAACTTTTCACTTCCATTTCTTTAGCTAACCTTAGGTCAGACAGTAGTGCCTCGTATTTAATTGCATTTTTTGTAGCCTTAAACCCGTACCTCACTAAATTTAAGCTTATGTCCCTCGGGGTTAACCGTAGAATTAAACTCGCTCCAGAGCCCACTTCCCTAGGTGAACCATCCATGAATAAGTTCAACATGGGAGGTTCCTAGGGCTCTATTATATTTTCCATCTTCAGGAGGTTGGCAAATTATGCCATGAAGTGCGCAAGGACGTGGCACTTGACAGATGTTCT
The DNA here is from genome assembly GCF_002742605.1 of Olea europaea var. sylvestris. NCBI lineage: Eukaryota > Viridiplantae > Streptophyta > Magnoliopsida > Lamiales > Oleaceae > Olea > Olea europaea. The sequence continues at coordinate 9,401,895 of NC_036254.1, read as the reverse complement.
TGACTTGAAAAGGATATCAAATTTGCTTAGCTCAACTACCCATTTCAACCACCTTGAGAAGGATATGAGTAGGCATTCATGAAGCTCAAAAGCTCGTGTCTAGTAGTGGAGTCTATGAGTTCGTCTATTCTCAAAAGAGAAAAACTATCCTTAGGACTAGTACAGTTGAGGTCAAAAATGCAATACACACCTTCCATTTACCATTGTATATCTTTAAGAAAATTAGGTTTAAGAGCTACTTTGAGTAAATGAGCTCCCCGACGAAGCCATTCGTTTTCAGCTTCTGTACTTTCTCCATTAAGACCTCATATATTTTTGAGTTTATGGCCCTTCTTTTTTGTTTATATAGGGTAATCATAGGATTAATTTTTAAGTAGTGATAACTGACTTTTGGATCAATTCTTACCATGTCCTCATGTCTCCATATAAAAACATCAAGATTTCTATACAAGAAGTTCTTGAGTCTTTTCTTAGCCTTCGGTGCCATGTCTTTTCTCACTTGCAATAACTTAGTGGGATCCTAATGGTCTATCGAGAAACTTTCTAACTCTTCCATAGGGGTCCAATTTATTGAATATGATTACCACCTCAGGATATTTGCCATCTCGATGTCCTCTTGCTCAGAACCTTGTCACATTCATTATCACCACATTGATGTCCCTGGGCTCGGCCTTTCTTCTCGAGTTCAAGTAGCATTTCCCTACTCTTCTTTGGTCATCCTTAACTATTGCTATTCTATATTTAATAGGAAATTTCATGCATAGGTGGTGAATAAAGGTGACGGCCACTAAGTCATTTAGGGCAGGTCTACTTAGCACCCTGTGGTGAGCTGATCTATTGTCCACTACCAAGAATTCCTTAAAGTTTAAAGTTGCCTGGGGTGGCTCTCCCATTTCCACTACAAGTGTTATTTTCCATTTTAGAATGACGCTATCACTGGTGAATCCATATAAGGAGATGGTAATGGGAACTAATTCATGATCGACAATCATCTTGTCAAAAGTGGCCTCGAAGAGAATGTTAATGGAGCTACCATTATCCATTAACATCCAATTTAGCCCCTCATTGGCCACCATAGCCCTTACTACATGGGTGTCACAATGAGAAAAGTGGATACCCTCAGATCTTCCTGGGTAAAGGCAATAGGTGGTAGTTGACTTCTTTGGACACTTTTATCTATTATGTAGCTGGTCATTGAGGGCCCTTGGCCTTTGAAGTAATTCCTTTTAGAGTTCTTTATATTGCCCCCATTGTAGGGTCTTCCAAAAATTTGTGTCGATTTCATGGATATGAGTGCCTTTCTCATTAATTGGGGGTCCCTACCCTATCGTCGCCTTTCTCTAGGTCTTTCTCACTTGAACTCTCCCCTCTGTCATGAGAATAACTCTTGATGGAGGTCTAGCCTCCTTACGTCTAGGTGGTTGGTCTTACCTAGGCGAGGCCTATTCCTAAGAGGGATCATTCCTTCTGTCGTTCTGATAACTTGTCCATCTTGGGCGTTGAGATATATCTCTACAATCTACTTTGTCATGGCTATAAGAGTGATGATAGTACAATACTGGGATGTTTGGTCTATCTCTAGGTTTTGAACCCCTCCTTTGACTTCTTTCTCTTTGGGGCTCAGTTGTTTAGACCTATTTTTTTGTATGTCTATTTTGGATGGCACATCTTCGTAAGCTAGCATGGGTGCTGTGATTAGATTGGCCATGGAAAATGCTTGCCCAAAATCGAAAACAATTTTATTACCAGCTTGGTTCCATTGGTATTCCATTGAGTGAGAGGTAGGTCCTCTCCCACGCTATGTTTGTGAAAATAGGAGGCCTCTATTGGCTCTATTTCCTTGATCAATCAACTCCTTGTTGATCATTTTATGACTCATCATTTTCAGTAGAGCATCATAGTTGGTAGGGTCCCTATTTTTTACATCCCACCAGAAAAGGTTGTTTATATTTAGCCTGCTTTACAATGCAAACAATGCCTCTTAATTAATGACTTCCACATAACTCGTCAATAAAAAGAATTAAAAAGCTCTTTAATGTTTCTCAAGGCTGTTGTCTCATATCCTGGAAATGTTGGATGGGAGCCCTCTCATTCTTCACTTAAAGCAAATCAATTTAGGAACGTACTTTTGAACTCCGGCTAGCTCCTAATACTTCCTGGATAACCTACTGTACTAAATTTCAATAGCCTCGCTCAAAGTCAAGTAGCAAACCCTATATTTGACGACGACGTGACGCTTCTTAGGCTCATGTGTATTTTGTAACTATTCAAGAGCTCAGCCTAGTCATCTCTCCCGTCATACTTTGGTATCTTTGGTTGTACGTGGTGACTCGGTACAGGAGCACTTCTCAGTTATTATGAAAAAGGTAAATTTTTTTCATCATCTTTGAGATCAAAAGATCCTTAGGATTTATTCAAGTTTTCATCTCGTCAGCCTAATATTTGGGTGGAAGACGAGACAGACTTGCTTGATCTCTTGCCATTTTCTCCTCGTATGGCACCTTTTTATAGGCACAGCAGGACGGGAGCATATATTCTTACCTTTTTTTTAGTTGCCAACTAGTAGGAGGTGGTGGTTGTGGCCTATTTCCATTGGATAAGGGAGTACGTGTCACTCATTTCCTTAACTGGAGCATCCTATCCTAGGCATCAGTTTGACTTCACTAGCCCATGGCATATTTAATGCTCTTAGAGAAAGTAGCCATCATATAGCCTATGCTGATAAGACTTTGACATATGCACTACAAAAGTCAAATCAATCATTCCAACAAGTTTTTGTGAACTCAGGAGCTTCAATTGGGGACATCATTGCAAGGCTTTGGATTCAGTCATTGGACCTTAGCGCTTCAACAAGGGACTATGTCGAAGGGCTTCGACTAGGCTCAAAAGGGCTTCAGTGATTCAGTCTCGTGGGATGCCAAGTGGCAAAGCACAATAGTTTTCTCAGAAGCAAGTTATCAACCTTTAAATTTAACTAGTTAGCAAGTGGTTGTTGTTCATCTAAAGTAAAATAATTGATGTTCGAAATTATGAACAATGTTGACATCTTTTAATCTAGTTGATTTGAATTGTACGTATTTTTAGGTTTATGAATACAAAAATTTATTTTTATGTATCAATAGCATTAGATCTTCTTGTTTTTTATATTGATCAATAAAAGTTAAAGAATGACAAAGGAGCAACTTTACATTATTGTATTTCCTTTTAAATGGAAAGAAAGTAGAGTTTCATTGGATCAAACTCTAAGTTGATGGATTTAGTCAACCTTATTGGTTTGGCCTTGAATTTTAATGAATATTATTTCATTGACACACTAAAAAATTAATTTTTCACTTGACAATGGACTTTGAAATGCTGGAGTTTGTGTGTGACCATAAATATAGTTTTGTACATTTGAAAATTTTCTGCTAACTAATTTGTAGCATATTTACATTCGTTTCTCATTGTCCAGTAATGGATCTGGAGACTTTCTCAAGGTTTTTCTTTGTTATTATCTTTTGAAAATATCTAAATCTTGCCCCCATTTGGCCCCTATTCTTGCCAAATTTTAATGGTTGAAATAGTGTCTTTTTGAAAAATGTGTGGTTGAAAAAGAATAAATTTTTTTGATTTGCGTGTAATATTATTTTATGGAAGATTGTGTGGTTGAAAATAAGAGAGAAAAAAGAATGAGAAGGAGAATGGGGGCCATATGTTGGTCGGTGAATACTGATAAGTGAATTTTATAGATATATTGGGGGCTTTAGATAATAACATTATGTAGTTTTTTTGATGAGATATAGCCCAATTTGTGTTAATTAGTTAAAATTCAGGATTTGATGAAGAATTGACCAAAAAAAGCTAAAAATAAAAAGAATGGCGAATTAAAAATATGTGACTAAATTGCAACATTCCAATAGTCGCATTAGGACATACAATGAAGAGTGAAGATGCTTATACTCAATTGGAGGCAATCAAAAGCTAACGGGATGATAAGTCACTACTTATTTTATCTATTGCTTGTCAACAATCCCATATGTTTACAGGTTTTGTTTGAACAAGTTTTTGGCGCCTTTGTTAGGGAATAACATTTTTTATTTTAGTTTAATAGTTTATATTAGATTAATTTTTTTTTTCTTTTGCTTGTTTTGGGATATTCATTTTGTTACCTAATTTTTTTCTATTTCACTTCTCTCAAATTTTCACTAGTTTATGCACGATTCTATTGAGATTGAGATCGTTCCTATAGATCTTAAGATTGAAAGGACCTTCAAATAGCACATAATAGAACATAGAAGAGCAAGGGTAATGTCTGAGGAGCAGAATCAGATCCAGGATCCAATTCAACAACCACTACTAGTTCTGTTAAGGTATGTAGCCAACGATGGCCAAATATTAGTAAGGAATTATGTAAATTGAGAACCTACACTAGTGCAACCTAACCCTTCGGACATCAAATTATGCGGGAAAGCCATGGAGAATCCCCTTGATCACATATAGACTTTTCTTACTGTGGAAGTTATCAGTAACGAAATGATGTCGACTAATACATTTCGAATGTGAATAGTTCTTCACTCTGAAAGACGTTGCAAGAGAATGGGTCCGCATATTACCTCCTGGGAGCATCTTGTCGTGGAATGACACTACAAAAATTCACGATGAAATTCTTCACTCCATGTCGAGCCCATCAAATTCGGAATGAAATTCATAGATTTAAGTAGAGCTATCTAGAGGCATGGAAAACATAAGATAACTTATTTAGGAACTATCCTAATCATGACATTCCTAAGCAAGCGCGAGTGTACCTCTTTTACTATGGAATACACCAAGAATTCAAGAACATGGTAGATCCTTCAACAGTTGAATTTGTAAGCTCACGAGTTGTACGAGAGAATAGCAAAGAACTAGACTATGTGGTCGAGCAACAGGGAAGCTCCAAGGAAGACAGCTGGTGTATGTAATGTTAAAAGAAAGACAACATTAGTAGCACAAATGGAAACAATAACGAAGAAACTTGACATTCTAACTTAGTTTGTGTACATAGCACATCAACTAGCATGGTTTGCACAGGTTGTGGGGCTAATCATTTCACAGTCAGTTGCCCCTTAGCATCCACTTACATGGGTCTTTTGTAGCATGGTCACTTCAATTAGGTTAGGGTATCCATATCGGACACGTGTCGATACCAGCACTCCTCAGACACTCCACTATAAACAATTTTCATTCTTTATTAAAAATATTATATATTTTTAATTCAAAGTTACTAATAAATAATAAATAGGAACTTATATTTAAAAGATTTCAAAAACAAAAAAAATTAATAACAAGTATAAAACTAAATTTATACAATATAAATGAAATTTTTTAAAGAATTTAATCAATATGTCGTGTCAGTACTTTTTTGAAAAACCACCATGTATCGTGTCAGACACACGTGTTCGTGTCCGTGTCTGTGTTCGTGTCGGTGCATCATAGCATGGGTCAGCCTGCAGAGGTCAGCTGAGCACAAATTTATTTGAAGCAACAAAATGGACCCTACCCCAATAAATATTATTTGAGTTTAAACTAGCATCCTAACTTCTCGTGGGTGGATAATTTAAATTAGAGTTATCAAATGAAGGACAATCCACCAATGGTTCAACAACAACAAGAGAAATGGGCGCCCTTGGAAGGTCTGCTTGTTAAGTACATCACCAAGACTGAAATTGCAATATAGAACCAATAAGCCTCTAAGCAGAACTTAGAGAATCAAGTAGGACAGATTGCAGTTGCTTTGGCCAACATACCATAGGCTACCTTATGTATTAGTAGTTGAGGTGGTGAATTATGCTACTATTGAGCTCCCATCATTCACTCCTGCTAACCCTATCAAGGCTTATGTGACACCTATTCCATTCCATCATAAACTATGAAGATAACTAACAGCAGAGCAGGTTTAGGCTATCACTACTAGGAATGATGTTCAATTGCTAGAAATCGCTACAATGAACACTCAAATGTCTGCTAAGGGCAAGAAAAAGGTAGAGTAGCCCAAAGAAGCAATCAAGAAAGATCAACAATTTGTTTCAGACAGCCGACAACTTAAGGTAACGGTTCCTGACACTTCACTCACATCTATAGTCCATTTCTACTCAAAGGCTGCAAAACATCAAGTTGGAGAAGCAGTTCATCTAGTTCTTGGATGTTTTAAAGAAGTTGCATGTCAACATTCATTTCATTGATGTGATCCTCCAAGTTCGATACCATTCCAATATTTTGAAAGAGATATTAACTAAGAAGGGAAAGCTATTGAGCAGGAGACAATGACGATATCTGAAGAGTGCAACACAATCATTTAGTGTAGGATTCCTCCTAAATTGAAAGATCCAAAGAGTTTCACTCTACCTTATTCTATAGAAAATTTATAGAGCATTAATTATTTAATTGATTCAGGAACGAGTATTAGCATAATTACTCTGTCTCTTTATAGGAAATCAGCAACAGAAGATCCCAATGCGACTTGTATCATCCTTCAGATGATGGATAGATCACTGAAGCATCTATACAAAATAGTTAAAGACTTGCTTCCCAAAGCTGGAGAATTTGTTTTTCCAACTGTATTCACCATCTTGGATATAGAAGAGGCATATCAGATGCCAAATATCCTGAGGAGGCCATTTCTTTCAACAAGTCGAGCTTTGTTGGATTTTGACACCAATGAGATAGTCCTGATGGTGGAGGATAAGAAGCAGAGCTTTACTATAGAAACCCCACTCAAGCAGCTTTCTTACTTCAAGGATTGCTAAAGAGTGGACCACTGGGAAAGCTATAAGGGCAGGCTAGATGAAAATGGAATTGTTTATAGGGACAACAATGAAAAACTAGTGGTGTGAAGGCTTAAGGATGAACAAAAGTTATGTAACCAGTGCATGAAGTGCAAGACTAAGAATTTCCTTTTCAAGGCACCATAAATAGCCCAAAAACAACAAGAGTCAAGGTAAGGACTTTAAATGAGCGCTTGTTGGAAGGAAACCTAATATTTTTATCCCTTTTATTTATTTTGCTTTCTTGACTTATAATAATTTGTTGGAAATCTACTTATCATGTACAGGGAAAATAAAAATGAATTTTGATTCCTACCAAGGATCCCTCTGAGTTTAGATAGAAATTGTGATAGAAAATTGTACATTTGAAAAATTCTACAATTTTTTGCTTTTCTTCTTATTCCAGCAACTTTGATTTATTACCCACAGCTGTCCAATTGTCCAACCTCCAACTGTGACCCATACAGAGAACAAGATTGTAGGATTATGATTTACAGGATTGGGGACTCCTTCTTGTGCTAGCAAGAAGAATGAATTTTCTCTACAAATTGAAAACCCTAGTGACTTATTTATACAAGCCATAACAGGCTTTGCCTGAAACGATCGAATATTTAATTAACCTATTTAATTAAATTCAGTTCGTGAATTAATTAATTCATTTAATTAATTCAAGCATATAAATAAGCAGCTCAATTAATTAATTTATCCAACGCTTTTTAAATTAATTAATTGACAAATCACAATCTTCCAGTTCTCCTTTCGTGTACGACCTATCAGGTTCTCGATTACGATGTCTAATGATGTGAATTATTATTTTGATCTAATTAAAATCGGTATAGTAAAACACCCTTTCAACTAATCACCAATTCACGTTCGCCATCCCATATTGATATCTAACAATTTATAAAGGCAATACATGTGACGGGAAATATCACGTGGTATGACAAAATCATACTCGTTCGTTTACCATGAAACTATAATCCCTTTGTCAATGTGATTCCATCAACTATGAGATATGTAAGTGGGTCAATCTCGATTATTGATCATATCTCTCATACCACTATTAAGTTAATATAAATCGAAAACTCTTTTTTGACTTCTGAGTACACATTGGCCAAGGATTTCGTTCACGACTTAATTTAATGAAATGCAGATCATAATCTCTTACTATCTAAGAGTGACGAATTCTCTATTAGTCATTCACAACCTTCATATGATTTTTTACATACCCGAATGACGCCATATTAGTGGCCCTTGGCAAAGCAACATCCAACACTGTCAAAGCATGACTGTCCTCATATAAGGCAGTATGACGACCTCAAATCAAAGGACCAATCCTACTATTGAACGTTAGAGATTAACCACTGATACTCAGATAGTTATCCATGTATAATCTCTCGACGGGTCTACAATGTTTTGTTCTATAATAAAATATCCACATATTCATTCAAGTGTCACCACACTTTAGCTTGTGAGATCAGCTACTTACTTCACAAGTAAGAAATGACACACATGATGGTCTATCCGTAATAACGATATCAGTATCTCGTCATTACTTACGACCACAGATGATTTAAGATTCAATCATATGTAATTCTTATCTTACAATCACAACTCCTTGTGATTAACAAATTACTAATATTTGAATCTAAGGACTCCATTATTTAATTCAATTGAATATTAATTAATTAAATAATAGATTTGCCATAAATAGCATCAACTATATATTCAAAAGTGTTTATGTCCGAAGTCGATTGAACCTAGGGCATAACAGTTACAAACTCCCACTTGCATTATATTCAATCACTTATATATCTAATATCATAAAAGTCTACATGATGATCATGTTTATACTGCGGCAACTCTTTGTCAGTGAATCTGTAATATTATTAATTGTGAAAATTTGTTCCTTTCTTTAAGTCATTTCTTTGTATTATCTCTCCGATGAGATAATACTACCTTAGTACATGTTAGGATCATTGATGAGACTTTAGTTTCTTCACTTGTGCTATGGCTCTATTGTTATTACAATATAATGGCATGTGATAAATAATGTTAGGAACTACTCCATATTCATTAATGAACATCTTAATCTACATTGCAACTCATTGCTGCTTCTGAAGCAATCATGTATCAAGTTTCTGCTATCGAATCAACGGTTATTTCACTTTTGGAACCTTTCCAACACACCGTTTAAGAGTAAACCAATTTCTCTATTTAAAATTTTCTCAAGATTTCATCTGTATAAATTAGAATGAGTTAAACAATCTTCTAAATCTATCTCTATAGATAAAGTTACTTATCTCATACCTTTCATGAAATGTCCTTTAATAACCACAATTTCAATGATTGAAATGTAGGGATGTCATTTCCTATTAATAGCGTGTCTTACATATAATTATAGGAATGCGACAATGCTCTCACTCTCTTCTTGTAAACACACAATTCGTTTTCATATTTGATAAAATTAAATCTTTTCATTTTTCATCAAATCAAATATTTCAGCTCCAAGAGGCTTGCTTTAAACATAGTCACAATATGTAATTATTGCAACCAAAATCCGAATGGACTTCAGCAAGGCTACAGGCGAAATGTTTCACCAAGCTCAACATTTAACCTTTTGCTACTGGCCTTGTTTTGTATGTATTGATATTTCCATCCATGTCGATCTTTTTCTTGTAAACCATTTACAATATATAGGTTTTATCCCATAAGAAGGGTCGACCAAGGTCCAAACCTTATTTTCATACTTTGAGTTCATTTCGAATTCTATGGCCTCTTGCCATCTATTTGAGTCAACACTTGACTCTACTTTTGTGTAATTAGTAGGTTTATATCCTCGATTAATAATACTTGATTAGTAATCATGGATCCACACCTTCTTGAAGGTCAAATGATCCTACTAGATTTAAATAGTGCTGACATATCTGTAGGAGTCTCTACTTCCTGATCAAGAGTATGTCCCACATTAGATATGAGATTAAACTCGGATTCATCTACTCGTTTAACTATATCTGTGGACTCGTAATTAGTTGGTTTATTAGATGTTTAAGCTAAGTAACACTTGTTTCAGGTATTTGGTCTTTAATGTTTTATCTAAACACATCGTGCAGGAACACGACATTACTAAATATTTAAATTAATATTAACTAAGTAGACAATGGAAGTAATAAGACAAGCTAGCCATAGAATTTCAAGCCATATCAGGAAATGTTTTCTTCATTTTATTCTCCACCTCCTTAGATGCAGACTTGTGATTTTAGACATTAAGGACAATGTATACTTTTAAATATGGAGTGGAAAATATGAGTTTTCTTTTGTTGTGTGTTTTATTGCTTTAGAAACTAGAAAAATACAAAATTTTGAAAAATTCCTAAATATTTTCTGTGTGTGATTACGTGAGTTAATTGATAGGCTGGTAATGAGGAATATATTGAATCTTAAATTGATCTATGACTGGTGAATATGTTATATGCTTAGATTAATTTTTGCTTTTCTGTGTAAAGTTTGATAGATATTAAGCACGTGAGTTATGTTAGGTGATAAGACATGAAATGTCGTGATTTATATCCATTAATTCTTGCATTCTTATGATTAATTAACACCTAAATGTGCTAAGTACCCTTATATTGTGATTTAGGTTGCATTTGGATGATTATGGCATAAAATAGAATAAAAGAGCGAAAAATGACTTAAATGGAAGAAATTGAAAGTTTTGGACCAAGTTGCTAATAATCCTTATATGAGACGAGCAATAGAATGAAGACTCAAGAGTGTTAGAGGTCAAGTGGATGAGGAAAGAAGTCAAATGGATGAAATACAATCAAAACATAATCACACATCAATTTCCGTTCGAAAAAAGTTAAGCACCAATTTTTAGCATCATATTTGGGGCCCATTTTCGACATGGTAGAACATTGAATTGGAAGATGACATCTGCATCAAAGTTGTATCGCTTTGAGTTATCTTTCCAATATATCTTGAATCACCTAAATCAGATAATGGGAGAGAAAGTTATGATCAAAATATTGAAATCTGTTCGACGGAGAAAACTGCAAAACCATGTGGTCGCATGGTTTATTTTCCATGCGGTCGCACAACCTATTTCAACGACCTCAAGATTTTTTTTGACATAACCATGTGGTAGCATGGAAATATACCATGCAATCGCATGATAAAATCCGAGATGATATTTTTTTGTTTCCTTATTCTGTCAAACAACTTTTGGAAACAAATCATTTCACCATATAAAAACCCAAAAGTCATCCAAAATTTGATAGAATAGACACCATAGACTTTTCTCTCTTTTTGCTTAAGGATTATTGATGTATTTCTAAACTTCATCTCTTGGTCAAAGGATATTGAAGCCTAGGAATTATTCAAAATGTGAGATCTAAATAAATTTCATTGTTTCATTCATATTTTATGTATTGAGTATTCTTCTATACATGATTTTATGGTTGTTGCATTTGAATTCTAAGAGACCTATTAGATGTTCATGTACTTTGATGGACTGATTGTTTAAAGAACAAATACGTAATTGTTTGATATCTTTGACATATGAAGCAACTAGAATTTGATTAATCGCTGCTTTAGAGATTATTAAATTCTAGGGAGGATATTTGACTAGATTAAACATGACAGTTTGTGATTGTGTTGTTTAGTTTCATCGATTTCTCTAGTTTTCCATGCTATTATTAAATTAAATCTTAAGTGTTTTTCTTGGGTTATTTGATAATAAGGATTGATTGGATCGCTTGTTTTCCAGTTAATTACAACTAAGGAAAAATAGGAAATATAAATTCCAACGATGAATGTTAAAAATATGAATTGGTAATTAGTTATGAATCTATGATCAGTTCGAAATTCGTATGGTGGATATTGACTTAAACCAAGGTTCGTTCTATTGATTTAATTCAATTTATTAAATTGCATTGCTTTTAGTTAGAATTGATTTCATCACAAACAAAATCCCTCGTTATTATTAACATTGCATAAATTAGACTAATCACTCTTTGTGGAAACGATCCTTACTTCCACTACGATACACAATTTTTGGAAGTGTAGGTTTTATTATTTTTGGGTGCCTACGATAGTACACCATTAGGCATTGTGTTGGAATGAGTTGATTTCATAATTGGAAGTATTGAAATAATGGACCATAAATACTAAACCCAAAACCACTATATTATACATCCTTAGATCAAGTTTGGAATAGTTTGCAGGATTTCACTATTGTACAAAAATGTTACGATAAACGGGGATTCCATGTTTAAAATTAAAAATCTTATGTAGATTGTTTAAGGTCAATAGGATGAAATTGGGAGAAAGTCTGAAGTTAGAGGTCAGTTTTACTTGAATATGTGTTTAATGAGAGATATTGCACTAATAAAGGCATAAAAAATATTTTATTTGAAATTTTTTCTTCTTAGACCTTATAATTCGAGTTATTAAGCCTGTAAAGGTGTTAAAATATATTGCGCTAAAGTCAACTAATTTGGGAGCCATCGGCCTAAAGGTTGTTACATAGATCATTTAGAAAGTTTAAGTTTACTTAAACTAGAGATGTGAGGATAATATAAAATTCAACCTTATATCACATACTTGAAAAGAATGAAAGGAATAACTTTGGAGGTATGTTAATCTCACGAGAGAGGATAAGAACACATTTGACTATTAAGGGTCAGGAATGGAACAACTTATGAATTTATGATGTTATGCTTAATTCATCACACACACATGTTCATTTTGCATTGGAAAAGTAGAATTTGAATTCGGTATTGTGATCTTGAAGCGTGTTTAGACTTTATGTCATGATTTCAATTTCAAGATAAATTGATGGGATAGCTAGCTAAATATCTTTTTTATGCTTTTGTATTTGTTATAAGTTAGGTTATGGTTTTGTTTGAGGACAAAAAAATGTTCAAGTTTAGGGCTTGATAAGTGTATTTTCTATATTATATTGCGGTAGCCCTCATCCTTGTAGCCTTAATTCGGTTAAATAGAGGCTAGAAGTTAATACTATAAAGAGTTGAACATAAAAAATGAAATTAGTTTGTCAACCTCTTAAACAACCGATGCATGTGTGTTGCCCACGCATGGGTATGTGTGTTGTCCACACATAAGCAACATGATTTAGCCTCGGGTTCTAAAATTTGAGATGTCGTGCATGTAAGGCTTGGAGACCATGCGTGTGCAAGGTCCACTAGATTTTGGATCCAATTTGGGACCTTGAACATGCAAGGATCAAAGATTTCTATTTGCATACAATTGACTTCTATTTGTATACAATTGTTGATATGTGGTTTGAATTAACTTTTAATATTTACACTTTAATCTCCAAACTTTAGATTTATTTCATTTTCGTATTTTTTCGCCCATTCCTTCAAATTTTCACCATTTTACAGTGAGTTTTGCACATAAAAAAAGATTGTAATGGAGAGGAACCGAAGCCATGTATCACTACATATTCGGAAAGGAAGGATAGCAGAAACCAACGGAACCATCAAAAACTCAATTAAGGGGACAACACTGTTTACTATTGAAAAGACGACACCGTTTTCATTTTTATTTTAAATTGTAAAAGCATAAAGACGCCACATGACACAAACATGTTTTTCTTTTGTTATAACCACCCGGGGAAATACATCAAATTGACCTAAATAAAGGAAGGATTTTCCAAAATAGCCTTTGACTTTTCTAAACATTTTGAACTACCTAAAACACCCCTAAACAAATATTAAAAAAAAAACCCTTTATCAAATATAAATCTTCCATTTAAGTCCTTAAATAATTAACAAATAATTTTTCTAAAAATTGTAAGAATTACTAATGACTAATTATAAAATAGAAAAACCCAAATATAAGAGAGGACCATATAATATAAAAAAGGTTGTTGAAAATAAAAAAGAAATTAAGTTTGAAAAAGAAATTGATAAGATAGGATATCAAAAACAATTATATGCATCACAAGAAATATTAAAATGTTTCAAAGAAAACTTATTAGAAAATTTTGCTAAAAGAATTGTAAGAACAATAATTATAAAAGATATACAAGATATCATAGATAAATTGGAAAAAAGGAAGAAAAATATTTTAAAATAAGATATACCTTTTAGAACAGATATAGATATGATAACAGATATTGATATTATAAATTCTCAGACATTATTAGACTTTGAAGAATTACTTAAAAATTTATAAGAAGGCTAATAAAAAACAGATTACCACAAACATACAAAAAATTAGTCTTTATCTTAAGATTTTATTTACACCTAATAGTAAAAATAAAAGAATTTTTGGAATATAAAAATTTTAGATTATTAGATTTTTGTTCGCTCATAGTAGCACCCGCACAGTTGATATCAGAGCCAGAGAGATCATGAGAAAATATATAAAAAATAAAATTACCTAAAAGATTATGATTTTAGAAATTATTGAAACTTATAAAAATAGACTAAGATACCAGGTAAAATATAGTTCTGACATAGAAGGATATATAGAAGAAGATAATATAGTTGGAACATATAGTAAGGATATAAAAGAAATATTAGAAATTTTTAGAGTAATTAAAAATCTACCTTTAGAATTAAAAGAGAAAATAATTAAAAGGATATTATTTGAAGAATATAAGCATATATATATATTAAAAGTAATTTTGAGGGAAATAGATTTCATAATAATCTGAAATTACTTTATGGAAATTATAAAAATAAATAATTATTATCAATGTATTGAAGAAAAAGGATGTTATATATTTTACAACCCCATCCCTAATAAATTAAAAATAATAACATTATATATAACTAGAAATTTGCCTAGAGAAATAAAGGAACAAATATTACATAAATTAATTGTAGGATTTATCAAAGATAGACATACATATGAAATAATTTGCGAAATATTTGAAAATGAATTATACCAGAGAGAAATATATGAATCATCATAAAAATATAATGGAAAGAACTAAAAATATTTTAGAAAGGAAGTTAGAAAGAATAAGAATAATAAATAATAAAATTTTAGATGAATTATTAATACCTGGAGAAATGACTAAAACTCAAGAAAAACAGATATTAAAGTTAAAATAAGAAAGGTATAAAGAAAAAGCAAGGTATTATGAAAAATTAAAAGAGCTAACAAATTCTGAAGTTATAAAACAAAAATATAATAAAATGATAAAAGAATGTAAAAAAGTTGAGTGTATAGTATTTTATTATTGTCAATCAAAAAATAGATAAAATGTCAATCAGTGAACATATGGAAGAACTAAAACATTTAATAAGAACATTAATTAATGATGTACAAGAAATTAAAAATGAAGTAAAAGAAACTAGAAATGATATAAATATATTAAAACTTGAAGTCAGAAAATTAAAAGAAAATGAAGAAAAGAATAATAGAGTAGATAAAAAACTTATAGAAAAAGAAATAACCAGAATAGGAAAAAAACATATTGAAAGGAAAAATATAATAATAGAAATAGGAAGCATGGATGTTGAGTTTAGGAAAAATATATTACCTAAAATAATAGAAGAAGAGGAATCTAGAGAGAAAATATTAGGTAAACAAAAAATTGAAGAAAATCAAGACAAAGAAGATGAATGAAGAATTAGATCTACTTATAGATAATTTTGATCATTTAAGTTTAGAAAGTATAGATGATGAATACCAAATCTTAATGAATACTGGAGGAGGACCTAATCCAGTAGGAACCTCTAAATAAGAATCAATAGATCCAGATGAAAGCTATGCTCCAATGTATAATAAACCATATAGGCAATTTTATGATAAAATAAGAGATAAACAACCGTCCAAAGGAAATAAATATAGTAATAGATTTGAATTAAATAATAATTATGATAAGTCTGTTAACCATGGAGGAACAAAATTAGACTTAGATTGCAAAATAGATACTAAGAAAGCTTTAATAATTTGGGCAGACTCAATGATATTATTCTTTTTATATAATAAAGATGATACATGGAAAAATACTGAAAGAAGAATAGATTTTTTAATTGCATCTTTTGAAGGAAATGTTAGAAATTGGTGGGAAGGAATTAGTAGTGATACAAAATCATTAATAAAAAGAAATGTACAAACAGAAATAATAAAATCAGATAAACTAGGAATAGAAAGATTGGTAGAATATATTGCAGATGAATTCTCAGGAGAAAATTGGTTAAGAAATTATGAAAAAG
>NC_036254.1:9373406-9385691 GCF_002742605.1 Olea europaea var. sylvestris | reverse complement strand
ATATTGGAACTGTGGAGAAATAGGTCATATAAGTCCAAATTGTACAAAGAAAAAAGTAAGAATATTACAAAAAGATTATTTTGAAATAGAAAGTGAACTAAGTGAAATATCTGACATTGAAAATTATAATAATCAAGAAATATTTATAAGTGAAGCAGATTCAGAGGATAATGGATCAGAATCTGAATAGAGAAATTGAAGAAATAGAAAACAATAATATAGAAATCCAAGAATATGAGGGAATAGAATGTTATGGATTAAAAGTAACTTTTGATAATAATAAATTCAAGAAGATACAAAAGTTGTCCTTAGATTTGAAAATAGGAAAATGGGAAATTTTAGATAGAATATGGAGAAGAGAAAGAATAGCAATAAATGAATACCATAAGATCGAAAAAACTATAGATGTTAGGACAACTCAAGGAACACATAAAATAAATCTTTTAACAAAAAATACAGTATCAGAATTATTATCAAAAATAAGTAAAAAGCATAGTGAAAAGATCCAATATGTTTATTTAGCAGGAATACAAATAATGTTTAAATCCTTATTTAGAGAAGGAATAGATTCACCATTAACTGTAAGTTTACATGATGGAAGAATTATAAATTTAGAAGATAGTCATTTAGGAACTATAGAAGGAAATTTAGCATATGAAAAGTTAATATTTATTTGTTACCCAAAATACTGTGTCTCATTGAAAGATAAAAACTTTAATGAAGTTTTAGGATTACATTTCAAATTACATAGAAATGATATAATGGAACCAGGAGATCAAATTATGACTATGGAATATAGGGCATTATATACATTTACTAGTTCTAATTATGGGAATATTTATTCCAATAAACCATATATAGAAATTCATAAGGAATGTAAAGATATTAGTAAAATAGTGGAACCAAACAAACAAATAAATCTTATCCCAGAAGAATATGAATTTAATATAACTAAAAATAAGTCTGAAATAACAGAATTAAGAGAAGAAGAAGATTATAAAATAACATTTCATAATGGAAGGTTGATAAAGAAATCAAAAAGTCTTAAACTACCAAATAAAAAGGAATATTTGGGAGAAACTAGTGATATAAAAGAAATGAAACCTCATGGAAATACTAGAAATATGAAAATAGAAGGAAAATATTTTAATGGTAAAAGGTATATAAAAGGACCAAACATATTGATAGATACAAGAGCTGGTGAATGTCATATGACTGTAAATAAAAATGAAGGATTAATGACTTACAAGATAGAACCATATGAATACAGGAATTTTGATGGACAACTATATGTTACAGAATTAAAGGTAAAAGTACCAATAAAAATAGGTGGGATTGATCTTTTAGTACCATGTTATTTGGATGAAAGTATGGATATTGAACCTCATATATTATTAGGAATGAGTTTCTTAAATGGATTAGAAGATTATAGTATAAAAAGAGAAGGACTATATATAACTCATAAAGGACAAACTACATTATGTAGAATAGGAAGTGGATGAATAATCAAATTAGTTTTCCATTGGCAGTATATATACAAGTTACTATAGTAGAAGCAAACATAACAACTTGTGCCTTAATTGATACAGGAAGTGATATAACAATTTTTAAAAATTTCTTAATAAAATCATGGAATAAAAATAGTAAAATAAAGATAACAGGAGTGACTGGAGAAAGTACTTAAATAATTGATAGTGCTGAAAAAGTTAATATAATACTTGGTAGTAAACAAGTTATAATAAATAAAGTATATAATTACAATAAGTTAGAATGTGATATATTATTAGGAAATGATTTTATCCAACAATTTCAATATTACAAACAAAATAATTACATGATAATGTTGTAAACACCTTGTGCACATCTATTAAAAATACCAAGGGAATTTAGACCCTACAGAGTTCAACTAGCTTTGTGTGGTGATAAATGGGAAAAACGACCAATAGTACAAGATGAGCTAAAAAATAAAAAACTATCATATAAAAAGACCCTAAAAACAGAAATAGAGATAAGTATGAAAAAAATCATAGAACAATTAGAAAGAATTTATGGAGAAAACCCATTATTATTTTGGGAACCATATTATCCTAAAGCTAAAATAGAATTAACAGAAAATGTTATAATAAGAGTTAGACCAATGATGTATACCTTACAGGATATGCAAGAATTTAAAATTCAGATAAAAGAACTATTAGAACAAAAGCTAATTAGACTCAGTAATGGATCTCATAGTAGTCCAGCTTTTATGGTTATGAAACATTTTGAGCAGGTTAGAGGAAAAGCTAGAATGGTAATAAACTATAAAGAATTAAATAAATATACTAAATTTGATGGTTACTTTTTACCGAATAAGGAAGTCCTAATAAACCTTGCAAAAGGAAAACATTATTATTCCAAATTTGATTGTAAATCAGGATTCTGGCAAATAAAAATGGAAGAAGATAGTATACAATATACAGCTTTTAGTACACCTCAAGGAAAATATGAATGGTTAGTTATGCCATTTGGTTTAAAAAATGCACCACAAATATATCAAAGAAAAATGGATAATATATTCAAAAAGTATAGTGATTTTCTTATTATTTATATTAATGATATACTAATATGTTCTAATAATAAAAAAGAACATAGGAATCATTTATTACAATTCATAAATGAATGCAAAAAGGAGGGAATAGTACTCTCTAAAAAGAAATCTATAATAGAGAGACAAGAAATAGATTTTTTAGGATTATCAATATATAGAAAAGGAATAAAACTACAGAATCACATATCTAAAAAGATAGAAAGCTTTCCAGATGAATTAAAATCCAAAGAACAAATACAAAATTTTTTAGGATGTTTAAACTATGCCGAAGGTTTTATTGAAAATCTCTCAAAAAGAGACATAAAATACAAATCCTACTTAGGAAAACAAATACTAAAGGTTGGAATAAAGAATATACTGAAATTGTTAAATCATTAAAAGAAGAATGTAAAAATTTACCAAACTTAAGATTACCAGATGAAAAGGATAATCTAATTGTCAATACTGATGCCTCGAATAAATATTGGGCAGCTATATTAAAAACAGATTTAAATGAAATAAGCAGATATTCAAGTGGAACTTTTAACCAAGCAGAAATAAATTATACTACCCATGAGAAAGAATTGTTAGCAATTATTAGAGGAATAAAAAAGTTTTTATTATTTCTTTTATCTAAAAAATTTATTGTTGAAACTGATAATTCTCAAGTTACAGGTCTTATTAGAAATAAGTTACCTATGGAACCTCAATATAGAAGGTTACACAGATGGCAAGTATATTTATCATTCTACAATTTTGATATTGTTCATATTAAAGGAATAAATAATTATCTTGCAGATTTTTTGAGCAGGAACATCGAATTTGGAGATGGATAATATCAAAAATTCATTAATAGACGTCAACAGACGAATGAAATTCCTCATGGAAGAATCTGAAGATATGAAAATTGTAATTGAGCAGTTAGAGAAAATGGCAGAAACTATCCAACAAAATGTCAAGTTGTTGGTGGAAATCTCTAATTCTCATTCCAAATATACCAAAGAATTGAATGACAGAATTGTTGATATTACTTCACAATTCGAGTCATTAGATACCAAACAGGAAATGCTAATTGATACAATCTCAAAAATACAAACAGGTACACAGCCAGGAAGCAGCAGTGGACCCAGCAATATCAAACGAGATATAACAAGTCCTCGGAAGGTGACTATAAAAAATAGTGATGAACATACAAGAGTTATAAGAATCAAAACTGATGAAGATGATGATACCCCTTTATCATCAAAAGAAGAAGAATATAGATCATTTGCCAAAATTGTTTATGAATTGGAAGAAAATGAATCTTATTTTATTTCATCAGGAGATCATGTTTATCCAAGATTAATAATTACCAAAGATGCAGACCCTTTCATGGTCAAAATGGCAGCAGATTATGGATTTCTGGATTTGATTTATCCAGGAAAAGATCTAAAAGAAATTGAAAATTTTTGATGATATATTCAGAGCAGAAGTTTCAAAATTTGCCCAAGGAAGATCAATTTATATCAAATTTTATTCAATAAGTCCNNNTAGCTGCATATGAAGCCAAAGATGATAAGGCAATAATAGAAGAAAAGATGCCACTTTGATGAAAAAGTAAAAAATGCATGTGAAGATGTAGACCCCAGGAGGAAAAAATAGAGAGGCATGTGAGCCTTTTTTTCAAAATTCTGATGTATGCAATGATATAATAGATCAATAATAGTGAGTTTGAGTCATGTATAAATAGAGGTCTTTGAGGAAAGAATTGGCATCTCGAGTTAGAAACCATTCTCTTTCCTTAAACTTTTTTCAAAACCAGTTTTTCCGGAAACCCCTTGTATACAATAGAAACCTTGTATAAATCATTATAGAAATAAAATTTCAATCTTTTGATATCAGAAAGATATAAGTTTTTAAATTTCCTATCCCATAGATTCTTGATAGATTGAAGAAGATAATTTCTTTCTTACTTTAACAAAGAAAGAATTTTCTTTACTTAAGATCTTTACTCTTAATTCTAAGAAAAGATACAGTGAGGGCAAGAAACTGAAATAGCAGAATTCCCATTGAGGCAAGAGGCCGTTTGAGGGAGCAGTTTGCAGATTCAGAGCCTGAAGGTCACTCGGTTCTAAAAATACAAATTTAAGATCAAAAGTAAGGTAAAATTATTGTCTTTGTTAAATTTAGAAAGAATTCTTCTAATATCTTGAAAGAATCGTAAGGATTATTACTTTTCATGTTTACAAAAAACTTATATAACATGTTATTATTATTCATAAAGCTTGCAAAGAATTATCTGAACAATGCCAGGTTATACAATTAAAGGATTAGATAATCTGTTAGAAAAATTATTGAAACAAATAAGAAATATTTTTGCTCAACTAGAGATTATGGATATTTTATCTAAGGAATATGATAATCTTAGTAAATTACATGACAATTATATTACAGATTATGCTAATTTATTAGATCAAAGGATGGAATTATATATTAAAACTCGAAATGAGAGAAATAGAGGAATTTAGAACTATCCCAATAAATTAAGGATATCTTGTGCAAAATATGACAAATCCTTTCATTAAGGGTATTATAGACATTTTATCAAAAATAAATAGTAGTAGGCCATTTATAAAAATCTCCCAACCACCAGAGAGAGGAAAGAAGGAAGTTGTTGGATGAATTGTTAGATATTACTGTCCCTTTTCTTTTCTAAAATTCTGAATCTCTCTTTCTTCTCATCTTCTTGGACTTTTATTCTCAAATTTGTTCCTATTTTAGTTTATCAATGAAATCTTGGCTGGGTTATTGAATCCCAGTATATTATATCAACTTGTGTGTTGAATTTCGATTGGAGTTAGCTGGTTTTGGTTGAATTCCAATTCAACCATTATAAGTTGTATCAGAGCAGGTAGAATTCTTGACATGGATACTAGAGCTGAAGTAGTAGAGAAACACTTGAAGAAGTTGGACAGGGAAGTTGAAAATCTGGGAGAAGCTTTTAAGAAAGTGGGTAATAAAGTAGAGATCTCAGATCGGACATTGAAAGTTGTATTTAACAAATGAGACCGAATGGAATTGTTGATGGAGGAGTCGAACATGAATCACTGACAGCAATGATGGCACAATTGAGTGGACAAAGGAGAGAGCCTAGGGACAAACAAAAGTTAGGATCATCAATTCAGATTAATAACAGTGAAAGGTCTACTTACACCAAGAATTGGAATAATATCTAGGAGTAATACCAGTAATGGTAAAATGATGGGGGAGTTAAGCTGCCTGAAATCGAGTTTCCATGTTTCAATAGAGAGGGACCTAGAAAATGGTTAAGGAAAGCATAGAAATATTTTCAAATCCACCAAATACCTAATGATGTGAGGATCAACATTGCTGAAATGTACCTAAAAGGGAAAGCAGATGTATGGTTTCATGGCTTCATTAATAGTCATCCCAATGCTGATTGGAATCTATTCTCTATTGAGGTATATAGAAGGTTTGCTGATGTTACAGCTGAGGAAATTATAGAAGTATTTAGAAAGATCAAGCAAAAAACGACAGTGGCTAAGTAGCAGGTATTCTTTGAGGATTTCAAATATCAAGTTATGTTATCTCTAACTCACCTCCATGAGTCATATTATATCTTAGTGTTTGCCAGTGGATTGAAAGAAGAAATTATTTACATGGTTAAAATCATTAGACCTACCCCTATTTCTGAAGCATTTTAAAGTAGCCTTCCTATAAGAAAATACCTTCCTAGCCTTAAACAAATCTTCAAAAATTCCAACCAAACTATCTTACCAACCCAGATGGCCTAACCTACCCTAAAAACCTACTGAATTTACTTCCAAATGTCCACTCAAAATGGCAATAAACAAGGCTAAAGAACCCAAAACCAGCCATTAAAGTTCAAAACAATCACTCCCACTGATACATAGAGCAAGCGAAGTTTGGGGTTATGTTTTAGGTGTGATGACAAATACATCCCAGGCCATGTATGCAAAAATAAGATGCTGGACTTTATGTTGGTAGAGGGGGAAGTGGATGATGAAGTAGGTACTGAGGATGGAAGAAAATTCACAGAAAAATGTGAAGAGGAAGATGATGAAGAAATCATGGAAATCTCTATCAATGCTCAGTCTAGAAGCTTAAAACCCAAAACCATAAGGATCACTTAGGCAAGTGAAGAAATGAGGGTGTCTATCCTCATTGATAATGGTAGCAGTCATAGCTTCATTGATGAGAAGTTAATACATGAGTTGAAATGTAAAATGGAACCTACCCAACCTGTAACAACATCTATGGCCAGTGGAGATAAGTTGAGCAACACTAAAGTATGCAACCCACTTATTTGCACTATGCAAGGAATGGAATGTCAATTCCAGCTTAGGGTCCTGAGATTGGGTTGAAGTGGCATGATGTTGAGAGTAGACTGGTTGAGCCAATTTAACCCAGTCATATTTGACTTCAAGCAGAGCAGCATCAGGTTTGCATATAGAGGAGTACAAGTAGAACTAGAGGAGGAAAACTCGAATGAAGAATTTCTAATGGTAGAAAGGAGGCAATTGAATCAATGGTTTCACAGGCAACCTTATGGAATTGTAGCCAAAATTCAGGCAATAAATGAAGACGAAAGAGACACTACTCCTGCTGAGGTGTAGGTGACCATTGAGCAATATTCTGAGGTATTTGTAGAACCAAGAAGGATGCCACCCCCGAAGTTATAATGATCATAGGATTCATTTGAAGAAAGGAGCACAACCCTTTTAAAATAAGGCAGTACAGATGCCCTTATTTATAAAAAACTGAAATAGAGAGAATGGTAAAGAAAATGTTGGAGACTGGGATCATCCAACAGAGTAGTAGCCCTTATGCATCACTTGTGCTACTAGTCGAAAAGAAATACAGAATGTTGAGATTTTGTATGGATTATATATAATTGAATAGCCTCACCATCAAGGATAAATATACCCCATGCCTTTAATTGATGAACTTTATGGGTCAAGGTGGTTTTCTAAAATTGACTTGAGGGCTAGGTATCGTCAAATCAGAGTGGTAGAGACTAATATACACAAGACAGCTTTTAAAACTCATCAAGGCCTATACGAATTTAAGGTGATGCCTTTTGGACTCTCCAATGCTCCAGTCACTTTTCGATGTTTGATGAATGAAGTTTATTTGAGGAATTTTGTACTAGTTTTCGTTGATGATATTTTGGTACACAGCCCTAATTTGGAGTCTCATTGTTAACATCTAACTATTGTACTCAGAACTTTAAAAGACCAAAAGTTATATGCTAAATGGTAAAAATGTTCTTCTGGACAGTCTAATATGGAGTACTTAGGTCACGTAATATCAACAACAGGGGTATCAACAGACCCTCTAAAAGTGAGTGCTATTCAACAATGGCCTAGGACTAGTAATGTAAAACAATTAAGGGGATTTCCTTGGTTTGACAGGGTACTATAGAAAATTTGTTAAGGGTTACAAGATCCTAGCAAATCCCTAAATAACCTTCTCAAAGGGGATTGCTTCAATTGGGATGATGTTGCAGAAATAACATTTCAAAAGTTGAAGGCATCATCAATGTGTAACACGCCAGCATTAGCCCTATGGGATTTTAACCAGCCTTTTATTGTGGAGATTAATGCTTGTCATGGGGAGATGGGAGTAGTTTTTTTGCAAGGCACGAGGCCAATTGCTTACATGAGTAAAGCCATTTGAAATGAGAAGTTGGGAATGTCCATATATGAAAAAGAACCATTAGCTCTAGTTATAGCAGTAGAGAAATGGAGACATTACTTGGAGGGGTATCATTTTGGGATTAAAACAGATCATCAGTCCTTGAAGTATTTACTAGAGCAAAGGATCACTACTCATCTCCAACAAAAATGGCTAAGTTACTTGGGCTTAGTTATGAAACACAATATAAGAAATGAACTGATAACATTGTAGCTGATGCACTGTCAAGAGAGGAGACAAATCGAGAGGTAGCAGCCATATCACATGTCATACCTACCTGGATGCAAGAGGTGATGGAAAGCTACAAGGGAGATGAGAAAGTTGAACAGCAAATTGAGGGAACTTTGATAAACTTTGGGAAAGACTCTGACTTTCACTTATAAGAATGGATTGCTTAAGTATAAGGGAAAGTTATATGTTGGGTCAGGAGGCCAGATTGGAACAAAGCTAATACAGAATATCCATTCATCTCAAAATGGAGGTCATTCAATCATCCAAGCTAGTGTGTATAGAGCTAAGAAATACTTCTTTTGCTCGGGGATGACTAAAAAGATCAAAAGAGAAGTATTTTGTTGTGATAAATGTCAAAGATGCAAAGGTGAACATGTCCCCTATCCTAGACTGCTACAACCATTGTCGGAACCAAAATACTCATGGAGTCATATATCCAAGGATTTTATTGAAGGGTTACCCTCCTCAAAAGAGAAGATGGTGATACTAGAAGTAATCAGTGATAGCAAGAAGCTGGAACCATGTATCACTACAGATTGGGGAAGGAAGGACAGCAGAAGCCAGTTAAACCACCAGAAATTCAATTAAGAGGACGAGATCGTTTACTATTGAAGCGACGACGCCATTTTCATTTTTATTTTAAATTGTAAAAGCACAAACACACCACATGACACAAACACGTTTTTCTTTCATTATAACCACCGGAGGAGGGAAGAAGGAAGTTGTTGGATGAATTGTCAGATATAACTATCCCTTTTCTTCTCTAAAATTATGAATCTCTCCTCCCTTCTCATCTTAACTTCTTGCACTTTCTTCTCGAATTTGTTTCTATTTCATTTTATTAATGAAATCTCAGCTGGGTTATTGAATCCTAGTGTAGTATATCAACTTGTGTGTTGAATGTTGATTGGAGTTGGCTAGTTTTGGTCGAATTCCAGTTCAACCATTACAAAGATTAAGATAAACTTAAGCTATAATTCATTAAAATTGATAATATATATACTCCAATTTTAACTATCCATGATAAGTGTACATCTCACTTGAGTATCTATAGAGTATTAATAAAGAGAACTGAGTATCGAATATGTATGAATTTTTACATTGAAGCTTTGTTTGATTTTTTCTATTGAATTGTGTGAGCGAACTTGTTATATTTTGAGTCAAAGTAAAGTATGATATTCGATCGAGTTTCTTTTTTTTTTTAATATCGACTTATTTATAGGTTGGCTTAGTTTTGCTCGAAGCCTATGACAGTTTAAGTTTTGGGTGTTCATAAATTTAATTTTTACACTTAGTATGTTTGATAGGAGCCAATTCCATGGAAAATTTCCACCCAAATTGTAGTGTTTGATAGCACATTTTTCTATGGAACTTGATTTTCTTGGTTGTCTTGAAAATTGTTATTTTCTTGGTTTTCCTTGAAAACCAATTCCCACCAATACCTACTGTTTACGCTTTTTTTTTTTTTGTTTTTTTTTTCCTTTTTAAGGGAAACAATTTCTAAGAATTATTGTAAAAAAATATTTCCCTTTTAATTGACAATTTCTATATAAAATAAAGTCAAACGAACACTAAAAGATAAATAATTTTCTTGATTATTATTATTATTATTATTATTTTTTTTTTTTTGTAATGGAAAGAAATTTTATCCCCAATACCAATAAATTTTATCCCTTAAATTGACAATTTTCATGTAAAATAAAGCCAAACATACACCAAAAAATACTTTTATTTCAACATTTTCCACGTGAAAAATTATATCAATCAAACATAATAAATTGACGATTTCCAAGAAAATAATTTCTAGACAATTCACTTCCCTGAAATTCGTTTTCTTTTCACCCAAATTCCATCTTTATAATCAAACGAACCCATTATTTAAAGTCGCTTACTTATATGATTTTTAGTCAGTTTATAATTTTCTATTAGATTTTTCGTTGTTTTTGTCACCTTTAGGACACATTCCGAGTTTGGAGGAAGAAGAAGATTCAAAGGGTTTATGGGTTGAAGCGAAGACGGGAAGCTCAATAATTTTAAAAGAAGACAAAAATGAGGTAAACAAATTTGGGAAAATTGAAGGAGTTCAAAGAATGATTTCACTTAGGAATTCCAATCCAAGGGACGGGTTTGAAGTACCCATTCATGATATTAAGATAATGTTCTAAATGCTAGAATTTTGATGTAACTTAACATTAGCTTAGTTAATTTCAACGTTTTCTTTATAAATTTGTATTACGCATTCCACGTTGTAATTGTTATGTATTCAATGTCCTTTCATTCGCTTGATTACCAAATGTTTGCTTGTGAAAGTTTACAATCTCCAAGAGGATATTATATATTTTAGAGCAAGTAGCAACTAGTGATAGAACTAGAATTTTTCGTTTGAAGGCCAACAATGGTCGATATTATTATGATAGTCGATGGTCGATAGTGTAGTAGTAGCTAGTAGAGAGACGCACACGTTTAAAGTAAATAATAAGGTATTGGAGCTGAGATGAATTTTATGTTTATATCTAAAATATTAGGTTATTTGTCAAGTATATCTTGTCATCTTTATTCATCCAAAAATTAACTCACACATCTCATGCAAGGAAGACTCAATGCTAATGTTAATGAAATTATGTAAAAGGGATGAAAAATGCAAATAGAATTTAAGGATGAGGATTGAGAAGTTTGATTTTAAAGTTCGGAATGAATTTTTTTAGAGATCTTAAGGTTGGAGACTAATTGAGCAAATTTTTCTAATATTATGGTCAAAAGCATTTATATTCTGGTATAAGATAGAGTTATTTAATCCTAATTAATTCCTTGAGATGTGACAGAACCACATGCAATTGATTTTATTTTGATCCATATAAAGATATAATAGGTTAAATCAATTGATTCGGACTAACATAACACTCGATAGGAGGACAACGATTATCATAGGTAAGCGTAATACGTTGAATTACTTATTGAGAAGTTAATTGGACGATGTAAAATGAAATAAGGAATCCAAACGCGTTAATCAAATAAAGTTTTTCAAAAAAATTACTTTTACTTATTTTCATAGTTCTAATTGCCTTTCATTTAATTGGTTGATCTTTCTTTTTTCAACTTTTTAGTCGTTAACTCTTAACTCTTAACTCTTTACTCATTAGCAATCGCTTCCTAAATGAATTATAAATTTTTAATTGATTTCATTTTAGTCCCTAAATAACTTTTGATATTTCAGTTTTCTATTTATTTTAAGTTTAATTTTGAGGCATCCTACAAATCGCTAATTTTATTTTATTTTTTTAATTTTTAATTTTTTTTTTTTACGTTTAAAACAAATTATAAAACCGTATGACATAAACTTGTAACTCCGCCATTTTCGTAAAGACCCAAATTGACAATAAAGATAACTGATGCATTTATTGTTCGATATTGTGTTAGTTTGACAAGGCATGAAAAACATGATATGCAGATGATAAATATGATTAACCAACTATAATATTTTTGAATAATTTAATATACCTAAATGATATAATGTAAGGGTCCGTTTGATTGTAAAGATGGAATTTGACTGGAAAGAAAACGAATTTTAGGGAATTGAATTATCTAGGACTTGTTTTTCTAGATATTATCAATTAATGTGTTTGATTGGTATAATTTTTCACTGAAAGATGTTAAAATTTTGAATTTTTTGGTGTTCGTTTGACTTTGTTTTTCATGAAAATTATCGATTAAATGAATATAATTTTTTACAATTGTAGATAAAATTTGTTTTCATTGCTGAAAAAAAAAAA
>NC_036254.1:9272083-9373214 GCF_002742605.1 Olea europaea var. sylvestris | reverse complement strand
GGGGGGATTTCATCTTCCATGGAAAACTTTGCATATCAAACAGGGCCTAATTTCTCAGAGAACTTACTGGATCAAATTATAGGTGCATGGATTGCAATTTGGACACAAGTGATAAGATCATATTAATAATTTTAAAAAAATGGTACAAGGATAATTAATCTTCTTTACGATGCATGTGTTCAAATATGAATTATATACTGATAATTTTTTAAATTATTAAAACTCCGAAAGAGCTTTTGTACAAAAATAAAACATAAAAAAGATGTCCTAAAACACTTCTATACGAAAAATGTACATTTTTTAATCTTGAGATTATATAAAAGAAAGAATAAAGCCATTTTTATACTAGAATTTACAGCCTCCTCACATGGGGGTCGCAATATTGTGGCCCCACTCATGTGAAGGAACTGTACATATAGTGTACATGTTGTGGAATTGTAAAAGAAATTATTGATCATGAAGTATCATATCTTAGCATAATATGTGCACTATTGTACCTTGCTATAGTAGTACTCGACTAGATATGGTGCTTGCTAGTAAAATATAGGCTCTTCCATTTCATGAGGTTTTGGAATGGAGTCTAATGTAAAATCGATTGACATGTGGTGTTATTGCCATATTGTGGTAATTTGCAAATGATGATGAATTTTTGTGAAAGAGGCAATTGTTGACGACACTTGATTAATGTGGTGATATTGAAGCAATACTTGCAGAACTAATAAATAGGATTTGACTACAATGATTTTGAGAAATCAAGTAATGTTATTACGAGGAGAGTAACTATGTAGCGTACTATTTTTTTGTTGAGCGAGGTTTTGTTTTAGTAGTTTTCTACCAAATTTTTTTATTTAAAATTTGTGGTTGTGTATTCAAAAAATAATATAATCTCTTTCTTTCACTATAGCTTTTTGTCCATATATTTTCTAATAATGTTTTAATGCGAGATAACAATATTTAATAGATGTCTAAGGGGAAGTTTTATAAATACAAACCTTGGAATTCATTGCTTACAAATTGTATTTCTTGTAAGATATTTTACCCTCCGTGACATCAATCCCCTACAATTCTATCTTGTAACTAATAGGTGTTTAAACCCGTGAATACAAGTTGTAAAGGGCACTCTATAATACTTTCAATTCTTCATGCATTTCTCTGGGTCATGTAATTTTTCTTGCCTAATTTTACAACCCACGATTTTTAAACCTTTTGTTATAGTGCAGTGTAGCAACCCACCATCCTTAATTAGGTCGTTTTCCCGTGCTCATGTAAGAAGTCCTTCCTATAACTGATGTGCTTATTATCCTTTTAAGTTAATGCAAAGACCCTATTTGTTAAGGTTGGGATTGAGGTGTCAATTTGGTTGGTCAACTAAATCAGCTCAGGAAAAGCCTGAGGTGACCCGGCTCACAGTTCGATTTTACCGAGCTGAGGCTCGGGTCAAGCCCTATTTTGGAGTATTAACTTGAGCTTGAGCTAGCCTGTGTGACTTGATTTTTGAGCGTCAGCCCAAACCAACTTGTGTTGCGTCAAGCCACACGGCCGGTTCGTGTCACAGGCCATTTTCAGCCCATGAGCATATTTATACCAAAAAAAAGAAAAAAAAAGGAACAAAAATAATAATAATAAAACTTTGGCAGCTATCTATAGTTTTCGCGTAGTTGCAAATTTCTGTAGGCAACCATGTGGCTGCCATTTGACAAAAAAAATAAAAATAAAAAAATCACGAGTCAGCTTAGCACGATAAGATATGAACCGAAAGTTCAGGTAGCCTAAATTTTTTGATCGAAAAAAAGCTTGGCTCGATTCAGGTAAAAAAGCTTGAACCATTTTTACTCGAGTCGGCCCAAACTTTGATTTTCGACTTGATTTGTTAACATCCCTAAGTTGGGATGGCAACCTATATTATTAATAATTCTATTTAGGAGTTACATTTATACCATTATAAGAGTATCTTCAAAAGACTCTTTAAACACAAAATACTCTCTATTTTAAAGGTTCAATACTTAAAAAAGAGTTCCAAAAGACTCTCTATTTTAATTTTTTAAAATAAAGAGTGCGTTTGGAGAGACTCATTCTCCATTTTTAATATACAATACTTGCATTTAATAAATTACAAATTTCAATACTCTACAATTTAAAATTTTCAAATTATATTTGAACTGATTGATCATTAATATATAAGAAATTATACTTCTATAAAATATGTGGAGAAGTTATTAAATGTTCATTGGAAAAAACAAAATAAAGAATCAAAGTAGAGAGTTTGTTGGAGTGTATAAAAAAAAAAAGAGTAATGCTATTCGTAGTCGCTCATTGCGATAATCACCATACGTGCCATACACATAGCAGGTGATTATTTGATGCATTAATGTGGTAGGTTTTTTATTCATTAATGTATCAAATAACCATCTGTCATGTGTATGCCGCGTAGGGCGACTGTCGCAGTGAACGACTGCAAATAGTATTATTAAAAAAAAAATTACTCTCTAAATTTAAAGATACTTTTTATAAATAGAGAGCTTCTTGAAAATACTCTAAAGGCCCGTTTGGTACGACTTTTACTTTGGCTTTTGCTTCTTGTAGAAGAGCTTTTGGCATAAAGCTATTTTAATTTTTGTTTGAAAATTAATATTTAAAATCAGTTCCCATTCCGGAAGTGCTTTTGGAGGAAGTAAAAAAAACCAGCTTCCTCTAAAAGCTCTTCTAACCTTCAAAAGCACTTTAAACAAAAATAGCCAAACGGTCCAAAAGCGGCTTTTGGCTCTCAAAAGCCATCCCAAACGGGGCCTAAATATACACATATTTAAGTTACTTTCATAGAACTATATCTGAAATTGAGGATTAACTATACAAAATTTCTTCTTGGTTTAAAGATTATTGAATTTATGTTACAACTACAACAATACCTCGTTCTACGGTGAAAATGCAAGTGTAAGTTACATGTAAGGTCAATGAACTTTCATGAAAATTTCCAAAAATAGATCGCTAAACCTTAATGTCTTAATTGGGTCACTGAAATCAGGTCGTTAAACATTAGTCTTAATTGGATCCCAAAATTTGACTTTAGTTTCAAATTTCATTACTCTTCCACATTCAAACCTATCGTGCTCAAAACTAATAGAAATTGCTTATTGGCAATGATACCGTTACAGATTTTTCCACATTAACGTTATGTTGCACCCAATAAATAAAAATAGTAAAATGAGAGTTATGATAATGCCTTTATAATAAAAGTTAAAAGATGTGTTTTATTTGAACACGTGTATGACGTGGTGCAGTGGTAAGTAGGCATGGCACCTCACTATTATGTGGAAGATCTGTTGTTGTATGTCATTCAGTTAAGTCTCCATTTAGGAAGAGTTTATACAAAATTTAATTTCTAAAAAGATAAAAATGAGCATAAGATAAGTGAAGTAATACTTAAGTCTATTGAAATGTGTAGTTAAAAATAAAATTTAAAATTTAACCATACATAAGGTAAATTGATTTTTAAAACCTTTTTGAAAAAAATAAATCTAAATCAAGGAAGCAAAGAATATGTTGATCAATTAATAATCATAAATAAATAAAAGCAAGTAGATCAATCCAATAACAAAAAATAAATAAGATAATGATAAGTAAATGGGTAGAGATGATGTAAACGATATATTTGTGGAAGTTCAATCCAAAATAATGACTACGTCTTTCGTTATCAAACTCTCTGGCACGAGCAATGCCTTTTCTATATATTGATTTACTTGTGGTGCAATTCAACACTTTACAACATTTTCGATGACTTACAAACAAGAAGTATCAATCCTTATATAATATTGAGCTTTACAGGACCTCAATATTATCCACACTATTAAGTTTTACGGGACCTCAATATAACTCACACAATAATTTACAATAAGGAGCACCGATCCTTACACTATGAAGCTTTTACAGGACCTCAATACGATCGACAAGTTTAAAAAAAATAAATTTACAATAAACTTCTCTCTTGATAAATGATACAAATGAATTAAGTACTAAGAAAGGCTAGCACTTCAATGAATAGCAATAAATAATAGCTCATGTATTAGGTGAGAAACCTTTAATGAATATGACGATTTCAAAATTTAATTTAACCGATTGAAGTTTTTCAATGAGAAGATGAAAAAGAAATAAATGCAATGCAAGTTAAAAATTTTCTCAAAATATCTCTCTCTCTTTTAATGAATAATGTTAATAAATTAAGTATCAAAAAAGAAATGAGGAACTTTGATGAATATTATGATTTTACAAGTTTGATTCAATAAATCAAAGTTTTGATATAAAGAAACAAAAGAAATGATATAATGTAAGTTCAGTACTTTTCTTCAAAATTATCTCTATTCTATGAATGATAAATATAAGTTAAGTATAAAAAGAGTGATAAAAATAAAAAACTTGGATGAAGATGATGAAAAGAGTTTGTATTTATTAAAGCTTTTAATAGGGAGAATTGAATGGAATGAGTGCAATGTAGCCTCAAAGAATTCTCTCAAAATATATCTCACTTAATACTCTTGAATCTCTTATGAAGATCGGAAAGAGTGGAGATATTTATGGAGTTCAAAACGTCAAGAAATTTGGAAGTTCAAATGACTCGTTCGGTGTATTGCCTTTTGTCTGGATGATCAATATAATCGTTTGTTCAGTAAAAAATTAGAGGTCAGAACGGTTAAATTTTGGACTATTAGAAAACTTCTGGTAAATTGCTCGACAATTTCGATCTTTTTACATTTTGGCCCCCATTTGAATAAATTTGAAGGTTTTGAAAAGTATGGACTTTTGAAAAGTATTTTTAACAAAATTTTTAAGATAAAAGATATTTTTAAAATTGAAATATCATTCTAAAAGTCATTTTTATATTTGATAAAAACATTGCATAAGAATGACTTTCAGTGCACAAAAAATGTTTTTAATTCATAGAAGAATTTTGAGTTTAAGCATTCATTGCCAAATATCAAAGTGTTAGCACCTTTACATTTTATCTAAGAAACCAAGTCATTGATCTTGCTCCGAAGTTTGGCTCTTAAGTTCTCGAATGTGTGATTTCGGTTTTAACCTCCTTCATGAGTCCGATTTGTGATAATAGCTTTTGATCTTTTGACGATCATCGATATACTTTGAAAAACTATAATCACTTGAATTCAACTTGTTACTAAACGAGATTAACTTGTTTGTTATAATCAAAACTTTAAGATGATAGTCAATCATAAGTCAACAATTGATGTCTCTGCGCGTGAATCTCATGCACCTCTATCGCTTCACACGCCACATGCGCCAACCAGGAAGCTCTACCTCGTCGTCTAGAGTCAAAATATGCCCTTGGTTTCACCAACCAATCACTGGATTGGTCAGAATTGTGAATTTGTAGCCGTGGTCAAAAAAGATTTTCAACATGTTTTCAGTTTTAGCTTCTATGCAGCCTTGTATCTGTTGTTTTGCACAAGCTTTTCATAGATTATTGCACAACCTAGCGCTCTGATACCGTTGAATCATGCACAAATCAGGCTTAGTTCAATACCAAAATCAGTCAATCACCAATCAAAGTAAAGTCTCGAAACCCACAACTCATTTCCTACGGTTGCTACAATCTCTCACCCACAAGATTATGACGGTGATTTGCAGCCACAAAGGAGGAGAAACAATGGAAAAACAAAGTTAAACTCAAGGCACAAGGACAAGGATAATGAGAACGGCAGCCACTGTTTTTCTCTTTCAAATTAACACCTGGCCGTCACGGTAAGCAAAGCGAGGCAATATATAGGAATAGGTTATAAACCAAGTTTGGGAGAAGATATAGGGTAATTAGGCCAAGACTTTAAGAGCCCTCCACAAGTGATTAATAGGCTGTATTCGAGTCGAGCCAATAACCATGGTATTGACATATCTAATTCAAATTATTTTAATGTCATCGTCCAAGATTTATTGAGTATCAAAGCCTAACAAATAATAAATTAATCTTTTGAGATATAATGTAACATCTATGACAACCAGCGTTTCTACTGTGGCAAGCTTTGCTGTAAGATTATGTGAATTAAATTCATGTACTTTGAACCACGTGAGTCGCCTGTAATCTTATGTACCCTCACTGGAGTCTCTTCCTTGAATACGGCATTTCATTGCCATTTTCTCCCTTACAATGGGCCAATGGCACATCAATTTCATGTAGGACTGAGATTTTTAGCAAGAAAACAAGACAAATCGTGCAATCATCTTTTAATTGCCTAGCGAAAAAATAAGAATAGAATAATGATGGGTAATTGTACCATGCAAATTCTTGTCTGTGCGAAACTGGCTAGTATTCGTTCTGTGGAATGGATGAGCATGCAAGATCCAATGGTTAATGTCCATATCAAAATTTGTTATTCCCACATGAGAAAAATGTTTAATGGTTTTGATAAATTGAATGAAGTAGACAATTCAATAAATTTTATTGAGAATATGCTTAGTTTGTTGACATCGTTTTGATCGTGCTTTAAAGTGATTTAAACCAACTTTCAAATCACTTATTTGGTTAAAGTTGACTTTTTAATCTTATTCAATTTTCAATTAACAGAACTTAAGGTGCGTTTAATTACAAGTATGAAATTTGCATGAAAAGAAAATAAATTATAAGTAATTCAATTGTCTAAAATTTATTTGCATTGAAATTATCAATTTACTGTGTTTGATTAATTTAATTTTTAACCTAGAAAATATTATACTGATCCATTTTTTATTGGTAGGTAGATGAGAGAAAATGGATAAATGAGTGAGAGTGAATTATATTTCCTGGAAAATAAAATCCTACTCCCCCTAAAGAAAATATTTTCCTTGATTTTGAGAAATATATGATCATGTGACCAAAAGTAGGAAAATATTTTTCATGAAAAAAATGACAATCAAACAGGACAAAGTAGGAATTTGGATGAAAAAACATATTTTCCATGAAAAATATAGGCAATCAAACACACTATTACTTTTTCAGATAAATAATCTTAACTAAAAATAATTTTAAGCAACACTGAAATATCAGATATTGTACATTTGTGGGGGACGGTGGCGGCTACCTCTTATTCTACTTGGTGCTTTTTGAGTCGTCGGCAGGAAATTGAGGTCCACTGGGATATTTATTTTAATTTTTTTAATTTCTTTGTTTTCTTTTCTCTTTTCATAAATACACCTAATTTTATTTATGTTGCAAATAGCTAAATACCCACCGTTCTTAACCGCCTATTAACGTTTATGTATTTTGCTGATGGAACAATATGATGCTAAGATATAATCTAAAAGCATCAAATTTTGGTAGTACAATCTCTCCTGTTCAAGTTAAACCACCACCTCTCAGGTCCAAAGAATCCAAATTTACAGGCCAACAGTAGAAAATGACTCCTGAGCTGCACTCGTGCTCAATATTTTGCAGTTTGCAGTAGCATTCTGTTTACCATTTCTATGAGGGACAAAGATAGGTCATGGTGTTTGCTTTAGGTTATCTCCAACTCTACGCCAAAATTTACACCAAATTTTGCACTGAATCTTGCATCAAACTAAAAAATTATCTCCAACCATTTTATCAAAATTTACATCAAGTGAATAGTGTTTAATCATTTTCTTTTCTTTTTTTTCTTCTTAATAATTTATTTATTTGAAAATTATTTATTTATTTATTTTACAAATACATAAATTACTAAATAAATAATTGCGTTAAATTAAGAAAAATATTAAATTCATTAATAAATATAAAAACAGTACAATTAGTAAAAACACTAAGAAAATGAAAATATTATTTCAAATAATAATAATAATAATAATGTATTAAAAAAATATAACACAAATGACAAATACCCTCATCAATTCTTTTGGCAATTGGAAAACAAATGGCAAATTTGACTTTGCAAAGTGGTGCCAATTTGACTTTACACCATTTTACACCAAAATGATGAAAATTTTGGTGTCACATTGGAGAGCTTTTGCACCAAATTTTGGTAAAATTAGGTGTTTTGGTGATAGCATTGGAGATGCCCTTATAATTTAGCTTCTGCATTATGTTTTGAGTAAGGTATTATACCGGATCATAATTGATTTGATTTTATACGATATTTATTATAAATGATACCTAAGTCAAATTAATATGGGAAATTTATCCTCCTCTAATCAAATGGACTAAAATAATATACTTTACTAAATGGGTTTATAACGGATTATCACAATATCATGATTCATGAATAATATAGTGTATCAATACACACTTAGTCCATGTTTGTCTACCATTAAAGTAGGAAAATAAGTTTTGGAATAGTGAATTTTTGGACAATGTGTACTTACAAAATAGAAAAAATTTCATTTACGTGCAAAATATTTTATTATACAGTTTAAAATAAGTTGGAGAAAATATTAGTGTTGAAATAATGGTACTCAAGCAGGATAATTTTCTTCGTGTTACATAAGATTGGATAAGATTTTAGTTTTTTTTGTTGTTTAACTCGGTCTATTATAAAAATTTTAAAAAAATAATAAAAAATAAAAAATGTGTGATTTTTTTTTGTTTGTATTATACTTTCTTCTTCTCTTCTACTTATAAATAGGAACATCTCTCTCTTTAGTGAAAAAACATATATAGAAGTTAAATCTTAATCTGATTGAATGAACATATCAAATTCTGAATGTAGTAGTGGTTGTGAATCCGGATGGACCATGTATTTTGATCAAAATTCCAACTATGCAGGTCGATACAACCCAGGTTTTGGCTGGCCAGTTGATGAGGATTATCCAAAAGGATCAGCTTACGCCAATAAGGACACAGAAGGTGAAGATCTGTCCATGGTGTCTGATGCATCATCCGGCCCTCCGATTTTCATTGAGTACAGCGAATCTGCCGATGGACGTCAAAAGAAGAACAAGCAGAAGAAGAAAACGAAAGACCAACCAAATTTGCATCTCGATGATACTGCTAGTTCCCCTGTCTTTCATTTCTCCCAGGTTAGTTCAACGAAACAGCAATATTTCCTATTAATTTTCTGAGGAATAGAAAACGTATCGTGGATAATTATGTTTTGGTTGAATTTCAGGACCACGTAGGATCTTTCAACAATCATACTGCAAAAGAATATGTCCCTTATTTTTCACAAGGATCATCTGTTGCAAATTTTGAGGTACGCACTAAATTTTTGTCGAGACGCTTCTTTTAATTCTTGAGAAAATAATTCTGAGGATGTCGTTAAAGTGTGCCCACAAATAAAGAAGGGCGGGGAACTCTCCCGTCATCACTCTGATGCTCAAGTCAGTATAATGATTATGTGAAAATATAATTAAACGTGTGTACTCTCATAGAGAGCTTTATTTATAGTCTCTAAATAAAGGAAACTATACTAATACAGAAACTCCAATGTCCCGGGCTGCTGCAGGGTGAATCTACAAGGAAAAAGCATTTAAATTTCCTCAAATCTTCAAAAAAAGGGAAATCAGCATCAGGAAAATCACGTAAATAATTATTTGAAATGTCATGATATTGCATAATTCCCAGAGACCTAATTCTTTGTTTGTTTGTTTGTGGACGGAAGGTTTGATGGGAAGAAAGAAACACCAAGAAATGAATGTGGAAGTAAAAGGAAAAAGGCAATAGAATTTCTGTGGTTCTTGTTTGTATATTTCATTTAGTTTTTATTTTTTTATCTGTAATATTCTCCTGTCCATGCAGCAGGGAACAACCTCAGGTCATAAATGTAAAAAAAAAAATAAATAAATAAAAAAAATAAAAAAAATAAAATAAAGTCTTTTTAGAAATTTCTTCAATTGTCTTACCTACAGGACTTTTAAATTCAAGACGAGACACTTTTGAGGAGATTTTGATTATTGTTATTTTGAGTTTGCTTTAATCATGGGAATACGATTCGACTTTGATCATTATGAACTATTACTAATTTATAATTCTGAACAAGCCAATCTTTGAAAATGAAAATGACTCCCTTTTTTGTGAGAGTACAAGTGACATTGGAAAGCTCCATCCTTTCGATCCACAGTTTTCTAACAAGCTTGTTTCTTTGCTTCCAAGTGCAAGTGCTAGCGATAGAAGCTAATCATTACTAACTTGTTGGACATGTCACGACTGTACATTTACTTCAACGGGATTGATTGCGAATTGTTACTCATGTTAGTAAGGTACTTGAAACAATGATGCAAGTTATTTCTTGCCCTAATAAATAAGGACATGTTTGAAAAGTAAATTTAGTTAAAATTTACTAATTTAAATGTTCAGAATTTTGTAAGAGTTACACAAGATTGCACATTCTTGTCGGCACATATGATTGAAGAGTTGTGAATATGTTCTACTCAAAGAAATGCCAGCATAGCTATAAATGAAATGAGTTGGACTGAGGTGACTAAATTTGGTATTGTAAATTATTTAAAAACTTGATTCTTTTGTATTTCTGTTTTCTACCGAAACTCCAAAACGGACACACCCCACCACTATTTTGTCTGACCTGTACTCTCTCTCTCATATATACACACGTATACCATCAATTTTTAATTATATAGCAAAACCTATCATTCATTCCATTTTGGCCATTGAATGGTGGATTCACCTCATCTTTAAATGACTAAAAAAATAGTAAAGTAATAAAACAATAAAGGGCTGTTTGATAGGCATGAATTTTTCATGGAAAATGGAATTCAAATTCCGACTTATACTTTTTGACTGTTTGATAGGTTTTTTTTCCATAGAATTGATTTTCTTGGTTTTCAATGGGAATTGATTTTCTAGGCTACTGTTCCTTTTTTTTTTTTTTTTGACAATGGAGACAAATTCTATCGTTAATTGTAAAAAAAATATTTTCCTTTAATTAACAATTTTCATGTAAAACAAAGTCAAACGAACACCAAAAGATAGGTGATTTTCTTTATTTTATTTTTTTTGGCAATGGAAAATAAATTTTATCCCCAATACCATTAAATTATATCCCTTTAATTGACAATTTTCATGTAAAACAAAACCAAACGAACACCAAAAAATATTTTAATTTCAACATTTTTCACGTGAAAAATTATACCAATCAAACACAATAATTGACAATTTACAGTAAAATAATTTTTAGCCAATTCAATTCCATGGAATTCATTTTCTTTCCCCCCCAAATTCCATCTTTGTAATCAAATGGACCCTAAGGAAAAAATGCACATGAAGTCTTGCAAATTTTCAAAAAGTACAAATACATACTATTTAAAACAATTAAATGTATATTAACTCAACATAAAAAATTAAAAAAAAATTTAGAAAAATGGTAAAAATATCACCTTCTTCCCCTAACCAGATCTGTCCATAGTTTAATTTCTTCTTTAAAATCTAAAGCAAAAGATTATGTGCAATCTATAAACTTTGATCAACATCTCCTTCTTGCCCCATAAAAAGAATATTTTTGTTAATTTGGAATTTTCATTGTTATGTGTTGTCATACTTGACTAACCTACGTGGGTCTACTGGTTTACTTCATTAAAGTCCACGCATCACATAAATGACTATACTTGGATTTGGGGGACTATTGTTATGTGTTGTCATACTTGGCCAACCTACGTGGGCCTATGGCCCACTTAATCCGAACCACGTGGCACTCCAACCGAAGTAAGCTGTATGGCCGAGGCCTTGAAAGTAGCCGAACTCCATATACCGAGGCCTGTGAAGATTGCCGAAGCCCTGAAGTGGAAGTACTACATGAGTAGCAGAAGCCTCCGAACCATGAAGGAATGTCTTCCATGATCACCTCTCCCAAGAGATCTTCTACATAAAGATCTTGTTTGAATGATTGATGAAACGTTTATCATGAGTGCATATGTCAAGTCTTATCACCAACATGGGGGTTCTGTACAAGCAATAAATGTGCAGCAAGCTAGCAAATCAATGATGATGCATAGGATTGGATGTTTGAATTAAGGAGATGAGGCCACGTGCCACCTCATCTAAAGGCTGTCATTTCACATGTAACACTATAAATATTTTCCTTGTATAACATTGAAGGACTAATGCAAGAATCAATACAAGAAACCATACTTTACTCAACCCTCTCTTATTATGTTGCAACACAAACGAATTCATATATATTTGGATATACATTTACAAACGTCGATTGGTAATTATTGTACAATTCAAATTAAAAACATCCCACCGGATTCCAAACGTTCTCGTCCCGTGTCGTTGAGCTATTCCCATGCCCCTGATTCGTTCGTTCTAGACCATTCACGTGTCTTAGCGTGTAGGACCTTCGCTCACGTGTACGCGGATGGGTCTGGTATTTGTTGGCAACACTTTTTGGGGTCAACAGATTGGCGTTGTCTGTGGGAAACCATACCATAACCACGAACAACTTTGTGGTGAAAGCTTATTGAAGAGCATTTGGGTATCCCCCTTGAAAAAGGATTTGTTCTTGAAAAAGAACAAGAGGAAGCCCCACAACTTAGCAAAATTTGAAGAGTCAGATAAAAAGAAAATGAGTTCAAACGAAGACACCCCCAAGAGGGTAAGAGAAAATGCAAATGTACCTCCTCCACACACTGCCCCAGCAGCTTGACAAAGACTCTACCACCACCAAAGAGGAGGTGGATTGTAGGCGACGGTACAACTGTCAAGAGAAATGGCTACCATG
Source organism: Olea europaea var. sylvestris (assembly GCF_002742605.1). Lineage (NCBI taxonomy): Eukaryota > Viridiplantae > Streptophyta > Magnoliopsida > Lamiales > Oleaceae > Olea > Olea europaea. The sequence goes on along the minus strand of NC_036254.1, from coordinate 9,360,588 downwards.
GCGGCCAACATGGGAGATATTACTAGCCAAAACTTGGCTATGAGGGAGCTCATGGCCCAAATGCAAGGCCAGTGAGGCTTCCTCATTCTTCCATACGCCCCTTAGGGGCACTACCAGCAAAAAGATGAAATCCAAAGTCATAGAACTGCCTCGCCGGACTATAGCCGAGATAGAAGCCCATTTGAAAGGAAAGTGGAAGTTGATGTTTCCTCCAACTACGCTTCTGGCCGATCCACCGAGGTCCCATTGAACCATGATAACTTCCCACCTCCGTATGAACAAAAGTCAAGACATAGGAGGGCAGATAGTGTATTTGACAGAATTAGCCCCGCTGAACCGAGGCTTAGGAAACAACAGACACACCAACCTTGGATAAGGCCACCACCTCCACCTCCGATGCCCCAACAGCCAGAAAAAAAGGCATGAAAATGTCCCCCGTGTTGTTCTGCCTCGAAATAGGTGCTAGAGGAAGGAGGAACCGTCCCGGAACCTCTCACCAACAACCACGGCAAGAGGCCGAGGAATATGATTAAGATGAACAGCAAAGGTCCTATGACTTGGACGACGACGATGAGAATTTGCCATTCTCAAAGGAACTAAGGAGTGCCCAGGTTCCAAACCACTATATAATGCAAAAGATACCAAAGTATGATGGAAGAGGCGACCCAAAAAAGTACCTAAATACTTATAAAACTCACATGAGCCTAAGAGGTGCCACCCCAGCTATGAAGTGCAGAGCTTTTCATTTGACACTTAGTGGAGCCGCTGAAATTTGGTATAGTAGGTTACCACCTGGGAGTATAAGAAGTTGGCCCGAGTTCAAGACAACATTCATGAAGAGGTTCACGGTAAGCATAGAAGGAGAGGCCCTCATCCAACGTTTCCAAGACATGAGACAAGCACATGGGGCGTTCCTAAAGAGCTTCCTATCATGCTTCACCGATGAGATGACGTATTGTGTGCAAGTCACCGATCGTGAGACACTATCCGCATTAAGAGGAGGTTTGAACATGAATACCCTATTCTGGAGGGACGTGCAAAATCAAGATCCCACCACCTATGATGCCCTACTCGAGATGATGAGACGGGAAATCATCAATGAAGAATTGATTGAGCATAGGAACAGGGCAAGTAGAGGCCTCCCACCTCCTCAAAGGCAATGTGCTAGAGGGTCGACCTCCCACCTGATGGACTACCAAATGAACCAGGCTGGAAATGAGAGTTCTGGCCAAGCACTTGCTACCACCACTTTGAACGCGGTTCCTACTTTGGCATATGAGGACATCAACCCAACTACTGACACCCGACAGATGGAAACCCCATAAGGATCCCGTAGGGGGAAAGGTCAAAGCCGGGGCTCTGGACCTAGAAATAGGTCAAATCAGAACCCACTGGGATACTGTGTACACCACCGGTCCTACGAACATGACACAGCGAATTGTCGAGACTATGCTCACCGCTCCCGACTGGAACCCCCTAGGGACAGAAATGAATCGCCCCAGGCGAGCAAGCCCCCGCCCAGGCATGAAAATCGACGTGGGTGTAAGGAGGTCGCTCCCCGTCAAAGGGATGTTTCCCCATGACGAAGGGATCATGATACGAAGAGGCCCAGGGAAGGGCGCAGGCACCGAAGAAACCGACAAGCCCAGGATGAGGCCTCTATACACGAGGTGGATGCCATATTTGGAGAACCATATGTTGGCGGTGAAACACAAAACGCCAAAAGGAATTATGCCCGGGAGACTAAACACCACCCTTTGGCAAGCTACATTGTGGACAGTAGCCCCCGGAAGAACCAAGTTCCACCTATTGTCTTCACCAAGGAGGACACTGAAGGAGTTCACTATCCCCACTGCGATGCACTTGTTGTGAGCCATCATAGCTCGAAATGGGCTCAAGTGAATGTTAGTTGACAACAATAGCTCTGTTAACATTCTATTCGGGTTTGCCTTTGACAGGATGATATTGGATCATCAGTTGACACCCACCACAACTCCTTTGTACGGATTCACCGGAGACAGTATCACTCCAAGGGGAAAGATAACACTTGCAGTGGAGATGGGAGAATCTCCTCAAACTACAATGAACTTCATGGAGTTCCTCATTGTCGACAGTAGATCGGCCTACCACGGAGTATTAGGAAGGCCAGCCTAAAAGAATTAGGAGCAGTCACCTTCATCCACTACCTATGCATGAAATTCCCGACAAAAAGTGGCAACAGTGAGAGGCGACCAAAGAGGATCGAGAGAGTGTTATCTAAGCTCCATCAAAAAGGTAGAGCCCCGGGATGTCCATGTAATCATAGTCGATATAGTTATGGCTGATGTCCCAGGTGATGCTCTTACTGAACCAGAAGATATCGATATGATTGATGCACTACCCAACCCGGAGGTATTGGTCATTGATGAGATCGATCCCCGCATAATTGAACACGAACCTCAAGCATCACCAATTGAGGAACTTGAGAGCTTCTGGTAGACCCTCGAGACCTATCCAAGGTGCTAAAAGTAGGCAAGGTTCTTATCCAACATCTTGATGAAAAAAGATTAAGGATTTCCTAAGTAGGAACCTTGATGTCTTTGTTTGGAGGCATGAGGACATGTTAGGCATAGACCCCAAGGTCAGGTGCCACCACCTGAAAGTCGATCCTAAGGTTGCCCTGCACAGACAAAAAGGGAGAGCCCTCAATCCTGAAAGGTATAAGGCTCTGAAGGAAGAAGTTTAGAAGCTCATTCAAAATGGCTTTATCAGGGAGGCTACTTATCCGAGGTGGGTTTCCAACCTGATTTTAGTAAAGAAACACGATGGCAAGTGGAGGGTGTGCATCGATTTCACTAATCTTAACAGAGCTTGCCTGAAAGGCAGCTTTCCTCTCCTAAGGATTGACCAACTAGTAGACTCAACGGCTGGGTACGAGTTGTTGAGCTTTATGGACGCATACTCCGGCTACAACCAAATACCTATACACCCGGTCGATGAGGAGCACACCTCTTTCTTCACAGACCGATGCCTTTATTGTTATAGAATGATGCCCTTCGGGTTGAAAAAGCCAGAGCGACTTACCAAAGACTCGTCAACAAAATGTTTATGGACCTCATTAGAAAGACAATGGAGATATACGTGGATGACATACACCCGGTCGATGAGGAGCACACCTCTTTCTTCACAGACCGAGGCCTTTATTGTTATAGAATGATGCCCTTCGGGTTGAAAAAGCCAGAGCGACTTACCAAAGACTCGTCAACAAAATGTTTATGGACCTCATTAGAAAGACAATGGAGATATACGTGGATGACATGTTGGTAAAAAGTCTGGAGGCTGAGGACCACATAACGTACCTCTACAGCACTTTCCAAATCTTGAGAAGATATAGGATGAGGCTTAACCTCCTCAAGTGCGCCTTTGGAGTGGCCTTTGGCAAATTCTTAGGATACATGGTCAATCAACGTGGAATTGAAGCCAACCCGGAGAAGATTGAGGCCCTATACAAGATGAGGTCCCCCCAAAAGCTAAAGAAAGTGCAAAGTTTGACTGGGTAGCTGACCGCACTTAGCCGCTTCATCTCCAAAACTATAGACAAATGCCTCGCATTTTTCAAAGTACTGAAAATTGGGAAGAAGTTCCAATGGAACGAAGAATGTGAAGAGGCATTCCAAGGCCTGAAAGGCACCTGGGGCAGGCCCCCCTCCTTTCCAAATCGAAGCCCGGTGAGATCCTACAACTATATCTAGTCGTTTTCAATGAGGCCATCAGTTCGGTTCTAACCCGAGAAGAGGGGACCACCCAACTCCCTGTTTACTATACAAGTACGGCACTCCTATCACCGGAAACCCATTATCCCGATATGGAGAAGCTCGCTTTGGCCTTGATCACGGCCTCCAGGAAATTGAGACCCTACTTCCAAGCTCACACCATCCATGTACTGACAAACTTTCCCTTAAGGCAGGTACTCCAAAAGCTCGATGCCTCGGGAAGATTATTGAAATGGGCAGTAGAGCTAAGTGAATTTGACCTTGTGTTCGAAGCTAGGGTAACCATCAAGGGTTAGGCCTTGGCTGACTTTGTGGCAGAATTAGCCAACTTACCCGAGGTAGATGAAATCATGGAACCCGTCGAGCCCCCTACGTGGAACTTATTCGTTGATGGGTCGGCTGGGGATGCCGGCTCAGGTGCTAGAGTTGTCCTCACCAGCCCTGAAGGTCACAAACTAAACTCAGCGGTGAGGTTCAGGTTCAAGGTCACCAACAATGTAGCAGAATACGAGGCACTACTTGCAGGCCTCAGGCTGGCCAAGGAAATGCAAGTAAAGAGGCTTCTTATCAGCAGTGACACCTAGCTAGTTGTTAGTCAAGTAAATGATAACTTCTTAGCCAAGGACAAAACGATGGCCTCCTACTTGAAAATGGTGATGAACCTCATCCCATCCTTTGAAAAATTTGAACTGACCCAGATCCCTCGCATCAAAAATTCTCATGCGGATGCACTCTCCAAGCTCGCTAGTAGCAAGGATTCAGAACTACTTAAAGTAGTACATATAGAGCACCTCCTCCTACCATCGACCTAGGCCCCCAATGTCATGTGGGTCGCTGGGACCCCTACCTGGATGTAGCCAATTGTAGCATACCTCAAAGACCAGTTATTTCCCACTAACAAGCCTGAGGCCTACAAGCTAAGGAGGAGGTTAGCCCATTTCCTCTTCATTAATGATGTTCTCTATAAGAGGAGTTTCTCCTCCCCACTCTTACGATGCATTGGAGGAGAAGAGGCTACTTATATATTAAGAGAAGTCCATGAGGGCGTGTGTGGCAATCATTCCAGAGGTCTATCTTTGGCACAAAAGTTATTAAGGCAAGGATACTACTGGCCTACCCTGAAAAAGGACGCACTCGAGTTTGTATGAAAGTGTGACAAATGCCAACGATTCTCTTCGATACAAAGACAATTGTCGCAGGATTTGACTGCGGTCTCCAGCCCTTGGCCTATCTCGAAATGGGGTGTGGACCTCATAGGTCCTCTACCTAAAGGTAGAGGAGGTGCAAGCTTTGCAATTATGGCCATTGATTACTTTACAAAATGGGTTGAGGCTGAACCACTGGCAAAAATCACAGAGCCAACACTTCCAAGTTCTTATGGAAGAATATTATATGCCGGTTCGGGATTCCCTACTCAATTATCTTAGACAATGGTAGACAATTCGACAACAAGAAGGTCAGGACACTATGCGAAGAACTCGGCATCAAGAAGCATTTTTCCATGCCCCACCACCCACAAGCAAATGGCCAAGTTGAGGCTGTGAACAAAACAATAAAACATGTCCTAAAAAGGAAGCTTGATGTGTCGAAGGGGGCCTGGGTGGATGAGCTGCCACAAGTACTTTGGATGATCCGAACCACCACGAGGACCCCAACCGGGGAAACACCCTTTCTCATGGCATATGGTACTGAGGCAATGAGCCCCGTTGAGGTTGGACTCCTGTCTCCAAGATGTCTGCATTTTAGTGAGATGACAAACGACGAGCTTCGGAGGTGCGACCTTGACTTCATTGAAGAAAGAAGAGATGACTCTCAGTTGAAGCTCAGCATATATCAAAGGAAGATGATGAGATACTTCAACTCAAAGGTAAAGAAGAGATCATTCCGAATCAACGATCTGGTCCTAAGGAGAGTCTTCCTCTCCTCAAAGGAACCTGGTGTCGGTTCCCTGGGTCCGAACTGGGAAGGCCCATATAAAATCAAAGAAGAGATCCAGCCTGGGACTTACTGGATTGAAGACATGAACGGTAAGGCACAACCCCCTCCAAGGAACATCGAGCACCTCAGAATCTATTACCAATGAATATACCACCTCGCTGGAAGATCTTTCCCAGCTCTTATAACATTTCTATAGTTTAATAAAATTCTATGATTAAACTAACGTGTTGCATTACTTCGTCGTCTTGGAGGAGAGGCCACAAACCCATCTCTGGGCCACTTCGCTTGAACTCCGAGGCCCATGCACACGCCTCCCTTTGCCGAGGTTAAACGACAAAGGGAGAAGCCTCAACATGGCTGCACCATCCACCATGTTGGGAAGTGTCGTCACCTCGGAGGAGAGGCAAGCGTCCCATCTTTGGGCTACCTCGATTGAACTCCGAGGCGCATGCACATGCCTCCCTTTACCGAGGCTGAACGACAAGAGGAGAAGCCTCAACATGGCTGCACCATCCACCATGTTGGCATCGTCACCTTAGAGGAGAGGCAAGTGTCCCATCTTTGGGCCACCTCACTTGAACTCCGAGGCGCATGCACATGCCTCCCTTTGCCGAGGCTGAACGTCAAGGGGAGAAGCCTCAACATGGTTGCAACATCCACCATGTTGGGAAGAGAGACCTGCGCCTATTTCTGGGCCACCTCGCCTGAAATCTGAGGCTCATACACTTGAATCAGAATAATATTCCCAGATTTGGCTGCAACGATTTATCCTTAAGATCTCTTGAGGTTACAGTTATTAAACTTAAGTACAATTCATTTGCTTAAGTCCAATATTGGTCATAACTCACGAGGCTTTCATACAATTTATTTGTTCAAGTGATTGGAGTTAGGATACCCAATTAAAGTTATTTAGTTCTTCAATCAATATTACGTTCAATTACTTAGCGAGGCCAACACACTTCAAAGAAAGAAACAACATTAAACGAAAAATATATTATATTGATTTTCAATTGAGATTACAAATGGAGGGCCTGAGGCCAGTACATCATGAATAACTAAAAAGAAAACTATTCTAAGCCTGAGAAGGTGATGGAGGTGCTTCAGCAACTAGGACTTCCGCAGCTTGAGCGTCAGAATTTGCTTCATCTGCCTCTGCTACTTCATCTCCCACTGCTTCACCAGCTGGGGCTTGAGGCACCTCGTCCACAAATTCCGACCTGAGTTGCGACAGGTCCTGATTTGGGTACAACTCCTCAGCCCGCTCCATCACCTCGGCATAAGCAAAGTTCCTCTAGTAAGTGCTGAAGCTCTGATACTCCGCAGTATTGTGGAAATTGGCGATGTAGTCTTTCATTGCCTCCCTTGCATTTTGGGCTTCCTCCCTAGCATGGGTTGCATCATCGACATACCACTTAATTTGGCTCTCGACGAACTTGTATGCATCTTAGGCCCCTGCCAGCTCCTTGTTAGCTTTTTCCAAGGCTTCGGCTGTCACCCTCTGGTGGTCATTGGAAACTTCCACCTTTTTTGTCAAGGAGGCCACCTCACACTGGTATTCATGCACCTGTTTCTTCAATGCCTCTATCTGGGCTAACGCAAACTCCAACTTGGCCGATTCTTCAAGTTTTTGGGCCCTAGATACCTCAGCCTCGGCCCTAGCTGCCTTCAGCTCCTCTACAAGGGAGGCTGTCTTCTTCTCTGAGGCGATGGTCCTCGTCTGGAAGTCAGTGAGGGCCTTCCTGCATTCCAGTGCAAGGCCAAAGGTCTTAACACTTTGGCTCACAAGAGCGCCGGTCAAGTTCGTGGCATCACAGCAGGAGGCGTGCAGCTGCCATCGATCCGTCCAGAATCTATAAAAACTTTCTGTGGCGCCTCGGATCTCAGTTGGCAGGGCCTCCACCAAAGTTGGGGCCAAAGGCTCCTCCCTGCCAACAAGTAAGCTCAGAGACTTGCCTTGTACTCGAACAATTTTCTCTTTGGCAATCTCCTCCTCAGCCACCTCAGCTTGCCTCCTTGCAACCTTCTCCCTCGCCTTATCAGCCTCTACACGCCTGACCATTTCAATCTTAACCGCTTTCGAGGCGGCTTCTAGTAGTTTTGGCGGTCGAGCTTCTTTGCCTTGGGACACAGAACTCCCAAATTTGCCAGACGAGCTGGAAATGTGCACCAGCTTCCTCTTCTTCGGCTCCTCAAGGACTTTTTCCTTCCCCCTGAGGCTTCTTGGCCTTTTCTAGTCTTTGGGGGGGTCCCCTCTTTTTAAAGTTCGTGAGGTGCTATCCTTGGAGAGACGTTCAACTCTACCTCGGACCTCCTTCGAACCTCTTGACCCCGGCTTCAGGGACCTCACCTTCACAATGGAAGTTTTCCTCAGTATGGACACCATGTTAGGAGCTGGGTACTCTTTCCTCTTAAACTTATCTGCAGACACAGCGCGTCAGTACCAAAATGAAAACACAAAAACATACAAGTGTGGGAGCTTCATACCCTTGGAGGCCATCAGTTCGAAGTTGAAGAAATAGCGACTTCTGTCGATGAGGTGATCGAAGTGGCGAAGCTTCAGAGGTCTCTTGTAAATGTCCTCTATCACTTCAAACTCCTCCCTGCTCAGCTCAAACCTCGTACTGCTATCTGCAAACGAGGCCTTAACAGTTAGAGGAAAATTAAAGTTGAATACAGAATGCAAACTACTTAGGCTGGGAGACTCACGAGTTTCGTAGCACTGAGTCGGTACTGTGCAAGAGAGGGCTTTGTCTCCCTCCACCACTTGCTACCTGTCCCTCACCCAGAACCACGACTCCTTCCACCCCTTTATGGAAGAAGGTAGCCCCACCGTAAAAGGTGTATGGGTCCCATAGGGAGTCAAGTAATACCACCCCTTCGACTCCTTAAGTATTACCCTAGGCTGGAATAGGATCATGAAGACGTGGAGAGGCATATCCTCCCGAAGCGACACTTCCTTCCATAGGAAGCACGAGCCGACCAACTGGCTCTACCCATTGGCAAAACCTGGGTCAGCGACAACATGAAATTCCTCAGCACAGCCCTGAAGAAGGGGTGCAAAGGAAGACGCATACCTGCCTTAAACAAATATTCGCTCATCGCCACGCACCTCGACCTCGGATAACAAGCTCACTTATGGGCCTTGGGCACTAACATCTCCACATAATGAGGTACACAGTACCTCTCCCTTATCTCCCCCAACCTCTTCGATGTCATATTCAAAGGGACTCTAGACACCCCCACTCTACATTGTAATCTACTTCCTCTTCGGTCATAGCAATCTGCTCAACCTCGGAGTCCCCCTGTAACTAGACCCCCGACTAAACGACACGACAGTGACCAACTCCCTACCCGAAGTCGACTCCATCTCAGAAAGTAACTAAGAACACAATAAAAGGAGAATTTTCTGTGAAAAATACCTACTGAAAAATTTCGCGAACAGAGTGGGTCAGAAAAGCAGTAAACGGAATTGCCTCAACGTCGGAATGTCTAAGCTCTAAGAGGAGAAATCAGATTGCAAGTGCTGGAAAATTCTAAAAAAGGGAGTTCTCTCGCCTTTTATAAAGGATCCGGACGAAGCCCCATCGTCAGATCGAAGCTCATTCAATCTAAACCCTTCAATTTAAATCAAATCCGAGGTGTAGAATTCAAACAATATTTTAAACCTACTCCTCAAATTTAAGCGTGTCTCCCACGCACCTTATCCAACGCGTCTGCTTCTAGAAGCTCTAGCTGTTCTAATAATTGCGATTTTAATTTGACGGCGACAGGCGCCTTGGAAGTCGCAATGGTTCAGCCACTAAAACATTCGCAAAACATCAAATCATTGGCACAACTGCCAAGGAACAATTATTGTCAATAAACTTAGGCTTCATCTTCAACATTCAGCCATCAAGCCTCGCAGGTTCGGTTCCCCAACCACCTCAACTTCATCTTTAACATTCAGCCATCAATCCTCGCAGGTTTGATTCCCCAACCACCTCGACTTCGTCTTCAACATACATTTACAAATATCGATTGGTAATTATTGTACAATCAAATTAAGAACATCCCACCGAATTTCGAACGTTCTCGACCCGTGTCGTTGAGCTACTTCCACGCCCCTGATTCGTTCGTTCTAGACCATCCACGTGTCTTAGCCTGTAGGACCTTCGCTCACGTGTGCGCGGGTGGGTCCAGCATTTGTTGGCAACACGTTTTGGGGTCAACATCCATCACATTTTCCAAATGTTTGGTTATGAGAAGTAGACTCCCACCTCCATTTTGAAGCTATAAGACTCGCTTTTACCTTTTAGTAGAAAAGGTCTTCCTGGATTTCAAGAATTGCACTCCTCTATGCCAAGTTGTCAGAATATCAACATTCGTGTATAGAAACTGTACAAACTACTCTAAACGATGGAACCATTCTTATTTCCATGTTTTTAAATTTCAACATGCCCATAAAAGATCTTCAACTCCTTCTCGCTTTGAAAGTCCAAATCCAAATAGTTGGAGTTGTACCATCCTTAGTGACATACGGTGCAACTCTTCACTGTTAAACGTTGTACAGAGTTCGAAATCATTCTTTGGATTTTGTCATTCTTCAAGGGATAGAAGATGCTTTGTTTCTTTAAATAGATATCAAGCATGTTTCCTATTGTACTTATGGTCCAAGATAAATTCAACGAACGGAACTTGCAAATTTCATCAAGAATCTTGGATCGAAAGTTAAGAACAATACCTTAAAGTGGCCAATGATTCCACTCCTATACAATCTACCTAACATTATTTTTGAAAGAAATCTGATGGATCTATGGAGATCTATTTTAAAAAGGATCAAACTGCTAAAAGGCCACACTGTCTTCCAACCCAATTTACATTCATAGAGTGCATCCCAGTCTATGCCTTTAATTTAAACGGAAGATGTATCTACAGTAGAATTGATGATTTTGGTCATGATTTTTTGGATGTCTTGTAAGTGTTACACTCTAAGTCCAATCAACCTTGGATATAAACGTTTTAAATATATAATTGATGCAATTTTATGGCAGATCTTTTATTAATTAATATTCAATTAAATTAAATAATAGAGTCCGTAGATTCAAATCTTGGTAATTTGTTAATCAAAATGAGTTATGATTATGAGATACAAATTACATATGATTGAATCTTAAATCGTCTGTGGTCATAAATAATAATGAAATATTGATATCATTATTACCGATAAACCATCACGTGTGACATTTCTTACTTGTGAAGTAAGTAGTTGATCTCACAAGCTAAAGTGTGATAACACTTAAATGAACACGTGGATATTTTATTATAGAACAAAATATTGGAGAACCAATGGGAGATTTCACATTGAGAACTATCTCAGTGTTAGTGGTTAATCAATAACATTCAGTAGTGGAATTGGTCATTTGATTTGATGTCATCATAATGTTTTATATGAGGACAGTCATACTTCCGTGATGTTAGATATTGCTCTGTCAGTGGTTGCTAATACGACATCGTTCGAGTATATTAAGAATTATATGAAGATTGTGCATGACAAATAGAGGATTCATCACTCTTATATAATAAGAGATTATGATCTAAATTTCATTCAGTTAAGTTAATAATGAAATATTTGCCAAGGTGCACTCATAAGTCGAAAATGAGTTTTTGACTTATATTGGCTTAACAGTTAAATGAAAGATATGATCGACAATTGAGATTTATATTTATCCATATTTCATAGTTGATCGGATCATATTGATGAATGGATTATAGTGTCACAGTAAACAAACAAATTTGATTTTGTCATACCACATGACATTTTCTGTCACATGTATTGCTAGACACATTGTTGGATGTCAATCTGGAACAGCGTACGTGAATTCGTGATAAATTAAAAGTGTGTTTTAATTTATTAATTTTGATTAGATCAAAATAATAATTCGTGTTGATAGGAATCGTGATTACGAACTTTGGATCACACACAAAAGGAGAACTAGAAGACTGTGATTTACAAATTAATTAATTTAACAAGTGTTAAATAAATTAATTAATTGGTTGTTTATAAATAGGCCCAAATTAATTTATTGGCTTAATTAATTCAAGAACTGAATTTAATTAAATCTTGAACCGGGCCAGAAGACAGGCCAAGCCCATTTGGGCTTATATAAATAACGGTTAGGGTTTAGAATTTATAGAGATTTTTTCATTTTTCTTGCTAGTACAAGAAAAAGAAAACCCTGATTCTTTCTAAATCTTGTTCCTTGTGTGGATTTTCATTAGAGACTAGATAATTGGACATTTATGAGTGGTTGATCAACATTGTTGGAATAAAAGAATAGCAAAAGGAGTTTGCAGAACCAGAAAACGTACAATTTTTAATCACAGTTTCTATCTAAATAAAAAGCAGATTCTCGGTGGGAATTGAAATTTGTTTTATTTTCCGCTGTGCATGATTAAATAAATTCTCAACAGCGGTATCAAAGCTTACTTTACGTTTATTAGAAATTATTTTGCATGTTGAAACAATCAAAAACTGATTGTTATACCTTTTCTTGTTTTTAGAAACTGGGAAATTTCATTCTCGAATTAAAAAGAGAAAAGAAAAGGAGATCAGACAGGAATGTCGACGACAAAAGTCGCCATTGGCGTAGCGAAAAGGGTTGGCAAATAGTAGTAGTAGCGAAACTCGTTGTCGGTGTCATTAGTGGTGACGAGTGCCGCTTAGGGCTTTCTCTACAATTTATGAAATTTCAAGGAGCTGCCTATAATTAAACGAAACGGGTCACTTTGCAATTTTTAAATGGAGGGTCCGTCATGTAATTAAGGTAATTGAAGGACTAATTTTAATTTTAAACTTGGGGTCCATTGCAATTTTTCAAAAGGATTTTGAATGCAATTTTGAAAATGAATTTAAATTTGAATTCCAAAGGTTTTGACCTATATTATCAATTTTGACCCGTTTAAATTTTCATTTAAAATCAACAATTTTTGTATTTTGGTTAAAAATGGATTTTACTTAAATATTAAATTTGGACCCCAAATTGAATTTTATTTTATTTAGGAGTTTTATCTTAAATTAAAATGTTAATTCAATCTAAATTAGAGTTGGACTCTAATTTAAGCATTTGATTAAAATTTGATTTTAATTAAATAATTCACCCTAATATGTTCTTGAAATTAGAATTAGATTCTAATTTGACATTTAATTAGAATTTGATTTTAATTAAATTACTTCGCCCTAAAATTTCTCTTGATTTCAGAGTTAGACTCTAAATTGGTATTCAATTAAAATGTGATTTTAATTAAATAAGTTCGCCCTAAATCTTGGAATTGGAGTTGGACTCTAATTTGATATATATATATATATAATTAAAATTTGATTTTAATTAAATATACTCACTAACTAAAATAATTAATTAATATGATTAATCAATTATTTATTTATTCCGATCCATTTGTCTAAAATAGTTTAGACAACGTTAATTGTTAGAAACATGAAACATGTTTGTATATAATAGTAGATATTATATAGGAATGCACTTATGTTATGAGTGTATTATTAATGGATGATTATGGACACAACCATGTGGATGTGTTGAATGGTTAATTATTCTTGTAATTTTATGGGTCTCCAAGCTCCTAAATGTTTCGGACCTACGAGTTCGTTATTATTGTTATTATTATGGACATGTGAGCTCTTAATCATTTTGGACCTGCGACTTCGTTATTGTTATTGTCATCATGGGCCTGTGGTCCAATTTCGTTTAGGCCTGTGTGCCAACTAGTATAATATACAGGTTGTAGCCGGACTAATTGAAGACGCAAGAAGAGGAGGAAACCATGGAGATGGAGCATTGATACTGATTCAATGCAATACCCCATTGGAATTGCCAACTAGTCTCCCTTTTGGCTCGGGAAGGCTAGATTGAATTAGTTCATAATCATCTATACTATTATATGTATGTTTATTTGCATATTTAGTGCATATATATATAATGCAAAGCTAGAGTGAAAAACCAAAATCCCAAATTGTCTCAGCTTATTGAATACACTCAAGATTGGTCTATTAAGAATATATTTGACACTATAAAATATTAGATATTTCTAAATGATGAGTCTGACTTAATTAAAGTTTATCTTTTGTTGAGTATACTCAAGGAGATAAGTTTTAGAGGCATGCTAAGCTAACACATAAGATGTGTGGAGATAAAAAGTTGTCAACTTAATGATCTTCGAGTTTTATGGAGATACATTTAATAATATCATCTACTCAGATGTTTTATTAAGGCTTATTGAGTACATTTAATGTCTTAATTTAACAAATGAGATCCCAGGCCATTGAAAATCACGTATAGATTTCATAAATTTATGTGAGAAAGTCATAAATTTGAGTTAAACAGTGTAAGCATAATTAATTTAATAAAAGTCCATATTAAATTAATTGATGTATTATATATATATATATATATATATATATATATATATATCATTTATATTGAATCTTGAGTAACCATATGTATTTGAGAGGTATACTGGATGCCAACAACCAAACCAAAGTTTCTTGATTGGCATTGCAATCTGAGAATTGTTCTCAAGCATGAGAAAATTGGTTGTGTCATTGAGTAACCCTTTTCCAGAGACACTTATTGGTGGCTTGATTGAGCAAAAGGTGGTTGTTATAATAAATACGGTGATGTTGATAGTACTGCACATGTGTTATGCTTGCAACTATATCACCTGAGTTACGAAAGCAACATGATAGTAGAGATGCTAACATATGATTTTTCATTTCAAAGAGTTGTATGATAATGATCGTGTGTGGAAAGATATGAGACTTCCAAACAACTAAATTGATGCAAAGTGACAGATATATATATATATATATATATATATATATTTCTTGATTGGCATTGCAATCTGAGAATTGTTCTCAAGCATGAGAAAATTGGTTATGTCCTTGAGTAACCCTTTTCCAGAGACACTTATTGGTGGCTCGATTGAGCAAAGGGTGGTTGTTATAATAAACACGGTGATGTCAATAGTACTGCACATGTGTCATGCTTGCAACTATATCACCTGAGTTACGAAAGCGACATGATAGTAGAGATGCTAACATATGATTTTTCATTTCAAAGAGTTGTATGATAATGATCGTGTGTGGAAAGATATGAGACTTCCAAGCAACTATACCGATGCAAATTGACAGATGGATCTTAAGTCAGTACTCATATACTGAAAATGATTGACATTGAGAAGTTGTCTCAATTGAGTTCAATAATGAACTATGAACTAAGTATTGAATTAGTTCTGTAATCTTTGTCAAAGAGTTATTCACACTAATTACGAATTATGATATGAACAAGCTTGAATGTACACTCATTGAGTTGCTTAACGTGCTTAAGACTATTAAGCCCAATATTAAAGTTAGTAGTGGGCAAGCTATTGATTTTTCTAAGAGTATTAAGAGGAAGTCTAAATGGGCTTTGGAAAAGCATCTAATATGGCTAACATGGTCAAAGTGAAGGACAATTCCAAATCTAAATACCCTAGTTTTCATTAAAGAATGAAAGGTCGTTGGAAAAAATATTGCAAGGCTTATGTCTACTTTATTGGCTTTTTAGGTATTAGATACCATATGTAGATCTAATATTTATACAAATATGGAGAAATTAAATAGAAGTAGACCACTGTAAAAGGGAGAAGTTGACTTGCACATTGAAGATGAGCAAAAGTTGCTGCATTGCCTGCAGGAGCATACTTCTTGCCACTGCCTTTAGGTTTAGTGTTGGAATTAAAGAAATGTTACTTTATACCCACCATAACTAGAACATTAAATGAATTTTGCTCGGACATGAACTATTTTAATGTTAAGGACAATTGTTGTTCATATTTATCTTGATAAAGATCGCAATGGTTATGGTAAATTACCAAATGACGTTTATATTCTAAACACTTTGCATTCTATAATGAGTATAGAAGTTGAGAGGCATAAACTTTACATTCTATAGTGAGTATAGAAGTTGAGAAGCATAAAAGTGATAATCTAAATAACACATAAATCTGGTATAGCAGACTTGGTCATATAGTTGAGAATGCAATTTCAAAATTACATAGAGATTTATACTTGGAGTCAATTGATTTTGAATCATTTGACAAATGCATTCATTCCTGTTTGGCATAATTGTCAAATATCTTTTTAGTTGAAAAGAAGAAAGATCTATATAATTATTGGCATAATACATAGTGATGTATATGGATCCATGTCAATTAATGTCAAATGTGGTTTCTCTTATTTCATCAATGGTCATGTATACATGATAAAATTCAAGCATGAAGCTCTTGAAAGATTTAAGGGATTCAAGCCAGCGTAGAGAAACAAATAGGTAAAGATATCCTCACACTAAGATCCGATCGAGATGGAAATATCTTAAAGATGAAATTCTAGGTTATTTAAGAGAGAATGAGATTTTCTTGAACTAGATTGCTTCACATACACTATAACATAATGATGTATTTGAAAGAAGAAATTGTAAATTATTAGATATAGTGCAATTAATAACAAACCATGCAAGCCTCCCAAAATCGTTTTGGGGTCATCCACTGATTGCAATGTGCTACAAATTAAATCATGTCACATTTAAGTAGGTTAACAAAACTTCATACGAGCTATGGAAAGGCAGTAGCCCCAATTTAACTCATAGGAAAGTTTGGGATTGTGATACTTATTTAAAGCACATTGAATTGGATAAGTTTGAGGCTAAATTTGATATATGCATATTTTGGGATATCTAAAATAGATATTTGGATATCAATTTTGTTAACCCATTGAGAAGAAAATCTTCTTTTCACGACATATCGTCTTTTTAGAGAAAACTTTACTCTAGGAAAGAACAATGGGAACAAAATAGAACTTAAAAGAGTTCAAGAATCCACAGATATAGTTGACCAAGTAGATGAATCGCAGTTTGATCCCATACCTGATGAGGGACATGCTCTTGATCAGGAAGTAGAGACTTTTAAGGACATATCATCTCCACTTAAATCTAGTACGATCATTCGACTTTCAAGAAGATGCCAGTCCACGATTACTAATCAAATATTATTAGTCGAGGATGATGAATTAATCGGTTACGTAGAAACAAAGTCAAGTGTTGACTCAAATATGTGGCAGGAGGCCAGTATTCGAAATGAACTTAATATATGAAAACAAAGTTTGAAACTTGGTCGACCCTCCTAATGGGATAAAACCCACAAGTTGTAAATGTGTTTATAAGAAAAAGGTTGATTGTATCTAAAGGTTGCACACAAAGATAAGGGGTTGACTTGTATAAAACCTTTTAGCCTGTAGCCATACTTAAGTCCATTCAAATTTTACTTGCAATTGTTGCATACCATGATTATGAGATATGGCAAAAGGATGTTAAAACTGTACTCCTTGATAGGAACTTGAAAGATAAAATATATATGACACGATTCGAAAGTTTTGAATCCAAATATGCTTACAAGGTATGTAAGCTTGATCAATTATTATATGGATTGAACCAAATCTCTTGAAGCTGAAATCTTCGATTTGATGGAAAAATCAAAAGGTTCGATTTTATCGAAAATGAAAACGAAATGTGTGTTTACAAGAAGATAGTGGGAGCATTGTTGCATTGCTAATATTATATGTAAAACATATTATTAATAAGAAACGAACTGAGAGTTCATGGATACACTGATGCTAACTTCTAATCTTAATCAGGATATTGATTTACTCTTGAGCGGTATGTTGAAAAGGTTCCAAACGAGAAATAAACGTTGATTCAATAGCAAAAGCCTAATACACCATTGTTTTAGAACCAAAAAAGAGTTGCGGTGTGGATAGAAAGATTCATTAATGAACTTGGAGTGGTTCATTAATGAATTTGGAGTAGTTCTTAACATTATTGATCACATGTCATTGTATAGTGATAACAATCAATGCACAAGCAAAGAAACTAAGGTCTCATCAATTATCTTAATATATATTAAGGCAGTATCATCTCATCAGAGAGATAATAAAAAGAAATGACGTAAAGAAAAGAACGAATCCCCATAATTAACAATATTGTAGATCCACTGACAAAGATTTGTTGCAGCATAAACATGATCGTCATGTAGATTAATATGATATTGGATGCATAAATGATTAGATCTAGTACAAGTAGGAGTTAGTAAGTGTTATGCCCTAAGTCCAATCAACCTTGGACATAAATGTTTTTAATATATAACTAATGCAATTTTATGGTAGATATATTATTTAATTAATATTCACTTAAATTAAATAATAAAGTTCATATATTCAAATCTTGGTAATTTGTTAATTATAAGGAGTTGTGATTGTGAAATACAAATTACATGTGATTTAATTTTAAATAATCCGTGGTCGTAAATAATTACAAGATATGGATAGCGTTATTACAGATAGACTATCATGTGTGGCATTTCTTACTTGTGAAATAAGTAGCTAATCTTATAAGTTAAAGTGTGGTGACACTTAAATGAATATGTGGATGTTTTGTTATAGAACAAAACATTGGAGAACCCCTGGGAGATTTCATATGGATAACTACCTGAGTGTCAGTGGTTATTCTCTAACCTTCGATAGTGGAATTGGTCCTTTGACTTGAGGTCATCATAATGCCTTATATGAAGACAGTTATACTTTCGTGATGTTGGATGTTGCTTTACCAAAGGCTACTAATGCATCATCATTTGGGTATGTCAAGAATCATATGAAGATTGTGAATGATCAATAGATGATTTATTACTCTTAGATAGAAAGAGATTATAATCTACATTTTATTCAGTTAAGTTGATAACGAATCTTGGCCAAAATGTACTCATAAGTCGAAAATGAGCTTTCGACTTATATTGATTTAACAGTTAAATGAAAGATATGATCGATAATCGAGATTGTCACTTATCCATATCTCATAGTTGATTGAATCATATTGATGAAATGATTATAGTTTCATGGTAAACAAACAAGTTTGGTTTTGTCATACAACGTGACATTTTTCATCACATGTATTATCTTGACACATTACTAGATGTCAATCTGAAACGGCGTATGTGAATTGATAATAAATTAAAATGGTGTTTTAATTTATCGATTTTGATTAGATCAAATTAATAATCCATGTTGCTAGGTATCGTGATTGAAAACATAATGGATCACACACAAAAGGAGAACTAAAAGATTGTGATTTACCAATTAATTAATTTAATAAGAATTGGATAAATTAACTAATTGGGTTGCCTATTAATATACCCGAATTAATTAATTGGATTAAATAATTCACGGACCGAATTTAATTAAATGGGTAATTAAATATTTGACCAGGTCAGAGATTGGCTAAGCCCGTTTGGGCATATATAAATAAAAGTATAGGGTTTAGAATTTGTAGAGATTTTTTATTCTTATTGCAAGCAAAAGGAAAGAAAATCCTGGTTTTCTCAATTTTATTCCCTATGTGGATTTTCGCTTGAAGCTAGATAGTTAGACAGTTGTAAGTGGTAGATCAAGATTGTAGGAACAAAAGAATAGCAAAAGGAGTTTGTAGATTCAGAAAATGCACAATTTTTATGACAGTTTTTATCTAAACACAAAGCAAATCATTGGTGGGAATTGAAATTTATTTTATTTTTCGTTGTGCATGATTAAGTAAATTTCCAACATATCTGTTATTCTCATAGCTATTTAACCACCGACACTCATGATGAACCTCCTCCTAGGCAAAGGAAATCAAAGAAACGAAGTCAACGAAAGTTTTACAAAGATTTTAAAAATGAAGATCCTACTGTTGGTTTACTTGGTGGCCTCCTAGAAAATTTGATTACAATGTCAAATTTACTCTACCGACAGCTCAAATCATAAGAAAAAGTTTGATGGATCTGTTGAAACTATATCTCTAGTGGAAGCAGTATTAAATTGGCAGTCTAAAATGGAATCGGAAAAAATTCACTCATTTAAAAATTGATGAAAGACAACAGAGGATTGAAATGACTCTTAAATAATAAACTACTATATGCTCACTCCGTTTAAAGCATGCAAATAAAGAATAGAAATATTTTACAATTAAATCATGTCTCTTTTAGCCCAAAGACTCCGTTTTGAGGCAAAAGAAAGGGAAATTAAATAGTTAAAAACCCAACTTACCACCACGGAATCCAAAACCTTCTTTTCTCTGTCTATAACATGGCACCTATCTTCATCACTGCAATCCTCAACATACAACCCATTCAGCTCAAATGAAACACCAACAAACTATGGAACCGCCTCTCTATTATCCCTGAAAAGTATGAAAGAAAACTACGACCACCAAAACTATCAAAAGCCAATTCCAACAGCTAAAATCACTAGAAGCTGCAAACACCACCATTAATAACACTCTTCGAAACCACTCCACAGATGATGATGTAAAATCCTATCTCTGCTTCCTTGGATAGGTGTGACACCCAAAAATCCAATGACATCTCTACCTTTACTTGTTTTCATAACCAATGAAGCTAGCTCAGCTCCGTCTTCAAATGAGGATTGTCAGCCTTTGTATATAGCTGATGAAGCACAAAAAGTTCCAAAGTGGCAATTTATCCATAAAAATTAATCTTGACGAAGAACTACGTGATGTTGATGGAGGTCAACCAATTGTAAATAATTTCTTTTCTTAAAATGGTAAATTTATCTGCAAAATTTATTCTTGATGATATATCTTCTTCTCAGTGGAGGTCATGACTGTAAGACATGATGGTGTGGAGCACATATGAACTAACGAAACCCAATATGGCTGATAACTTAGTGAAAAAGGAAATTCCGACAAG
This sequence comes from Olea europaea var. sylvestris, assembly GCF_002742605.1. Lineage (NCBI taxonomy): Eukaryota > Viridiplantae > Streptophyta > Magnoliopsida > Lamiales > Oleaceae > Olea > Olea europaea. The sequence continues at coordinate 9,340,075 of NC_036254.1, read as the reverse complement.
ACTTACTGCTCTTATGAAAAAGTGGTTCATATATCTTGGAGACAAGCAACGATAGTGCACAAGGGCTCAGTCACTCGATGACTTCTTTAATGAAAATTTTGTGGCAAACCAGAACATGCAAAGGAAAAAGCCCTTGAAGAATTCCTCAAATTAAAGTGTTGCTTCTACAAGCTTAAAGACCTAGAAAGACACTTCAAAGAGATCACGAAAAGATGTTACATTCTTGAAAGAATGGATGATAACAATCTTAAACAAGCTTATGTCGAATCTCTTTCACAAATTATTGGACACAGACAATCAATGTCTCAGACATCTATTGGAAAAATTCATACTGGTACTAAAGACTCCAATGAAGCTCTCCAATCAAAAAGAGATCTTTAAAGATTTTAATATAAAGGGGAAGCAATTTACCAAGGCATGTGACCAATCAAACCTGGAAATCAAATGCAGATACAATAAAAAAAACGCGATTGTTCAAAACCCAGAAGATTCAAAAGTAAAAAAACTAAATTCCATAGAATTTTAAAAATTTCCTTCTAAGAAAAGAAATAATTTTCAAAAGAAAGTTTTCAAAAAAATAAAGGAAATAGATTTCATTTGTGGAACAAAAGTCCACTTTTCAAAAACCTCTCAAGAAAAAAAATGACCATTAAAATTCTCCACTAAATCCTTTCAGTAACTCAAGTGATTTTGATGAAGAAATTTTGGAATCCTTATTCTTAGAATAAGATGACCGGTCATCAGCAACTGTCTTCGCCCTTTGAATATCATGATAAGACCAGCAATAATGACAGTAGCAGTGAAAGTATAGAAGAATGCTTTGGAATGCAAGTCATAAATTTCGCTTTGTCAGTCCCAATCATCGAAGTAAAACCTTTTCCAAAGAAAGAATGAAAGACCCATTACTGTTGCGATATTGCTTGATATAGGAGCAACATTCTCAATACTTAACCCAACCATATTCCCGAAAAACATGTGGAAAATCACCAATAAATCTTTCAAGTAGCCAATAATGAGTACTTCACTACAAAACTCATCAATAAACACGTACAAATCTAGTTCTTCCCAGAACTCAATATTTCCTATATATTACTTGGGTCATCATTATCTGGCAAAGATCTTGCCGTTAGTTTTGATATTATTAAATAGTTATGGAAAAAAGAAGTTAGACCCCTCTCAAACGGTCTCAAGTTCGTATCCTATTTTATCCCTTATATTGAACCAATCGCCTACTTTACACTTACAATTCTAACCATAAAAAAAATCCTTATAAGAAATAGTTGTATAGAATCTCATACAAAATTTCTTACAAAATGCACAAAACCAGTTTGGAAAAATAGAGAATTCTTCATAACCTTACCCTTCAAACAAAACGAGGATGTTAATCCGACAAAAGACGGTACACAAGAATGAGCCTTGAACACTTGGAGCTTGCTATAAAAGAGTTAACTCAATTATAGAAAAGGGACATACTAAGCTAACAACTTCCAAATGAGCATGCCAAGCATTATATGTCAATAAGAGAAGTGAACAAGTCAAGGAAAAGTTAAGACTAGTTATTGATTATAAAGCATTGAACCATTTTCTAGTAGATGACAAGTTTTCTCTTCCTGGTAAAAAGACTATGTTAGCAAACCTGGCAAAAGCAAAAATCTTTTCTAATTTTGATTTGAAAGTAGGATTTTGGCAACTTGGAATCAAATCAAGGTCAGGAAAACATAGAGCATTTTGTATATCAAATCAACATTTTCAGTGGGCAGTAATACCTTTCAACCTTAAAACGGTGCTATCCTTATTTCAGAAGGCAATGGTAAAGATCTTCTCACCATTTCTCAAAAAAGTATTGTTTTATATTAATGACATTCTTTTATTTTTTATACTGAAGAGATTCATGAGTTACTAGTCTAAAGGTTTACAAATATTGTCATAGAATACAATACCACGTTGTCATAAAAGAAAATGATCATTGCAACAACATAAATTGATTTCGTTGAAATACACATCAAGAATTGCAGATATTCTCTTCAACCACACATTGTCCAAGAATTTTCAAGTTTTTTGATGAAAATTTTACAAACAACAGGTCCAACAGTTTATGGCATTGTGAATTACATGACCAACTTTTTGAAGCAATTGACTCCCATTATAAGACCCCTACATGACATGTTGAAGAAAAATCCTCCACGTTGGTCTTACAAACGGACTTAGGTTGTCAAAAAGATTTAAGAAAATGATTAATGATCTTCCACCATATCAGATCCCTATTGATGGAAAAAGTATTTTACAAACAAATGCAAATGATCCATACTGGGGAGCAGTGCTTCTAGAAGAAAAAATGGTGAAAGGAGAATCTATGGATATAAAAGTGGAATGTTCAAGAAATCCAAAAATCGTTACCACTCTACATTCAAGCAGATCCGTGCAGTTAAAATATGAATTGAGAAATTCCAATTTCATCTTATTGGTCACAAGTTTCTAATTGAAATGAACATAATGGCATTTCCTCAAATTCTAAACTTTAAAAAGAAAAAAATTTCGAGTGCACAATTCATGAAATGGGCAGAATGGTTTTACAATTTTGACTTTGAAGTCAAACATATAAGAGGCAAATAAAGTCTCTTACCCGATTTACTCTTTAGGACACCACTTTCCATTCAATCATAATTTTCTATCATTTGTATGCTCAATCTACCCTCATAAAATCCTCCTATCCAAAATTTCCCTCCTAAACATCAAAACCGGATATGAAATCAAACCATTCATTCAAGGTTGAAAGAACTCATGTTAAAATACCAATATATGATCAGAAAATATGGCATTCAAATTCTCGGAGGTCTTAATTCTCATCCAGACTATCCATTTTTACGAGGTTATCCTTGATTATTTTGTTGAAATGATTTGTTGTCTTTTGCATTTTCCATAAAAGACAGCTGAAGCAGCTCAGTAATCTTCATCACATTTAATGAGTGATGATGACCATCGTTGGGATGTTGTTACTATTTCAGATGCTCTAGAGCGCGTGATCTCGATGCTCTGATTTGGGCCATGGAAAGTGAAACAACAAGTGTGGTGGGTGGTTCATATTTAAACTCCAACTAAAGGATTGGATGATCTGGATCGATATCCAATAGCTCAGATTCAATGCCTCTGCCTATAAAAGGCGATAACTTAGGACAAAAATCACTTTTACTTTTGTTAACCATCTGCTATTTGTTCATCTTGCTCTCTAGCCCTTTCTTCCAACGTTTTTGCAATTTCCTGTCAGTTTCATCCATTTTCTTTTTGTTTGATCTTCGTAAATATTTGAATCTTTTGTAGTTATTGATCTAATGGTTTTTCCTTCTGAAGGAGATTTAGATATTAGCCAGGTGGCATCTGAAATGTAGATTACCATAAGCAACACTGACGAGCTTATCTGAGCCATTAGGGCTAGTCAAAGAGTATTACCATCGAGGAAAGGTAGGGTTGACGAGGCAGGTTGGGGACTGCCAAATACCTTCAATTGTTTTTGTTTCCCACATGAGAGTTGAGAGAAAAATATTTTATCCCATATGATATCAAACTCTTAGCTTATTTTCTTGATGAGCAAGCTTGCCTTCTAAGGCTGAGCTACGTCACCATCAACGAGTTCGCCTTAAAAGCAGACTTGTTTGCCTCCTCATCCATTTTTCATGGCAATTTTGAGGTTGTATAGACTGGCTTATACCCAGTTCATCCCCAATGCTAGGGCCTAATTAGTGAGAACCTACATTTTATGGAATGAGACTTTCCTTGGAGAGAATATGCCCTTCCAAGTCTTCCAAACCATTTTCCAGCCCAGGGTTCTAGGAAAGGGAATTCCAAGGGGTGGTACTCCCTTTGTCCTTGGGGTTCACATTCTCTCTTCGTCAATAGACTTCCCTCTCCATCAAATGATGGAAGGAGACATGGATCTGCGTGAGGAGGAAATAGCAGGTGTGTGAGGGAGACACCTTCTCTCTAAGTGACAATTCCCACCCCCTACTTAGAAGCTCGTTGGTGTTTTAGCTTAAGAGGATTATTGATATAGAAGTTAATTTAGTTCAGATTCTGATATGTCTCTTGATTTTGCAGACACAATCGATCATTTCGAGTTGAGCGAATTGGAGCTAGAGGTTGTGAAGGACGTTTATCTTTATCCTTTATCCTCACGGGAGTTTGAAAGGTTGATTATTGCTCACTGATTTTTCGAATAATTCTATCTGATGACTCGAAGAGGTGGGTGTACATTTCATTGAAATATTTGCCTTGTGCTTGAAAGATTTCTAACAATTTTTTTGTAGAAAATTTTGAAAAGGTGAGGCATGCCGCTCTGAATATGGCAATGATACTTGCTGCCACCTCCACCACTTGGAGGAAAGGGCTGAGTCCTCATTTGTTGCGACAAAAAAGGTGAGGGACCAGATTGAGAAGGTCAGCAGAGAAGCCATTGGCCATGAGGGAGATGGACGACTTCTTATAAAGAACAAAAGGAAAGATAAGGTGAAGAGGTCCCCAAGAAGAAAAAATTCTCTGCTACCAGAGAGGATGGATCAATGGCTAGCCTACCACCTCACTTCAAAGTCCCTGTTGGGAAGGAATTGATGATGGCCTCTTATTGCTGCGACCAAAGGGGGTCAAAGAAGCTAACTATTGTAGAGCTTTCAAGGTAAGATTCCTCGAAGATGGCAATGGAGGTCTTCGGCCTAAGCTCCTATTTGGCAATGGAGCCACGAGCTAGCTCTGGATGTCTTATCGGTACTACCACCAAAGGTTCAAATTGTAACATCTATTTTCACGAATTTTAGATGGACCATTGGCAATTCTTCATGGAGACCATTGACTAGGTTGACATCTTTACCACCACGGTGAGCCAAACGAAAATGGTATTCGGGGTAGCCATAGAGGCGGAGGCCTTCTTTAAAAACCTTCAAATAAAAAATAAAGTATATGCGGATAGGCTTCCAGGGCCAAGGAGGCAACGAAGAAAGCCATGGCTGGGGCCATTACATTTTCAACCCAAAGGGCATCACTTTTTAGCAATATAAACCTCTGTTTGTTATGAAGGATGTATGCTTTTCATCTGCTGGGTACATTAGTATCTGATTGTAGTCTGAGTAGGCATCCATGAAACTCAACTATTCTTGTCCAGCAGTTGAATCAACAAGTTGATCGATTTGTGGTAGTGAAAAACTGTCCTTAGGGCATACTTGGTTAAGATTGGAAAAATCCACTCATGCCCTCCATTTTCATTTGCGCTTCTTTTCTAGGACGGAGTTTGATATCCGCTTTAGATAGGTCGATTCTTGGACCCATCATTCAAGGCTTCATATCTTTCTAGGTCAAATGGTCTCAATTTTTGCTGGTAAGAATAGCATTTGGATCAATCCTCAGGTGATGGCAACTAATTTCTGGATCAATGCCAACTATGTCAATGCTTTTATGTAAAGACATCCAAGTTTTCATTCAAAAAAATAGTTTAGCTTTTCTTTTGTAGCTATTGGCAGGTATTTTTTGACCTGTAAGGACCTGAAGGGGTCCCGACGACCGCATTGAAGCTCTCTAGCTCATTGATCGAACCAGTATGTGGCTCATGACGTAGACCTAGCTTTTCAAGACATGTCACTTCTTGAGTAGATAAATATACTTTGACAACCACCTTTTCTTCATAAAGCATTTATCATTTCGATGTCATTTCCTTGTTTAGGAATTTGCCCCTGCTCAGGGTCATCATCCTAGTCAATGTCCATTAAAATAAAATTGACATCTTTTGGCTCGACTTTCCTAAGAGAGTTGGAATAGCACTCTTTAGCATTTCTTTGGGCACCCCTAAATGTGGTTATGCTATTTTTTGTTGGGAACTTCATGCACAGGCGGGGAACGGATGTTCCAGTCCACATCAAAGTACTTAAGAGGTGGGACATCTTCCTCTTTGCATCTGTGGAGATGACAGTCCTCAATTTACCCTATTTAGGTGATCTCTCCATTCTTCATTGATGATCTCTCGTCTTACCATTTCTAGCAAGGCTGTAACTTGCTAGGTCCTTGCTCTATACATCTCTCCAGAAGAGAGGGTCGTTAGTGGCTCCCTATCTGTGACTTGCAGAGAGTAGGTCATCTCGTTAGTAAGCCTCATATCCTAAAGGTGGTCCTTCACCTTTTTTACTTGTGGTAAAGTGTTTAAGGAAAGCCTTCATAAAATCTAGCCAGTTACTGATGCTTCCCTCTAGGAGCCCGGTGTACCATACCTTAGTTGCTCCACTCATGGATAGATGAAAAGCTCTGCACTTCACGGTAGGACTATCTCCTCTTAAGCTTATGTGGGTTTAAAGCTATTGAGGTGCTTCACAGGATCACATTTTCCATCGCGTACTTGGGTATTTTGGAAAGCGTGAAGTGGTACAATAGTGAAGTTCCTGATCCCTTGTGAAAATGGAAAGTTGTCATCATCACCAACTAGGACGCAGGACCTTTTATCTTATCAGAGTCTTCATCCTCTCTTACTTGTATTTTTTGAGGTGGTTGGAATGGTCTTGCTTGACTTTTTGCCTGTCCTACTCTCCTCTCACGCCCATTTCTAGGTAGAGGATTCGAAAGCATATCAGTGTCACTTGGTTCATTTTATCTTTCAAATTGAAGCAACCTTTGCTGCCTATTTCTAGGTACTAATGGGGGTTATGTTGCATGTTTCTTGATGCGTTGGGCTCAACCTATTGAAGACGCTGACCTACGAAGTTGGTCTTCTGGATCATAGTTCAGAGGAAAGTTAAATGGGACCTTGTGAGGTTGATCAGCGGCATATTTGGTGAATGTATCAACCCCAAATTCCCTTTCTTAAGAGGCTCAGTCCCAGATATATTGCTATTATCCAGCCATTTGGTTCTAAGCCTCTTCTTTACTGTGGTAATAATGTTCTTAGGAAAGATCTTGGAATGCATTTCCCTGAGTTGTATAAGGAGGAACTGGTTACCATTCCTGACCCTGCATGTTTCTCAGTAGCTCCTGCATGGAAATGTGTTTTGTTGGGATATGCTCCTCATATTGGCAGCCATTGTGGCTACTTTTGTAGTAAGTTAGTTGCTATTCTTAATCTTCTTTGCCTTGTGGCTGGTGGAATCGATGGCAAGTTGCTGGAGTAGCGTGCGATCCTTCCTCTTTTTTAGGATATTTCTTGGCTCTCCGTAGTGCTGACTCTTCATTGGAGGAACTCGTGGCATTATTTTTGTACAAAATTTCTTGGCACCGTAATCTTCCTTTATTCAAGGAATTTCCAGGGCGTTGTTAAAAGCATCTTTGACTTAGGAATATTTGATGATTCTTTTTTCAAGAACACCTCTTTTTCTTCAAAGGCACATGTTTTCTACAAAAAAAAGTTTAATGTTTTTTTTTTTTTTTTGGTTTTTGATAATTCATTTTATTGTTCACATTTATTAAAATTAGACAATAATATATTTATTAAAAGTTCTAATTAATTAATTTTTAAAAGTTAAATTACTCAAATATATTTGGTAAACTAAGACTTTTATTATTTGTCATATCCTTAGATAATCTTCACTGCCATCTTTTATTAGGACTAATAAAATTTCGTGGAGTTTTCCATCTAATAAAAGAGTTAAGTAGGGTGGGGCCCTTATTACCCTTACCTGCCTCGGGCGAAGTCCCCCCACCTTGTTTGGGGAGTATTGGATTTAACGTGTCATTTCCTAACATATGTAGGATTCAAATAGCCTTGAAAAAGGATTTTATGGGCATGAAAGATATGCAAGTGTATTTCTCAAAACACTATCAAATTGGTATTACTTTTGAAAGTTGCCTTGGCTAAGTATTTGGATTGTGGATGGCTTATGTGGCAACCCCAAATGGCTCATTGGCTGTGGCAAGGATTGTGCTAGTTGAAGAGGGCTATGAACTATCTGATCAAATGGATGGTTGAGGTTCATTATTGGGTTATTAATCCTATTAACTTGGCTGCAAGTGGCTGTGTGGTTTTGAAAGATTTTCAATCTTAGCTCTTAGGTTTTTTCTCTCTAGACTCTTCGTCAGCGTGCGATCTTCTTTTTCCTTTTTTTTTTTTTTGGTTTTTGGTTGAAATCCTCTTAGATTAATCATTGCCATAGATTGACTCTTAAAAAGCCATTTTGCTACATTAACTCTAGGCTTGGTTGAGTCTGCATTATTTTCTTGTTTGATTCAGTGCTGTTAGGTTGAGTGTTAGAAAGGATTGGTTGTGTTTTGTAGATCCACATGGGTCAATGATTAAAAATGGTTTTTATGAGTGGTTTGACGTACATGATACTCTCTCTTAGATGGCAGATTTGCATAAGTGGAATAGGCTCTAGTCTCTAAGCTTCTAGATTAGGCCTCTTGGTTGAACTGGATCAACGTATTTCGTGTTTTACTTTCAATTTCATTTATACTCCATGTTTTCTATTTAGATCTATTTTGTCAATTAAAATCTCATCAAGAAATCCTAACAAAACTGGTATTAGAGTCTTTTAGGGTTCCCGAGTGTGTTTTTAACAAAATAAATTTTTTTCTTAGGTTAAAATTTTCAGGATCTGTCGATTTCTAAAATATCTGTTAAAGTGATTTTTGATTAATTTTCTTTTGGTGTTTTCAGTAATTGATCTTGAGGAGGTATGGCAACTGCACTGATCTCTAGTGATTGAGTGGACTCTTAGTCCCTGATTAAAGTTTTCTATAAGTCTCTTCTTTATTGTTTTTTATTATAATATTTGGTGAGAACGTTTCATAGTCTCTAACAAGTTTTATATTGGTGATGCATCATATATACATAATTTATAGAACCTGCAATGGGCTCAAAAGTCAAATTGTCACAATTCGATGAAAATGGGGATTACTCAATATGGAAGCTAAAATGAAGGCCATTTTGGTCCAACATGTAAGTGTTATACCCTAGGTCCAATCAACCTTGGATATAAATACTTTTAATATATAATTAATGCAATTTAATAGCATATCTATTATTTAATTAATAGACAATTAAATTAAATAATAGAGTCCGAAGATTCAAATCTTTGTAATTTGTTAATCACAAGGAGTTGTGATTGTGAGATACAAATTACATATGATTGAATCTTAAATTGTCCATGGTCGTAAGTAATAACGAGATACGGATATCATTATTACGGATAGATCATAACATGTGACATTTCTTACTTGTGAAGTAAGTAGCTGATCTCACAATCTAAAGTGTGGTGACACTTAAATGAACACTTTGAAGTTTTGTTATAGAGCAAAACATTGGAGACCCCCGAGAGATTCCACATGGATAACTATTTGAGTGTCAGTGGTTAATCTCTAACGTTCAGTAGTAGAATTGGTCCTTTGACTTGAGGTCGTCGTGGTACCTTATATGAGAACAGTCATACTTTGGCGGTATTGGATGTTGCTCTGCCAAGGACCGCTAATACGACATCGTTCTAGTATGTCAAGAATCTTATCAAGGTTTTGAATGATCAATAGAGGATTCGTCATTATTAGATAGTAAGAGATTATGATCTGCATTTCATTCAATTAAGTCGATAACGAAATCCTTGGCCAAGGTGTACTCATAAGTTGAAAAGGAGTTTTCGACTTATATTGACTTAATAATGGAGTGAAAGTTATGATCGATAATCGAGATTAACACACTTCCATATCTCATTATTGATCGGATCATATTGACGAATGGATTATAGTTTCACGGTAAACGAACGAGTTTGGTTTTGTCATACCACATGACAATTCCCTTCACATGTATTACCCTGACACATTGCTAGATGTTAATCTGGGACGGCGAGTGTGAATTGTTGATAAATTAAAAGGGTCTTTTAATTTATCAATTTTGATTAGATCACAATAATATTTCACGTCGTTAGACATCGTAATCGGAAACCTAATGGGCCGCACACAAAAGAAAATTGGAAGATTGCAATTTGTCAATTAATTAATTTAACAATCGTTGGATAAATTAATTAATTGTATTGGTTATTTATAGGTCGGAATTAATTAATTAGATTAATCAATTCACAGACCAGATTTAATTAAATATTGGACTTGGTCGGATCAAGCCCATTTGGGCTTACATAAGTAACTGATTAGGATTTATAATTTTGTAGAGAATTCATTATATAACCAAAAAAAAAAAAATCATAATCCTGCAATCTTGTTCTCTGTGCGGATCACCGTTGTAGGCTGGACAATTGGACAGCTGTGGTTGGCAGATCAAGATCGTTAGAACGCAAGAAAAGCACAGGAGTGTGCAGATCTAGAAAAATGTATGATCTTTTTCACAATTTCTATCTAAAATCAAAATCTGTTTGAATTTTCTATTGTGCATGTTAAGTAGATTCCCAACAGTGGTATCAGAGCCTACTTTGTATTTATTAGAAATTGTTTTTAATTTTTGGGAACAATCAAAAGTTGATTGTTGCTTTTGTTCTCGAATCTAGCAGTTAGAAATTTATTTTCATCTTCAAATTCTGTTTTGAATTAGAATATAATTTTTGGGCGAAAAAAATGTGCAGGGCGGTGCAGCCAACGGCAACACTTGCCGCCGGTAGGGGACTGGCAACACGGCAGCACTTGCTGTCGTCCTGAGCAGTAGCTCCTGATGCACACGGCAGGAAGCCACCGCAAAGGCGACTCCCTGCCGCAACTTGGTTAATAGGCGCCGACGTCACTGCCAGTGCTGGGGAGAAGCTTAATAAAAAAGAAGGGGGAATTGGTCTCCTAGGGTTTTCAACAGTCGAGTAAGGGAGATGTGTAGGCAGGGGCTCTTGTACAATTTATGAAATTGTGAGCCCCTGATTGCAACTAAGTCTCTAGGGTCATTTTGCAAATTTTAGTTTCATTCTCGGGTCAAATTGCAATTTTCAAAAGGGGTTTTGAATATAAATATTAAATGGTTTTAAAGTTGGGTTTTTTAATTGGGTTTGACCCATATTTATTAATTTGGCCCAAAGTAAAATTTTATTTAAAATTGACGACTTTCAATATTTTCTTTAAAATATGATTTTAACTTAAATATTAAACTTTGACCTCTAAATTGAATGTTATTTTATTTAGGAGTGTTATCTAGGATTAAAATAGTAATTGAATTTAAATTAGAGTTGGACTCTAATTTAATACCTAATTAAAATATGATTTTAATTATTACTCACCCGAATATATTCTAGAAATTAAAATTGGATTCTAATTTGACATTTAATTAAAATTAAATTTTAATTAAATTGTCTTACCCTAAATTTTATTTTTTCTCCCCCTTAAAAATTAGAGTTGAACTCTAATACGTTGTTAATTAAAATTTGATTTTAATTAAATAAGTTTGCCTTGAAATTTTGGAATTAGAGTTGGAATCTAATTTTATTGTTTGATTAAAATTTGATTTTAATTAAATTCAACCCCCTTTGATTTTGAAATTAGAGTTGGACTATAATTTGAAATTTAATTGAATTTTGATTTTAATTAAATAATCTCGCCCTATAATTGTGGAAATAGAGTTGGACTCTAATTCAATATAATTAAAATTTGATTTTAATTAAATATGTCCGCTAATTAAATTAATTGATTAATATGATTAATTAATTATTTAATTGTTCCGATCCATTTGTCTAAAAGAGTTTAGACGACCTTAATTGCTATATTCTTCAAACATATTTGCATTCTTCAAACATATTTACATATAATATTAGATATTATATTAGCCTATATTTATGTGATGAATGTATTATTAGTGGATGATTACGGACTCGATCATATGGATGTGTTGAATGATTGATTTTTATTATTGTCGTTTTGTGGCCTGCGAGCTCTTAATTGTTTTGCGCCTGCGAGCCCGTTATTATTGTTATTATTATGGGTCTGCGAACTCTTAATTATTTTGGACCTGCGAGTCCGTTATTGCTGTTATCACTATGGGACTGCGAGTCCAATTTCATTTAGACCTGCGTGCCAACTAGTATAGGATACAGTTGCAGCTGGACTAATTAAAGAAACAAGAGGAGGAGGAGACATGGAGATGGTGCATTGATACTGATCAATGCTATGCCCCTAAAGAATTGACCAACTAGTCTTCCTTATGGCTCGGGAAGATTAGATAGTAAAAGTCTATAATCATCCATACTATTATATTATGTTATATATATGTTTATTTGCATGGTAGATATATAATAAAATATATATGATTGTTACGATGAGACTTTTGAATACAAAACCCCTCAATAATGAATACAAAACCCCTCAATAAAATATTAAGTCACATTTATAATGGTCTTCTATCATTGTAGTGAAAAACCAGAGTCATAAATCGACTCAACTTGTTGAGTACACTCAAGGCTGGTCTATCAAGGATATGTTTGACACTATGAAATATTTGATATTTCTAAATGACGGGTTTGGCTTAACTAAAATTTATCTTTTGTTGGGTACATTCAAAGAGATAAATTTTAGAAGTATGTTAAGCTAACACATAAGATGTGTGAAGACAAAGAGTTGTCAGTTTAATGATCTGGGAATTGTATGGAGATACAATTGATAATAGTATATACCCAAATGTTATATTAATGCTTGTTGAGTACACTCAAGCCCTTGGTATAACAGATGGGATCCCGGCCTACTGTGAGTCAAGTATGGATTTCATAAATCTATATGAGAGGGTCATAAATTTGAATTAAACAGTGGAAGCACAATTAATTTAATAAAAGTCCATGTTAAATTAATTAATGCATTTTGTATATTATTCTTTTCTTTTTCGTCATTTATATTTAGTGAATCGTTAGTAACCATGTGTATTTGAGAGGTATACTGGATGCCAACAACTAAATCAAATATTCTTGATTGGCACCGCAATTTGAGAATTATTCTTATGCATGAGAAAATTGGTTACGTCCTTAAGTAGCCCTTTCCAGAGACACTTACTAATAACTCGATTAAAGAAGAGGTGGCTACTGTAATAGACACAGTGATGCCGATAGTACTTTACATATGTAATGCTTGCAACCATGTCACCTGATTTACAAAAGCAACTTGTGAGTATAGATGCTAACACATTATATTTCATGTCAAAGAGTTGCATGATACTAATCATGTATGGAAGGATATGAGACTTCCAAGCAACTATACCAATGCAAAATGATAGATGAATCTTCTGTCAGTGCTTGTGTACTGAAAATGATTGGCCAAGTAGTCTCAATTTGGTTCAATCATGAACTATGAACTAAGTATTGACTTAGTTTTGCAGTCTCTGTCATAGAGTTATTCATACCAATTATGAATTATGATATGAATAAGCTCAAATGCATACTCATTAAGGTGTTTAACCTGCTTAAGACTGTTAGGCCCAATATCAAAGCTAGTAATGGGCAAACCATTAATTGCTCTAGGGGTGTTAAGATGAAATCTAAAGGGGCTTGAGAAAGCATCCAATATGGTTAAGAGAGTCTAAGCAAAGGACAATACCAAATTTAATGACCATTGTTTTCATTATAGAATGAAAGGTCATTGGAAGAAGTATTGTAAGGCTTATATCTGCTTCACGAGTTTCTTAGGTATTTGATACCAGATGTGGATCTCATATTTATACAAATATGGAGAAACTAGATAGAAGTAGACCACTGCAAAAGGGAGAAGTTGATCTACACGTTGAAGATGAGCAAATGTTGTTGTATTGCCCGTAGAAATATACCTCTTGCCGTTGCCTTTTTGTTCAGTATTGGAATTAGAGAAATGTCGCTTTGTACCCACCATAGCTGGAACATTAAAATGAATTTCATGTTCAGACATGAACTATTTTAATGTTAAGGACACTTGTTGCTCTTATTTATTTTGATAAAGATTTTAATGGTTATGGTAAATTACAAAATGACGTTTATATTCTTTAATACTAAGAATTCTATAATGAGTATATAAATTATAAGGCATAAATGCGATAATCTAATTATTACCTAAATCCGGCATGGCAGACTTTGTCATATAGATGAAATGCAATATTACATAGAGATGTGTATGTGGATCAATTGATTTTGAATCATTTGACAAGTGCATATCATGCCTGTTAGGCACAATGACCCAATCTTCTTTTATTTGAAAGGAGAAATGTCTGCATAAATATTTGTATAATACATAGTGATGTATGTGGACCTATGTCAATTAATGTCAAATGAGGTTTCTCTTATGTCATCAATTATTATGTATACTTGATGAAATTCAAGCATGAAGTTCTTGAAAGGTTCAAACGGATTCAATCTAGAAATAAAGAAACAAATAGGTAAAGATATCCTCACGTTAAGATCTGATCGAGATGGGAATATCTTAATGATTAAAATTTGTATTATCTCACAGAGAATGAGATTCTCTTGCAGTGGATCCTCCATATACACTGCAAAATAGTGGTGTATCTGAAAGAAGGAACCGTTAACTATTAGATATAGTGCGATTAAACAAGCTATGCAAATCTCCCAAAATCATTTTGGGGTCATGCACTGATTGCAGTGTGCAACACACTAAATTATGTCACATCTAAATTGGTTAACAGAACTCCATACGAGTTATGAAAAGATAATAGTTCCAATTTATCTTATATGAAAGTTTGGGGCCATGACGTTTATTTAAAGTGCCTTGAATCAGATAAGTTTGATACTAAATCCGATAAATATATATTTGTGAGATATTCAAAGCAGATATTTGAATATAAATTCTATTATCAAGTCTTCGTCTCATGATATATCGTCTTCTTAGATAAAATGTTTAATCTAGGAGAGGACAGTGGGAGTAAAATAGAACATGAAAGAGTTCAAGAGTCCACAGATATAGTTAACCAAGTAGATGAATCCGAATTTGATCCCATATCTGATATGGGACATACTCTTAATTAGGAAGTAGAGACTCTTGAGGATATGACAGCTCCATTTAAATCTAGTAGGATCATTCGACCTTGAATAAGGTGCAAATCCATGGTTACTAATCAGGAATTACTGATCTAAGATGATGAACCTACTAATTGCACAAAAATAAAGTCAAGTGTTGACTTAAAAGAGATAGCCGAGATGTACTCGACGTATGTGAACAAAGTTTGGACTTTGGTCGATCCTCCTAATGGGATAAAACCCATAGGTTGTAAATGGTTTACAATAAAGGGTTGACATGGATGGGATATCCATACATACAAGTAAGGCTAGTAGCAAACGGTAACAAACAAAGACAATGTGTCGACTTTGATGAAACATTTTGCCTGTAGCCATGTTCAGGTCCATTCGAATTTAGATTACAATAGTTGTATATCGTAACTATGGGTTAAAACAAAAATCTTGGAGCTGAAATCTTCAATTTGATAGAAAAATCAAAATGTTTGATTTTATCAAATATGAAGACGAATTGTGTGTTTACAAGAAGATAGTGGGAGCATTGTCGCATACCTAATATTATATTAAACGACATTCCTATATTTCAATCATTGAAATAATGGTTATTAAAAGATTTATTCATGAACAATATGGAGAAGCGACTTGATCCATAGAGATAGATCTATAAGATTGTTTAACTCATCCTAATCTACATAGATAAAATCTTAAGAATATTTTATATGGAGAAATTGGTTTACTCTTAAACGGTGTGTTGGAAAGGTTACAAATATGAAAAAATCGTTGATTCAATATCAGAAACCTAATACATGATTGCTTCAGAAGCAGCAAAGAGTTACAATATGGATCAAGATGCTCATTAATGAACTTGGAGTAGTTCCTGATATTGTTGATTACATGCCATTGTATTGCGATCACAATAGAGACATCGCGAAAATGAAGGAACTAAGGTCCCATCAATGATCCAAACGTGTATTAAGGTGATATTATCTCATCAGAGAGATAATACATAGAAATGACCAAAGAGAATAACAAATTCCCACATTTGACAATATTGCAGATCCATTGACAAAGAGTTGTCGCAATATAAACATGATCATTATATAGACTCTTATAATATTGGATACATAAGTGATTGAATTTAACGCAAGTGGGTGTTTGTAAGTGTTATGTCATAGGTCCAATCAACCTGGGATATAAATACTTTTAATATATAATCAATGTAATTTAATGGCAAATATATTATTTAAAATAGACAATTAAATTAAATAATAGAGTCTGTAGATTCAAATCTTCTTAATTTGTTACTAACAAGGAGTTGTGATTGTGAGATACAAATTACATATGATTGAATCTTAAGTCATCCATGGTCGTAAGTGATAACGAAATACGGATATCGTTATTACGGATAGACCATCACGTATGACATTTCTTACTTGTGAAGTAAGTAGTTGATCTCACAAGCTAAAGTGTGATGACACTTAAATAAACACATGGATGTTTTGTTATAGAACAAAACATTGGAGACCCACCAAGAGATTCCACATGGATAACTATCTGAGTGTCAGTGGTTAATCTCTAACGTTCGATAGTGGAATTGGTCCTTTGACTTGAGGTCATCATGGTACCTTATATGAGGACAGTTATACTTTGGCGGTGTTGGATGTTACTCTGTCAAAGGCCGCTAATATGGCATCGTTCCAATATGTCAAGAATCGTATGAAGGTTGTGAATGACCAATAGAGGATTCGTCACTCTTAGATAGTAAGAGATTATGATCTGCGTTTCATTCAATTAAGTCGATAACGAAATCCTTGGCCAAGGTGTACTCATAAGTCGAAAAAGAGTTTTCGACTGATATTGACTTACTAGTGAAGTGAAAGATATGATCGATAATCGAGATTGACACACTTCCATCTCTCATTATTGATCGGATCATATTGACGAAGGGATTATAGTTTCGCGGTAAACGAACGAGTTTGATTTTGTTATACCACGTGACAATTTCCGTCACATGTATTGTCCTGACACATTCCTAGATGTCAATCTGGGACGGCAAGTGTGAATTGTTGATAAATTAAAAGTGTGTTTTAATTTATCAATCTTGATTAGATCACAATGATATTTCACATAGTTAGGCATCGTAGTCGAGAACCTAATGGGTCACACATAAAAGAAAATTGTAAGATTGCAATTTGTCAATTAATTAATTTAACAATCGTTGGATAAATTAATTAATTGTGTCGGTTATTTATAGGTCTAAATTAATTAATTGGATTAATTAATTCACGAACCGGATTTAATTAAATATTGGACCAGGTCGTGCCAAGCCTATTTGGGCTTATATAAATAACTGATTAGGGTTTATAATTTTGTGGAAAATTCATTATTCTTGCTATCACAAAAAAAAAAAAAACATAATCTTGCAATCTTGTTCTCTGTGTGGATCACTGTTGGAGGCTGGACGATTGGACAACTGTGGTTGGCAGATCAGGAACGCAAGAAAAGCAAAGGAGATTGCAAATCTAGAAAAATGTACGATTTTTTCACAATTTCTATCTAAATACAAAGAAATTTCTGGTAGGAATCGAAATCTGTTTTAATTTTCTGTTGTGCATGTTAAGTAGATTCCCAACACAACAAAAGGTTGCTAAAGCCTTTAATGATCCTGATATTTTTTTTTTTTTGTAGAATCAAAGCTAAACCTCATGAAATTGAAGATATGGATGAAATTGCATATAGTTCAATAATTATGCATTCATCTAATAATATTGTTAGACAAGTAGATGAAGCGACGATTAAAAATTTACAAAACAAAATATCTTCTAGAAAAAATTTTAGCATTATTGTGAAAAGTCTAGGACACAATGACAAGAAATTTTATGATGAAAACCTTGTTGTGATTTCATGAATTCATTGTCTGAATCCCATAAAGATGCTATAAAATACTCAAGGGATAATTTGATACAAACAATAGTGATAGAGAGTTAGAAGTGAGGAAGGAATCTAGGTCTAACTTCAGAGAGGAGAGTACGTTTGTTAGGGAAAGACTCGAGAAGAGAGAAAATGCATTTCAAAATAAAAAAATGAAAGGAAAATCAAAATGGAGTTCAAATTCTAAAAGACAAGAGTAATAAAAAGTGCTATCACTGTGGTAAATTAGGGCACTTAGAGAGATTGTTTTTATTGAAAGAAGAAGCAAAAAGATCACAACAATGGGGAGCTGACCAATGCTGCTGTAGGAATTGAACTTGATAGCCTGCATGTGATGACTGTAACTAGTGATGAAACCAATAAGGACTGGATATTAAATTCTGATTGTACCTTTCACATAAGTCCCATAAAATCTTGGTTTTATAACTACAAAGATATAGAACCTATGAAAGTCTATATGGGTGATGATGATTCTCATATTGTAATTAGGATAGGTGAAATTGCCATTAAACTGCATGATAGCATTGTAAGACCAATCAGAAATGTCAGATATGTCCCCGATTGTAAAATAAACCTTATTTCCTTAGGGATCCTTGAAGATGAGGGATATTTTTTTAAGTCTAATAATTAGGTTCTGAAAATTATTAAAGGCTCCTTAATTGTCATGAAATGACCAAAGAGAAATAGATTGTACTACCTTGAAGGTAATACAATCCCTGGACCTGATCCGAATCTGTATACTATTACTGAAAAACAAATCTAAACTATGGTACAATAGGATGGGTCATATTCAAAAACTACTTGGGAAAGATGAAATTGAACATTTAACTTTTTGTGAGACCTGTGAGTTGGGAAAGTCTCATAGAGTGAGTTTGAAATAAGTTCCCATAGTACTAATAGACATTAAACTATGTTCATGTAGATTTATGGGACTTAAAAAACATCTTACTTTTGGAGGAAACAAGTATCTTTTTTATCTTACAAATGTGAAGGTTTAAGCGTCGTGTCATTATTCTTGAGATTTTCTTCTTGGCAATATGTTTTCTTTCTCTATCATTTTTTTTATTAAGGAAAAGGGGGAAAAACTAATATTGTGTGAAGGAAAGGAAAGACGTGCGCCAAAGGAAACTCTACTCAATTCGGGCTCTTTCCTTCAATAGGTCTAGGATATTATAGACCAATTTAAATCATCCAATCAAATCCTCAAAGATAGCAAATGGGGTGATAATTGATATGCACATCACACGTGAAATCAACCCAAGCATTAACCAAAAAAATGGAATTCCTTCAAAATTCAATAGCCATAGCTTTACTTTAATTCCCTCTAACTTGGTTGTCTTTATCCGGATTAATTTCTTTTTGAAAACATTATGCACTATTAATTATAAGTCACCAAATGAGTCTAATATCGCTGTAAAATCTTCGTAACTTCAATAATTTAATAATCAATCTCGCGATACCGAGCATACGCTAGGAACTAGGAATTTTAACTAAATGATGACTTATGTGAATACTATCTCGATTAAAATTAAATGATAAAAACCTAACTTACCATATAATCTATCTCAAAATATTCCTAGGGCAACAAGCAACTAATATGGACTAGACCAAGTTAGCGCCCTAAATGCATGGCTATTTACTGCATATAAACTGGGAAACGATTTATAGCAACGCGACTATTATTATTATTATTTTTTTTTATTTTTTTATAAAAATTTTCGGTCGGGACAACTCTTCTCCCCTGGAATTAAATTTCGTCCTCGAAATTTGACTTACCTGTTCAAAAATCTCTGGGTACTTCGTCTTGATTTCTTTCTCCCTCTCCTAGGTAGTCTCCTTTATTATATGATTACCCTATTGGATATTTAATAATGGCACCTCTCTGTTTCTCAACTAGTGAACTTTTCTTTCTAATATCTCGACTGGTGATTCCTCGTACGTTAGATCTTCCTGCAAGTTAATCACTTGATCATCAATCACATGACTCGGGTCATGAAGGCTCCTTAGCATGGAGACGTGAAATACGTCATGTACAGCTGATAGTTTTGGTGGCAATGCCAAACGATATGCCACATTTCCAACTCCTTCTAGTATCTCAAATGGACTCATAAATCTTTTTTCAACTTTCCTTTCTCTCCAAATCGTAGCACACCTTTCATTGGTGCCATTTTCAGAAAAACTTTATCTCCTACCTCAAACGTCAATTCAACTTTTCTATCGATTTTGAGCCATCTTAATTCTCCTTCTGATCTTTTCAATAGCATCCATTGTCTTTTCAATGAGTTCAGGAACTGAAATTTTCTTTTCACCCAATTTATCCTAGTATACTGGTGAAGGACATCGTCTACCATGTAAGGCTTCGTATGGCGCCATTCCAATGGTGACTTGGCAAGTGAATTTCCCAATTTCCACCCCAATCTAAGATACAAGATCTCAACATATCTTCCAAAACTTGGATGGTTCGTTCCGATTGACCATTGGTCTAGGGGTGGTAAGCAGTACTAAAGGTCAACTTAGTCTCCATCATGGTTTGTAAACTCCTCCAACATTTTGATGTAAACCTAGGATCTCGATCTGATGTAATCGTCACAGGCACCCATGGAGTTTGACTGTCTCTCTAACATAGAGCTGTGCAAATTGATCCATATTAAAATTCATTCTGATTGGGAGAAAGTGTGCTGACTTTGTCAATCGATCCACTATTACCTAAATAGCTTCATGATCCCTTGCTGACCTAGGGAACCCCACTACGAAGTCCATTGCTATTTTTTCCCATTTCTATTTTTGTATATCTATCGGATTCAATAGTCCTGATGGTCTCTGATGATCTGCTTTAACCCACTGACAAACAAGACACTTTGATACAAATTGGGCTATTTTCTCTTTCATATTCCTCCACCAAAATGAACTACGTAGATCTCTATACATTTTAGTCTTACCTGGGTGTGCTACGTAACGGACAGAGTGGGCTTCTATCATAATCTCATTCTGAAGTACTTCATCTTTAGTACACATAGTCGACCTCTATACATTAATGCCTTATCTTCAGCTATCTCAAAATCTTTCCATTTCTCTGTTTCAACTGCAGCCCTCATATTTTCGAGAAATTGGTCATTCTTCTGGGCCTCTATTATTTTGGTCCTAAGTGTAGGCCTTAGAGTTAGTACTGCTATCATGGTCTTTGTTCGAGCTGAGAGCACTAGCACCTCAATTTTCAAATTTTCAAGGTCTTTAATTAACTACTCTTGATCTGTCCTCAAAATAGATAACTAACCCACCTTCTTCCTACTTAGTGTGTCTGTGACTACATTAGTCTTACCAGAATTGTAATGGATTGAACCGTCTAGTCTTTCACTAACTCCAGCATCGTCCTTGTCTCATATTTCACTCCTTTTGAGTGAAAAAAAATATTTATGGCTCTTTTGTCAATGTAGATTTCGCATTTGCTTCCATACGAGTAGTGATGCCAAATTTTTAGAGCATAACTACTGCTGCAAGTTCTAAATCATTCGTTGGATAATTTTGTTCACATTGCTTTTGTTGTCTTGATGCATATGCAATCACTTTTTCATTTAGCATTAAAACATACCCCAATCCTAGCTTAGATGAATCAATATAAATAATAAATCCATCTGAACCTTCAAGTATAGTAATTACTGGGGCAAAAACTAGTCTATCCTTTATCTCATGAAATCTTTTCTCACACCTTTTTGACCAAATGAACATAACTCCTTTCCGGGTCAATTATGTTAAAGACCCTACAATTTTTGAGAAACCCTTAATGAATCGTCGATAGTAACTGGCTAAACCCAGAAAACTCCTCACTTCCCCTACATTAGTAGGTGTCGGCCAGTTATTCACAGCATCGACCTTAGCGGGATACTTCTATTCCATGGGCGATCACTACATAACCCAAATATCCTATACGGTCTAACCAAAACTCACTCTTTTTGAATTTAGCATAAAGTTTTTCTTTGCGTAAAGTCTCCAACACTATTTTCAGATGCCCTTCGTACTGTTGAACACCCCTTGAGTATACTAATATATCATCAATAAACACAATGATAAATTTTTCTAGATAATGTTGAAATACTCGATTCATTAAGTCCATAAACACTACAGGGGCATTAGTTAAGTCGAAAGGCATAACAATAAACTCACAGTGTCCATAGCGAGTTTGAAATGCTATCTTTGATATATCACTCTGTTTAATCTTTAACAGATGGTAGCCCAATCTCAAGTCAATTTCTGAAAACATCGTAGCTCCCTCAACTGATCGAATAAATCTTCAATTTTTGGGAGTTGATAATTATTCTTAATAGTTAATCTATTCAACTCTCTATAATCTATGCACATCTGCATTGACTCATCTTTCTTTTTAACCAACAGTACAGGAGCTCCCCATGGGGACACACTTGGCCTTATAAAACCTTTACTACTTAGTTTTTCCAATTGTATTTTCAACTCTTGTAGTTCCTTAGGAGTCATTCTGTAAGGTGCTTTAGACACTAGTGTAGCTCCAGGGATCAAATCAATTATAAATTCTACTTGCCTATCAGGTGGAATACCTGGTAGGTCATCAGGAAATACATCCGGATACTCTCTTACTATTGGTATGTTATCTATAGTTGTCTCTCCTTCTAGTGTTTCAATAAGGTTAACCAAATATCCTTAACAGGATCCCTTCTTTAGTAATTTCTCAACTTGCATGGCTGAGATGAGGCGAGGAAGTACTTTAATCTTGGATCCATAAAATCTAAATTCTTTTTCACCAGGTCTTCGAAACACTACATCTTTCTCAAAACAATTTATGGTTGCTCAATTGCTGCCTAACCAATCCATGCCCAAAATGATGTCAAAATCCTTCATCTCGATTACATGCAGATCCATGTTTAAGATTAACCCATCAAAATCTATCTCTATTGCTTTAGCTATCTTATTAGTATCTATGATTTCTCTTGACGGTATACTGATTTCTAGTATACCATAATCTTTTTCACATATCACACCAATTCCAACTCAGCACGTAGTAGATATGAATAAATGCGTTGCACCAGAATCACTAAGAACATACATGGGGTTGCTAGAGACAGATAAGATACCTGTGATTATGTCTGGATCCTGAGAAGCTTCAACATGGGTCATGGAAAAGACTTGAGCCTTTCCTTTCTTTGCCAAATCATCCTCTTTACTTAGCAATGTCTAGCATCCTTGAGCATAGTGGCCTGGTTGGCCACATTTATAGCGTACACCTTTCCCTACAAAACATTCTTCCTTGTGGTTCTTCTTACACTTAGGACAGGGATTTATGGTGTTGCTAGCCTGACTAGGATTAAATCCATTGTTAGGCCTCTTGTGTGAACTTTTTTTTTCATCCCTATTTAGATCAACCTATTTTCTCTTTCCGAGTTCATGCCATTGACTCTGAATTTTATACTTGGCACCAGACATGTCACAGTCTGGGCTTTCTTCATGACTTCTCTGAATTTAGTCAGCTCATGAGAACTCACAATCTATCAGATTTCAAGGAGTAGACCCCGTTCATGTTACCTAGCCTTCATTTGCTCGGTGCTAACCAGATGTTGTGCATACCAAGATAGTTGTTCAAACTTTCTCTCATATTTTGTAATGTCCATATCCCCTTGAATCAACTACAAGAACTCGGCTTCCTTGCAGTCACAGAGAGCTTGGAAAAAATATTTCTTTAGCATTTCATTCTTAAATTGATCCCATGTCATATTACGTTGTTTTATCTTCGTGTGATTACGACAAATAGATTCCCACCAGTGGCCGGCTCCCCCCATTAACATGAACTCATCACACAATACTTTCTAGTTTTTCGGGCACTAGATGTATCAAAAGATCTTCTCAATCATGCGAATGCACTCTTTTGTTGCCAACGGGTCATTACTTCTATCGAAGCTAGGAGGCGGTATCGACGAAATTACTCAATGATTGGCACAACTGGAGCAATGGTTGGTACAAGAGTAGTAGATAGTGTAGGGACAATTTGTGTTGTGACGGGTGGCACTATCAGTACATCTTGTCTAGTCGGAGCCATTAGAGTTGTTGGATTAGTTTGTGCCAAAAGGACTCGTCTCATTCTTCCACTACTTGCTGTAGCTCCCTAATTGCCCTTGCGTGTGATGTTAGTGCCCTTTCCCTTCATACAAAATGGGATAGGTTTCTAATCCATAGGAATTTTACAACAATCACACATTGTACAATTTAATGGAAGGCCATAATAGAAAATAACATATTTTATTATTGTCTAGATCCATTTATGAAGATGTACAATTTATGATAGAGAGTTCAGTGCACCAATAGAACAACTAAAATCTTACTTTATTACTTATAAAATGATAGCTAAACTGAAAACCACACATAAATATTATCCTATAACTATTCCTCATCATCTGAGTTAGGTGGTGGTGCGTCACTACCAAATCCTTCATCTCGATTACATGCAAATCCACGTTTAAGATTAACCCATCAAAATCTATCTCTACTGCTTTAGCTATCTTATCAGTATCTATGATTTCTCCTGACGGTATACTAATTTCTATTATACGATCATCTTTTTCACATATCATGCCAATTCCAGCTAAGCACATAGTATATATGAATGAATGCATTGCACCAAAATTAATAAGAACATATACAAGGTTGCTAGAGACAGATAGGATACCTGCGATTATGTTCGGACCCTGAGAAGCTTCAACATGGGTCATGGAAAAGACCCGAACCTTTTCTTTCTTTACCTGATCATCCTCATTACTTAGCAATGTCAGCATCCTTGAGCATAGTGGCCTGGCTGACCACATCTATAGCTTACACCTTTCTCTACAAAACATTCCCCCCTATGGTTTTTCTTACATTTAGGATAGGGATTTATGGTGTTGCTATCCTGACTAGGATTAAATCTATTGTTAGGCTTCTTGTGTGAACTTGATTTTTCATCCCTATTCTAATCAAGCCATTCTCTCTTTTCGAGTTCATGCCATTGGCTTTGAATTTTATGCTTGGCACCAGTATATGTCACAGTCTGGGTCTTCATCACGACTTCTCTGAATGTAGTCAGCTTATGAGAACTCACAATCTGTCTGATTTCAGGGTACAGACCCCGTTCATATCACCTAGCCTTCATTTGCTTGGAGCTAACCAGATATGGTGCATACTGAGATAGTTGTTCAAACTTTCTCTCATATTAAGTAATGTCCATATCCCCTTGAATCAACTACAAGAACTCGACTTCAAGGAGAGCTTGGGGAAAATATTTCTCTAGCATTTCAGTCTTAAATTTATCCCATGTCATATTACGCTGTTCCGTCTCCGTACGAGTACGACAAGCAGATTCGCACCAGTGGCTAGCTCCCCCCACTGACATAAACTCAGCACATAATATGCAAATCCACACCTTTGCTTCCAAAGGGTTATTACTCCCATCGAAGCTAGGAGGCCGGTATTGATGAAATTACTCAATGATTAGCAATCGTTTCAATATGTTATGGATATATTTGTATCCATGATTGAAAATTTGTTGATTGTACATTTTTCCTATATATCCTCTACTATATAGTAGGGTCAGTTTGTGTTATGACGGGTGGCACTGTCGATACAACTTCTTTAGTCGGAGCTATTGGCATTGTTGGATTAGTTTGTGCCAAAAGGACTCATCTCATTTCTTCCACTATTTGCTGCAGCTCCCTAATTGCCCTTGTGTATGATGTTGGTGCCATTTCTCTTCATACAAAACGGGATAGGTTTGTAATCCGTAGGAAGTTTACAACAATCACACATTGTAGAATTTAATTGGAGACCATAATAAAAAATAACATATTTTATTATTATCTAGATCCACTTATGAGGAGGTACAATTTATGATAGAGAGTTCAGTGTACCAACAGAACAAATGAGATCCTACTAAATTTATTTCAGATGAAATGATAGCTAAACTGAAAACCACACATAAATATTACCCTATAACTATTCCTCGTCATCTGAGTTAGGTGGTGGTGTGTCACTATCAATATCTATCTCAATATACCCAGGACAA
Organism: Olea europaea var. sylvestris; assembly: GCF_002742605.1. Taxonomy (NCBI): domain Eukaryota; kingdom Viridiplantae; phylum Streptophyta; class Magnoliopsida; order Lamiales; family Oleaceae; genus Olea; species Olea europaea. The sequence continues at coordinate 9,314,227 of NC_036254.1, read as the reverse complement.
CAAAAAAGTAATATGACCTAGACCAAATTAGTGCACTAAATGCATGGCTATTTACTGCACATAAACTGGGAAACGATTTGTAGTGACGCGAAATTAAATACCACCATTATTATTATTATTATTATTATTATTATTATTATTATTTAATTTTATAAAAAATTTTGGTCGCTACAACTCTTCTTCCCTGGAGTTAAATCTCGTCCTCGAAATTTGACTTACCTGTTCAAAAATCTCTAGGTACTTGGTCTTGATTTCTTCCTCCCTTTCCCAGGTAGCCTCCTTTATTGTATGATTAACCCATCGGATCTTTACTAATGGTACCTCTCTGTTTCTCAACCAGTGAGCTTTTCTTTCTAATATCTCGACTGGTGATTCCTCATACGTTAGATCCTCCTGTAAGTTAATCACTTGATCATCAATCACATGACTCAGGCCATGAAGGTAATTCCTCAGCATGGAGATGTGAAATACGTTATGTACAGCTGATAGTTTTGGTGGCAATGCCAAATGATTTGCCACATTTTCAACTCTTTCTAGTATCTCAAATGGACAGATAAATCTTGTTTCAACTTAGCTTTCTCACCAAATCGTAACACACCTTTCATTGGTGCCATCTTCAGAAAAACTTTATCTTCAACCTCAAATGTCAAGTCTTTTCTTCTCTTGTCGGTGTAACTTTTCTGTCGATTTTGAGCCATCTCAATTCTCATTCTAATCTTTTCAATAGCGTCCACTATCTTTACAATGAGTTTAGGACCTAACATTTTTATTTCACCCAATTCATCCCAGCATACTGGTGAACGACATTGTCTACCATATAAGTCTTCGTATGGCACCTTGGAAGCTATTATTGTGCAAATTCTACCAACGACAAGTGAATTTCCCAATTTTCGCCCCAATCTAAGACACAAGATCTCAACATATCTTCCAAAACTTGCATGGTTTGTTTCGATTGCCCATCGGTCTAGGGGTGGTAAGCAGTACTAAAGGTCAACTTAGTCTCCATCGTGGTTTGTAAACTCCTCCAAAATTTTGATGTAAACCTAGGATCTCGATCTGATATAATCGACACTGACACCCCCATAGAGTTTGACTATCTCCCATAGAGTTTAACTATCTCTCTAACATAGAGCTCTACAAATTGATCCATATTAAAATTCATTCTAATTGGGAGAAAGTATGCTGACTTTGTCAATCGATCCACTATTACCAACATAGCTTCATGACCCCTTGCTGACCTGGGAAAGCCCACTACGAAGTCCATTGCTATTTTTTCCCGTTTCCATTCTTGTATATCTATCAGATTCAATAGTCTTGATGGTCTCTAAACCTGCTGACAAACAAGACACTTTGATACAAATCGGGTTATTTTCTCTTTTATATTCCTCCACCAAAATGAACTACGTCGATCTCAATACATTTTAGTCTTACCTGGGTGTGCTACGTAACGGGCAGAGTGAGCTTCTATCATACTCTCATTCTGAAGTCCTTTATCCTTGGGTACTCATAGTCGACCTATATACATTAATGCCTTATCTTCAGCTATCTCTAAATCTTTTTGTTTCTATGTTTCAACTGCAGCCCTCATCTTTTCGAGAAACTGGTCATTCTTCTGGGCCTTTATTAGTTTAGCCCAAAGTATGGGCCTCAGAGTTAATGCTACTATCATGGTCTTTGTCCAAGCCGAAAGCACTAGTACCTCAATTTTCAAAATTTCAAGGTCTTAAATTAACTGCTCTTGGTCTGTCCTCAAAACAGATAACTGAGTGCGTTTACGACTACATTAGCCTTACCAGATGGTAATAGATTGTGCAGTCGCAGTCTTTCACTAACTCCAACCATTGTTCTTATCTAGAATTTGACTCCTGAGCGAAAAATTATTTAAGGCTCTTTGGTCTATGTAGATTTTGCATTTGCTTCCATACAAGTAGTGACGCCAAATTTTAAGAGCATGAACTACTGCTGTAAGTTCTAAATCATGCGTTGGATAGTTTTGTTCATATTACTTCAGTTGTCTTGATGCATATGCTATCACTTTTCCATTATGCATTAAAACACACCCCAATCCCAGCTTGGATGCATCACTATAAATAACAGATCCACCTGAACCTTCAGATATAGTCAATACTAGGGCAGAAACTAGTCTATCCTTTAACTCTTGAAAGCTTTTCTCACACCTTTTTGACCAAATGACCATAACTCCTTTCCGGGTCAATTGTATTAAAGGCACTGCAATTTTTGAGAAATCCTCAATGAGTCATCGATAGTAACCAGCTAAACCTAGAAAATTCCTCACTTCATCTACATTAGTAGGTGCCGACCAGTTATTCACAACATCGACCTTAGCTAAGTTTACTTTTATTCCATGGACGGTCACTACATAACCTAAAAATCCTATATGGTCTAACCAAAACTCACACTTTTTTGAATTTGGTGTAAAGTTTTTCCTTGCATAAATTATCCAACACTGCTTTTAGATGTCCTTCGTGCTGTTGAACATTCTTTGAGCATACTAATATATCATCAATAAACACAATGAGAAATTTGTCTAGATAACGTTGAAATACTTGGTTCATTAAGTCCATAAACACGTAGGTGCGCAAGTTAAGCCGAAAGGCATAACAATAAACTCATAGTGTCCATAGTGAGTTTGAAATGCTGTCTTCGATTTATCACTCTGTTTAATCTTTAACTGATGGTAGCCCGATCTAAAGTTGATTTTTGAAAACACCGTAGCTCCCTTCAATTGATCAAATAAATCTTTAATTCGTGGGAGTGGATGATTTTTCTTAATAGTTAATTTATTCAACTCCCTATAATCTATGCATATCAGTATTGACTCATCTTTCTTTTTAATCAATAGTATTAGAGCTCCCCATGGGGACACACTTGGCCTTATAAAACCTTTACTACTTAGTGCTTTCTATTGTATTTTGAACACTTGTAGTTCCTTAGGGGTCATTCTGTAAGGTGCTTTACACACTAGCGCGGCTACAAGGATCAAATCAATTGTAAATTCTACTTGCCTATCAGGTGGAATACCTGGTAGGTCATCGGGAAATACATCCGGATACTCTCTTACTATTGGCTTGTTATCCATAGTTGTCTCTCCTTCTAATGTGTCAGTAAGGTTAACTAAATATCCTTGGCAGGATCCCTTCTTTAGCAATTTCTCAGCTTGCATCGCTGAGATTAGGTGAGGATGTACTTTAATCTTGGATCCATAAAATCTAAATTCTTTTTCACCAGTTCTTTGAAGCACTACATCTTTCTCAAAACAATTTATGGTTACTCGATTGCTGCCTAACCAATCCATGCCCAAAATGATGTCGAAATCCTTCATCTCGATTACATGCAGATCCACGTTTAAGATTAACCCATCAAAATCTATCTCTATTGCTTTAGCTATCTTATCAATATCTATGATTCCTCTTGACGGTATACTAATTTCTAGTATACCATCATCTTTTTCACATACCACACCAATTCTAGCTGAGCACGTAGTAGATATAGATGAATGCGTTGCACCAGAATCAATAAGAACATACACAAGGTTGCCAGAGACAGATAGGATACCTGCGATTACGTCCGAATCTTGAGAAGCATCAACATAGGTCATGGAGAAGACCCGAGCCTTTCCTTTCTTTATCTGACCATCCTCCTTACTTAGCAATGTCCGGCATCTTTGAGCATAGTGGCCTGGCTGACCACATCTATAGCATACACCTTTCCCTACAAAACATTCTCCCCTATGGTTCTTCTTACACTTAAGTCGGGGATTTGTCGTGTTACCAGCCTGACTAGGATTTAATCTATTTTTAGGCTTCTTGTGTGAACTTGATTTTTTGTCCCTATTCTGATCAACCCACTTCCTCTTTTCGAGTTTATGCCATTGACTCTGAATTTTATGCTTGGCACTAGTACATGTCATAGTCTGGGCCTTCTTCACGACTTCTCTGAATGTAGTCAGCTCATGAAAACTCACAATCTGCCTGATTTCAGGGTGTAGACCCCGTTCATATCGCCTAGCCTTCATTTGCTCGGTGCTAGCCAGATGTGGTGCATACCAAGATAGTTGTTCAAACTTTCTCTCATATTCAATAATGTCCATATCCCCTTGAATCAACTGCAAAAACTTGGCTTCCTTGTAGTTATGGAGAGCTTGGGAAAAATATTTCTCTAGCATTTCAGTCTTAAATTGATCCCATGTCATCTTATGCTATTCCGTCTCCGTGTGAGTACGACAAACAGATTCCCACTAGTGGTCGACTCCCCCACTAACATAAACTTAGTACACAATACTGTCTTGTTTTTTGGGCACGAGATGTATCGAAAGATCTTCTCAATCATGCAAATATAGTCCTCTGCTGCCGAAGGGTCATTACCCCCATCGAAGCTAGGAGGCCTACATCGATGAAATTACTCGATGATTGGCACAACTGGACCAATGGTTGGTGCAAGAGTAATAGATGGTGTAGGGACAGTTTGTGTTTTGACGGGTGGCACTATTGATACATCTTGACTAGTCGAAGCCATTGACGTTGTCGGATTAGTTTGTGCCAAAAGGACTCATCTCATTTCTTCCACTACTTGCTGCAGCTCCCTAATTGCCCTTGCGTGTGATGTTGGTTCCATTTCCCTTTTATACAAAATGGTATTGATTTGTAATCCATAGGAAGTTTACAACAATCACACATTGTACAATTTAATGGGAGGCATAATAGAAAATAACATATTTTATTATTATCTAGATCCATTTATGAAGAGGTACAATTTAGGATAGAGAGTTCGGTGCACCTACAGAATAAATGAAATCCTACTAACTTTATTACTGATGAAATGATAGCTAAACTGAAAACCACACGTAAATATTATCCTATAACTATTCCTCGTCATCTAAGTTAGGTGGTCCTATGTCACTATCAATATCTTAGACAACTAAAAAACACACACAATTTTTTAAGGAAAAAGGGGGGAAAACTAATATTATGTGAAGGTAAGGAAAGACCTTTGCCAAAGGGAATTCTACTCAATTCGAGCTCTTTCCTTCAATAGGTCTAGGATAATTATAGACCAATTTAAATCATCCAATGCAAATGGGGTGATATTTGATATGTACATCACACATGAAATCAATCCAAGCATTAACCAAGAAAATGGAATTCCTTCAAAATTCAATAGCCATAGCTTTACTTTAATTCCCTCTAACTTGGTTGTCTTTATCCGTATTAATTTCTTTTTGAAATCATTATGTAAGATTAATTATAAGCCACCAAATGAGTCGAATATTGCTATAAAAATTTTTGTAACTTCAATAATTTAATAATCAATCTCGCGATACCGAGCATACGCTAGGAACTAGGAATTTTAACTAAATCACGACTTACGTGAATACTATCTCTATTAAAATTAAACGACAAAAACCTAACTTACTATATAATCTATCTCAAAATATCCCCAAGGAAACAAGCAACTAATATGGACTTGACCAAGTTAGCGCACTAAATGCATGGCTATTTACTGTACATAAACTGGGAAACGATTTATAGCGACGCGAAATTAAATACCACCACCATTATTATTATTATTATTATTATTATTATTATTATTATTATTATTATTATTATCATCATCATCATCATCATCATCATCATCATCATCATCATCATCATTAAAATTGGTCGCTACAACTCTTCTTCCTTGGAATTAAATTTCAGCCTCGAAATTTGACTTACCCGTTCAAAAATCTCTGGGTACTTGGTCTTGATTTCTTCCTCCCTCTCCCAAGTAGCCTCCTTTATTGTATGATTACCCCATCAGATCTTTACTAATGGCACCTCTCTGTTTCTCAACCAGTGAACTTTTCTTTCTAATATCTCAACTGGTGATTCCTCGTATGTTAGATCTCCTGTAAGTTAATCACTTGATCCTCACTCACATGACTCAGGTCATGAAGGTATTTTCTTAGCATAGACACGTGAAATACTTCATTTATAGCTGATAGTTTTGGTGGCAATGTCAAATGATATGCCACATTTCCAACTCTTTCTAGTATCTCAAATGGACCGATAAAGATATCCATATCTTGTTATTACTTATGACGACGAAAGATTTATGATATGCAATTTGTATCTCCTTGTGATTAACAAATTACGAAGATTTGAATCTACTGATTCTATTATTTAATTTAATTATCTATTATATACTAGATCTACTATTAAATCGCATTAATTATATATTAAATGTACTTATGTCCAAGGTTGATTGGACCTAGGACATAACACTTGCAAACTCCCACTTGCACTAGATCCAATCACTTATATATCCAATATCATAACAGTCTACATGACGATCATATTTATACTACGACAACTCTTTGTCAGTGGATCTGCAATATTGCCAAATGTGGGAATTCGTTCTTCTCTTTACGTTATTTCTATGTATTATCTCTCTGATGAGATTATTCCGCCTTAATACATGTTTGGATCATTGATGAGACCTTAATTCATTCGCTTTCACGGTGGCTCTATTGTTATCACAATACAATGGTATGTGATCAACAATATTAGGAACCAACAATATTAGGAACTACTCCAAGTTCATTATTAAACATCTTGATCCACATTGCAACTCTTTGCTGTTTCTGAAGCAATATGTATTAGGTTTTTACTATTGAACCAATGGCTGCTTCATGTTTGGAACCTTTCCAACATACAGCTTAAGAATAAACCAATTTCTCCATATAAAGTCTTCTCAAGATTTTATCTATGAGATGAGTTAAGAAATCTTTCCTATGAATAATGTGTCTTACGTATAATATTAGGAATGCGACAATGCTCCCACTATCTTCTTGCAAACACACAATTTGTCTTCATATTTGATAAAATCAAACCTTTTGATTCTATATCAAATTGAAGATTTCAACTCCAAGAGGTTTTCATTAACTCATAGTCATGGTATGTAACTATTGCAACCAAAATTCAAATAAACTTCAGCATGACTACAGGCGAAAGGTTTCATCGAAGTCAACACATTGTCTTTGTTTGTTACCTTTTGCTATTAGCTTTGCTTTGTATGTATGGATATATCCATCCATGTCAACCTTTTATTTAAACCATTTACAACCTATGGGTTTCATTCCATTAAAAGGGTTGACCAAGGTCCAAATCTTGTTCACATAGGTCGAGTTCATATCGGGTTTCATGACCTCTTACTATCTCTTTTAAGTCAACATTTGACTTTATTTTTGTGCAATTAGTAGGTTCATCATCTAGGATCAGCAATGCCTGATTAATAATCATGGATTCACACCTTGTTGATGGTGGAATGATCCTACTAAATTCACATAAAGTTGACATGTCCTCAGGAGTCTCTACTCCCTGATCAAGAGTATGTCCCATATTAGATATGGGATCAAACTCGAATGCATTTACTTGGCTAACTATATCTATGGACTCTTGAACTCTTTCAAGTTCTATTTTGCTTCCACTGTCCTCTCCTAGAGTAAATATTTTCTCTAAAATGACAATATTTCGTGAGACGAGACTTTTTCCTCAATGGGTTAATAGAATTGATACCCAAATATCTGCTTTGAATATTTCACAAATGTGTATCTATCAGATTTAGTCTCAAACTTATTTGATTCAATGTGCTTTAAATAAGCGTCACAGTCCTAAACTTTCATATGTGATAAATTTGGACTATTACCTTTCCATAACTCGTATAGAATTGTGTTAACCGACTTAGATGTGACATGATTTAGTGTGTAACACACTGCAATTAGTGCATGAACCCAAAAATGATTTTTGGAGATTTGCGTGACTTGTTTTTAATTGTACTATATTTAATAGTTAACGATTTATCTTTTTCGATACACCACTGCTGCAGTGGATATGGAGGAGTCCACTGAAAGAGAATCTCATTCTCTTTTAGATAATCTAGAATTCATTCTTTAAGATATTCCCATCTCGATCAGATCTTGATGTGAGAATATCTCAACCTATTTGTTTCTCTACTTCAAGTTTGAATCTCTTGAACCTTTCAAGAGTTTCATGCTTGAATTTCGTCAAGCATATATGACTATTTCTGTAATAGTCATTAGTAATTTTGATGAAATAAGAGAAAGTTCACCTGATATTATTTGACATGGGTCCATATGTGTCAGTATGCATTAGACCAGTAATTATGCAGACCTTTTTCCTTTTCAAGTAAAAAGAGATTTGGTCATTGTGCTAGACATGCATAATTCGTACTTGTCAAAATCAATTGACACCAAGTATACATCTCTATGTAACTTTGGAATTGCATTTATTCTATATGACAAAGTCTCCCATGCTAGATTTAGGTAATATTTAGATTATCACTTTTATGCCTATTAACTTCTATACTCATTATAGAATGCTTAGTGTTCAGAATATAAATGTTATATTGTAGCTTACCACAACCATTAAGATCTTTAATCGCGATAGGCATGAACAATAATTGTTCTTAATATTAAAATAGTTCATGTCCAAACATGAAATTCATTTAATGTTCCAGTTATGGTTGGTACAAATTTACATTTTTCTAATTCTAATACTAAAACTAAAGGCAATGGCAAGAAGTATACTCCTACAGGCAATGTAGCAACCTTTGCTCATTTTCAACGTGCAGGTCAACTTCTCTATTTTGCAGTGGTCTACTTCTATTCAGTTTCTCCATATTTGTTTAAATATGATATCCACATCTGGTATCGAATACCTAGGAAACTCATGAAGTAGATATAAGCCTTGCAATGTTTATTCCAATGACCTTTGGTTCTATAATAAAGACAATGGTCATTAGATTTGGTATTGTCCTTCGCTTAGACTGTCTTAACCATATTGGATGCTTTCCTAAAGCCCCTTTAGATTTCCTCTTAACACTCTTAGAGGAATCAATGGTTTACCCACTACCAACTTTGATATCGAGCTTAACAGTCCTAAGCATGTTGAGCAACTTAATGAGTATGCATTTGAGCTTATTCATATAATAATTTATAATTAGTATGAATAATTCTATGATAAAGATTGCAGAGCTAAGTCAATACTTAGTTCATAGTTCATGATTGAACTTAACTGAGACACTTCTTATGTCAATCATCTTTAGTACATGAGTATTGACTAAAGATTCTTCTGTCACTATGCATCGGTATAGTTGTTTGGAAGTCTCATATCCTTCCACACATGATTATTATCATACAACTCTTTGAAATGAAAAATCATGTGTTAGCATGTTAGCATCTATACTCTCATGTTGCTTCTGTAACTCAGGTGACGTAGTTGCAAATATCACATACGTTACAATACTTTGTCATCACTATGTTTATTATAACAGCTACCTCTTTCTTGATCGAGTCATCAGCAAATGTCTCTAGAAAGGACTATTCAAGGATATAAGCAATTTTCTCATGCTTGAGAATAATTCTCAAATTGCAGTGCAAATCAATAAAATTCAGCTTGGTTGTTGGTATCCAGTATGCTATTCAAAACATATAGTTACTCAAGATTCAATATAAATGTAAATGATGAAAAGAAAAAAGAATAATATATAAAATAAATCAATTAATTTAATAGGGACTTCTATTAAATTAATTATGCTTCCACTATTTAACTAAAACTTATGACCCCTTACGTAAATTTATGGAGTCCATGCTTGATTCCCAGTGGGTTGGGATCTCATCTGTTATATTAAGACCTTGTGTGTACTCAACAAGTTTTAATAAAATATTGGGGTAGATACTATTATCAATTGTATCTCCATTCAACTCCCAGATCATTAAACTGACAACTCTTTGTCTTCACACATTTTATGTGTTAGCTTACTATATCTTTAAAATTTATCTTCCTGAGTGTACTCAATAAAAGATAAATTTTATTTAAGTTGGACCCATCATTCAAAAATATCTAATATTTCATAGTGTCAAACATATCTCTAATAGACCAGCCTTGAGTGTACTCAACAAATTGAGACGATTTGGGACTCTAGTTTTTCACTATAATGATGGAAGATTATTATAAATGTGGCTTAATATTTTATTGAGGGGTTTTGCATTCAAAACTCTCATCGTAACAATCATATATATTTTATTATACATCTACCATACAAATAAACATATATATAATATAATATAATAATGTGGACAATTATGGACATTTACTATCTAGTCTTCCTGAGCCTTAAGGAAGAATAGTTGGTCAATTCTTATGGGGTATTGCATTAACTCATACAATGCTCCAACTCCATAGTCTCCTCCTCTTCTTGTTTTTTCAATAAGTCCAGATGTAACATGTATCGTACACTAGTTGGCACGCAGGCCTAAATGAAATTGAACTTGCAGGCCCACAATAATAACAATAATAACGGACTCGTGGTCCAAAACAATTAAGAGCTCGCAGGCCTATAAAACAACAAGAATAAAATTAACCGTTCAACACATCCACATGGTTGAATCCATAATCGTCCACTAATAACATTCATCACATAAATGTATGCATATATAATATCTAATATTATATGCAAATACATTTCAAGTTTATAGCAATTAAGGCGTCTAAACTCTTTTAGACAAATGGATCGGAACAATTAAATAATTAATCAATCTTATTAATCAATTAATTTAATTAGAGGGCATATTTAATTAAAATCAAATTTTATTTAAATATTAAATTAGAGTCCAACTCTAATTCCACAATTATAGGGCGGGACTATTTAATTAAAATCATATATCAATTAAATATCAAATTAGAGTCCAACTCTAATTTTAAAACTCAATGCGATTGAATTTAATTTAAATCAAATTTTAATTAAATAATAAAATTAGAGTCCAACTCTAATTCAAGATTTTAGGGCGAACATATTTAATTAAGATCAAATTTTAATTAAATGTCAAATTAGAGTCTAACTCTAATTTCATGAAGAAATTTAGGGTGAGACAATTTAATCAAAATCAAATTTTAATTAAATGTCAAATTAGAATCCAATTCTAAAGAATTATTTAATTAAAATCAAGTTTTAATTAAATATTAAGTTAGAGTTCAACTCTAATTTCAAGGAAAATTTTAGGGTAAGTCAATTTAATTAAAATCAAATTTTAATTAAATGTTAAATTAGAATCCAATTCTAATTTCTAGAATGTATTCGGGTGAATAATCAGTTAAAATCAAAATTTAATTAAGTATTAAATTAGAGTCAAACTCTAATTTAAATTAAATTAATATTTTAATCTAGGATAACACTCGTAAATAAAATAAAAATCAATTTGGGGTCAAAGTTTAATATTTAAGTCAAAATCCAATTTTAACAAAAATATAAAAAGTCGTCAACTTTAAACAAATTTTAATTTGGGTCAAAATTAAAATTATAGGTCAAACTCATTCAAAATATAATGTTAAAATAATTTTAAATTCAAATTTAAAACCATTTTAGAAATTACAATTTGACCCAATTAAAATTTATTAGTAGGGCCCTCATATACTGAAATTGCATAGGAGTTCCCTCCATTTAAAATTTATAGGCTAACCCTTATTCTATAATTACAGGTGGGGGCTCGCAATTACATTAATTGCAGTGGAAGACCCCGTCTCCAACCTTTCGCACTCGAGTTCACAGTAAAACCTAAAATCCAATTTTTTTTCCCTTCTCTAAGCGAGCTAGCGCCACAAAAGAGAAAGCCAGTGCGCTAAGTATTGGCGGCAGCAGTAGCAGCGCATATCAGTCAGCGTCAGGCACTACTACTAGCGCTTGGCGCTGTCCTTCTCCGGTGCCAACTGATGTAACCGGCCATCACACATCTCGCCCCTAAAAATAAGCATGTAATTAAATCCAATCCGTGAACTAATTAATCCAATTAATTAATTCAGGCCTATAAATAAGCAACTCAATTAATTAATTTATCAATTTATCCAACGTTTGTTAAATTAATTAATTGACAAATCAAAATCTTCCAGTTCTCCTTTTGTGTGCGATCCATCAGGTTCCCAATCACGATACTTAACGACTTGAAATATTATTTTGATCTAATCAAAATTGATAAATTAAAACACCCTTTTAATTTATCACCAATTCACACTCACCGTCCCAGATTGACATCTAACAATGTGTTAGGGCATTAAATGTGACGAGAAATGTCATGTGGTATGACAAAATCAAACTCGTTCATTTACCGTGAAACTATAATCCCTTCGTCAATATGATCCGATTAATTTCAAGATATGAAAGTGTGTCAATCTCAATTATTGATCATATCTTTCACTCCACTATTAAGTCAATATAAGTAGAAAACTCCTTTTTGATTACGAGTACACCTTGACCAAGGATTTCGTTATCGACTTTATTGAATGAAATACATATCATAATATCTTACTATCTAAGAGCAACGAATCCTCAGTTGATCATTCATAACCTTCGTACGATTCTTGATATACCCGAACGACGCCGTATTAGCAGTCCTTGGTAGAGCAACATCCAACACCGTCAAAGCATGATTGTCCTCATATTAGGTACTATGATGACCTCAAGTCAAATGACCAATCCCACTATCAAACGTTAGAGATTAACCACTAACACTCAGATGGTTATCCATGTGAAATCTCTAGGCAGGTCTCCAATGTTTTGTTCTATAACAAAACATCCACATGTTCATTCAAGTGTCATCACTTTCGAGTGTTTGGGTTTATAACTTATGTAAAGATTCCAGAATAAAAAAGAACTAAATTTGATGACAAAGGCAGAAATGTATCTTTATCGGTTATGGCAATAGGATAATGGAAAATAAGTTATACCATCATGTCCCAAAAGATGTTATCATGAGTCGAGATGCAATCTTTGAAGAAAATAAAGCTTGGAATTGGAAGAATGCTAAAGACGTTGAGAAAGTTCGTTTAATTCTTGAGCAAGAAGAATTTCAATAATGTCGACCACAAAATAGTGAAGCAAGCGACAAACAACCAACTATATCTGGCTCCCCCTCAACAATAGAAGATTCATCATTTTCATCAGCATCATCCTCTAAAGAAAGGCCGAGGAAGATGAGATGCTTAAGAGATATTTGTGATGCTACTGAGTGACAAGACGAACACTATGAATTGTTTTGTTTATTAGCTAGTAGTGAACTACTTTCTTTTGAAAAAGCTTCAACAGATTAAAGATTGTAGAAAGCAATGTATAAAGAAATTGCTTCTATTAAGAAGAACAACACATTGATGCTCATTGTGTTACTTGAAGGAAAAAAGGCCATTGGAGTAAAATGGGTGTACAAAGATGAATACATAAGGTGAAATTTAGAGGTATAATGCAAGGTTGGTTGCAAAAGGTTACTCTCAAAAAGTAGGAATTGATTGTCGTATATTGGCACCTGTTGCACGCATAGAGACAATTCGAGTGTTGATTTCACAGGTTCCACAATACAAATGGAAGATTTATTAGCTTTATGTAAAGATAACATTTCTATATGGATATCTCGAAGAAGACATCTATGATTAGCAGTCAATGGGACACGTACGAGGGGTTCAGCTAGATAAAGTTTATAAATTGAAAAAGCTCATTATCGACTCAAGCAAGCACCCCTGAGCATGAAATTCCCGTATTGACAATTACTATAAAAAGAACGGGTTTATGCAATGTCCATATGAACATGTAGTATATGTAAAATGAGAACAAGATAATGGAATACAATTTATGAGTTTATATGTGGATGACTTGATTTTTATAGGCAACAATCCATCCATTTTGAAGCCTTCAAAGAGAATATGATGAAAGAATTAAAATGACTGATATTGGATTGATGGCACACTTTCTCATGACTGAAGTTAAGGAACAAAAATATGGGATTTTATTTTTCAAAGTGCCTATGTAGCAGATATTTTAAAAATATTTGGAATGGAGAAATGTAATTCGGTTACTGCTCCAGTTGAAAGCGGACAAGAACTACACAAAAATTAAAATTGTGGTGCCAATCCTACATATTTCAAGAGCTTGGTTGGAAGCTTAAATATCTAACATACACTAGATTGGATGTACTATATGGCGTAGGATTGATCAGCAGATACATCGAGACACCAGATCAGTCCCATCTTTATGCATCTATCGATGATTTTAAACTCTTTGGTTATTTAGATAGTGATAAAGAAAGAGATATAGATGAAAGAAAAAGTACATTTGGATTCGTATGTTTTATTGGAGAAATATTATTTACATGGTCATCCAAAAAGTAACCAATTGTTACTTAATCCAGTTTTGAAGCTAAGTATAATGCTACAAATTCAACCATAAGTCATGCTATTTGGTTGCGAAATATGCTAACATATTTGGAATTCCCTCAAGAAAATTTCAATGAGATTAATATTGATAACCAATCAGCAATTTCACTTGCAAAGAATCTAATCCATCATGAAAGAAGCAAACATATAGACATGCGTTTTCATTTTATTTGAGAACGCATAAAGATGAAAGAAATGGAGCTATTACCATTCAAAATAAATGATCAAGCAGCAAATATTTTTACCAATCTACTTAAGCTTGATGTGTTACTTAGGATGGTCAAGTTTAACGTTGAAAGTAGTGTAAAGTTGACCAAGGAAATTCTAGAAACAGAAAGAAGTTCCAAAATCATCGAGAAGCATTAGAAGTATGAAGATGATGAATATATGGCTTAGTCAGAATGCAACTTGTTTAAGCAAAATTTTTTTATTGGATACAGGAATTTTACATGGTTAAAGAGAAGCTCATCATTAGTTGAGACCTATTAAAAGAGTTAATTATTTTGAACTCTTCTATCAAAGGATGTGGAACAAAGTTACTTAATTATTTTGAATACTTCTTCTATTAAATCAGGTTGAAGAAATTTATTTGATCATCTTGAACTCTTCTTAGTTTTTCTATAAATAGATGTATTGGTATGTATTTTGAAATATCGAGTAGAAGAGAAAATTCAATGTTCATATAAGAGAGTTTTTGAGAGAGAATTGCTCTATTGTAGGAGTTACGTATTGTGAGATTAATGAGAGTTTGTTTATTCGAGCAAAAAGTTGAAATTTTTTCACAACTTCTACTCATTATGGAGAAGGTCTGTTGAGACAAATGGTAATGAATTGTACTCGGGCTGACATAATGATAATACAACATTCAAAAGCAACATGAACCTGGTTATATGAAGACGACAGGATAAAAATAAAGAAACACCAAGAACAAATACATGGAAAAAAAAAGTCCTAAATGCAGAGGTTGATAAAATAACAGCCAAGAAAGACCAAGGTTATGGAGTACACACCTCATCCCCCTGGAGGCTTACACCCTGGAATGAGTCATATATAATTCATGAGAAAAGGACCCTCAAAACATATGGTTTAAGACTCCTAATGAATTCGTAACTTAAGGTGCAGTTCAAGGTGCTTCTGAAAATGCTGGCGATTTATTCTCGCCTTTTTTGAGGCATTAGAGACGA
Source organism: Olea europaea var. sylvestris (assembly GCF_002742605.1). Taxonomy (NCBI): domain Eukaryota; kingdom Viridiplantae; phylum Streptophyta; class Magnoliopsida; order Lamiales; family Oleaceae; genus Olea; species Olea europaea. The sequence goes on along the minus strand of NC_036254.1, from coordinate 9,298,767 downwards.
GGTTTCAGTATATAATAATACTCAACATGTACTCAAGATCTTGAACATTGTAGGTTTTTATAGAACAAGGAGAAAGGGACAAAACAGATTTCTTGCTGTTAATAAAATTATCAGTACAAAAACTCCATGACTGGCTACTATTTTAAGTGAAATACAAGAGGTTTTCAACCATACCACAAGCCAACAACTTCTACCAATTATAGCCTTACTTAGTGACAGAATAAACCATACATTGACAGACATTATAATCATTAAAAATAAACATTACATAGGCTGATTTTAATACAAAAAAAATACTACAATTGGTGACTGCAAAAGTATCAACCAATGTTAACACTCCTTCTTGACACTTTTCTTAGAAACACCAAGGCATTTCCTTAATGTTTCAAACCTTTCTTTAGACAAACTTTTTGTTAGGATGTTTGCAAATTGGACCTTAGAATTGCAATGCACCAGCTTTACTTCAAGGTTCTCTTGTGCTTCCCTAATTGAATGATACCTTATCTTGATATGTTTTATCCTCCCATAGAACACCGGGCTTTTAACCATAGCCACAGCAGATTGGTTGTCGTAATGGATCACTGTTGTATCAGATTGCTTATGGTTTAGATCCTTCAAGACTTTCCTTAACCAGATTGCCTGGTTTGTAGCATCAGATGTAGCCACATACTCTACTTCAGATGTAGATTGAACCACAGTTTTCTACTTCATTGAGTTCCAGTAGATAGGACTTGATCCCAGACAGAATACATACCCTGATGCGCTCTTCATATCATCACATGATCCCGCCCAATCACTGCCAGTGTAGCCTATTAGAACACAGTTTCCAGACCTCCTAAACCAGATTCCAAGGTTTGCATTTCCTTTCATATACCTTAGAACTCTCTTTGCAGCTTGAAAAATGTAGATTAGTTGGCTCCTGTCTAAATCTGGAAAGTATGTTTGAAACGCCCCAAATTTTATAAACGTCGGAACATTATGAAAAACTCACTTTTCTTTATTTTAAGTGCGAAACTATAAAAATAAAATTCTTTAATAAACAGATAATTGAGCCCCTCACAAATTTAACTTAAAACATGATAGTCGTATCTTTAAAATAAACATACTCAACTAACTAATTCAATAACATTGTTATTCTTCCAGAGCAAATCAAACTAATTAAATTAAAAGACAGAAAACTTAATGAATATTTTTCATCTTGGTTGTCCGCATCACCATTCCATACCGTTCCAATTGGCCCGCACAAATCTGAAAAATTAAAGTAAGGATGAGTATTTCAAAATACCCATTAAGATATGTGCAATTTCCATATACAAATATATAACTATAAAATCTAGATTTCATACCACTTTGCTCTTATGGACTATATCGGTGACCAAGCGACACACTCATCTTAGATCCTCTTAAATTCTAGTAGGAATTTCATATCTCTTTCTCTAGAACCCAAAAGTCCACTAGCAATCCATACATATTTAATTGCATCTAAAAGCATATAGAAACGAAAATAACTTGCACATATGTATCTTACCTCGTTTGAAAAGTCTGAATGCTCGTTCAAAATCTTTTCTTTGCTTTGAAAAATACGTGATTAAAATATTTGATGTATGCAAATTTATTTCCAATACTACTCTCTCTCTTTCCTCTCTCTCTCTCTCTCTCTTTCTCTCTCTCTCTCTCTCTTAGCCGTAAGTATTGTGTTTACTTTTTTTAGTAGTGAATGATGAGACTTTTGACATGGTATTTATAGTAGAAAAGATGATAGAGTTTTGGTGAAATTGGGATGAAAGAGACGTGTACCACCCAATTGGATAAAGCAAAATTTTTGATAAAGCAAATCATGATGTGATAAGCCTAAATCTTTAAGTATGATTACATTATAACTCTATTTAGATAAATCCTAATCATCTAAATAGAATAGGGAACATGGGAGAGTGACGGATGATGGAGTTTAAATTGTATTTAAATAAGTTATTTTTAGCCAAAGGAAATCTTTACATTTGCAGAAAGAGAATTGGAACTGTCGTGTTTCTCAAGCAAAGTGATATGATTTATTTTGTACTATCCCAACTCCCTACACTCTACAACATAAATTGTGAGATTTTCTACTATTTTAATTCAAGTAGATAACAGCAACTAGGAGTTGACAATTATCCATTCATCTCAATCAAAATTCAAAGGTTATCTACACGTGAAATCATGGTTGTAAAGCTAAAATCATCGACAAACTCGAATTATTTGTCAAATAAAGATAATATCTTTGAACTTAAATAACTTGGGCCTAATTTATCCGAAATAACTTTTTCTTCGGCCGAAAATACATGATTAATTACAAGCTACCCAATAAGTATAATATTGATATACTTATCAACACTCTGCCAAAATCTAAATATTTAACCAAATAAAATATGAATTTAGAACATGTTTCATTTTAGTCCTCAAATTTTCCAAATATAAAAATATAACAAATATATTTTATTCTAAAATTTCGGGATGTTACAATGTTGGCAACAAATGTGAGGTCTAGTCTTGCAATGGTTAAGTACAAAAGGCATCCCACCAAGCTTCTATACACTTTTTAATCAGACTTCTTACTACCATCATCTTTCATTAGTTTTAGATTTTGAACCAAATGTGTGTTCACTGGTTTGTAGTTTTTTATGCTGAACTTCTTCAAAATTTCATCAGCATACCTTCCTTGATTGACAAAAATTCCATCATTTGTTTGATTTATTTCTATTCCAAGAAAATACTTCATTCTCCCCAGATCAATCATCTTAAATCCCATCTTCCTTTCATTTTTCAAACTGTAAGCAGAATTCTGATTTCTGCCAATTACTAGAAGATCATCAACATAAAATGATAATAACATCTTTCTCCACTTGTTTTATATATAGTGTTTGTTCATTAACACTTTTAACAAAACCAAGGCAGCTTAAATGTTCATCAATTCGGTTGTACCAGGCTCTTAGAGTCTGCCTCAAGCCATACAAAGCCTTCTTCACTAAATACACTTTATTTTCTTCTCAAGCAACAAGGAATCCATCTAGTTGTTCAACATAAATCTCTTCATTCAGCTAACCATTTAAGAAAGCTGATTTGACATCCAAATGATGAATGTTCTAGCCTCTTTGTGCAGCTATTGCCAATAGTAGCCTGATTGTTTCATACCTTGCAACAGGAGCAAATGTGTCAGTATAATCAACACCATATTGCTAAGCATAACCCTTCACAACCAGCCTTGCTTTGAGTTTGTTGATTGAATTGTCAAAGTTTAGTTTGGTCTTAGACATCCATTTAACTCTTATCACATTCTTATGTTTTGGTCTGTCAACAACACCCATGTTCCATTCTTCTCAATCATCCCTATCTCATCCTTTATTGCAGTCCAGCGAAGTGAATTCACTGCTTTATTGAAGGTTGAAGGTTACAATTTAGTTGCACTGCACTTGGCATATATATCAGCAAGAGGTCTGGTTCTCAACACTCCTTCTCTGAATTTGAGACATCATCTGGTTCAACTTCATTGTTAATGATATCTTCATTTCCTTGAGCCACCAACCTTGGTGTGTGAGGTTTATCCAAGACATTTCCTTCCCAGTTCCATGAAGAGTTTTCATCAACCTTGATATCCCTGCTGGATATCATCTTCGTGGTGTGTGGATTATAGACTCTATAGCCTTTGGCATTATCACAATAACCAACTAAAACTCCAAGCTCTGCCTTTGGACTCAATTTATCCCTTTTTACATTAGGTATATGAGTATAGCATATACTCCCAAATACCTTTAAATGTGAGACATTTGGCTTAATTTCATACCAAGCTTCATAGGGTGTTTGCTTGTTCAAAGCTTTTGTTGGTAATCTTTTGAGAAGATACACTGCTATATTTACAGCTTCAGACCAGAATTCATGTGGAACTTTCTTCTCAAGCATCAAACATCTTGCCATTTCTGTCACAATCCTATTCTTTCTTTCACACACTCCATTTTGCTGAGGAGAATATGGAATGGTCAACTGATGTTTGATCTCCATAGCTTCACAAAATTTATTGTAATGCCCCAATTTTCTATAAATTTCGAAACGTTACGAAAAACTCATTTTTCTTTATTTTAAGTGTGGAACTATAAAAATAAAATTCTTTATTAAACAAATAACTGCAACATCTATAAATCTAAATTTAAAATATGAAAAATTTATCTAAACATAACATAAACTCTTAACTAATTCAAATAACACGTTTGGAACAAAATTAAACTAATTGGTAAATTTAAAAACGGCAAACTTATTTCTTTTTCTTTTCATTTGATCCATTTGGCACCCGCGTGACCGCCCTTCCACAATTCTAATCGATCTGAACTAACCTATAAAAATTTGTAAAAGTGAGTATTTGAAAACACCCAATAAGATACGTGCAGTTTCCATATATATATATACAACAATAAAAATTAAAATTCATACCATCTAATCTTATGGAGTATATCGATGACCAAATGACACACCCATCTTAGGTCCTCTTATAATCTCGTAGGATTTCATATCTCTTAAAAAAAGAATGTCTACTAGCAATCCATGCATTTTTTTTATTGAACATAAACACATAAAGAAACAAAAACACTTGCCAACCTCGTTAGAAAAATCTGAAGCACGTTCAAAATCTTTTCTCCACTTTGAAAAATACGTGATTAAAATATTCATTATATGCAAACTTTATTTCCAATGCTACTCTCTCTCTTCCTTTCTCTCGCTCTTTCTTTCTTTCTTCTCTCTCTTCCTTTTTCTCTCTCTTTCCCGTATGTATTGTATTTATTTTTGGTAGTCAATGATGAGGTTTTTGGCTTTGTATTTATAGTTGAAAAGGACAATAGAATTTCGGTGAAATTGGGATGAAAGAGACGTATACCACCAAATTGGATAAAGCTAAATTTTTTAATAAAGCAAATCATGATGTGATTCGTGTACTTGATTGTGATGAAAATATATATAATTAATACTTATCAAATCAAAAGTAGAATCATGACGAATCACTACAATTACAACTACAAGGTAGAATTCCTATATATCTACACATCAAACTAGTGGCTCCAACTATACCAAATCCTAAACCAATTTAAAATAACATCTATTCTTAGAACTGCGAAATCTTTGGCCTAACTTATCCAAATTAACATTTTCTCGAGCCTAAAATTCATGATTTAATACAATCTATCCAACAAGCCCAATATTGATATATTAAATCTTGATCTGTGAAAATCTAATTATTAGACCCAAATAAAATAGAAATTTACATAATATACAAAATAAATAAATTTTTATCTATAAAATTATTAGGTTACTACATTTATCAAACTGGTCACATTTATACTCAGTTCCATTGTCAGTTCTGATGGCTTTTACCTTGCAATTACTCTCATTTCCACCAGATTTTTGAACCTTTGAAATATACTAGCAATCTCAGACTACATTTCAAGAAATACACCCAACACATCCTTGTTAAATCATCAATGAAGAGTATAAATACTTACTGTCATTTAGTATTTGTGTTTTCATTGGACCATTAGATCAAAGTGGATTAATTCCAACTTTTCTGTGGCTCTTCTTGACTGGTTTTTGAGGAATGGCAGTTTGGTTTGTTCACCACGTTGACAGACATCACATATATAGGCTTCATCACATATGTCAGGAATATTTTCAACAAGCTCTAGTTTGTGCATTTGTTTAAGTGAAGTATGATTTGCATGACCAAACATTTTGTGCCAAATTGATGACTCCACATCAGTACTAGTGCATGCATGAGAGGTAAAAAAATTCCATTCCAGAGGAAAACGTCTTTGTTTCATTTCAATTGCTGTTTCCACTTGGATCAAATATAATGCAACCACAATCCTTAAATACCAAAGTGTATTTTTTCTCAATCAATTGACCCACACTTACTAAATTTTGATCAAAATCTGGCACATAAAGTACATCAGGAATATGTTTGATACCCGATGAAGTTTGCATAAGAATCACACCATTTCCAACCTTCACCATTGATTTGTATGAGTTGTCTAACTCAATAAAGATGTTGGAATCTAAAGCCATATGATGTGTACAACTACTGTCCAATAGCCAAGTTCCAATTCCACTACTCATTTTGTGATTTTCAGCTGTGAATAGGTGCTTTTCATTCAGGTTTGGTTGCTGATTTTTAGCAACATGCTTGCTGCTGTAGTGACTCCTCCTTCCTATTTGTACACACTTTTTGAACATGTCCAAACTCCTTTCATGCTCTGCATTGAACACCAAGTCTGAACCAGCACCATTTAAGTGAATGACCAGACTTTTTGCAATAAGGACAGGATGGGTATGAACTACTTTTATCAGCCAACAACCTTGCTGCCTTCATCCTTCTTTTTCTCAGGCACATTTTTCTTCATACCAAAGCTTGTTTGAGCTTTGTATTTTCCTTTAACAAACAAGGCTCGTTCTACTTGTTCTTCTTACCTCAACGGCCTCCTTTGTTCAGTAGCATGAAGGGCATTCACAAGCTCAAATAGAGTTATGGTAGATAGGTCCCTTGAGTCCTCACGTGATGATATCTTTGCCTTAAATTTTTCTTGCAAGCTCATCATGACTTTTTCAACAATTCTCTTATCAGGTAAATCATCCCCCAACAACCTTATTTTGTTTACAACTTTCATCAGCCAGTCAGAAAAGTCTTTAATTGATTCTGCCTCCTTCATCTTTAGGCTCTCATACTCCCTTCTCAAATTCAAGACTTGCATTTGTCTTGTCCTAGCATTTTCCCTGAATTCCTCTTAAAATCTATCCCCAGCATTCTTTACTGTCTCACAAGTAATTATCCTGGTAAAGATTGCATCAGAAATGGCTGATTAAATGCAAAAAAGGGCCTTGAACTTCTTTGCAACCTCTTCACTATGTTGCTTTAGCTGAGCTATAGTAGGATTTGCCCTGAAAGGAGATGGTTATGCTCCTGTTTTTGTGATTTCCCATAGATCATAGGCTTTCAAGTAAGCCTCATTTTTGCAGTCCAAAAATCGTAAATTTCACTTGTGAATGATGAGGGTAATGGTGCTGAAAAACCAGTTGAAGCCATCACTCACACTCACACTCACAAATCACTTGGTTGTTTGAATGAAAGGTTGCTCACTTGTTTTCTCCCAAGATTCTATCACTGGACTTCTTGAAGCCCCTTCTAAGATCAAGGTTTTTATAGAACAAGGAGAAAGAGACAAAACAGATTTCTTGCTGTTAATAAAATGATCAGTACAAAAACTCCATGACCGACTGCTATTTTAAGTGAAATACAAGAGGTTTTCAACCATACCACGAGCCAACAACTTCTACCAACGCCAGCCTTACTTAGTGACAGAATAAACCACACATTGATAGACATTATAATCATTAAAAATTAACATTACATAGGCTGATTTTAATACACAAAAATACTACAATTGCTGACAGCAAAAGTATCAACCAATGTTAACAAAGATGCATCTCCAAGGAAAACAAACCTTTTTTTTAATACCTATATGAACAACAAAATACCGAGTGAACTTCAGTTATTTCTGATTATATGACAAGAAAAAAATTATATTTTAATCCAGCATAAACCTAACTATTCCATAATCCAAGTTAATCTCAAGTCCAGAAGTAAAACATTATAATAACTGGAATATCTAAGGCAAATGTTTAGAAAGTGATTGAAGATCAAAGACGAGAGAAATAAAGAAAGATCAGGAATCCTCTAACTCCCACAATCAAATTTTGCAATTCACAGCAGGATGAGATAAAAGTTTTCAAAGATTCACGTTGAAGGAAGAAGAAGATTGAAAAATGAAAAATGTCTTATTTGCTCAAGCTCAAACGTTCTGTACGTGTACATTAAATAGATGAAAAATGGCGGGAAAATTAGTTACTAATTGACAGCTATACAGATATTTTTAGCACCCAAACACCCCAACTAATCTAATATTCCCCCTCAAGATGGACTACGTAGATTGATCACAACCATCTTGGATAGAAATAGTGACAATGATGATGCTGGTAGAGGCTTTGTAAATATGTCAGCAAGTTAGTGATTGGTTCGAACCGGCATTAGCTTGATGAGGCCATCACTGATCTTGTCTCTTACGAAGTGGCAGTCAATCTCTATATGTTCGGTCCTTTCGTGGAAAATGGGATTGGTAGCAATGTGGATCGTAGCTTGATTGTCACAGAATATTAAAGCAGGTCCTTTCGGTGCTATGTGGAAATCAAGAAGCAACTGATGAATCCATGTAATCTCACTGGCAGTGGAGGCCAATGCTTAGTACTCAGCCTCAGCTGATGACCTGGAAACCGTGCTTTGCTTTTTGGCCTTCCAAGACACCATAGAGTCCCTAAAGAAAACATAGAACCTAGTAACTGATTTCTTGGAATCTAAACATGAACCCCGATCTGCATCAGCAAATGCCCGTAGTTGTAAGGATGATCTAGCAAAGAATAAAAGACCTTGGCCTAGGTTTGCTTTGATATACTGAAGCAAATGATGAACAGCCGTCAAATGTGGCTTTCTTGGTTGAGATACAAACTGACTAAGTTTGTAAATAGCAAACGTAATGTGTGGCGTGGAAACTGTTAGATAAAGTAGGCGACTAATGAGCCTCCTATACATGGAACTATCCTCTAACAACTCCCCCTCAAAGGAACTCAATCGAGCTTTAGAATCCATAGGCATAGATGTAGGCTTGCATGCTAGAAACCCTGTGTCTTCAAGCAACTAAAGTGTATACTGCCTCTGGGATAATACAATGCCTTGCTGCGATCTAGAAATCTCCAACCAAGAAAATACTTAAGCTTACCAAGATCTTTAAGCTTAAATTGGCTGTAAAGTAACAATTTTAAAGACTCAAGAGCTTGAGAATTTGAACTAGTGATGATTATATCATCAACATACACATTGAATGCAACAAACTCATTTCCATAACCTTTTGTGAACAAAGAATAATCGGATATAGATTGATGGAACCCGTGAACAAGGAGGGCCTGAGAAAATTTAGAGAACCATTGGCGTGAGCTTGTTTTAGACCATAAATGGACTTATGCAACCTACAAACCAAGTGCTCCCCCCGTGTACCAGAAGGAATTGAAGGTTTATAGCCCAATGGTAGATCTCTTCAAAGAGATCTCCATGAAGAAATGCGTTATTCACATCCAACTGTATAGTAGGCTAATTGTTAATGGCAGCTAAAGCAAGAAGAAGTTTCACTGTCACTAGCTTTGCAACTGGGGAAAAGGTTTCTATGAAATCTAACCCTTCCTGATGAGTGTACCCTTTGGCTACTAAATGTGCTTTGTATTCAATAGTTCCATCAGATTTATACTTTATTTTGTACACCCATTTGCAACCAATGGCATACTTACCTCTAGGCAAAGTAGTGATTGACCAAGTTTTATTTAATTCCATAGCAGCTAGCTCACTGGCCATAGTATCCTTCTAGTGATCATGTTCCATAGCTTGATGATAGAATTGAGGTTCAAAATTTGATGAGATATGGAAGAGAAGGTTATTGTGAGAAGGGCTAAATTTGGAATAGGAAAGATAATCACTCAAGGTATAATGAGAGTGAGACTATGGAACTGTGGAATTGGTTAGAAGGCTACAGTAGAAATCTTGTAGGTAAGAAGGAGGTTTGCTAGTGCGAAGAGATTTCCTAATAGGTGGATTAATGGGACCAGTAGATGGAATATTAATAGAGCCTGAATTTTGAGAGCAATTGGGAGCACAAGGAGGTATATCAGGAGTGAAATTATTTTTATTACTGAAACATTGGCTAGGTATTCCAGAGGCTGGTTTAGGTAGAACAGGACTGGGAAAATTGTCGATTATTTCATAAGAATTTGAAATGGAGTGAAAGGGGAAAATATGCTGACGAGACACTACATCTCTGGACATAAAAATAGAGTTGGAAACAATGTCATAAAGCATGTATCCTTTGATCCCTGGTTGGTATCCAAGGAATACACAGGCTCTTACTCTAGGATGGAATTTTAGGCGATGGGAAGGGAGAGTCGAGGCAAAACGTAAGTACCCAATGACCCTAAAAAAATCATAGTCTACTGGAGCTTGATATAGTAAAGAGAATGGCGTCTGATTTTGGATAAATTGTGATGAAGTACAGTTGATAAGGTAAGTTGCTGTGAGAACACAATCTCCCCAAAATTGAATGGGGACTCACGATTGGAAGTACAAGGCTCAAGCAACAATAAGTAACTGTTGATGCTTTCTCTCAACGACAGAGATTTGCTCGGGTCATTCAAAGTATGAGAATTGATGTAGAACACCTTTTGACCCAAAAAATTCTGTGAATTGTAACTTAGGAGCATTATCAGATCTGAATACCTAAATAGACTTATAAAACTGTGTTTCGAATAGATTGAAAAACTTGGGTAGGACAACAAGAACATCAGATTTTTGCTTTAGGAGATAAACTCAAGTAAATCTGGTGCAATCATCAACAAGTGTGAGAAAGTATCTATGTCCATCACGTGTTTGGGAACTATAAGTGCCCCATATATCACCATGAATGAGATCAAATGCATTAGGAGACAGATGATCGTTGGAAACAAATGATCAACATCTTTGCTTAGCCAGTGGACAGATAAAGCAAGGAACATTATAATTTCGTTTATCATTCTTTAAGTGCAACTGATCCCTTAGGTAATCCAACCTTTTAAATGACAGATGACCAAGTCTGTTATGCCAAGTACAAGAGTCTACATTATTCACCACAACAGAATCAAAATCAAAATTACAACCATACTTGAGATTATTACAATCTGTAGTATAACCAACACTCATTTTGCTATCAAGAATGTAAAGTCTACCAACTCGTCTCCCCCTACCAATCATCTTCAAGCTGCATTGGTCCTGAACATCACAATAATCAGTGAAGAATCTAATGCTTATAAATGAGTTTTTGGTTAATGCACTTATGGATAACAGATTGAACTTGAACTGAGGTACAAATAACACATCCTCAAGCATTAGATCAGGGGTGACTTTAAAATTACCAACAAGATGCACCAGGATTCTGGTATGATTAGGCCGTGTGATATATGTATTTTTCACTTTCCTTAGTGTCTAAAAACATGCACGACTGAAGCAAACATGACTCGTTACCCCTGAATCTAACACCAAACATTTTGGAGAACTGCTTATCTGAGTAATAGATGTGGATAAACATATACCTGACACATGGTTTGCACTATTACATTCATCCTCCACTTTAGCAGCTGTGAGATGTGTGCTTAACATAGTCATCAGCTTATGATACTGACCAGAATCTAATGATTGCATAAATTTTCCAATGTTCTCCTGAGACTGGTCTGGAATAGAGCCAAAAACTTGATTAGCAACAATATTATTAGGGTGAGAAACATGACCTGTGTAAAGGCCTGAACCATGTTTCTGCTTTGCCTTATATCCAGGTGGATAACCGTGAAGTTTATAACATTTATCAACTGTATGCCGTCCATATCCAAATAGGTACAAATCGGTCTCTCCTTCGTTAAATTCTTGCTATGAGATTGCCCTATGCCTTTCCTCTTTACATCATTCCACAGAAAGCCATGGAGTCAGTAGCTCAAGCAGCCAAATTAATAATTCTCTGATGTTCCTCCTGTAAGATAAGTGAGAACACTTTGTTTATGGGTAGAATTGGATCCATAAGTAATATTTGCCCTCTAACTTGAGCATAAGAGTCATTCAATCCCATTAGAAATGACATAAAATATTCCATATGGTAATGATCTACCATCTTCTTATTACCGCCACACTCACACTTTCCACATGAACATGATGATCTGTAATTGCTTAACTCTTCCCAAATGGTTTTCAATTTGGTGAAATATGCACTGACTGATAGTTGTCCTTGTGAGAGATTCGTCAAGTCACGTCTTAAGTTGAAGATTCAAGGTCCATTTCCTTGCTGAAACCTCTCCTTGAGATCATCCCAAATCTCTTGAGCAGATTCAGAATATAGTACACTAGCAGATATTTCCTTTGATACGAAATTAAGGATCCAGGAAATAACAATATTATTATTACGGATCCAAGAATTAAGTGGCTCAGTGTTACCTTTAGGTCGAACGATTGATCCATCCACAAAACTAAACTTATTCTTCACTGATAATGCTATGGTCATGGCTCGATTCCAGGCTGCATAATTCTCGCATGTTATTTGCTATGAAACCAGAACAAGTCCAGGGCTATCTGAGTTTGATCAGTAAACTCAGCCATGGCAAATCAAAAGGATTAAATGGTGGAGCTAAAGAAGCTTTTCCTCTGATACCATGTTGAAGGAAGAAGAAGATTGAAAAATGAAAAATGTCTTATTTGCTCAAGCTCAAATGTTCTGTACATGTACATTAAATAGATGAAAAATGGCGGGAAAATTAGTTACTAATTGATAGCCATACAATTGACATTTTTGGCGCCCAAACACCCCAATTAATCTAATATTGAGATAAAAGTTTTCAAAGATTCATCCGCTCACCTGGCTGCCACTAAAGAAACAATTCCACACTATGACTAATCACACACGAATAAAGTAAAAGTATAGACTAAAAAAATAAAAATACTGGAGGGCGTGATCCAAATTAAAAACAAGAAATTAAATCAAACCATGATAAGGAATACAAAAAACCAGGTCTAATAGTCAAATGCTGGAATTATCTTAACAATGCTGGACCACATTAACAATCAAAAAATATAAAACCATGAAACCAATCCACTCTGGCTAAAATCTTTGATTTTGTGGGGGTACAGAAGCCAAGATTTGTCATAGAAAAATGAAAAGCACAATGGTATTTTAACTGTAAAAGTGTTGATTTGGTGGCTCATTTGTTTGTATACTGGGTCCACAACAAGGATTTTCAGTCTAAGTCAAGAAAGAAGAATTTCGTGCAGTGTTACAAGTGCTGTAAGAAAGGTCGTAACTAGCATGGAATGTCTTGAAAGGAAAAAGGCAAGAGATGATGACAAGAATGCTGGTTCCAAATCTTTAAGTGTTGTGGAAAATGACTCAGATTAAGGAGATTGTGATATGCTGTCTGTTTCAGTATAGATCACTTGATAGATTTGTTAGTATCACACGACCCTCCCACAAGGGTTGGTTTGATACCTAAATATTGGTTAATTCTTGCTCAGTTTTTATAGGTACTGATGCATCCAGAAGAGTAGTTGTAATATGAACTATAAGAGTTAAAATGTTTGATGGTGTTGTTACAACATTAAATGATGGCATATACTGGAGTTGAGAAAGAACATGATTTCGTTGGGCACCTTAGATTCCAATGGTTATTGCTATAGATCTAAGGTGGAGTAAAGGTGACAATCTATGGTTTTGATGGAAAGGCAGAAACTGTCGGGTAATATTTATAAATTGCTAGTGATAGAAAATTGTTGGAACAAAGAGGAAGAAAGATAAACTTTTTACTAATGAAAAATACAGCATACATTAATTCTACACGACTGGAAACCAGAGATATATATCAAAACATGGCAACTTTTCATCAACAACTATTTACCTGCTACAGCCTTAATTCAGGACAGAATATATGGCCTTATATTGGACCATAGTTTTATCGACTTTTCATTGCATTAGTACCATAAAATAGACTGCAAATGAGTACTACAAAATACAATATTTTTTGACAGCAAAAGTATCAAACTAATGTCAATATTCCTCCTTGAGACTTTTGCTGGAAACACCTAGGTATATCCTCAATGTTTCGAACCTTCCTTTGGACAATGACTTTGTTAGGATATCAGTATCTCTCTGAATTACAATGCACAAGCTTCATCTCCAGCCTTTCTTGAGCTTCCATGATTGAGTGATACTTTATTTTTATGTGTTTCGTTTTTCCATGGAACACGAGATTCTTCACCATTGCAATAGCTAATTTCTTGTCACAATAGATAACTGTTGCATCAGATTGTTTGTACCCAAGATTCTCCAGCATTTTCCTTAACCAAACAGCTTGATTTGTGGCCTCAGATGCAGCTATGTACTCTGTTTCAGCAGTTGATTGTGCCACTATTTTTTGCTTCATCGAATTCCAGCAAACAACATTTGAGCCAACATAAAACACATAGCCTGAAGTGCTTTTCATGTCATCTGCTGAACCAGCCCAGTCACTATCAGTGAAGCCAGTTAAAACCAGGTTTTTTAATTTTCTAAACCAAATTCCCAGGTCTTTACTTCCTTTTATGTACCTAAGAATTCTTTTTGCAGCTTGAAAGTGAGTTTATCTTGGCTCTTGTCTGAACCTGGACAGTACATTTGCAGCATATGTAATATCTGGCCTTCTTGTTGTTAGATATAACAAGCATCCAGTTAAGCTTCTATACATTTTTTCATCAACACTCTTAGCTCTATCTTCCTTCATTAGCTTTGAATTTTGTACCAAAGGAGTGCTAACTGATTTACAATTTTCCGTATTAAATTTCTTCAACATTTCCTTGACATACCTTCTTTGACAGACAAAAATCCCTTCATGTGTTTGATCAACCTCCATTCCAAGAAAATATTGCATCTTCCCTAGATATGTCATTTCAAAAGCTCTCTTCAATTCTTCTTTCACATCACCAATCAATGTGTAATTGCTACCCGTTATTAACAAATCATCAACATACGAGGATATGATGATAATTTATTCCTTCACATTCTTTATGTAAAGTGTTTGTTCATTCACACTTTTAATAAAGCCAAGGCAGCTTAAGTAATCATCAATCCTACTATACCAGGTTCTTGGAGCCTGCTTCAAACCATACAAAGCATTTTTTAACAAATGCACATTATCTTCTTCTCCTGCCACAACTAAACCTTCAGGTAATGTCTATCACTTCATTCAGGTATTCATTTAGGAAGGCAGACTTCACATCCAACTGGTGTATTTTCCACTCTCTTTGAGCTGCAATTGCAAACAGCAATCTTATGGTTTCATATCTTGTAACTGGAGCAAATGTATTAGCAAAATCAGCTCCATACTGCTGTGCATAACCCTTCACCACTAACCTGGCTTTGAATTTATTGATAGAACTATCAGAATTCATCTTGGTTTTGAACACCCATTTAATTCCGATCACATTTTTATCCTTTGGTCTGTCAACCAGCCCCCGAGTCTCATTCTTTTCAATCATTTTTAGTTCCTCCTTCATTGCAGCCAACCATTCTTGTGAACTCACAGCTTCAGTAAAGTTTGATGGCTCTCGCACGGTTGAGTTACATCTTGCATATACATCAGCCAGTGGCCTAGTTTTTAATGTAATATTCTCATAATTTGAGTCACTATCATGATCTGGACCATCTGGTTCTTCCTCATTTGTGATGGTGCCTTCATTTCCATGAGCAACTAGCCTTAGAACTTGCAATTTTTCCAAGCTACTTGCTTCCCAATTCCATAAAGCTCCTTCATCCACTTTAATATCCCTGTTGGATATGATTTTCTTGGTTTGTGGAATGTACACTCTATACCCTTTTGCATTGCTACAATGGCCAACCAAAACACCAACTTCTACTTTTTGGCTAAGCTATCTCTTTTTGCATCAGGTATGTCAGTATAACAAATGCTTCCAAACACCTTCAAATGTGCAACATTAGGTTTAATTCCATACCAGGCTTCATAAGGTATTCTTCTATCTTATGCTTTGGTAGGAAGTTTGTTTAGAAGATATACGGCTGTATTTACAGCTTTTGCCCAGAATTTTTTCACTAGGAAAATTCTTCTCAATCATCAGGCATCTAGCCATTTCCATCACTGTCCTATTCTTCCTTTCACATACACCATTTTGTTGAGGATAATATGGAATTGTCAGCAGATGCTTGATCCCCCATATCATCACAAAATTTATCAAATTGACCACATCTATACTCAGTCCCATTATTTGTTCTAATGGCCTTGATTTTGCAATCACTCTCATTTTCCACCAGATTCTTGAACTTTTGAAATGTGGCTGCAACCTCAGATTTTGATTTTAAGAAATAAACCCAGCACTTCCTTGTTAAATCATATATATAGAGTACAAAGTACTTGCTGCCATTTATTGTTTGTGTTCTCAATGGACCACACACATCTGAATATATCAATTCCAGCTTATTCGAGGCTCTCTTTGACTCGTTTTTAGGGAATGGCATTCTGATCTGTTTATCCCTTTAACATACATCACACACATAAGATTCATCACATATATCTGGAATACTTTCAACAAGTCCCAGTTTATGTAATTGTTTCAATGATGTGTAGTTTGCATGACCAAATCGTTTGTGCCAAAGTAAGGACTCATCAATTTAACTTGAGTATGCATGACGGATCACGTTTTTCCATTTTAAAGGAAAACTTCTTTGCTTCATCTCAACAGACATCAATTCATGATCATTTGAATCTATTATAGTGCAGCCATTTCCTTTTAAAATCAAGGTATATTGCTTCTCAATCAATTGGCCAACACTAATTACGTTCTGGTCTATATCAGGCACATAAAGAACATCAGTGATAAGTTTGGTACCTGCTGGTGTTTGCGCTGAAACCACACCACTTCCCTTCACTTCCACATGTTCTCCATTGCCAACCTTGACCTTTGATCTGTAAGTGTCATTCAGCTCAACAAAGATACTGGGATCTGATGTCATATGGTGAGTACAACCACTATCCAGCAACCAAGTTTCAACATTGCCGCTGGTTTTAAAATTGATAGCAGTAAACAGATGTTCTTCTTGGTGTTGTTGCTGACTTTCAGCCATTTGTGCTTGAGGCTTTGCTTGCTTATCTTTTAAGGTTTTACAATGTGTCCAAATTGCTTACAACTTCGGCATTGAACATTAGGCCTATACCAGCACCATTTTAGAGAGTGTCCTGTCTTTTTACAATGGACACAGGGAGGATAAACTCCACTTTTGCTAGCACTTTTGTTGTTTTCCACCTTCTTCTTTTCATATTGCTGCTTACTTGTACTAAAACTTGGTTGAGCTTTATGCTTTCCTTTGGCAAATAAAGCTCCTTCTACTTGTTCTGCTTGCCTCATTAGTCTTCTTTGCTCTGTGGCTTGAAGAGCATTCACCAGTTCTGATAATGTTATGGTGGACAGGTCCCTTGAGTCTTCAAGAGAAGAGATCTTTGCCTCGAATTTTTTAGGTAGGCTGATCAACACTTTCTCCATAATCCTCCAATCAGGCAAATCATCTCCCAGTAGCTTTATCTGATTCACAACCTTCAACTACCTGTTTGCATATTCCTTAACTGATTCTGAGTCCTTCATCTTCAAGGTTTCATACTCCCTTCTCAAGTTTAACACCTGCATTTGCCTTGTTCTAGCATTTTCCCTGAATTCTTCTTGCAATCTATCCCAGGCTTCCTTGGCTATTTCACAAGTAATTATCTTGGTGAAGATGGCATCAGAAACAGCTGATTGAATACAAGAAAGGGCCTTAAACTTCTTTGCAACTTCGAAGGTAGGGGTGCGGAGAAACCACTTGAAGCCATCCTCAAAACTCACAAGAATCAACTGGCTGTCTTAGGTGAAAATCTGTTGGTTTTCTAGGAACCTGTAGCTCAAGTTTATCAGCTTCTTCTAAGATCAGATGCTCTGATACCACTGATAGAAAATTGTTGGAACAAAGAGGAAGAAAGATAAATTTTTACTGATGAAAAATACAGCATACATTAGTTCTACACGGCTGGAAACCAGAGATGTATATCAAAACAATTTTGGCAACTTTTCATCAACAACTATTTACTTGCTACAGCCTTACTTCAAGACGGAATATATGGCCTTATATTGGACTATACTTTTACAGACTTTTCATTGCATTAGTACCATAAAATAGACTGCAAATGAGTACTACAAAATACAACATTTTTTTGACAGCAAAAGTATCAAACTAATGTCAATAGCTAGGCACTAAGGTGGTTTATTGGGTAGCTACTGTAGAGTATGAATTAGATAGTATGGTTTGTGGCATTTGATATTGGGTCATATGACTGAGCGGGACACGATGGAGCTTTATAAAAGAGATTTGTTGAAGGGCACACGATCATATAGATTTGACTTCTGCAAGGTTTGTGTTCTGAACACGGTGAAATTCAAGACACACATACACAAAACATATGATATACTTGAATATATTCATTCAAATGTTTGGGGACCAGTGAAGGAGTCAACAAGGAGAAGACATGTGCTTTATGTGACTTTTATTGATAAATTTTTCGGGAAGGTTTTGGTGTACTTCATTCGACACAAACTAGAAACTTTTGAGAAGTTTAATATATGGAAAGCTGTGGTGAAAAACCAAATAGGGAGAAAGGTAAAATGTTTGAGATCACACAATGGGACTGAGTATACAGATTCAAAGTTCTTGGAATTTTGTGAGCAAAATGGGATTAAGAAATACTTCACAATATGCAAGATACCATATATCAATGGTTGGCGGAATGGATGAACATGTCGCTTAGAGAGCATGATGTTGAAGGTTGTGCTGGGGATTGATTAAAACCGAATGAAAAAAAAGGAATTTCGAATGCTCGAAATTATACGTAATATAGTGCTGCTGCACTTTTTTATGATTGTAGAAGAGAAGATATTATATTGTAAATTTTTGTGACTTATACTTTTAATGGCTTGAGTTACATGGGTATTTATAGATAAGATTTAACATGTATCTAGCCTAAATCATGAACCAACATTGAATAGATATGTTTCTCCTCCTCTAGTACATTAATGGATAAATGCATGTATAATTATAATTCATGAATCTAGATAATAATTGCAAATTACGTTTCCAACACCCCCTCTTAATTTGAAATTTTGAGAATGTCTCTTGCCTTTTGAAATTTCTCGACATAGATCGCCTTGGTTAGAAAGTTTGCGGGTTGCTCATTCGTTCCAATGAATTCCAAGCTGATTTCACCATTACTCACCATATGTCGCAACTCAATGTGTTTTTTTCTCAAATGAAACACCGGATTTTTTGTCATGGCTATCATAGACATATTGTCATAATAAATTATTGTGTGCTGTTTTTGAACTTGTTTCAAATCTGCTAGTAATCTTCTCAACCAAATAGCTTCGCAAGTTGCATCTGTAACAGCAATATACTCAGCTTCCGCGGATGATAACGCTACTGTTTTTTGCTTCTTTGAACTCCATGAAACAACATTAGTTCCGAGACAAAATAAATAACATGAAGTGCTTTTTCTATCATCCAACGAACCTCCCCAATCACTGTCGCTATATCCAATCAACTTGCTCTCATTTTCTTTTACATATTTGATGCCTATTTTCTTTGTTCCTTGCAAGTATCTCACGACTCTTTTAGCTGCTGCAAAATGAAGTTGACTTGGTTCATTCATGAACCTTGAGATAATGCTCACAGCTTGAACAATATCCGGCCTTGTGTTTGTGAGATAAATCAGTGAACCAACAAGACTCCTAAACAGTTTTGCATCTATTTTTTTTCCGTCATCTTTTCTCAACTTATCGTTCGCTGCCATAGGAGTTGAAATTGATTTGCAATTCTCCATATGAAATTTCTTCAGAAGATCTTCTGTGTATTTCTCTTTAGAAATAAAGATTTCTCCTTTGGACTGCTTCACTTGTATTCCAAGAAAATACTTCATGACTCCTAAATCAGTCATCTCAAATTCATTCATCATTTTTCGCTTGAAATCCTCGACTAACCTTATATTGGTGCCAGTGTAGATAAGATCATCTACGTAGATGCACACAATCAAGAAATCATGATCTTGCTTCTTCACATAGAGAGAGGGCTCATTAGGACTTCGATGAAATCCATTCTTGAGAAAATAGCCATCAATCTTGCTATTCCAAGTTCTTGGAGCTTGCTTTAGTCCATAAAGTGCTTTCTTGAGGCGATACACTTTATCTTCTTTCCCTTTCACTCCAAATCCTTCAGGTTGTTGTACATAAACTTCTTCTTCAAGCTCTCCATTAAGGAAAGCTGATTTGACATCAAACTGGGATACCTGAAGCTCCAACTGCGCTGCAAGAGCAAGAACAACCCTGATAGTTTCCATTCTAACAACTAGTGAGAACGTCTCATTGAAATCAATTCCCGGTTGTTGAGAATATCCCTTCGCTACAAGCCTAGTCTTGTGTTTTTGTATGCTTCCATCTTCATTATACTTTGTTTTGAAAATCCATTTCAATCCTATAACATCTTTGTGTTTCGGCATATCCACCAATTCCCAAGTTTTATTTTTTTCTATCATGGCAATCTCCTCTTGCATAGCTTTTCTCCATGTTTCTTCCTTCACTGCGACTTCAAAACTTTGAGGTTCACAGGTAAAGAGAGCAAATTTAGATGTCTCAAGAATTTCTCTCAAGGATCGAGTCTTTTTAATCGGTGAATCGGAATTTGAACTTTCATCTCGAACCGACGATCTTGGTGGGCGGGGATTTGGACTTTGAGGTGGACTAACATGATCGAGTTCATCCTCAAAATTTGATGCATCATAGAACTCCTCTTGAGATATCAATTTGGAGAATTTCCTTCCCAACTCCATGATCCCATTTCATCAAAAATAACATCTCTTGAAACCACAAGCTTGCAAGTTATAGGATTGTAAAGGCGATAACCTTTTGACTCATCACTATAGCCAATGAAAATAAGCTTCTCACTTTTTTCATCAAATTTATCTCTATTTGGAGTAGAGATATGAGAATATGCAATGCTGCCAAAAATCTTCAAGTGATCAACTACGGGCTTTTTCTTGTGCCAAGCTTCAAACGATGTTCAGTTTTGAACGGCCTTTGTTGGGCATCGATTCAGAATATAAATAGTTGTGTGTATCGCTTCTACCCAAAATATTTTGGGTAGACTTTTGTCGATCATCATGCTTCTAGCCATTTCAACAATGGTGCGATTTTTTCGCTCGTCTACCCCGTTTTGTTGGGGGCTCCTTTGAATAGTGAGCTGCTTCTGAATACCATTATCTTTGCAATACTCCATAAACGGAGTGTAAATAAACTCTCCTCCACGATCTGTCCGAAGGGTTTTGATTTGATGACTAGATTGTTTTTCCGCTAGAGCTTTGAACTTGAGAAATGCGGAAAAAGTCTCGGACTTTTCATTTAGAAAATAAACCCATATCATCCTTGTATAGTCATCGACAAATAAAATGAAATACCTTTTATTTCCAAGAGAGAGAGTCCTCGAAGGACCCAAAATACCCGTATGAATAACTCTCCAAGATGTTTTCAGAAAGGGAAGTCGATGCATTTTGCCATATATGCATCCTTCACAAACTTGAGTTTTTGCTTCAATTTCTGGGAGTCCAATCACCATATTCTTTTTCTTGAGAAGTTGCAGCCCTTTTATATTAAGATGTCCGTATCTCAAATGCCAAAGTTGAGATTGACCAAAATTTTCACCTGTGAAGGCCACCTTTTCTTGAAGAGGCATATTCATGGGAAACACCTTATTAGAGCTCATAGGAACTGTGGCGATGGTGGAATTGCTTTTCTTGTCAAATATTCTACATTTTTCATCATAAAAAAAAACAGAATATCCTTTGCGTAGCAGTTGTCCAACACTAAGGAGGTTACTAGTCAAATTAGGCACATAAAGAACATCACCAATGAGCTTTTTATTACCTCCTTTAGTTTGAACAACGATAGTTCCCTTTCCTTCAGTGCGATGTAACTTTCCATCACCAAGCTTCACTTCTGAATTGAAATTCTCATCAAGATCAATGAAATTCTTTTTATTTCCAGTCATGTGACTGCTGCAGCCGCTGTCTAGGTACCACATATTTTTTGATTGTTGTTGAGTCGTCATACAAGAGAAAAACTGTTCATCTTCATCTTTGGAAAAGTTTGCTTCATCCTTCTCATCTTTGTTCTGGTAATAACAATCTCTTTGAGAGTGATTAGGATTTCTACATCTCTTGCATTTGTAGAAGCAATCATTTGTTTCATGATTTGATTTTCTGCAAATTTTGCAAAAAATATTTGCATTTCTAGCTTGACGGTTTGGATTTCCGTCATAGTTTTTTGATTGGTTGCCTTGTGCTCTTCCTTTTCCTCTTCCTCGAAATGATCCTCCTCGTCCTCGTGATGATTCTCCTCTTCCTTGGAAAGAACCTCCTCTTCCTTGGGAAGATACTCCTCTGCCTTCTTGCTGCTGTTTAGAATTTGAATTATAAAATTTCATTTTGGACTCAAATGCTTGCTCAAGTGGCTGATTTGAGAACCTGCCAATTCTTTCTTCATGTACTTGCAGGGAACTCATCAAATCGTTAAAAGTATATTTAGACAAATCTTTTGATTCTTCAATAGCAGCGATAATATAATCATATTTCGCGGGAAGGCTTCGAAGGACCTTTTGAACAACTTTTTTTCTTCAATTGTGTAGCCAAGGCTTCTGATTTGGTTTACTATTTCGGAGACTCGAGTTAGATAGAATTGCATAACTTCATTATCTTTTTTGATAAATTGTCGAACTCCCTCCAAAGAGATTGAAATCCCTCATTTAAGATAAATTGCCATGAAATCCCTCATTTAAGATATTCCAAGCTTGCTTGGCTCTTTTGACACCGTGAATTCAAGGATATATGGTCTTGCTTAATCCTTGTTGTATAAATCTAAGAGCACTTGCATCTCTCTATAAATTTTTCTTGTAATCTTTTTGTTGAGCCTCCGTCCATTCTTCTTCTTCATTATCATCAGGTTCCGGAAATCCATCTTCAACAACTTCCCACAAATCTTGTGAAATAAAGAGTGTCTCCATTTGACTACTCCAATAATCAAAATGCTCTCCTTCAAATATGGGAACTTGGTTAGGAGTATAGGAAAACATGGATGTAGAAACATGATTTGTGACACCCCGAACTTAAGCTTCGAGGGTCACGTACTAAATATAATAACTTCAGTCTTTGGTACATGTAGATACTTTTAAATAGAAGTATTACATGTTAGAAACTTATTTTCAATTTGGTAAAACAATTCTTATAAAATTTGATGGCCGGTAAAAGTGCATGTCAACATGAAATTATACATTACATATACGGCCTCGGCACTATCAAGGTTAGTTGGGGCAGCAAGTTTGACAATTTTTATAAAATTCATCCCAACTCTGTTTTATATGAAATTTGCAGAATTAGAAAGATAATTTAAATTAGTTTTCTAGGTTAAAATATGAAAATTTTCCAAGATCATATGATATGGACGTTTTACTGAAAACAGTGAAATGTTGCACAGAAAATCCAGATTGGCCCCTCGATGTTTAAACCTTGATAACTCAGGCCATAGATATCCAAATTGAGTGATTCCTTTGGCCATATTTAGAAAACTAAAAGAGGAAAACAGATATATTTTTATAGTCTCAAATGGACGTTTATAGACTTAGAAACATCATTTTGAAATTGACTCCAGAAACTGTCCCGTTTCTGCCTTTTGTCTCTTATAAGGAAAATAAACTACAAAAATATCTCTTAATATAACATGAGAGATATAATTACAAAATTTACTATTACTACCAAAATACATCATGTCATGTACATATTTTTACATGATACCATAAGAAAACATATGGGAACAGTCATTGAACAAAACATACAAAAGAGAACTTTCGGTACAAAACATCTTTGTCCTTAATCCATCATCGATTTTGCCAACTAACTTCCATCAATCCAGTGATCATGGATCTGAAAATTTAACATAACATACTATGAGTACAAGAAATATTCAGTAAGATATCATGCTTGGATTTTTATCATGATAATACTACACAAAAGAATGCAATCAAACCCATATTTGCACATTCCGGCTTGCCGGTGCCCTTCGGACTTGTCCTAAGGCATAAATAGATATCTAACTTTGTGGACTTGTCCACCATATCATATTATGATTTTTCATGCATAGTTTAAGTATAAATATTACCATGAAGATCATACCTCTTAAGCATAGAAAGTATCTTACCGTAAAACTTGAAGATCTTCGATTGAAATATGAATTGAAGATGTTAGGCTTACTTCCTTCTCCTTTCCTTTCTTATTTTCGGTTTTTTCCTCTCTATTTGAGTGTATAAATGTTTTGCAAAGTGAAGGAATTTTCTCTATGGCAATGGATATGGATGTATGGATGTATATATATAAATCCCTGATTTATGTTTTATTTTCACCACCTATGACATATAAACTTGAACCTGATTTCTTTTTATAAGGTTACCCATGGCACTCCCTTATAAAATTCTTAGATTAATTTTTTCCCTTTCCCCAGCATCTCTAGAAAACATCAAAAAGGCTCACTCCGGCCAAAAGTTTTCATTCATCTGGGTCACTCGGGATTAATCTAAAAACAGTATGGCTTCTAGAAATCAAGTTATGCTTTTATTATATGCATAGAATGAAATGAGAAACATAACATATATTTACTTGAAACATAAATGCAAAAATATGAAAATAAAACATAAATCAGGGATTTATAAATTCATCTTTAAAAAGATTTACAACTAAGGATTTCCCTTTCGGGAAGTCCCTAAAGTTCTAAAATAAACTTGAAGAAATATAAAAATACCTTAAGTATTCACAAGGATGATTCAGCTATACAATAATTTTTTGGATTGAGAATTTTTCTGAGAAAGGTTTCAAAAGGTTTTTGGATAGCAGAGAGTACACAGGTTGTAAAAAAGGAAGTAGAGACTGGAATAGGAAAAAGTATAATCTTTAGAAAATTCTTATTTGTTTTATGATTTTTAGAATTTTACTTGTAGACTTAGAAAAAATATTCTATAATTTTACATTTTATAAAGAAATAGAAGAGATTTTAGAATACGGTATAGAATTAATTTCTTTTGAAAAATATAAATCTATAGACTATTTATTTGCTATCTTACAAGTAACTAAAGATTTACATCCAGAATTAAAAGAACAGATTTTATATAGATCTTTAATTTCAGAATTTAGAGAAGAATATTTTATAAATAATTTTGACCAGATACTCTTAACAGATTTAGAAGTTAGTATTGAAATAGATAATATAAATAATAATTATTTATCAGATCATACAAACTTTTCACTAGATTCTTTTTATTATTCAGATTAGTGTCTTAAACTGGATATAAATAGAAAGCTTGAATACTTAGATTTAGACTTAAGAAATATTGTTAAAAAAGTACAAACAGTTGATAATAATATAATTAAGTGTAACTTAGATAATAAACATAAATTACATAGTTTATTCTCAGAAGATCCAAGTCAGAACTGTATAATAGACTTAATTACAAATTTATCAAGAAATTCAGAATTAGAAAATAAAAAACAAAATAGTTACTTAGAAATTATAAAAGAAAACATTACAGCTAGAGACCAAGAGATTAAGAATATAAAAGAATCTTTAGATTATATTAAAAATCAAAATTCAAGTATTTTAGAAAAACTTGTTAAACTAGAAAAAATACCAACTAAGGTAGATTTAACAGAAATAAAAAGAATTTTAGATTCTAATAAATCTAAAGAAATAGAAATAGGAGATACATCAAGTGTAGAAAAAGATTTAAAATCCTTAACAAATACACTAGAAAAATTAAGTTTTAGAGATACAGGAAAAGAAAAGGTAACTAGAAAATTGCCTAAAGAATATAAATTTCCAAGATGAATACCAATCCCTTCTTAGGAAGGTCTAGAACAATAAATGAAGAACCATCTACATCTAGACATAGCACTTCAAGTATAAGCAGAAATATAATAGAAAGAGTTTTAAATAGACCAGTACAATATAATCAAAATATAGAAGAAATCATAGATCCTCAACAAGATTACCAAAGGTTTCAAACTAATGGTTTAAGAATCCTTAACCCAGAAATATTATATAATAGAGGAATTTTTGAAACAAGAACACAATTTTTTAGACATAGTAGAGAAGTATCTGTCCAATGCATAGGAAACCAAGTAAGAAAATTAAATTTAATATCAGAAGACTCTAAGAGAGAATTAAAAAAGAAAAATTTTAGATTTATGCATTTAGGATTAATAGTTATAGGAATAAAAGGATTAATGAGAAAAAACTTAGGATGCAAAGTTTTAGTTACTATATATGATGAAAGAATTAATAATATAGATAAGAGTATGATTGCAAGTACAGAAGTAGATATGAACAATAATAATGGAATAATTTATTGCAATCCAGATTTTTTATTAACCATTAAAGACTTTTCAGATAAAATTAAAATAGGAATTCAAACAAAAGGATATGAAGAAGTAGAAAGTGGAGATAATTTATTAATTAGTATAGGATTTTTAGGAAGATGTTCAAATAACTCCCAGACAAAATATAAAATTTACATAGATAAAGTAGTAAACTTAATGAGTAGTAAAGGAATTAACATGGTTAAACCAAAAGAATATTCATCAGAACAATTAGCAGGATTAGAATGGGATATGGATAAATTTTTAGAAAATCAAGAAACAATTATAGCACCTCAAGAAGCATTAACTTACAAAGATATTCATGGAAGGACTAGTTTAAGATTCTTAGACTATAATCAAGTACAAAGACAGAATGATTTTGAAGAAGAAACCAATCCTGATGAAGAACAAAATGAACCATTTCAAAATCAGGTTCATCTAGAACTAATAGATGAAGAACATGATAGAATAATTTATCCAAAAGAATTAAGAATGAA
>NC_036254.1:9268322-9270755 GCF_002742605.1 Olea europaea var. sylvestris | reverse complement strand
CCAATAAATACACTGATAAAAGTACAGAAAGAATTTGTAGGTATAATAGTGGAAATTATAAGGAAAAAGGAAATTTAAGTAGCATAGATGCAGAATTATTAGCTATAAATTATGCATTAGATAGTTTTGAATTATTTATTATATCTAAGAAAGAAATAACAA
Organism: Olea europaea var. sylvestris; assembly: GCF_002742605.1. Classification (NCBI taxonomy): domain Eukaryota; kingdom Viridiplantae; phylum Streptophyta; class Magnoliopsida; order Lamiales; family Oleaceae; genus Olea; species Olea europaea. The sequence continues at coordinate 9,270,593 of NC_036254.1, read as the reverse complement.
TAAGAACAGACTGTGTAGCCATAGTTTCTTTTGTTAATAAAATGAAAATAGATTCAAAAAGAAGTAGTAGAAGAAGATGGTTAAATTTTATAGACAGAATTACAAATACAGGAATTAATATAGAATTTGAGCATATTAAAGGTAGTGATAATAAGGCAGCAGATATATTAAGTAGAATAATAATAGATAGAAACTATTAAATTTGTTTAACATGATTTTTTTATACAGATGACAAGGCCAAGGCCTATAAGACCAGGAATTCCACCAGGGAATTCATTTGCATCAAGATTATTACTACAGACTCCATTTAATCAGAACAGACCAATGTTACAAGACAGACTAAGATTTGGAAATCAAGAACTAATAGTCTTTCCCAATAGTAATATTTCTTTTAAAATTTTACCGCATATTTCTTTATCTAGAGAAAATAAATGCATCTTAGACAATTTATGGATTTCTTATAATAAGAATCCAAAAGACCAAAAATATTTTCTTGCATGCATGAATGCATTATCAGAACATTTTAGTCAGAACAAGCAAAGGTTTAAATTTTATGTTGTTATTAAAGGAAGAACTCCAGGAATTTTTCATTCCTGGATAGAAGTTATAGATTGTATTAAAAATTTTCCAAAACCTATTTACAAAGGTTTTACAAATTTTCAAGAAGCATTAGATGTTGCAAAACAACAAATAGGAATAAATTTTTATTTATCTCCTTCTTTGAAGAATTACTCAGACCCTCCATTAGATTTTTCTCCAAGCAAAGACCAGAATATTTTCTGCCAACATTGCGAATGTATGCAGAGAAATTTCAAAATTATCAATGAAGCCAATCAGAACCTTTCATTAGAAAGAACTCAACTTCAAAAGAAAGTGGCCCAATTAGAAAAAGAGATCTTGGATTTGAAAGTCCATTATCCAACAGGTACTATGGAGCCCAAGAAGTCCATAGCTAGTCCAGCCCAAACGGTAGCTGGTAAAGACTCATCAAATCCGTTAAAGGTTATGGACTTACCAAAAGCCCAACAGACTCAGGGGACTGTTGATTCTCCTACTAAATTAAATGATCAAACTCAGCAGACTGATAAATCTGCTACAGAAAAAGGTAATGAAATTTGGGATCTTTTAGGACAACCCAGTGAAAAATTTGATTATTTAGTCAAATGCAGTCCACCAGAACATTTTTCCTCAGAACATTTTTCAAATAACCCAGAACTTTCACAATCCCAAGAAATTCAATCCAGTAAGGGAAAAGAAAAAATGGTAGTTCAAGACAGTCAAGAATGTTTATTTTTTCAAGAATCACAAGATCCTAATCCAGATACTGCCTCTTTAGAAAAGATCTTTGAGAAAATTGAAGAACTCCAAAAACAATCTAAAAAAGATGAAGGGACTTCTTCTAGAAAAAAGAAAAAGATTAAGAAGAAGAAAAATGATGAAGGACTAAAAGAACAGATAAGAGAAGCAGTTAACCAAGCATTCGAGACAATATTAAAAAAGAGTCATGAAGAAGAAAAAGAAATTGCAGAATGTCCAGATCATAAGGAAAAAGATGAAGCCAGCAACTCCAGACTTTCAGATGAAGATGAAGATCCACATGAAGAAGGATACAATAATTCAGATAGTGGAATGTCATTTTCATCAGTAGCACGTCATAATCTCAGTACATAATCAGATCCTCAATAATGCAGAACAAGACAAAAGTGATGGAAGAAAAGAAGGAAAAGCTGAAGATCTTTTTCACATTACTATAGACTTTTTGATTTTTTGAAGAAAGATGTCAGAAACTTTTAGACTTTTACGTAAAATTGGTGGAAATTTCAAGATTCCTAAACTGTAGTCTTTTAGACTTTTGTAAAAGTAGGAAATTTTCTTTCCACTTGTTAGATCTATCTTGAATTAGCCAGAAGTTTCTCGGTGAAACGTGTGCTCTTTTCAAGGATATTTTAGACTTTTGCTCCCAAGAATTTTTCTATTTAAGGAACAAGTTTCATTCAGGTTTAGACAGAAGTTTACAACCTGTGTACTCTCTGCTATCCAAAAACCTTTTGAAACCTTTCTCAGAAAAATTCTCAATCCAAAAAACCATTGTATAGCTGAATCATCCTTGTGAATACTTAAGGTATTTTTATATTTCTCCAAGTTTATTTTAGAACTTTAGGGACTTCCCGAAAGGGAAATCCTTAGTTGTAAATCTTTTTAAAAGATGAATTTATAAATCCCTGATTTATGTTTTATCTAGTTTATTTTCATATTTTTGCATTTATGTTT
>NC_036254.1:9263134-9267955 GCF_002742605.1 Olea europaea var. sylvestris | reverse complement strand
CCTAGATTTACAAAGGAAGTCTCTCATCTTTTCAACTAATATAATCTAACCCCTCTAACTTTCATTATTAGCAACGCATATCCCAAATTTAAACTTGTATCCAACTTACATATTCAAAAATTGTAGATTGTCAAATAATTTAATCGTTTGGTCAATTGAAGTCCTAACAAAATAATCCACTTGATTCAAATTCAAACTTGACTTAAGTTTCGACTAACTAATAATCACTTCATGTATACACAATATTTAGCACTTCATGCTTGCATTCATTAGCTACCTCTAGCATTAACTACTATAAAGGTGGTGTCCCCTTTTCCTTATGGCCAAAAGGAATATTGAAAGTTAAATCACTATCCTACGGAAATTTAAACGAGCATAAAATTTCGGAGTATTACATGATTTGCTGCCATGCTTTGGAGAGGGGAAATAAAATTTGAGATACGTATAGAGAACTATGCTCTGATACCAAAAATTTGTTGGGGATTGATTAAAACCGAATGAAAAAGAAGGAATATCGAATGCTCGAAATTATACGTAATATAGTGCTGCTGCACTTTTTTATGATTGTAAAAGAGAAGATATTATATTGTAAATTTTTGTGACTTATACTTTTAATGGCTTGAGTTACATGGGTATTTATAGATAAGATTTAACATGTATCTAGCCTAACTCATGAACCAACATTGAATAGATACGTTTCTCCTCCTCTAGTACATTAATGGACAAATGCATGTATAATTATAATTCATGAATCTAGATAATAATTGCAAATTACATTTCCAATAGGTTGAATGCAAGGCTCCCAAAGAACAGAAGGGTAGATGCAGTGAGTATAGAGCGCTTCTTCATAAATAGATCACTGTGGACAACTCTAGATGAGATGGTCGCAGAGAAGGTATAGAAATATAACAAAGTTGATCATTCTGATTTACAAGTATTCAGGTGTTCGACCTATGTGCATATTTCTTATGATGAGAGATTAAAGGTAAACCCGAAGTCTAAGTAGTATATACTTCTCAGGTTCAAGAAGGTGTAAAAGGGTACAATCTTTGGGATCCTCTTGCAAGAAAGGTAGTAATTATAACATAGACGTGGTTTTTCTATGAGAAGTCTGGAGGTAGTCAAGAAGAAAATGAAATAAAAAACTAGCAAATTGTAGCGACAACAATAAATAGGGATGCAATTTGAGTTAGAGCTGCTTAAGAGATGAATAATAAGAATTTAGAAACCTCTACGTCTGGAGATCAGAAGCATCACAGTACAGCTACAGACTAGCTCACTATTGGGCCATCGACTAGGTATGATTTTAAATATTTGATTTCTTATGCACTTATTACCAGTAGTTCAGGAGTCATTTCATAGCGGAGAGAAGAGTAGATAGATAGATGCTCTGGTGAAAGAGATGGAGTCTCTCAATCAGTACTAAACGTGGGAGTTGGTAAAGATTCTAGATAGAAAGAGGACGATAGGATGCAAATGAGTGTATAAGAAGAAATAAGTAGTATAAGAAGAGGGGAAAAATTTAAAGCTTGTTTGATAGCAAAGAACTACTCACAGAAGAAAGAGGTTAACTACAATGAGATTTTCTCCCCTGTGGACAGACATACTTCCATCAACGTAGTGCTGGCTTTGATAGCACATTTGGACATGCATTTGGAGCATACTGATGTAAATATAACTCTTTTTTCATGGTTATTTGGAGGAAATATTTAAATGGAACATCCGGAAAGGGTTCAAATAGCCTGGACATGAACACTTGGTCAGTAAATCAATGAAATTACTTTATAGGCTAAACTAGTCTCCGAAGTAAAGATAGAAAAGATTTGACTCCTATATGATCTAAATTGGCTACAGGAGATGTGAGTATGCTTGTTGTGTTAATGTGAAGAGCCTTAGTAACTGTTCATTTATTTTCTTATTGTCATATGTTGATGATATGTTGATTTCTACTAAGAATATAGTTGATGTCTACAAGTTGAAGCCTTGTTGAGTAGAAAATTTGACATGGAGAATTTAGATGATACGAAGAAAATTCTTGGGATGGAGATGCACATGAATAAAAATCTATGAGATTATGGTTTTCTTAGAAGAACTATGAGCATTTCTTTATACCAATATTGTAAAAATTGGATCAAAACGAATCAAGAATTTTAATTTACGTAGAAAAATCAAGATAAATGTCTTGTGCATATATATATATATATATATATATATATACCCTCAATAATTATGTAATTTTTCGAACATTCCACTCATTGACCGTTGATCGTTTCATTTTCACCATATAAAATATCTTCAATGAGTGTAAAGGAGATCAAACTTTCTTTCATTTATTACAAAACTCTTAATGGCTCCAATTTTTTTATTTTTTTATTTTTATATAGCTCGTACTGAATTGAACACCAAACAATTCAAAATAATTATCAAATATTTCGAATTTTACAATGTCGTGACAATAAAACCTAGATTAAAATATTTTATGCTATAAAATTATTTATTACATGTATTTGTTGTAACACTATCAAGTGCTTAATGAAGACAAAAATTTAAGTTCATCTCATTCTCAAACTGTTAAAAATTAACTTTAGAGAAATTAGATATCCTTATGAAAACAATCACAAAATATATAAATATGTTTCTAATTTAAGTTGTTGATGGTGTAGAAACATTTTCAAACATTAAAAAAAAATATTGTGTCAATCAAATAAGATTATTTTTTGAATCCCTATTCAATAATTTCATTCTGTATTATGTTTCCTAAAAACTAATTTCTTCCAACTTTTCACATATTTTAACTCAATATTGATGAATTAAGAATTTCATGAAGTGTTTGCCTCTATTAAATACACAATATAGAGAAAGCATGCGCTTCACACTAGATGTAATAAGGTATGTTGACTAGATATTGTCTTTAATTTTCATTACTTTTTACCGATATTGTAAAAATTGGATGATAACGAATCAAGTATTTTAATTAACATGGAAAAATCAAGATAAACGTCTTCTACACTAGTCTTCATGTGTGTGTGTGTGTGTGTGTGTTGTAATCTCGAGTTGTGCACCCTCAGTGATTATGTAATTATTTAGAACGGTCCACTCATAGTCGGACTTTATGTCAGATCATTTAATTTTAACCATATATGATATCTTCAATGAATGAAAAGGAGATAAAACTTCATTTCATTTATTATGAAACTTATAATGGAACAATTTCAAAAATAATTATCAAATGTTTTGAATTTTACAAAGTCGAGATATAAAAACTGAATTCAAATATTTTATTCTAAAAAATTATTTATTAAATGTATTAGTTGTAACATTGTCAAGTGCTAGTTCATCTCAAATTCAAATTATTAGAAAATTGATTTTAATGAAATTAGATATTCTTCTTATAAGTAAATATGCTTCATTTTTAATTTGTTGATGATATGGAAAAAATTTCGAACTTTACCAAATAATATTTTTCAATCAAATAAGATTATTTTTTGGATCCCTATTTGATTATTTCATCCAGTATTATATTTCCTCAAAAAAAATTCCTTCCATCTTTTCACCTGTTTTAACTCAATATTGATGAATTAAGAATTTCTTTAACTGTTTAAGTCTATTAAATACATGATAACAGAGAAAGCGCATGCGATCACGTGCATCGCACGCGCTTCATAGTAGATGTAATAAGGAGAGTTGACAAGTTATTGTCTTTAATTTTCATTACCTTTTACCTACATTGTAAATCAAGCATTTTAATTAACATGGGAAAATCAAGAAAAAATGTCTTGTGCACTAGTAATCTCAAGTTGTGTACCCTTAGTAATTATGTAATTATTTCAAGCTGTCCACTCATAGTCGGACTTTAATGTTGGATCATTTAAATTTAAGCATATATAATGTTTTCAGTGAATGAAAAGGAGATGAAACTTTATTTCAATTATTATGAAACTTTTAATGGCTCCGTTTTTCTTTTGATATAACTTGTACAAAATTGAAAGCTGAACAATTTCACAATAATTATTAAATATTTCGAATTTTACAAAGTCATGACATTGAAAATTGAATTCAAACATTTTATGCTATAAAATTGTTTGTTAGAAGCATTAGTTGAAATATTAAAACTATTAAAAATTTGATTTTAGAGAAATTAGATATTCTTCTTACGAAAACGATCTCAAAATATATAAATAGTGTTCTATTTTAATTTGTTGATGGTACATAAAAATTATCCAGCATTCCCAAACATTATTGTTTCAATCTTAATTGTAACTGTTGGGCACGTGATGAAGACAAGAAGGATCCAACTTGAACGGATTCTCATTTTTTTGGTATTCATCAAGTGCCATTTTTCGAGGTAACAACTGCTACTGAATAATCTTTCGCTTTTAAGATAGGGCAAAAGGTAGTTGATAGAGGAAGAGCAAAATATATCTACATCAATCAATGGAGAAATCAATAGCTCGCCTTTGTGAAAGGCCCTTGATATCCATCACAAAGCACCAGTTTCCCACCATCTGCACAAATGATGCACAAGTCATCACTGTCTTTAGCATAATACCTATGACCTTTCAATAGTGATATGGCAAATTCATGGAGAGAGCAGCAGAAACATAAATCAGGAAACATGACTTTAGATAATAAAAAAGGTCATATATTTCCAAATCTTCAAGTGGAAGAAGAGGAGTGGAGAAAGAAGACTAATGGCTTTCTCATGATGCACAACCAGCATGAGCTTCAAACTGAGATGGACTTCTCTGCATAATTCGCAAAAAGAATCAGTGCATCAGCTAAAACATTCGGGAAGGCCAAACTTAACCAGTAAATTATATT
>NC_036254.1:9256673-9262960 GCF_002742605.1 Olea europaea var. sylvestris | reverse complement strand
AATTCACCAAAGAACTTCCAGTAGCTAATCTCGATGACCTTATTGTTGCACAAATAAACATATTAGAGAAGAGAAACTAAACATGTTAGAAAACTGAAAGAGATTCTAGAGTTAAATTTATTTGAATGTTTCAGCATGAATAACGGATAGAAAATCACGAGTTAAAGGAAATAAGTTAAGCAGAATAGCCCATTTCTCTGTTATCGTCCATTGACCTTGTTTGTTGATGAAATGCACATTGAAGATCATCCAGGTGTTGTTCGGTTGAATTTCAATTCTAAATGCCTAAGAAAAGGAAATCAACAAAATTTCAATGTATATATCTTCCCTGTGGGGGGAAAAAAAGGGCACGTCAAAATAGTAAAACAAAGGATACTTTCTTTTCTTTCTTCTTCGATGACCTTTCATCCATGGAATATTATGCATTTAACCAGTTTTAGGCAATGTTAAGCCTGGAAGTGGCTCCAAAGGCCTGAAAGAACCCAAATCAAATAATTATAGTAGTAACCAGTAAGGGAAAAGTATTATGAAAAAAGAGGAAGAAACTTCAGAAAAACATAATTATAATTTATATACAACCTATAAGTTCATAATATTGGACAAGTGATTTACTAACATAATTAGAATCTATAAACAGCCTTTATATTTATAACACTGGTTTAGTGCTCTATTTTTATGACAGTACCCCAAAACGAGAAATGCAGTAGTACGGGCAAGCATAACTTCGCATTCAGTAGTTCTATTTGTGCATCCGGTATTGACACTCTGGGCGACATTTCCTCACAAGAGAGGAGGGCCACGATAGAAGTATAAAGCTATTGTTGCGCAACATGATCGCTCAATACCAGAATCAAAATTGAAACATAGCATCTAAGGTTGTATTAATCGAGGATACATGATAGAAGTAATTGTTTTATTTTTAAACTTCACCTTCAACAAGCTAAGTTCTATTAGCTTGAATAATATATCAGCTGTCACTCCCATGACATGCCATTTGATGCGATGCTGAGTTACGAGTTGCACAATGCCTTTTTCAAAAGATTACATCTGTTTGTGTAGTTTCTTTGCCCGCACATAAGCAAAACAAATTTGCTCAATATTGAGATGGAATACATGAAAACACGGAAAAATTGTTTTGAGTAAATATAATACATGATGAAATAACTAAATAGGGATCCAAAAAGTAATCAAACAAGATTAAAACAATATTGTTTGGAATGTTTGGAAATTTTTCCGTTCAACAAATTAAAATAGAAATATATTTACTTATTATATCTAATTTCTCTGAAATCAATATTTTAATAATTTAAATTTGAGATGAGCTTAAATTGCCATCTTCACTAAGCATCTGATAGTGTTACAACAAATGCATATAATAAATAATTTTATTTATAGCATAAAATATATATGTATATCGGTACATAAAGACTAGTGAACAAGACATTTATCTTGAATTTTCCATGTAGATAGAAATGCTTGATTCGGTCCCATTTTTACAATATTAATATTGGTAAAAGGTAATGAAAATTAAAGGCAACAACTTGAAAACCTTCCTTATTGCATCTAGTGTGAAGCACTAGCGATGCATATCTTTTTATGTTATTGTGGATTTAATAGAGTTAAAAAATTCGTGAAATTAATAATTCGTGAATGTAAAGAGAAAATATGTGAAAAGATGGAGGAATTTCGTTTTGAGGAAATACAACACAGGATGAAATAATTAAATAGGGATCCAAAGAATAATCAAATAAGATTGAAATAATATTTTTTTTGTAAATTAAAAAAAATATGTACCATCAACAAATTAAATTGAAGCATATTTACATATTTTGAGATTGTTTTCATAAAAAGAATATCTAATTTCTCTAAAATCAAATTTTTAGTAGTTTGAATTGGAGATGAACTAAAACTCTCGTCTTCAATAACCTCTTGTTAGTGTTACAACTAACTCATTTAATAAATTATTTTATATTATAAAGTATTTGATTTTGGTTTTTATTTCTCGACTTTGTAATATTCTAAATATTTGATAATTATTTTGAAATTGTTCGGCGTTCAATTCGGTACGAGTTATATCAAAAGAAAAATGAAGCCATTAAAAGTTTTGTAATAAATGAAAGAAAGATTTATCTCCTTTTCATTCATTGAAGACATCATATATATTAAAATTAAATGATCGGACATAAAAGACTCACTACAAGAGGACCACTCAAAATAATTACATGATTATTGAGGGTACACAGCTTGAGATTATAATATTCTTTGTTTTCTATATGCGAAGACTAGTGCAGAAGAATTTTATCTTGATTTTTCCATGTAAACTAAAAAGCTTGAATCATTTTGATCCGATTTTTGAAATATTGGTAAAAGGAAATGAAAAGTAAAGACAATAACTTGACATTCTTCTTTTAACATCTAGTGCGAAGCGGTGCGATGCACGTGCTTTCTCTTTATTATGTATTTAATAGAGTTAAACATTTCATGAAATTCTTAATTCATCAATATTGATTTAAAATATGTTAAGAGATGGAAGAAATTTGTTTTGAGCAAATATAATACAGGATGAAATAGTTAAATAGGGATCAGAAAAATAATCTTCTTTGATAAAAAAAATTTATTTGGTAATGTTCGAAAATTTTTCCATACCGTCAATGGGCCATCACACGTGTTTTACAGTAGTTGTAATAACCAAGGTTGACAAGTTTTCTGGCTTTAATTATCGTTACTTTTTACAAATATTGTAAAAATTCGATCAAACAAATCAAGCCTTTTAATTTGCATGGAAAAATCAAGTAAATATCTTGTGCACTAATCTTCGTGCACATAAAAAACAAAAAATGTTGTAATCTCGAGCTGTGTACCCTCAGTAATCATGTTATGTTTCGAGCAGTCCACACATGTTGGACTATTATGTTGGATCATTTAATTTTAAACATATATGATGTGTACAATGATTGAAAATGAGACAAACTTTCTTTCATTTATTAGGAAACTTTAATGGCTTCATTTTTCTTTTGATATAATTCTTTGAATCGAACATTTTCAAAATAATTATCAAATATTTCGAATTTTACACGGATGAAACAACTAATAAATCCACAATTACACAGAAATCAAGTGCACCACACGTGCTTGAAGCATTTTAATATAGTAGACAAATGTCTTGTGCACTAGTCTTCGTGTATGTGTGTTTATAATCTTTAGCTGTGTATCCTCAATAATTGTGTATGTGTAATTATTTCACCAATCCACTCATAGACCTACTTTTTATATCGGATCATTTAATTTTAACCATATATGATGCCTTCCATAAATGAAAAGGAGATAAAAATTTAAATCATTTATTCCAAAAAATTTAATGGCTCTGTCTTTGTTCTGTTGTAACTCGTATAGAATTGAATGCAGAACAATTTCACAATATTTATTAAATATTTCAAATTTTACATAGTCGTAACAATAAAAACTGAATTCAAATATTTTGTGATATAAAATTGTTTATTAAATGCATTAGTTGTAACACTGTCAAGCCTTAGTGAAGGAGATAATTTAAGTTTATCTTAAATCCAAATATTAAAAAATTCATTTTAGTGAATTTAAGTGTTCATCTTACAAAAGTGATTCCAAAATATATAAATACTCTTCTATTTTAACTTGTTGATGGTCTATAAAATTTTTCGAGCATTCTCAAACAATAGTGTTTCAATCGCATCTGATTATTTTTTGAATCTCTATCGAGTTATTTCATATTATATTATATTTCCTCAAAACAAATTTCTTCGATCTGTTCACATATTTTCTCTTAATATTAATGAATTAAAAATTAAACGTACTATTTAACTCTATTAAATACACAATTACACGAAAAGCAAGTGCATCACACATGCTTCTCACTAGTGGTAATAAGACATCTAACAAGTTTTCTGAATTTAATTATCCCTACCTTATACCAATATTGTAAACTTGGATCAAAATGAATCACGCATTTCAATTTACATGGAAAAATCAAGATAAATATATTGTGCACGAGTCTTCCTGTACAAAAAATAAAAAATAAAAAGATTATTGTAATCATCAACTATGTTCCCTCAATAATTATGTAATTATTTTGAGCCATCCACTCATAGACAATCTTTTATGTTGGATCATTTAAATTTAACCATATATGATGTTTATTGACCTAATGGTTGACTTCTCGTTTTGATTATCACAAAAAATCGAGTTTAGTTCTAACAATTGAACTTAACTGTTGATAGTGATCAAGGCACAATGATCGAGATCAAGAATCATGCACATGGACAAATGCTTTTGAGGATGACGATCAACATAAAAGCAAATTAGAGATTGACGAATGTGGAAAATCAAGCCTTTGTGCCAAACATCACATTGGAAGAAGAGATAGAAGATATTAGATATAATGCGTTTTCGAACTCAAATGTAAAGGTAAAACATTTCAATGTCTTGCATCGGCTATAGCTCAAAATTTTTATGCACTAAAATATTCTCTCGACTCACAACTATTTGCATAAAAATAATTTTCAAAAGATAAGTATTTCAATTTGATGATTAAATATTTACAAAAATACTTATCTAAACAAAATATATGAGAAAATCCTTCAATGAATTACAAAGATAAAAGTCATCACGAAGGAAAGTCCGGAGGGCAAAATTGCTGCACATCCGGACATCAGGATGGACTCTCCAACTGTCGTTTTTTCGATCATTTTTCAAACGGCTAGTTACCTGTCCAAATCCTAAGTGAACGTCTAGATCCCATGCCTAGATTGGCAGATTTTTTAACGGTTTGAACACTACAAATACCTCCTTTTCTTGCACATTTGCAACAACAATTCTTGAGCATTTAAGAGTGGTATTTATTGACTTTTTCTACCTTATTTTTCAATTTTTAAAAGATCAAATCATTTAGTTCTTGAAAAACTTTTTGAGTGATCAATACTTGCAAAAATCATTTATCTCAATTAAAGCTTTTTAACCAACACTTGAGCTATGCACTTTGCAGTTTATTGAAGTGTTGTATCTACTTCCCTCTTGATATTTAATTGTGTTCATATCATTTATTAATAGAGAAGCTTTCACTTGTAATTTTGTGTTTCTTATTTTTGGATTGTGGGTCATGTTGAGGTCTCAAAAAGTCAACATTGTAAAAGGATCACTGCTCCGTGGTTGTAAATCATTGAAAACGTTGTAAGGGTTGGATTGTACCATAAGTCAATCAACAATAGTTAGAAAGACCTTACTCGTGATGGAGAGCTTGGTAACAAGGGACATAGATTGTTGTTTGGATCGAACCTCCATATTACATCGTTTACACCTTCTACTTCTTTCTACTTACTATTTTACTTGATTTATCTTGCTTGCATATTATCTATTTGCTAATTGCTTAAATTTGCATTCTTTTTCGGAAAATATTTAGATAACCAATTCATCCCCTCTTAATTAGTCGTTCTTGGGCTTTCAATGTCTTCAATAATTGAAAAGGAGATAGAACTCTATTTCATTTGATATGAAATATTTAGTGGTTCCATTTTTGTTTTGATATAACTCATATCGAATTGTACACCGAACAATTTAAAAATAATTATCAAATGCTATGAATTTTACAAAGTTGAGAAGAAAGAAAAAGGCTGAATTCAAATATTTTATAATATAAATTTATTTATTAAAAGTTGCATTAGTTGTAACACCATCAAGCGCTTATTGAAGACGAGAATTTAAGTTAATCTCAAATTCAAACTATTAAAAAGTTGATTTTAGAGAAATTAGATATTCTTTTTATGAAAACGATCTCAAAATGTAAACAATCTTCTATTTGAATTTTTTGATGGTATGAAAAATTTTCGAGCATTACCAAATAATATTGTTTCAGTTAAATAAGATTATGTTTTGGATCCCTATTTAATTATTTCATCCTATATTATATTTTCTAAAAACAAATTTCTTCCATCTTTTAATATAATTTAACTCAATATTGATGAATTAAGAATTTAATGAAATGTTACAATAAAGAGAAAGCACGTGCGATGCAGGCTAAATGTTAAAAGAAGATTTATTGTCTTTAATTTTCATTACCTTTCTCAATATTATATAAAATTGAGCAAAACGAATCAAGCATTTTTATTTACACGAAAAAGTCGAGATAAATACCATGTGCACTAGTTTCCATGTACAGAAAACAAAAAAATATAATAATCATCATTTGTGTGCCCTGAATAAATATGTAATTATTTCGAGTGATCCCTTCAAAGAAGGAACTTTATGTCGGATCATTT
>NC_036254.1:9213573-9256573 GCF_002742605.1 Olea europaea var. sylvestris | reverse complement strand
TTACAATGTTCCTCGTAAAACACCTCATCTCAGCTAAAGTAGTACACTCTTGTGCTGGATGATCAATTCCACCACACACAAAATAAGGTCCTAGAGGATCAACACGGGTAGTAGTTTGTGTAGGCTTCGAGTCCTTAGCACGTAAGATCTCAAGTTCTTAGTAAGGGCTTCTACCTTTGCTCTAAGGCTATCCTCCTCAATAAGATGATAAATACCTTTGCTAGTAGGGTTTCCTTAGGTGTTAGTCGTTTATAAGAATAAATCACAATGTGCCAATTCTCATAACCATGGTGAGGACAAAGGGCTTGCAATTCCTTTTATCTTTCCTATGCTTGGTATAAAGTCTCATTATCCTTTTGTACAAATGACGAAATACTTCTTTAGGGCACTAGTCTTATAAAGGGGAAAAGTATTGCTAAAAAATGCTTGTGTCATATCGGCCCAAGTCCCAATCGAACATGGTCTCAATGAATACAGCCATCTTTTTGCTCTTCCTTTAAGTGAAAATAGGAAAAATTTAAGGCTGACTGCATCCATTGTACCATGTTGACTGTGGAAGGTTGCAACCACCTTCTCAAATTCTCTAATATAGACGTGCGAGTTTTATTTTCAAGTCCATAAAAAGTGGGAAAAAGTTGAATCATTACTAGTTTAAAGTCTGTAAGTGGCATATTAGGTGGAAACATAATGCACGATGGTGTGGATGATATGTGGTAAAGATAATCCTAAAGAGTCCTATAGGGCGAGTCTGCATGCTCATTTATACTCATGGTGTCGTTGTAGTATAGTGGTACATATACCTGCCTGTCACGCGGATGACACGGGTTCGTTCTCCGACAACGGCGCTAAAATTTGATTATGCCCAAAGAATAACGCAGTAGTTGTATCACAACTTTGGGGTATCGATTCCACAAGGAAATGGATGAATTATTTACAAAATTCAACAGCTAAGGTTCTCGTGAATTATGTGAAAAGAATTTTTTTTATCAGAGTAAACTTTAAATGCAATGTCTAAATTAGTAAAGCATCGGAATTTGCTCAATTAAATTTGGATCATTCAACATCAACAACTCATTTTTATGACTAAACTAGAGACATTAGACTTAACTCTCTAATCGAAAAATTTATCATTGAAACTCAATTTAATCATACAGTAATTCCAAAGTTTAAACTTCCTAAAACACATTCCTACTTTTATTTATTGAAGAAAGATTCAAAAATGACAATATACATCAAGCATAAAGCAATAAGTGAATCACACCAATGAAATTAATTGAAATTGAAACTCAAACAAATATTTCAAATGTTCAATAGAGAAAGCATGACTCAATCCATGAAAAACTTAAAAAAGTTAAGCCAATTTCAAAACAAATTCGTGAGAAGAAAATCTAAACTCTAGAATTATTTGACAATGAAAAATAAAATTACACGAATCAAAAGATGTTGAAATCACCAAAACCAACAGAGTTCCTTTGTAACTTCACCGAAATTTTTAGTTCTCCACAGAAATATTGCACAAAACCAGAGAAAATAGGTATAGAGATGTGTCTTTTTTGTTGTGGGACGACCTAGGGTTTTAAAATCGGGAAAGAGATGTGTTTCCACAAGAGTTTGATGTAAAGTAGGAAACTGGATTTCACGCTTCGAAAAAAGCCTATGCGACCGCATGGTATTAAGTGCTATGGTCGCATGCTTTAGAAATTTTTAGGCCTTGATTTTCTAGAACCTTGAGTACGACCGCGTGAAAGTTTCTCTTGTGAGACCTCTTAGTTCAATTAACTATACGGTTGTTGAGTTTTAGTCCTCAAACTTGTTTTCTCAATTCTTGACTTTTTTTTTCTTTTTTCTTCTTTCAACGCTTCATGTCTGCTTCCAAATAGCCTTCAATTCTTTCAAATTTTCATCTCGCCTTCTGGTTCATCTTTTGGATATTCTCAGTTTAGTTCCTGAACTTTTACTTTCTTCCATTTTGGTCTTTTTCGGTAGTTTATTCTAATTTCCATCTTATTCATCCATTTGTAACCTAAATCAAAATATAAAGGTATTGAGTACATTTAAGCGTCAATTTATCATAAAATTGCTAGTATTAATGGATAAAAAACTTAACAATTCATGTCATTATCATGAACAAAACAGCTTTTTTCCCGCATATTAACCTAATGGCTGACTTGACAGCTGAATATGAGCTTCTAAGCTTTATCAATGCCTCTTTCGATTACAACTGGATTCTGATGCACCCAACTGATCAAGAGAAAACTACTTTCCTGACAAAGCAAAGAACATTTTGCTACAAGGATAGGTAATTTAGACTCAAAAACGTTGGAACGACATATCAACGACTACTAAATCACATGTTTGCTAATCAACTCGAAAAATCCATAGAGGTCTACATCGACGACAGCTGGTGAAAGCTTTGATTGCAAAACAACACATAGACCACCTCAAACAATCCTTCAAGGTTCTAAAAAAGTACAATATGAAATTCAATCCATCCAAGTATTCATTTGGAGTATCCTTTGCCAAACAGTATGGTTATTTAGTAATCTAGCAGGGAATAAAGGCAAAGCTAGACCAAATCTAATTAATTATTAACATTCCATCTCCAACTTGTATTAAAGAAATTCAAAGGCTTACTAGAAGATTTGCAACTCTTAACAGGTTCATCTCTTGATCCTTAGAGAAATGCCAGGAATTCTATAACATCTCAAGGAAAAACAAGACTTTTGAATAGACTCCAGCAAGTGAAGAAGCGCTTTAGCAACTCAAATGATATTTAACTTTACCTCCACTCTTGTCGAAACCTAAAGATGGAGAGCAAATCTAAATATATTTGGCAGTATCGGAGATGGCTGTCAATTGAGCATTGTTTTGTGAAGAAGAAAGAAAAACAACTTTCCCTTTTACTATGTCAACAAGGCACTAATAGATGTAGAAACCCTTTACAGCCAACTAGAGAAATTAGTTTTGTTACTTGTTGGTACAGAAGGTCTTACTTCTAGATCCATTCAGTAGTTGTTGTGACATCCTTCTCGCTGAAATAGACATTCTGAAAACATGAGTTGTCCGAATGACTAACCAAACGAGCCGTCAAATTAAGTGAATATGATATTTCCTTCATCCCGTATAGCTATAAAATCTCAAGTACTTACAGATTTCATCGCTAATTTTGCTCCTAAATCTCAGGTCTTAGCCAAAAAGAACTTTTTTGCTTGACGGACGGACCGATAATAGGCATATAGACGCTCCAAGTAGATAGGTCAAGAAACATCAATGGTGTAGGCCTTGGCATCATCTTAACATTGCCGATAGGGGATCAAATAGAGCACAGGATCAAGTGTTAATTGAAGTCGACTAACAATAAGGAAGAATATGAAGCACTCATGTCAGACTAGTCCTAGGAATAGAAGTCACTCGAGTAAAAGTCCGTAGTGGTTCTCATCTCATTATAAACCAAATCTTGGGTACCTTTTTTTACCAAAGATACAAAGATTACATCTTACCTAGAGTTTGTCAAATAGCTCTATAGAAAGTTTGATAAGTTCCATATCACTCAAGTTTCACGGATAGAAAACAACCAAATGGATACACTAGCTAGCCTTGGAACTTCTATGAATACGAAACAAGGTAAGGTCATCTCGATAGTTTACTTGCAATGGCCGACGGTTCAAAAACCAAGTGAGATCAAAAGTTTCCATTCAATAAATGAGCAATCATGGATAATAAAGATTGTTATATACCTTCAAAATGACGAGTTGCCACCAGATAAAAATTAAGCTCGACGAACCAAGGCTATCGCTACCAGCATTTGTATTATAGATGGTAACCTATATAAAAGATCTTTCTCTAGACCTATCTCCGATGCATTAGCAATGCTGAGGTAGAATATGTCTTGGCAGAATTTCATGAAGGAAAATGTGGCAATCACTCAGGAGTCCGAAGCTTAGCACATTGTGCACTTACCACTAATTACTATTAGCCAACAATGCGGACCGACTTTGTTAATCATGCTAAAAAGTGTGACTAATGCTAACGATTCGTCAATGTCTTCTACCTTCCACCAGAACGGTTCAACCTAATTCTTTCACCTTCGCAGTTCATGAAATGGGGGATGGACATTGTCGAAAAACTTCTCACTACTCCAGGACAATGCGTCCTCGTGCTAGCAATCACGAAATGGACTAAAGAAGAGGCACTCCCACGGTACGCAATCGCGAAGTTATCTAATTTATCTGGAAAAATGTGATATAGGTTTAGAGTTCCAAAAGAAATAGTCACCAATAATATGTCACAATTCATAAGCACCGGGTTTCAAAATTTCTGCAAAGAGTGGAACATCAAGTTGAACTTCTCCACATCGCGGTATCCCTGAACCAATGGTTAGGCTGAATCTTCCAACAAGACATTTATGTGAACATTAAAGAAAAGATTATCTGATGCTAAAGGAAAGTGGGCAAACAAGTACCTAGAGTCTTTTGTCCTATCGCACCACCATTCGGACACCAACTGGTGAAATCCCATTCTCATTAGCTTACGACATAAAAGTAGTCATACCATTAGAAATAGACACTCCAACATTTTGGTATGAATGGACAACCAATTAGCAAAATCAAGTTGAATTGTGTCAAGAGTTGGATCTACCGAACGAACAAAGAGAAAAAGCTTTGATTCGTACAGCCCCATAATAACAAAAAATTGCCTAGCATTTCATCTGACAAGTGAGAATCAGAACCTTCAAAGAAGGCAAGTCGGTGCTATGAAGAGTATTCCCAAATATCAAAGAAGCTGGTGTGGGAAAGCTTGCAGCGAATTGGGAAGGACCATGCCTAATCACAAAGGTCGTTAGATAACGAGCCCACAAGCTGCACACCCTAAACGGTAGAGATATCAACAACAACTAGAACACCATCCACCTCGTAAATATTTTTTTTAAGTCTTCTAAACTCTTTTCATTTTTATTCAAAATTTGTACTAACTTTGGCATTGAAGAGCCGATGGCAGAAATACCATCGATGGTCCTAAACTTTTCTGCTTTCAGAAAAATGATGACAAAGTTTTGGGCGATTCCAAATGAAAACCAAACTGAGCATGTCACCCATCCAACACAGGATAGCATTATTATTTCTTCAATTATTTTTTAATTTTCCTTTTAAATTTTTTACCACCATTAAGATCAACTCTAACTTAAGCATCAGAGAGCCGATGGTAGTCGATAGCAGAAATGCAACTGACAACTCTAACTTGTCTTTGTTCTCAGGAGATTTACCAAGAGGGATAAAGGTATCGTTTATCAATAGTCAAGACTTTCCTCATCAACGATGACTTGAAAATCCTTGAACTTGGAGAGGGGGAAGATCTCATATAGATAGCAAAAATTATTTGGAATTCACACGCTGACCGGTAAAGATAACCATATAGATTCCAACGAGCCATCTGGAAGAAGAAGATCACACGATTGCCTTCAAGCTATCTAGACAAAGAAGATCATACAATTGCCTTCATACCGTCTGGACAAGAGTGGCCCTACCATTATCATCAAGCCAATCCAAACGAAGACTCAATTATCTTCAGGTAACCAATAAATTACCTACCAAATCGAAAGGACCGAATGATTAAGTCCTTTGTAAAAGTCCTTGATGTGTTTATTTTTATTTTTAAAATCGAGAAGAAAGTCCAAATTCTTTTCAAATATTATGACCATAAAATTGTATATGATTTCGTTGTACTATGAATAAAATTCTGAGTTCGATATTTCATTAAGATTTTTGGTAACTTGGCACATAATTTACGTCTACACATTATATAATTCAAAAAGACATAAGTTCAAACATGCCATACAAATAATGATACATAAGCCCGAAAGACAATACCGACCAAAAAAGCAAACTTGAAAAATGTGCTACCATAGGGATCTAAACCATCTATCATCGGCATTCCCAACTTTCTCATCGAATGCTTTCCCAACTTTAGGCAGCTCCTTTATCATATTCGGCATACCAAGCATCACATCTCAATATAGTCAGAATCACTTTGTTTACATCCCAACTAACATGTTTACCTATTTTATAATCACTATCTTAACTTCCAATAGGCAATTCTCCATACGCTCCTCCAAAGAAGCAATCTGAGCCCCCGAATATTTCTTCAAATTTGTAAGTTTCTCCTCCAATGCGAGTTTCTCACGAACCATCTCGACTAGCTCATCTATCCCCTTTCTAGCAACCACATCAATATCTTTCTTCCCAAACCTGGAGATAATCCCCCCAATGGTCACTGAACTTTGCTGAAGTCCCCCCAAGAGGTCACTAAACTTCAAAACATCCCTAAATAGTCATTGAACTTTATCAAAGTCTCCCAAGCGATCACCAAACTTCAAAATATCCCTAAATGAATACTGAACTTTGCAAAAAGTCCCAGGGCTGTCACTAAACTAATGATGTATGGGGCCCCAATTTGCAAAGTTGAGTGACCTCCCAAGGACTTTTTGCAAAGTTCAGTGATCACTTAGGGACGTTTTGAAGTTCGATGACCTCATAGAGGGACTTCGACAAAATTTAGTGACTACTTAGGGACATTTTGTAGTTTGATGACTTCTTGGGGAGAGTTCGACAAAGTTCAGTGACCATTGGGAAGATTATCTCCCCAAACCTAAACTTTTGACTTTTCTAAGTAACAAAGTATTTGCATCTTACAATGAGAACAACTTTCTAGCCTGTCTAACAGCTTCATTTTTCTATAAAAATAGCACTTTTGCAGTCTCTGGAATCAGGAAAATGTATTCGCGTCAACTAATTGAGTTATACATAATGAAGTATACAACAAATACAGTACCCAAAAAATATGAGCCATCGTGTTCTCAGCTGCCTTTACTAACCAAGTTGATCATAGCATGCCCGATCTTCGAGAAATAAAAGACCTTCGTTAAGTGCCACCACTCCAGAGTTAGAGAACATAGATGAATCGAAGGGAAAGGTAAGCACAATTGAATCATCATCGCCAACAATGGCCTCGAATGACCTTGTTTTTAGATCGATGGTAAGGGAACATCATATAGCTCAGTCTGGCTCGAAAAATCATCAAATGGGCCTGAAGTGTCAGCTATTATCGTATAATGAGAAAACTTCATAGTCTTCTCCTTCGTCTTTCTCATCTCCAAAGCGTCAAGTGAAGATCCTACCGCTCTTAACATAATTCACTCTACAATTTCCATAACTTTCTTGCCATCAAAATAGGTATTGTGGGTCTTGAAAAATTAGAAAGAATGCATCTTAGATCTACTGAACTATGTTTCCACAAGCTACTAGAAGAAAGGACCTCTAGAGACAAAATGAACTAGCAATTTCTCTGATCCTTAGGTATCACTAAGATCTTAGAAACACGCTCTTTCATAAATAAGCCTTCAACGAGCCACATGTTGATGCGAAGACCTACAAGAAAATGAAATAAGAACCTCAAATCAGTAAAGTAAAGTAAAAGTAAGCAATCTAAAAACTCATCAAGTAACCACGCTGAAGGGAAATAGTAATTCTCTGATTGAACTAAATCACCTAACATGAGAAAATAAGACCCTTTCTAGCCTTTATTTCTATAAGAAAGTCCAACTATCAATCACTGGATATTTTTCCTTGCATTTAAGGAAAATTGACGTTTCTCACTATCATGCTCCTTTATGAAGTAACCATGTAGCAGCTCGAACATGCCAAATGAGATATTATGCCATTTGGTCAAGACTTTGAGGGCTAAGAGTAATTACCAAGAGTTAGGCATGATTTAACTAGGTACAATCTTAAAATATTCTTAACCATGTGAGGAATTTCGAAAATCAAAAGCCATCTTTAGATGGCAACTTATAGAAAAGCATCCAACCTGGGACTTCTATGAAACCATTTCTTGTGGTTTTGGTATATAAAGTTTAACAAATGTTAGAATTTCGTAGACATCTCAAATTCTAATCAAGTCATTCTCCATCAGCTTGCTCGGTATGTTCTTTGTAAACATGATATCACTGCCACTTAGATGACTCTATTCATATAGACTATGTCTAGGATGGCCATCGTCAGGACCTGGATCAGTCTGATCATTATTAATACCAATGCTTTCTAGATTAATCTCATAAGAAAACAACTCCTCGGATCACCTACAAACCCAACTAATGTTGGCCCGTCCAGAAAATTCGAACTCATATAATTGTCTAGCTATGAACTTTTGCCCGGATTGTTGATCCTACTTGAGCCTTCGATCAACAAAGGTTTGGCCGAAATTTCGTATGTAACATCACCAAAAACACTTCAATCCATCGTTCATTAAAAAAATAACTATTCACTAACAGTGTTACTCTGTGATAGATCAGACTCTAGAAACACCGAATCAAAACCAATGCAACCTCCAAAGAACTTGAAAGAAATGTTTGAAGAACACTCAAGAACATCCAAAACTATTCAAAAACTTGAAGAACAAGGGAAAGAAACTCACCAAAATCTTTAAAGCTTCTTGATGCAAACCCAGTTAGTATGGTCACTAACAAACTCGCAACTAAATTGGCACGGATCCCAAGAAAGCCAAGAATCGTTGGTTTTGGATTTAATTCACAAATGATGAATTAAGCAACCGTTAATTTGTGAAATTAACGACCTCTTAATCATACAATTTATAAATCTGACCCGAATTTATTTTGAACGCCACAAGATTAACAATTCTTGATAAGTTTGATTTGTTCTTCAAAGAACAAGAAATTGGAAGCAAAACAGCTCCTTGTATCAATCTCTCAAATATCAAAAGTTCCAATACAATGAAAATAAAGTCCTATTTATATGAAAACCCTAGGATCTAATTAAAAAGGTAAAAATGCGTTCAAATAATCCTAAAAATAATAAAAGATTAGAATTTTACACAAAATAGGAAACTCACAAAAAATTACAACTTTGGTCCCCGAAGTATACTATGTGGTCTCATAGTATAAATCAATGCAGTCGCATAGAACAAATAGTCAGCCTCAATTTTGTCTCAAGAATAGCCTATGCAGTCACATGGCTTTTAAGATATGCGGTCGCATAGTTTAATTTTTGAAACCTTCTCCTTCTTGTGTAGAATTTTGTGACGATTTCGGATTGTACTCTTGGGTAAAAATCCGACACCTGAACTAAAAGTTATGCTCGTTTTAATCCACGCTACTGATTTTTCCATATATCATCCAAAACTTTGAATCCAATGCACCGAACATGATTTCGCCTTTATGACTAACATGTAACTCAACCTTAAGCTTGCAAACATCATCCTTTGTAGCCCGATAACCTCGACGTTTGATTGCATGATTTCATTGGCTGTGATCAAACCCGACTTCGCACCTAGTCTCTCTCGCCAATCATAGAACTTGTTACATTGCATGTTAATTCCCACATTTTAAATTCCAAAGCTTGATCATGAGATTTTCCATCTTTATCAACCCTTGAGCTTGAATCTCGGTATTAATTGACCTCCAACAATCGTCAAATAATTGAGAATTTGGCGCCTAACCCGGATCATATCATCTACTCCCTCTTCGAAAGGATTCGTCCTCAAATCTGGAACTTCAAGCTTTACAATGCCATGGAATGTTTTATTCTCCTCCCATTTGCCATCTTGGAACAAGTTCAACTTTATGTTAGGCTTTCCATCTGCTAAAACATCAACCTGCTCATGTTTGCGAATCTGATACTCCACAATGCCATGGTTGACTGACTCTTCTTCGATGCTCCACAAATGCTCTGATTGCAATGTATCAACTGGATATTCAAATTGTGTTACTCCTTTAAGAAAGTCCTCATGCAATAGATTTTCACATTCCTGCATCAAAGATAAATTCAAACTGGAGAGGGATTTGTTAGTCCTTACCAACTCACTCTCAATCTCAATCCTTTCTGCAAAGAAGCCCGCCTTACAATTTTCTCTCACTTAAAAGACTTTCCTTCTTTTCTCTCATGTAGCTCTACTCAATTTCCTTACACTTGGCCACCTCACCATTTTCTCTCGAGCTCTTCTTTTGTCTCTCATTTTTTTCTCTCGTTCTCATCTCTCATTTTTATTTGGTTCTCATAGACCTGTTGTGCTGTCAATGGTACAAGTGTGATAGTTTTTCCATCATTTTCAAAGCTGTATCTATTTCTAAACCCATCATGCTTCACCCTACGATCATACTACCATGGCCTACCCAACAAAATATGACCCGCATGCATTGGCACTACGTCACGCAGCACTTCATCCCTTTATTGCCCAATTGAAACGTTCACTACTACCCTTTCATTCACCGTAACTTCTCCACGATCATCCAACCATTGTAGTTTATAGGATTTAGGGTGTTTTATTGTTCTCAGCCCTAACTTCTCAACTAAAGTGGTACTAGCAATATTGGTGCAACAACCTCTATCAATAATTAAACCACATACCTTATTCTCCACGTAACATTTGGTGTGAAAGATATTTTCTCCTTGTTTCTCCTCTTCATCCACCTTGATTTGTGTGTTGAGTGCACACATCAGCACAAGTTCTTCACCGTCCATCGTGTGCTCCAACACTTCACCACCACTAATATCTTCTGGTTCGGGCATTCCATCTCCATCACTATCACTCACTACTTCTCCATTAGCACTCAAGATCATTGCTCTCTTGTCTACATTGAGATGCATTGTGCCCCTTTCCCAAGCATTTAAAACATTTAATATCCCGGCTTCTAGTAGATTATGACTCCGCATTTAGTAGGTCCTTGCCTTCCCTCTAGGCAATTCAATTTTGTTGTTTGTCACAACACCATCATCCTTTGTAGCTTGGTAACCTTGACTAACGTGTAACTCAACCTTAGTCTCTTCCCGCCAATCATGGAACTTGTTACATTGCACGTTAGTTCCCATATTTTGAATTCCAAAGCTTGATCATGAGATTTTCCATCTTTTATCAACCATTTTCAACCTCCAAATGAGCTTGAATCTTGGTATTAACGGACCTCCAACAATCATCAAATAATTGAGAATTTGGCACCTAGTCCGAATCATCACACTTGACGTCTACCCAAGTCATTGGCGATATGAAGGTTGATACTTTAAATTGTGAGGGATTGGCACACTAAACGAGATGGATAGATTAATTCATAAATCTATTCACACTCATCAACCAAATGTGTGCACTCAACCTTTCCAATGAACATGTTCATCAGCCAATTAAAGAACTATGCAAGAAATGCCACATGGTCTAGACGGATCGATAACTTTTCGTTTTAAGTGGACATATTAATCGGTTGATTAGCACTCTATGCAAAATGTACCGCGTGGCCCAGAAGGATTAACAATCTTTCCCTTTAAATGGATACATTTATCGGTCGAATTAGTACACCAAGCGATGCATATCATGCAGTATAGACACAGTCAATTATTTTTTCATTATGATGGACATTACCAATCGGATTGATGCCTAAAAAAGAGAAAATAAAAAAATAGAGAAAGATTAACTGCCACTCGGTAATTCCACTCGACAATTATCGACTGGTAGTAAAGTGCATGCATGCACCTATTACTAGGTTCATGCATGTACCAAGTGGCATGCATGCCACCTTTTGTGGTATTTACTGTGCCATTGTAAATCACCACAATTTCACATGGCTCCAAAGCCATGCGGATAGTGATGGCAATCGACTCGGCCCTTAGCCTCACTAGCTCGGCTCGCGCTCGTGGCGAGCAGAATTGGTGGCTCATTTTCAATGAGTCAAGCTTGGGCTCATCTCATTGATTTTGGGAGAGCTCTGCTTGGCCCACGAGCTCATGGCTTGTCCAAGTTCATGGGTCTAGCCGAGCTTTGGCTCGTGGGCTCGTCCTTTTTTTAAATAGAGAAAAACACAAATAATATAATGAAAACACTTTTTAAAAAAAAAAGTGTTAAAAAAATACAAATAATTTAATGAAGACACTTTTTTATTTTTTTATTTATATCATATTGTAATATTTTTTTATAAAGTATAAATTATTTATATAATGAAGATGAATTGTTTTTAGAAATACATTTACAAAAAATATTTTTTTTATTTCTTTTTAAAGTAGATAAAATGTAAACCCTCCTCCTTTATTCGGACTTGGGACTGGCTGTTGTAAAGTATACAATTTTTTAAAGAAAATTAAATTTAACAATTAAAAAATAAGAAAATTTTGATTAATATAATTAAATCAAATATCACTTACCTGATGACATGCAATTTCAGCGTATTTATCTTGTAGTCGAAAATGAGCAACCTGTCAATCCTTTACACACGTTAATGCTTCCAAAACATCTTCTTTCAATCGGCTCCTGACATCGGTCAAAATCCTTTCACCTACACTATAAAGTAGACTCTGAAACAATAGTGCTAACCGGAGGTGTCAACAGATTTTTCGCAATTATAGAAACAATTAGCCAACGTCTTTTATACTTTCGCCAGAATTCAATTACTTTTTCTCAGCTTTTTTTAATTGTTCTATCTGTTGGCATATTATGATTGAAGTAATCAATTAATTCGACAAGCATCGCATTTTGAGTTGCGGCTGATATTTGATGAGATGTAAACGTAGACGATATGGCACTAGATGAACACATTGCAGTTGCATCATATCTAAATGTATTAATGCCTTGAAATGAATTCATTATTTTGGCATCATCTTCTTCAATTTCAACCGAAAGAGTAGGTGCATAGGGTACCCAACTAACATTCACACCCATTCTTTCTGCATATAAATCATATATTCCACATAATGTTTGCTCTAAATTATTATAGGTGATAGGTGTATTAAGTATTAAGGCTTTATTGATTTGATTAATTAGGTATTTAGTTCCTGAAATATTATATCGACGACCTATTGTGCACGTTAAAGGAAATAACATAGGCAGTTCTTCCCAATATTTTCCAAACTTTAATTCCATAGCAATTATAATTTTACTAAAATTAGGATCATTTTTATATTTATTGAATGCTCTTGCAATTATATAAAGGCGTTCAAGCACCATACAGCTTGTAGGATAATAAACGCTGGATAAAATCTTTGTAGTCTCATAAAAAGATGTCAAAAATTGTTTAACTTTCAAAGATAAAACCCAATCGGTTTCATTTAACATATCATCATCATCACTTCTAACGTGTCTATTGTTATAAAAGTCAGTTGTTAAATTTTCGAAACCTTCACATGACTTTAATAGCAAGTAAGTAGAGTTCCATCCATGGCTTACGTCGCTAACAAATGTTTTAGCAGTCATCATCCCTAGTTCAACACAAAAATCTTCAAATGATTGTTTTCTACTAGAAGAGATCATAAAATATACTAATGCATTCATAATCCTTCGAAGTTCATCCTTTATATGTTTTAAGTCATCTTGCACAATTAAATTCAAGATATAACACATACAACGAATACGAAACAAATACCCACCAAAATCAAATTGAAGTGTCCTACACAATTTATCGACGACTACCTTATTAGCACTAGCATTATCAAAAGTAAAAGACCGAATTTTAGTTTCACAATTATATTCTCTAACAATACTGATAATAGCATTATATATATTATTAGGATTGTGAGGAAACTAATTAATTCTAAAAGCAACAATTTTTTTATGCATGCACCAAAGTGAGTCTTTATAGTGTGCGGTTGCAACTATATATGCTCTTTTATTAACCCCTTCCCATATATCAGAAGTTAAAGATATAACACCCCTATATTGTTGCAAATTCATAATTAATTGTTATTTTGAATTATTAAAAAATTGTATTGTAAAGACACGAAGAGAGTTTTGACTTACCCCAATGTACCTTGGTTGCAGATATTCTTTCACAAACGAGACGAAGTGTCGATTGTCTAGAATAACCAGAGGTAACTCAGTGACGGCAACAAATTTCACCATTCCAGTTCGAGTATTGTCCTTCGAATACACCCACATGGATAAGGTTAAGTCATAGAACCGGCGCCGTAACTACCGAATTGTAATTGTGTTTGACTAGCTGAAAGAAGTCCGTGTCTGGCCACACATGCTATGTAGTGGCAGTTGAGATGGGTGGTACCAATTCCTTTTTGCGATATCAATCTTTGTTGGCAGTATTTATATACTGCATTAGATTCTGCAAAGTCATCGACGACTTTCCTGTTGAAATCAACTTAAAGTAATCCTAACATTTTGCTTCTTTTTTGCCCTTTCACTTTCCCCTCGCATCTAAGATGTTTAATTCAGCATCTGCGTCCTCATGTTTCGCTTCGGGAACGTTAATATCATCCAAATCAATTGCATTGTCCTAACCATGAATGTGAACATCTTAAGGTATGGGTACGTCATTTAGATCGGCAAGTTCATTTGAAATATGACTTTGCGGCGTCTTAGGCGATTCGCCATGATGTGGCCCATACCCTGTATTGAATAAGCTCTCAACAAATGAGCGTTGGTCCATTTGTTTGATTTTTTTTGATGAAATCCAGGTAAAACTAATAGAAAAATATAAATGTAGTGAGATTGTGAGAATTGAGAATTGGATAAATTGAAATTGTAACTAATAGACTATAAAAAAATGAATCGATATTATATAATTTGCAGCACAAGAAAGTAAAAACTTGATAATTGTCAATTGATATAATAAAAGAGAGTTGAGAGAATTGAAGTAGTGATTGAGTAATTGATATGAAAAATAGGGGAGTTAAGGGGTATTTATAGTAGAATGGAAAAAAATTACAAAAAAAAATTTAGTGACCGTTTGGTCACTGAGACTCTCACTGAAAAAGTGACCAAAACGGTCACTTTTTTAAAAAAGTGACCATTTTAATCACTATATTTTGCGAGCCACGAGCCGAGCGGTTCATGGCTCGTCGTTGAAATGAGCCACTCATGGGCTTTAAGGTGAGCCGAGAGGGCTTCGCTCGCGCTCGTGATTTTATGAGCCCAAGCTGCCCACGAGCCCTATTTTGACGAGCTGAGTGGCGGCTCGGCCCTTTTGACATCCCTACATGCAGATTATTATTATTATTATTATTATTATTATTATTATTATTATTATTATTATTATTATATAAAATATTTTGTGTGTGTATATATATCGCATGGCTCAATAGGTCATGTAATAATTGTTCAAAAATACATCACTTAGCTTCCGAGCTATATAGTTGCTTCAAAACTCATATGGAATCAAAAGTCAAATAACTTACAGGCAAAAATCAATATAAAAGGATCATATATATTGGCTCAGCAGTATGTTATTCTCTAAAATGCGGCATAACTTCCTATCATACAATAATTTCTATAAAATCACATGGCTCAGCAAGCATGTAGTAGTCTCCATGACATTTTAGTGGTTGGATGATTCTCACCCGCCACGATAACAAATTCTACTACCTTCCCAAACTACATGATCAAATGGTCCGTCCTATAATCAAAGCGCTCTCTCAACCAAGAGCCTGATCGACCCTAGTCCGAATTACTCTTTTATTTGAGTAGAACTTATATAAAAGAGTGGAGGGACAAATTGTAGTGGTAAAAATTATTCCATCGACTAAGCGCCATAAAATAAGTCCCACAAATGGCCTAGTTGCACCATCCTTGGCCTAATTCATTATGCTAATCGATCAGAACAAGTAGTCTAAGACCCATGTGTCAATTTGAAACCTTCAATAATATTTCTTCAAGATAAATCACGTTGTGATTTGACCAGATCCAATAGGAGTTATCTGTAAACGATTTTGGTATCTCAATCAAATAAATCTAATCAGATTTAGCTCTAACCAATCAAAAAATCTCGAAGAGTCCTCGCCAATCCCACCTAGAATATTTTCCCACCTCTATAAATTTCGTGGTCAATTTAAATATTTAGGGTTCTCAATCTACTCTACTCTAAGTTATTTCTTTTTTCTTTTCATCAGTTTTCGTACAATTTTTCACAAACTTTATTGACTTGACTATCGAAGGGTCTTCGACAGGCACCACACCAGTGCCCTCTTGAGATCTTTTACGATCATTCTTCTTCGTTCTATTTTTCTTTAGTTCCACAGAATAACTGGTGGCCCAATTGATTTGATTTTCTTAGTTGTAGAATCAAGCGTCTATAATTTGACGTCGACCATGGGGCCCTCTCAATCATTCTTAGAAATGGAGCTTTTACCATTATTATTCACAATCATCAGCACCATGTCCGAAACTTCTAAAAGCCATCACAAAAACAGCTATGCTAATTATACTTTAGATGAAATGGCTCGTTAAAAAGTAGAACCAATGATTTGTCGAAGGTGGAAGCAATAATGCTACAAAGAAACAGCTCAAGTCATGCCACCACTCTGCCAACTACTGGACCACTGGCCCGTCCTGTATCCAACCACCATTTTGCCAACAACCATCCAGCTAGCCCATCTGATCCAGTCGACAGCTATTCAGCAGAGTTCTATCCATCCTGCTCCATCTCAACCTACTGCTCTGTCTAACGAACTGACTGCACAAATAGCCCAACTCATCGAGTTGATGAAGCAGAATTCACAAACATTAAAAAGGCTAGAAGCGGAGAATGTTACCATCCGTGTGGAAAATCAAGACCTTCAAGAAAGAGTGGAATCATTGGTATCCAATTTGACTTTAGTACATCTATCACATTCCCAAACTCTATTCAGGCCAAATCCTTCACATGACCAAAATGGACTTATTGTTGATTTATCGTTGATTTCAACCTTAATGTTTTGATCATAACAAACAAGATTAATATTATTTCTAACAATTTATTTTTATTGATGACAGTTCAATGTTATAATCAATCAAGCATTATATATGGACTTGAAATGAAGATCAAAGTGGAAGTTAAGCATTCAAGTCAAATAATTCGACACAAGAGTTTAAAAGATAAACGCCAAGAAAGATCAAGATCAAGAGCATGAGAGATGGCATCAAAGAAAGATCAAGATGAGAATTTTAAGAGCTAAGAGCCAAACATGAAAGAAACATCGAAGCAAGATCAAAGACTAGGCCTTCTAGATCATATTGATCTTTAGTAATGAATAACAATAGCTCAAAAATCATTTTGTGCACAAAAAGTTATTTTCACTATTACTTGCATAAAATGTTTTAATCAAAAGTAAGATTGATTTTTTAAAGTCATACTTGAGCTTAGATCACAATTCTTTAAAAAAAAACAAAAAGGTTAAAGTCAACGGCCAACGACTAGTTTGGTCATCCGATTCACAAGCGGACGTCTGATTGAGTCATCCAGTTGAGTTGAATTTTTTCATTTCGATTGCTATAAATACCACTTCACTTTTATTCATCACAACAACTAGAAGAGAGCTTTCTTCGGAAATATATTTGTGAAAAATCTTCTTTGAGCTTCTGTTTTACATTCATTTCATTTATTTTTTCGTAGTAAACAATTTGATTATTAAATCATAATTCTTGAATCATTTCTCTCATCAAATTTTTTCATCTTTTTTTTGTGCTTAATTTATTTATATCAATCTTAAAAGAGAAATATATTTTTGAAGAAGATCTTTGCACTTATATTGTGTAAATCTTTCACTTCTTCATATTGAAAATTTTGATTGATTAAAACAAATTTGTAAAATTATCATATTCATCAAAGTTTCTCATTTCTCTCTTAATACGTAATTTATTACAATTATTCGTTAAAAGAGAGATTTTTCTTGAAAAGATTTTTTGAACTTATATTACATTTATTTCTTCTTAATCTTCTCATTGAAACATTTTGATTGATTGAATCTAATTTTTAATTATCATATTCATCAAAGTTTTCCATCTAACACTTGAGCGATCATTTATTACTATTCATTGAAGTGTTAGCCTCTCTTACTACTTAATTTGTTTTGCATTATTTCTCAAGAGGGAATTTCATTGTAAAATTGCTTTGATAAAGTGAAGGTTGTGTTGAGATCCTGTAAAGATCAACATTGTATAACGATCGATGCTTCTTGTTGTAAGTAGTGTGTGGGTGATATTGAAGTCCTGTAAAGCTCAATAGTGTGAGTCGTGTTGAGGTCCCATAAAGTTCAGCATAGTATAAGGATCGGTGCTCCTTATTTGTAAGTTACTGGAAGCGTTGCAAAGGATTGTATTGCATCATAAGTCAATGAACATAGTGAAAAGGTCTTGCTCGTACTGGAGAGTTTGGTAATGGAAGACGTAGATCATTGCTTTGGATTAAACCTCCACAATTATATCGTTCACATCTTCTCTCTCTTTTATTTATTACTTTTATATTGCCTTTTTTATTTGACTTTATCTTTTAGTCTTTACTTTATTTCGTATTTGTTCAATTGTTTCATTTGCTATAATATTGGTTTAAATCTAGAATTAATTTTCGAAAAAGTTTAAAAACCAATTCACCTCCTCTTAGTTAGTCATTCTTGTGCTTTCAATTTGTATCAAAGTAAGGTGCTCATTTTGAAATTAAAATTCTACAATCTTGAGTAATAGCTAACCACATTTTTCAAAATCTTGAAGGGCATTTTACAAAATGTCCTCCCTTCTCTGATGGTACTCATTATAACTCTTAGAGGGCTAGAATGATGATATTTATTCAATCAATGGATTATAATATTTGGGAAGTAATTGAATTTGGTCCTTATGTACCCACAAAAGTTATTAAGTTGACGGCAAGTCGGATCAAAATTATCTCAAAATCTAGAGAGGAGTAGAATGAAGTAGATAAACAAAAAATATCTTTAAATGCTAAAGCCAAAATTATACTTTATTGTACTTTAGATAGAAATGAATTTAATCGTATTAGTGCATGTTATTCCGCTTATGATATTTGACATGTATCAAAAATTACTCATGTTGGAACTAGTAAAGAGAAATAAACTAAGTAAATCTCTTAGTTAAACATTTTGAAAAAAAAAATTATGAAAGAGAATGAATCTATTGTTGACATGATCGCTCATTTTACCGATATTGTTAATGGCTTCAAAGGCTTTGATCGAAAATTCACTAACGGTGAACTTGTGAATATAGTGCTTAAGTTACTCTAGGAAGAATGGAGTCCATTGAGAATATTGATAGAACACAAAAGATATCTACACATATCCATTTAAAGAGTTCTATGGAACATTGATGACATATGAGTTAAATAGCACCGAGACAAATGAGAAAACAATGAAAAGCAAAGAAGATGAAAAGGCCCCAAATTGCTTTAGAATCAATAATTGATGAAGGCACTTGAACCGAAAAGGTGAATGATGAAGAACTTGATGATCTACTTCTTCTTGTTAAGAAATGAAAAATTTTTCGCAACAGTCATTGGTTCCAAAAGGAAAAAGAAAAGGGCGAACAAAAGAATAGATTTATCAAAATGAAAGCACTTCAATCAACATAGGATGAGAGTGACAAGGGTGTCTGGGAGCACTTATTTCCAAATTATAATCAGAATTTCATCCGTTATCTACAGGAAAGGAGGCCCACATGGTTGAAGCAATCGTTGACTGCACCAACCAGTCAATTATAAATTATATTGAAAAGACCATGTTGTCCCTACACTTTTTAAATTACATACGAGGACAAGGATAATTTTGACATTTCAAAGAAGAGGTGAATGACTGCTACAGCTTTTGTCCCCTTTTTTTGCCAAAATTCTTGCAGATGTGAGGCCCATTAACCTTGAGTAACGATCAAATTTTGCATAAAAGTTTGGTTGAAAGCGCTCCCAGACACCCCCATAATGATGACTACAAAGAAGATGGAAGTCAAGAGGAAATTGCCAACATGTGCTTCATGACTATTGATGAAGAGGTAAATTCAAATGAAAATTGTTCATATGATAAATTATCTACCTCTTTTGATGAACTTCTTGAAGAATTTGAAAAACTTGTTCTCAAACACTCTATTCTCAAAAAGAAAAATTCTTTATTTGAAAAAGAGGTAAAGAAACTTTTAGAAACTAAAAATGATTTTGGAAAAGAAAAAGTCAATTATGATGCTTTAATTAAGGAGAATTCCGACAAAAAAATTTTAGATTTGACTTAAAATCTTCATAAATTTACTTAAGGCAAGAAAAATTTTGATTTAATACTTGGTGAACAAAAATGTGTTTTTGATAAAGAAGGAATTGGATACAAACTTTTTTTTTTTAAACAAAAGTCTCTTGAAATTTTTTTTGTTAAAGCCTCTACTTCCCTCATTTCAAATGTTACATGTAATTTTTGCAATAAATATGATCATGTAACTTACAATTATTCACTTAAAAAGAGGTTGCATTTTAAAGGCAACTACAAGTGGATTAAAAAGTCCACTAGCACTAACTAACAAGGACCCAAAGTTGTATGGGTACCAAAAAAATAAAAACTAAATTATTTTGTAGGTACTAAGGAAAATAAAGAGCTAACGGTCTATAGGTGGTGGATGTATGAGCACATGATCGGGAAACAAGCTCTATTCTCAAAATGAAAAAATGGAGTCCAATATGAAAGAACTCAAGCTAATGAACACTCCAAAGTGTTCCTCAATCAAATTTGATGGTCAAGGTATATTTGTGAACATAACAAAATATCGAGGTAAGATCAAATTCCTTTTACTTAATCGCCTGTTGACCCGATATTTTATTTAGTATGTGCTTATTGCTATATTTTAATTTAATCATAAAGAATAGCACCTTTGTACCAAAAAGTAGATTTATAGATATCTTAGTGGCACTAAGACATTAGGTCTTTAACATCCAAAGGCACCCACTTTGATTTACTAGCTATATGGAAAATCAATTGGCTAATAGTTTTACTAATCCTCTAGCTCTTGATAGACTTGCACATATTTGAAGAGATTTGGAAATTCTAGATGAAATTTAAATATGTGGCTAATATATTTAAGTGTTCTTTGGTTGATAAGACCGTTGCATTATGTCATTATGATCACAAAATTCAAAATTTTATTAAAATGGGGAAACGGACGTTCAGATTCCATCGTCTGGATCAACAGAAAGTTGGAAC
The DNA here is from genome assembly GCF_002742605.1 of Olea europaea var. sylvestris. Taxonomy (NCBI): domain Eukaryota; kingdom Viridiplantae; phylum Streptophyta; class Magnoliopsida; order Lamiales; family Oleaceae; genus Olea; species Olea europaea. The sequence goes on along the minus strand of NC_036254.1, from coordinate 9,235,640 downwards.
TTTCTTATGCGGACGTCTAGCTGAGCATAAATCAAGTTTTATGTATTTGAATTATGCTATGATATATAATGTGGTCTATTAGGTGTTGATATCAGTTGTTCGCTCTTATTAACAAGCTTCAAAATGAAAGACGGTGGCCATGATACTTTTGAAAATAATGCCAAAAGAAAAATCATTGAAATTATTGGTAATCACCCATCTCTCTTTATTGAAAGATGTTCTCTAAATAGATAACGTTAAACATAATCTATTTAGTTTTAGTCAATTGTGTGATAAATATTATCACATTAAATTTGATTCTTCCAAATGCCTTATTAAGGATTCTACATCAAAAGAGGTGATGTTTATAGAAAGTCGAAATAAGGATGTTTATCTCATAAACATTGAACTTGAAAGTAAAGAAAAGTGTTTATCAAATTTAAAAGATACTTTATTGTGGTATAGACAATTATGTCATGTTTGCATGGACTTACTTTCAAATATTACCAAAAATTCGTTTACTGAATGTATGCTATATTTGAAATTTGAGAGAGAGAAAATTTGTGATGCATGTCAATTTGAAAAACAAGTTAATAGTTCTTAAGCAATACTATTTTGAATGCAAAACATGCTCAACTTCTTTATATGAATCATTTTGGACCATCTAGAATCATAAGCTCAAATGATAAGTATTATGCTTTCGTCGTTGTTGATGACTTTTCTAAATTCATTTGAGTCCTATTTTTGAACCTAAAGTATGAAACCTTGAATCATTTAAACATTTTTGCAAAAAGGTTCAAAATGAAAGGGATACACTACCATATGAAGAATTTGATAATATTGATTTTGGTGATTTTTGCAAATTGATGGTGATTTCTTGGCTCATAGAACTTTTCAACAAAATGGTGTTGTACAAATTAAGAATTGCACATCGCAAGAAATGACTATGGCCATGCTAAATGAAAATATTTTACTCAAAATTGTTTGGTTGCAAATGCTTTATCTTAAACACTAAAGAAAATTTGGGAATTATCAATAAATTCGATAGTATGTGACTAAATTAAATTAATACTAGATGTCTGATTGATTTCATGTGCATAATTGGTTGGAATGCATATAAATTTTACCCAAATGATTATACTTTCATCATTTCATCACTCATGTTTTGATTAATATTTTTATTATAAAGTGATGATTATCCTCTTATTTAAACTTGCATATATTTGGCATCTTGTGCTTCATTGAGAGGGAATATATTACTATTTTTAATGGTAGATTTAAAGTGTTGATCTTATATGACATAATTTTCCTCTATGCTAACTTTTTGTTTATGCTAAAAAGAAAAATTGAATGATAGATTTGAAAAGCATTGAAATGGGGAAATCTTTTATTGTTTCCCATGGTCGTGTTTTGATCTTAAATATTATATCCTTTTGCTTATGCCTAAAGAGAGAAATGAAGTGAGACGACTATGAATTGTTTGAATTGAAAATATAATATACTTTGAATATATATATATATATATATATATATATATATATATATATATCTTACCTTGCAAATCATCTTCTTTGTCATAATCAAAAATGGAGAAATTGTTGATTCATTGTTTACTTCATCCTCAATGTTTTATCATGACAAATAAGAGTAATATTGTTTCTAACAATTTATTTTGGTGATGATAGTACAATGTTAAAATCAATCAAATATTATATATCGGACTTAAAATGAAGATCAAAGTGAAAGTTATGTATTCAAGTCAAATTATTCAAGGTGACAGATTAAAGATAAACGTCAAGAAAGATCAAGAGCACAAGAGCCAGCATCAAAGAAAGATCAAAATGAGAATTTTAAGAGCCAAGAGCCAAACATGAAAGAAAATTCGAAGCAAGATCAAAGAGTAGGCCTTCTAGATCATATATAAAGGTATAAGACTTTGATCTTTAGTAATGAATAACAAAAAGTAAAAATTATTTTGCGTACAAAAAGTTATTTTACTATCACTTGAATAAAATATTTTAACCAAAAGTAAGATTAATTTTTTAAAGTCATACTTGATCTTAGATAACAATTCTTAAAAAAAAAGTCAACAATCAATGGTCAACCGAAATTCTGTTGACCAAGTGGACGTCTGGTTCGCGAACGATTAAATTTTTTAACCGTTCTGACTTTTGACACAAAACGGCTAGTTTGATCGTCTAGTACACAAGCGAGCGCCCGATTAGGTAGAACTATTTCGTTTTGATTGCTATAAATACCACTTCACTTTCATTCATCACAATAACTAGAAGAGAGCTTTTTTGTGAAATATATTTGTGAAAAATCTTTTTTGAGTTTGTATTTTTACACTCATTTCATTTCATTTATTTTTCATAGAAAAAATTTTGATTATTGAATCAAACTTCTTCAATCATTTCTCTCACAAAGTATTTCATATTTCTTTGTGCTTAACTTAGTTATATCAATCTTAAAAGAGATATTTTTTGAAGAAGATCTTTACACTTATATTGCAAAAATCTTTCTACTTCTTCATATTGAAAACTTTGATTGATTGATTCAAATTTTTAAAATTATCGTATTCAATAAAGTTTCTCGTTTCTCTCTTAGTAATTAAGTTATTACAATCATTCATTAAAAGAGTGGTATTTCTTTGGAAGATTTTTGAACTTACATTACATTTATTTCTTCTTCATCTTCTTATTGAAACACTTTGATTAATTGAATCTAATTTTAGTTATCATATTCATCAAAGTTCTTCATTTAACATTTGACCTATCATTTGTTACTATTCATTGAAGGGTTTGACTTTTTTAGAACTTAATTTGTTTTGTATTATTTATCAAGAGGAGATTTCATTCTAAAATCACCTTGACAAAGTGTGGGTCGTGTTGAAGTCCCGTAATGATCAACATTGTATAAGGATCGATGCTCTTTGTTGTAAGTCACCGTGGGTGATATTGAGGTCCTGTAAAGCTCAATAGTATGGGTCGTGTTGAGGTCCCATAAAACTCAACATTGTATATGGATCGGTGCTCCTTATTTGTAAGTCATCGAAAGCATTGTAAAGGGTTGGATTGTACCATAAGTCAATCAATGTAGTGAAAAGAACTTATTCGTGCAGGAGAGCTTGGTAATGGAGGACTTAGATCATTGCTTTGGATTGAACCTCCCCAATTATATCGTTTGCATCTTCTCTCCCTTTACTTATTACTTTTATATTGCCCTTATTATTTGAATTTATCTTATTAGTCTTTACTTGCTTTCGTATTTGTGCATATTTGTTTAATTGTTTCATTTGCTATCAAAAAGTTTTAAAAAACAATTCGTCCCTCCTGTTGGTTAGTCATTCTTGGGCTATCACTTAGGGCCATTGGTTTAAACTTCCAATTTGTTGTACCGCTTAACAAAGGGTCAGAAGATGCACAACCACAGCTTACCAATGGACAGGATCTAGAGTTTGCATGAAAGTTAGAAACAATTAATGCTCTGGTTCAATGTATCCCAAGGATGCCAGCACCTATCAAAAAGAGTGTAACGAGTTGTTTTGTCGACTCTCCCTTTGTTGACAAAATTGCCCTGTGGGAATGCCCAAAAAGTTTAATTTCCCTAACATGAAACTCTATGATAGAAAGGTTGATCTAGATGATCACATAGCTTAATAGAGACAGAAAATGTTTACCGCCACCATACTAAGAGACCTTCACAAGGCTTGCATGTATAAGGATTTGGGCTTCCGTCTTGTGTGGTCAGTCCTACACTGGTATACAAACCTTCCTAATAATTCTATATCGTCATACTTTTGTCGAACAGTTCGCAAGTAGCAGAAAACTTGAGAAGCCATCCAACGATCTCTATTATATAGTGTAGAAAGGAAATGAATGGTCTTGGAATTTGTTGGATGATTCAATCGAGAGAAAGTTTCCATCCCTAGCTGCAACCAGGAGTTTACATCAAGATGAATTATATCTTTGAATAATACACCCCAAAATTATGTCATATTAAACTTTTATTTTTCATATGCTTATCCTTTCCTTTAAAAGGTGATCAAAATCCAAATCTAAATATTTTTATAAATATTTTTCAAATTCATAACTTTGATGCAATCCAACAGGATAAAATATATTTTTAGGTCAATATTTCATCATAATTCTGATTTCTTGTTGTTTTCAAAATGATTGACCATCAAGTTCATGAGAATTATTAAACATAATCAGATTATTGTTAAACAAATTTTATTAAGAATTGATTTTCAAGCGAAATTTTATTGTTTATGATGTTTTTAATAGTTCATTTTTTGGCCTTTGTGAGTTGATCTTGAGTTTTAGAATGTATTCTTGTCACAGAATGGGATCCACTTTTTGGAGAATAAAAGTCTAAGCGTGAAAAAAGTTTTTTAATTAATTGTTCCCCCCACCCCCTCCCCAAAAGCATTTTTTTAACCAACGCGATTCAAATAGACCTCACTTATTTTTGTAGCCTTGTTTAATTGTGTCACACCCCAAATTAACCTAGGTAACCATACATAACTATTCATTAATATGTGTGGAAATGAAATTGATGACTCGACTTAGACATAGAAAGTCACTAAATGCATTTTTTTCACTTTATAAAATGAAACAAGCATCTTCACAATTATTTCCCTGTTTGTTAACTCCTAATCACCTGTGATGATCCTATAGTATATCGAAATCAAAGATCATATAACTATAATTCAACACAAATGTTCTAAAGTTATAAACATATCTACAAGCCATTTCAAAAGTTATACAATACAAGATCCCTAAAATATAATATAATAGACTATAAGCTCCACAAAATAACCGTATAGATCGTCATCCATGTACGTCAAACTTTGGAATCTTGTAAGAGCTCCACAGCTAGCCATGATCTTTACGTAGTTCCATGCTCACCTACAGTGCAAAAATTATATAAGCTAATGCTTAGTAAGCAAAAACCAAGCATGTCATGAGTATGAGTAACAACGATATATAACCCTATGTCATTCATTTTTTAAACATTATACTAAAAATGCATCATATTCTAATATTCATCAAAGTCAACTCGAAATTATTTCATTTGAAAGTTTTCATTTCATTAGATCCTTGACCCACCTACTATGATAGAGTTCTGCATAATATCAATATCAATAATCAATAATCAAATGGCCAACATGAAATCGACACCGACGAGTGGACCATTCTCTCGTGACCACTAGAGGTCCATCCCCTATCTCTATGATCCCTCAAGAAGTATCCCATCCAATAGCGCCAATAATCATAATATCAAAAGGGTATAGTCGAGTGGTCCACCCTTCCGTAATCACCAAAAGCCCATCCTCTATCTGCCTTTGCAATCACTCAGGAAGTATCCCCAGCGATGTCAAAACATATCACATAAGCATGCCTCACATGTCTCGGTGCCCTAGTAGTGGTCAATAAAATATATATAAGGAAAATTCAATTTAAAATTATATTTCACATGCAAGATTTTCAACCATGATCACATGTCGTGCATGTCTATGAAAAATGCTCATAAATGACATATTTAATAAAAATCGATGTCAATAGGTTCCACAACCTCATACTCAACGATCATAACCCTCATATGATGTGTAATAAGCCTTTTATCAAAGTTATGTAAATATTTCAATACTACCATATCACCAATACTAGGTTCTCGCATCATAGTTAGAAATGGATTTTTACTTACCTTTTGCTCTTGTGTGTGCAAGCTCTTACGGTTCCTCTATCTGCCTTTGCAATCACTCAGGAAGTATCCCCAGCGATGTCAAAACATATCACATAAGCATGCCTCACATGTCTCGGTGCCTTAGTAGTGGTCAATAAAATATATATAAGGAAAATTCAATTTAAAATTATATTTCACATGCAAGATTTTCAACCATGATCACATGTCGTGCATGTCTATGAAAAATACTCATAAATGACATATTTAATAAAAATCGATGTCAATAGGTTCCACAACCTCATACTCAACGATCATAACCCTCATATGATGTGTAATAAGCCTTTCATCAAAGTTATGTAAATATTTCAATACTACAATATCACCAATACTAGGTTCTCGCATCATAGTTAGAAATGGATTTTTACTTACCTTTTGCTCTTGTGTGTGCAAGCTCTTACGGAGATTAGATCACTTTCCTTTTTCACTCAACGTCAGAAAGTCACCTGTATTACCATCTAATATTAAAGACAATCCTCAATTGAGTAGCCTTAAAACACACAATCCCAAAATACGTCCATTCATATCAAAATAATTTAAACGAATTCATCATTTCAAGTTTCTAACGACATTACAATCTCATCCCATAAATTTCGCTATTTCTTGAGTCCAATTATGAATATCAATGTCATCCAATTGTTGTCAACAACCTAACACTTCTTAGAATCTATTTTCTAAGCCCAAGAGATAATTAATTGACATGTAATGGTTGAAATCACATTAAACATACAAATGGACAGAACTTGTTTTCAGATTTTCATTACCGTCCAATTATTTTTTCAATCCTTTCTCACACCCTTATCTATATCCGACGACTCCCAAATTTTTACCACACTTCTATAACATGTATTTGAAGTAATCAAGCTCTAAATTCGTGACAAGTGAAGTGTTTTCAACCTCAAAAATTGTCCCTTTTTCACCACACCAAATCAAGCAGTTGTATTTTCCTTGTGACGATTTTCGATTTTCCATTGTATTAGTATGCCACCAATAGAATTCTAGGCCATTAACATCATTTCTATACTTTATGCTTGCATATAAAAACATTCATATTTATAAATATTAGTTACACTCTAATTATCATCCGAAATCAAGATTGAAACCATTCAATTCTAGCAAATCCACATCTCTGTCCAGATTGCTTTCTTTCAAGTTCTTGTAATTAATTACCCTTATTTTGGCATCATAAAATCAGTAACAACACTCCATCCTAATTACAAGAAAGTTTAGATATTCAAGACATTATAAATCTCTCAAGAAATAATGGATACAAACCTCAAAACCATAAAGTAACTTTACAATCCACAAATTCCAGCTTCTTGTTTCTATTTCTCTTTGACTTTTTTTTCCACTTGGAATCACTTAGGGACGAGATATGAGAGCTAATATATTATCTAGGAGATATATAAGTGGTCTTTAAGTAGTTGAGGTCGTGCCTATTGCATAAGGATTAAGGATATTGTGGGATACAGCCACGTCAAGCCATCAAGGTGAGTAATAAGCAGGTGGTGGCTTCTTTGCAGCCTTGCTTGACTTTTCTCCTATTATATTTGGATATTTATTACTTATAAGATATATAGATCCATCCTATATTAAGTCTTAGGGAGTAGGACACGAAATTTATGCCTTAAGTCTAAAGGAATTGGGTATTAAAATGATAAATATCCCAAACATGAGGTGAGTAAAAAATCTGATTTTATATCTATCCTTGTATGTATAAATCAAGTGTCCTTAGCTCATTTTAGTGTGTTTACAATCTATTTTACTTGCCCTAAGATCCCAACAGATTTTATAGGACTAATTCCTTAACCGTTACTCAACTGAAACCCGATTTTCAACTGACTTCAACAATTTGCATCTCAATATTTATAACATCATATGAAACATATATTATTGCATCATGATCATGTCACTTCATACCTGATGTCCCAAATATGTCAATTACTTATCTAGGGTTTAATGGGACCTTGATCAACCGAATGGAAAGTTTGAATCTTTGTTGATACTAATTTCCAATCTTTCGATATTCCATTATTTATCAAGTCAATCTCCAACATTTAGTTAACCTAATTTTCGATCATAACTCAATGTAAAATCCACCACTTAGGTCTAGGAGTTGAATACTAACACCATATAAAGATCTCTAAAACCTCAATAATTCGAATGCACCATTTTCAGCTACAACAATTAGGATAATTAATGCAAATGACATTATAAATAGCATAAAATGCATGAATCATATTGGCCAAATGTATAACGTGAAGTTCGTGGTATTACAAATTGATTTTATGTATTGTTAGATTACAAGAATAATAAGTGATTTTATACTTTATTTTTGTCTATTTTCAATTTGACAATAAAATATTTTTTCAGAATAGTAAATTAAGCCCTTGTTTGGTCTCCATTTTAATGGAAATTTGAGGAAAATTAAGTTTTAAAATAGTGATTATTTAGAGGACAATGACTCAGTAAGATATGAATGTTAGGTCAAATAAATAATTCATTTTAAACTAAACCCATATAACGTGAAGTTCGTGGTATTACAAATTGATTTTATGTATTGTTAGATTACAAGAATAACAAGTGATTTTATACTTTATTTTTGTCTATTTTCAATTTGACAATAAAATATTTTTTCAGAATAGTAAATTAAGCCCTTGTTTGGTCTCCATTTTAATGAAAATTTGAGGAAAATTAAGTTTTAAAATAGTGATTATTTAGAGGACAATGACTCAGTAAGATATGAATGTTAGGTCAAATAAATAATTCATTTTAAACTAAACCCATGGGTTTGATTAAAATCTGATTTTAATTTAAGTCGAAATTAAATAATCAATATTACTCACATTTTTAATGGATTACACAATTTTTCAATCACACATTTTAAAATTTTTTATTATAATTTACTAAAAATATAATTTTAATCTTCATCAAATATCATGTAAAATAAAAAAGCGATTTTTTGTTGAATAGAAATGGTCAAAAAGTCTTGATTTCTTGGATACTTCACAACCCGCTTTTTGACATCTTATTATCAAATTACTTGATAGCATTAAAACCACGCTTTACAGGACCCACACTAAAATCGTTATTTAAATCAACAATTTTGAAAAAGTAGTACTGCAAAATGAGTAATTTTCGTTTAATTAGTCAAATCAATTAAAAGCGATTATAATTACACACAGAGAAACAGATAACCACCAATTTCGAGGCGTGCAAATGCTCGAGAGGGAGATTTCTATGAACTTTTCTTGGAAAGGAGCGTTAATTTTGTTCCCACCGAGCTCGTGACCACCCTTCTTTTCCCTTTACGTCAAGACTGTGCGGTGTGGGTGGTGGCTCTACTGGTGGTAGTGGCGGTTTCAGCTATGTAAGAAAAAAGAAGAGAACAACGGGTAACCGGTGTGGATCCACATTGCTCATGTGCCTCCGATCTGAATCTACCATTCTTTGATCTCTGCGTTCTGTAGCTTGATTCAGTCTTTTTCATTAGGGTATTTTAAAATACATTTCATTTCAGTTAATTTATTTTTGATATTTTGTTTAGATACTGAACAAATTATACATTCTGGTGTTTTGGAGTTTTATGATGATCTCGGCCTCTGGCATTTTGGGCTTTGCTATTTGTTGTTGATGATGATGATGATGATGATTCTATGATATTAGGAAATAAGGGATTGATTTGAATCTTGTTGCTTAGAATGAACGAAGTTTCAATTTTCTTTGTATGAGTAGGTAGAACATTTTGAAAATGTTGTTTTCTAGATTATATTTCTCTTAATTTGTTGAATTTATTTGAAAATCTTGACATTTAGATTACATAATTGAAACATTTTTATTGGGTGGATTTCACTTTTAACATCTGATATGGCAAAACCTGAAATTAACATTTGGATCTGTTGTTGAGAAATCGAAGGAATGAGGAAGAAACAATTCATTGATACCCCCCACCAGCATTTTGTTTTTCCTTCATAATTTTCATGGAATCTTGATGTTCTTGTATACTAACGCATTTTCGTTTTGAAGGAAACACTTGGTTGGCGTGATTGACAAGATGTCATTCAAGAACATTGTACGCGAGATGAAGGAGATGAAAGATGGGGTAGGTAGCATATCGAGGCGAGGGGTTGAGGGAAAGCATTGGCGCAGCCGGGCTAGGTCGCATATAGCCCCTGATTTAGCAGCTCCTTCTCAGCCAATCGAGCAAGGGCAGTGGGCGAATTTACCGCCCGAACTGCTTTTGGACGTTATCCGGAGGGTTGAAGAGAGCGTGACATCTTGGCCTGCTAGAACAGTTGTTGTCTTTTGTGCTTCAGTTTGTAAATCATGGAGGGATATAACAAAGGAAATTGTCAAGCCTCTGGAGGAATGTGGGAGGCTCACGTTTCCCATATCATTAAAGCAGGTAACTTTAGTTCATTCATTCATTTTTTTGTTTCATATCCAATATTCATTATGTGTAGTGACTTATGTATGTTTGTCTTGTTTTTATCTATAATTGCAACTAGCCGGGCCCCCGAGATGCTCCAATCCAGTGCTTTATCAAGAGGGATAGGACAACTTCGACTTACTGCTTATACTTTGGTCTTACACCATGTAAGTCACTTTATTTTGCTCAGACATATTTTTACATGTTTTCCATCTTCAGGATTCCATTGAGTGCCAATTACTTCTTTAGAAATGGGATGCTCTGGATCCCTTTATATACAATTTCACTTGCGAGTTTTTCATTTAAACTTAAGATACCTTGCCACATGGACCATACACTCTCAACTTAAGAATTTACAGCTGTGACTTACTGATTGTGGTTTGTGTCTTATTTCAAAAGAAGGCTTCTTTATCTATTCATTTAAAGTTAGATTAATTCGAAACATCTCTCGTGTTCGTAACCTATTGCTTCAATTGATTCATTTGGTTCTAAGTGGACTTGATATGGAAGCTAATTTTGTACCAAAAGTTGAATGTGATTTTGAAATTAATACATACCTCTCTTAAAAAGATTAATGGTCAACTTGTTCTTCTCATATTTAAAAACATTTGTGCTCAACTGCAAAAGTTTGAGTCTCTAATGACTAGTGTCTATTAATGCATTAGTTATAGTTGATAAAAGGAAATTAGCTACAAATTTTTGGGATTTCTCAAGTTTCAGAACTTTCCGGTGAAATTCAAAGATGTGTACAGGAACTACAGTTTTTGTTGCACTACACTAGAGCGTTTTTGTTTTATACAAATGCAACTCGAGAGGTGGATGTTGGTTTTTGGTCATGAATATCCCATGAGTGGCAAATTTCTTCCATTCATGTGTTTGTTGTACTCATCATCGATATAGGCATTAGTATAGCTTCTATCTTATGTCTGCTGCCCTGCAAGTTATTTGAGTGTGGAGTACGGTGCAATGTTGGGAGGATATTGTGCAGATCTATGATGCACCAACACGGACGCATGAATGTGTCGGATACATTGACGCGCAATTTTTAAAAAAAAGTACCGACACAACACATCATCGACACGTTAATTAAATTTGTAAAATTCTTCATTTATACATTATAAATTTAGTTATATACTAATTATTAATTTTTTTGTTGAAATATTTTAAATATGAGTATCTATTTGTTATTTATTAATAATTTTGATTCAAATATATTATATTTCTAGTGAAAAGAGAAAAATAATTATGATAGAGTGTTAGTATCGACATGTGTTGGACACGGACACGTTATCCTAGGTGAAGTGTCCATGCTACATAAGTGCAGATTGTCAATGTAGACTCATTCCTTCATACATGATGGTTGAGGAAATTTGTGAAGTTAGACTAAAGTGGTGAGAGAATGAAAACTAGCCAGCTTCAAAGTAGTGCTGGAAAATGAACACTAGCCATTTTTGAAAATTTCTTACCAAAAGCCAATTCATCGTAATTCAACATTTTCCTCCTTTATTATTCTTCTTCTCTGGTTCTTGAGGTCCCAAAGAAGTGAAATTCTCTTTGATAGTCAGTAATTGAAGAGTATTGGAAAGGAGAATTATTGCACTGACATTGATATTCGTTGCATTTATTGAGAGAGCTACTGGGAGTTGAAAGGGGTATGGGATAAAAAGACATTTTTTCCTTTGACCTTCTTTGAACTCTTGAAATCTTAACTTGACCAACTTGAGCTAGGCAAGTAGATGGCTCAGCTCTCCTACCAATTCGGTTCAGTTAAACTGAATGCGGTTTAATTTTTTTCCCTGCACGTACTCAACAAGACTGATCCCATGTCTCTTGGATGCTATGCTACACTCAACCATTGTTTTCAATTCCCACTACAAAATCACACCAAACTTCAACTATCTTACAAGAAAATTTTAGTGACCATGAAAACGAACTTAACTATTTTATAACTGTCTTTTTCTAATTAATCACAAGTATATTTTAGGCCCCGTTTGGTAGCCATTTTTTTCAAAATGCATTTTTCTCTCTTATTTTTAACCACACATTCTTTATTAAAATAATATTACCCATAAATCAAAAAAAAAAATTTATTTTTCAACCACACATTTCACATCAATTTACTATTCTGAAATGCATTTTTACATAAAAATGTGTATCAAACACCCCCTTAATCGATACCTATAGAGGATGAAAAAAATGTTGGAGTTTATCGTGTGACATAATTTTTGACTGGTCAAGAATAAATTAAATGCTTATTATATTTCTATTATTGATATTTGAGTGGTAAACTTTAAATAACTATCCAATGACTCTGTCGATGTTTACATAGAAATTATTTAATTAATATCTAGTCTCTTCATTGTGCAAGAGGCTTAAAGGTAATATAAGTATACAACAAATCTAGTTATTAGATTTTGGCCTCGTTTGGTTGCCATTTTCTTCAAAATGCATTTTTCTCTCTTCTTTTCAACCACATATTATTTATTAAAATAATATTAAACGTAAATCAAAAACTTTTTCTTATTTTTCAACCACACATTTCACATCAATTTACTATTCTAAAATGCATTTTTACATAAAAATACTTATCAAACACTCTCATTGTAAATCATTATTATTGCAATCATGTCTCATGTCACCAGTTAGGAATTTTATTTCATGTAAATTAAAATATTTTATTGATATGATTCAAAGAGATCAATTATGATATGATATGTTGATTTTAAATTTTTAATAGGAATCAAAAAGAGAGAGAAGTGAGAATTACAAATTTTATCAAAATATATATCGCTCGATTGTATCATTTTATGAATCATGGTTATAGTTATGATTGAAAGCATTATTTGCTCAAAATCTGTCTTCACTTTTAAACTTACGGGTATTCACTTTTAAATCTATCACTTTTTATGTCTTCAATTTTTAACCTATATCTTTTTATGTTAAAAATATTTTCTTATCCACCGACCATTGTCCTAACACCTGAATCTATAAAGAGTGTTGTTGGATCATTGATCATCCAGTTGACCTAGTGTTGTGTACATGTTTTTTCTCTCCCCTCCATAGAAGTAAAATAAGCAAGAGTACGTACTCACGCAAACATGCTTTATGTCAATAGCCAGGTTGAGTCTTGTACAACTATTTTCCTAACTCTTCAACTCCCCAAACTCAATCAGTGAACCCTTACTTTGACTGAACACTATTCTATATCTGAAGTAGAGATTTTCTCCATTTTAATTTAGGAGAAGGCTATTTTCTATCTAGGCTACGGAACGAGTATATTGAAAAATTCCTCTATTGTTTTTATTTTTATTTCTATATTGTCTCATCTCAACATTTGGTACAGACCAACACTCCATTATGGGCTTGCTGTTTTATATGTTTAACTTGATTTCAGCCAGGTTGAGTCTTGTACAACTATTTTCCTAACTCTTCAACTCCCCAAACTCAATCAGTGAACCCTTACTTTGACTGAACACTATTCTATATCTGAAGTAGAGATTTTCTCCATTTTAATTTAGGAGAAGGCTATTTTCTATCTAGGCTACGGAACGAGTATATTGAAAAATTCCTCTATTGTTTTTATTTTTATTTCTATATTGTCTCATCTCAACATTTGGTACAGACCAACACTCCATTATGGGCTTGCTGTTTTATATGTTTAACTTGATTTGCACATCAATTACGAATCATTCCTACAAAGTGCACACAGAACATGTGATGGGAAAAATTGAAAATAACTGCACCTTCCTTTAACTCCGTCCCTAAACTAGCACAAAACATCTCTTATTGAAGATTACTCAACAATACATACCATCATGCGATGATATAAGCCTGTTTCTAATCATAATGGATTGCTCTCTTATTGTAACGCATTGAAATATAGAAGATGAATTAATTACCCATAGAGACCATCACACTAATTATCTTATTAATGGCAGCTGAGGACCAGAGTGACAAACTACTGTTAGCTGCAAAAAAGATCAGAAGGGCAACAAGCACAGAATTTGTAATATCCCTGGTTCGGGATGATTTCTCACGAGCCAGCAACACATACCTTGGAAAACTTAGGCAAGTATTGCTGCGCTATTGTTGTCGAGATATCCGTTTTAGCAACTAATAACTAACTAGAGAACTTGTTCATCAGGTCTAACTTCCTGGGGACCAAGTTCACCGTATATGACAGCCAACCTCCAAATGATGCTGCAGTTCAACATAATAGCTTTCTGAGTCGAAGATTTCACTCTAAACGAGTATCTCCAAGATTGCCTGCTTATAACAATAGTGCTGCAACTGTTTCATATGAACTCAATGTTCTTCGAACAAGAGGTCCAAGGAGAATGCAATGCATCATGCATTCAGTTCCTGTCTCTTCTATACAGGAGGGGGGTGCTGCCCCAACACCAACATCGTTTCCACAAATTATTGAGAAGTCTTCTCCCCGACTGGTCTCAAAAGGGAAGGAGCCAGAAACATATTTCAGCTCCCCCAACCTGTCCCCCAACCTGTCGAGTTTTGGGGAGCCACTTGTTCTTAGAAACAAAGCCCCAAGATGGCATGAACAGTTGCAGTGCTGGTGCCTTAATTTTAAAGGCCGTGTTACAGTAGCTTCTGTAAAGAATTTCCAACTTGTGGCCGCTTTTGATCCTTCTCTTAACATACCAGCTGCTGAACAAGAAAAAGTAATTTTGCAGTTTGGAAAGATCGGAAAAGACATCTTCACCATGGACTATTGCTACCCTATATCTGCCTTCCAAGCTTTTGCAATTAGCTTGAGCAGCTTTGACACTAAACCTGCTTGTGAATGAATGATTTTCTTGCATATCCTTTCCATTTTCTAAATTATGTTTCTTTGCTGTTTGAAATGGGCATATTTTAGTGGAGAATCTTTGATGTGCAGGAAGTAGTTTATCTATTAGCTGCTCAGATATAGCAAATGTTAAGTAAGCTCCATATTTGATATATTTTTGGATACTTGAATGTATTATCATTTCAGCTTGCCAAGATTCTATGTATGTCACCATTAACCGAAAATCCTTATTATTTCTTATTCTATTACCAATTAAAACCATTGAAAAGCGCCCACTAATTGACCACTCTCCAAGCTATATTTTGCTTGGATCCGTTTAATTCTTCAACTCTGTACTCTAAA
Source organism: Olea europaea var. sylvestris (assembly GCF_002742605.1). Taxonomy (NCBI): domain Eukaryota; kingdom Viridiplantae; phylum Streptophyta; class Magnoliopsida; order Lamiales; family Oleaceae; genus Olea; species Olea europaea. The sequence continues at coordinate 9,220,338 of NC_036254.1, read as the reverse complement.
GAATACACTAAGAACTGTTTTTTCAGCAACAAGATTACCATCCCAACATTTTTCTCGATATATAACTTAATCAAGAAGAAATATTGCTAATTAAATTAGCCCAAATGATTAGGAAACCCACTCAATTTGGGACAGTAGGAGAGAAAGGTAATGTACTGCAAATTATTAAGACTTGGCTACTATCTTAAAAAGTCAACCTTGTTAAGATGAATAATTCAAATCTTCATATATTAGTCTATATTTCGATATTTAATCGATGTAGGATTTATATCTTAATATGACCCGCAAGATGGTTAGCTTATATGAACAAATTAATTTTGAAATATGTGTGTTCCTTTTTTAGTCTTAGCCAACTTGTTCGCTAAAATTTAACGGGTTCTGATATCATATTAAAAATACTGTCAAATCAACTTAGGCTGAATATCATTATGTTGCCATTACTGTCGTTGAACTCAATTGGGTTTGCTATCTCTTATCTAATCTTGGGATTATATGTCATCTTCCTGTCTTTGATTTATTGTTATAACATCGACGTCAATAAATTATGTTCTAACCATATTTTCTATTCAAACATGTTGCCCTTGATTTTCTCTTCATTCGGATCAAGTTCAAAGTGGTGCTCTATGTTTTGCTCACGTGCCCTCAGTCTATCAATTAGCTAATGTTCTTACAAAACAATTTCCTCGTGCACGCTTTCTTGATCTCAAATTCAAGATTGAACTCTGCTCTCGAGCCCAATCTTGAGGGGCATGATAAAAGATTTTATAGAACATCAGATCTTAACCTTATCTTTAGAGACTACTTAGGTGTCATTGTGATATTATCTGAATTTGTTATTGTCATTGATGTATTTTAACGTCAAGATATTATTTTAACTGTATAACTTAGAGTTATCACAAATAATAGGTAATACCTCCGACTTCACATTATACATTTGGTCAATATAATTCATGCATTTCATGCTAATTACATTGTCATTTGCATTAATTTTCTAATTGCTTTCTCTTAAAATGGTGCATTCAATTATCGAGATTTTATATGGTGATAGTCTTCGACTCCTCGACCTAGGTGGTGAATTTTACATTGAGCTATGATAAAAAATTAGATTACCTAAATGTTGGAGATTGGCTTGGTAAGTAATGGAAATATCGAAAAGGTCAAAGTCAGTATCAACAAAGGTTCAAGCTTTCCATTCGGTTGATCAAGGTACCCCTCAAACCCTAGATAGGTAATTGACATACTTGGGACATGAGGTATGAAGTGACATGATCATGATGCAATAATATATGTTTGATATGATGTTATAAATATTGAGGTGCGAATTGTTGAAATCGGTCGAAAATCGGGTATCAATCGGGTAAGTAATTACAGGAACGGTTAAGGAATTAGCTCTATAAAATATTTTGAAAACTTAGAGCAAGTGAAATGGATTGTAAAAAGCCAATGATACTTGATTTGTACCTGCATGGATAGGTGTAACATCATATTTTTACTACAAGTAACCATCTCATGCTTGGACACCTCATACTGGGGATATTTGTCACTTTAACACCCAATTTCTTTAACATTAAGTATCAAACTCATGTCCTACTCCCTAAGTATATATATATCTTATAAGTCATAAATGGATCCAAATATAATGGCAGAAAAGTCAAGTATTGCTGCAAAGAAGCCACAACCTGCTTGGACAACTCATGCTTGAGGATACTTGTTCTTCAACCACATTTTTCTTCACCCTTAAATATCACTCATGATCCCCAATCTTTGAGACTACTTATATATATATATATATAAAATAGGACATTAAACCCTCCAAATTTATCCCCAAGTGACTTCAAGTGAAAGAGAGATCAAGGGAAGCAAAGATAAATAGAAAGAAACAAAAAGCTGGAATTCTGGACAGCTGTCACTATTTTGAGGTTGGTATCCATTATTTTTGAGGGGTTATAATCTCTTGAACATCTTAAATTGATTGTGATTAGGTGGTATGGTTATTGATGATTTCATGATGGAAACATAAGGGTAATTAATTACAAGAAATTGAAAGAAAACAAAAACTGTCACAAGGAAAACTGCCTAATTTGATGTTGTGGAAAAAGGACAATTTTGGAGGTTGAAAACACTTCACTTATCACAACTTTATGAAATGATTACCTTCGTATACATGTCACAAAAATATGGTAAAAATTTGGGAGTCATTGGATATGGTTAAGGGGTGAAAAATGATTGGAAAAATAGTTGGACGGTGATGAAAAACTGAAAAACAGATTCTGTCCATTTACATGTTTGATGTAGTTTCAACCTTTACATGTCCAATGATCATCTCCTGGGACTAGAAAATAGATTCTAGGAGTACTAGGTTGTTGACAACAATTGCATGATGTTGACGGTCATAATTGGACTTGAGAAATATCGAGATTTATGGGGCTAATTTGTAATGACTTCGGTAACTTAAAATTATAATTTCGTCTAAATTGTTTTGGTGTGAATGAACATATTTTGAGATTGTGTGTGTTAAGGTTATTAAATGGAAGATTCTCTTTAATATTAGATGGCAATACAGGTTTTTTCCGACGTTGAGTGAAAAAGGAAACTGATATACAATCCATAGAAGTTTGCACACACAAAGGCGAAAGGTAAGTAAAAATTCATTTTCAACTATGATGCAAAAACTTAGTATTTGTGATATGGTAATTTTGGAATATTTACATAATTTTGATAAGAGGTTTATAGCACATCATATGATGGTTTTGATCATTGAGTATGAGGTTGCGAAACCTGTTGACATCGATTTTCATTAAATATGTCATTCATGAGCATTTTTATCTGCATTCATGAGATGTGATTATGGTTGAAAATCCTGCATATGGAACGTGATTTCAAATTGATTTTTCCTTATAAGAGTTTTATTGACCACTACTAAGGCACCGAGGCATGTAAAACATGTTTATGTGATATGTTTTGGCATCGCGGGTGATACTTCTTGGGTGATTGCAAATGTAGACAGATGATGGACCTTTGGTGATCACGGGAGGGTGGACCACTCGACTATAGCCTTGTGATATTATGATTATTGGCGCTATTGGGTGGGATAATTCTTAGGGGATCATAGAGGTAAGGGGATGGGCCTGTAGTGGCGACGATAGGATGATGCACTTGTCGGTGTCAATTTCATATTGGCCATTTAATTATTGATATTGATATTGATATTATGCAGAGCTCTATCTAGTGCATAGTATGTGGGTCAATGGTCCAATGAAATAAAAACTTTCAAATGAAATGACTTCGAGTTGACTTTAATGAATATTGGAATATGATGTATCTGTAGCATTATGTTTAAAATGAATGACATCGTGTCATATATCATTGTTACTCATACTCATGACATGCATAATTTTTGTTTGCTAAGCATTAGCTTATATAGTTCATACATTGTAGGTGAGCATGGAACTACGTGGAAATCATGGCTGGTTGTGGAACTCTTACAGAATTCCAGAGTTAAATGTACATGGATGACGACTTGTAGCATTATTTTGTAGGTTGTTGTTTTGAGCTTACAGTCTATTATGTTATATTTTGGGGATCCTGTATTTTATAACTTTTGAAATGGCCTGTAGATATGTTTATAACCTTAGAACATATGTGTTGGATTATGGTTATATAATCTTTGATTTTGATATACTATATGATCGTCACAGGTGATTGGGAGTTAACAAACATGGACATAATTGTGAAGATGCTTGTTTCATTTTATCAAATGGAAAAAAATGCATATATGAAATTCTATGTCTAGGTCGAGTCATCAATTTTATTCCCACACCGATTAATGTATGGTTACCTATGTTAATTTGGGGTGTGACATTTTAGCATTTAGGGGGGAAAAAATTTATGGAATTATTGTACAAATATCATATGATAAATGAAAAGTGTAAAAAATTATTTCCAGTTCATCATTTGCTACCAGTAAGAATCAAGGTTATCGGTTAGCTAGTATTTATCGGAGATTTGTGAAAGATTTTAGCACAATCAATACACCACTCATAGAAGTGATAAAGAAGAGCGTGGGTTTTTATTGGGGTGATGAACAAGAACATACATTTAACACTATTAAAGATAAATTATGTAAAACACCTATTTTAGCGTTACCTAATTTTGACAAAACATTCAATATTGAGTGCGATGCATCAGGAATATGTATTGGAGCAGTGTTAATGCAGGAAATGAGGCCTATAACTTATTTCGGTGAAAAGCTAAATGGAGTTGCACTAAACTACCCAACATATGATAAGGAACTATACTCACTCGTTCGGCGTTGGAGACTTGACAGCATTATTTATGGCCTAAGGAGTTTGTGATTCACCAATCATGAATCGTTAAACCACTTGTGGCGTCAAGGGAAGCTAAACAGGAGGCATGCCAAATGGATGGAGTTCATGGAGACGTTTCTCTCGTCATTCAGTACAAGCAAGGTAAAGAAAACATAGTGCCAAATGCTTTATCTCGAAGGTATACATTGCTAAATTCACTAAGTGCTAAATTGCTTGGCTTTGAATATGTTAAGGGTGTGTATGAAAATGACTTTGGACTTTTTCGAAATCTACAATTCATGTGATAAGGGGACTATAGATAAATGCTATAAGCATGAAGGGTATTTGTTTCAGGAAAATAGGTTATGTATTCCCAATTGTTCGATGCGAGAGTTACTAGTGAGAGAAGCACATAGTGGTGGATTGATCGGGCACTTTAGGATGCAAAAGACCTTAGAGATGTTAGGTGAGCATTTCTATTGGCCTAAGATGAAAAGTGACGTAGAAAAAATTTGTAGTCAATGCATAACTTACAAATGAGCTAAGTCTAGAGTTTTACCTCAAAGACTACACACCATTACCTACACCTAGTGAACTGTGGGTTGATATCTCAATGGATTTTGTATTGAGTTTACTTAGGACTAAAAAAAGATGGGATGCAATTTTTGTGGTAGTAGATAGGTTTAATAAAATGGTGCACTTTATATCATGATTCAAGAAAGTGAGTGTTTAACCTTATTTATATTCTGCAAACAAGAATTCAAGAAATCTTGTGAAAATAGTAATTTGTAGGTTATATGGCACAAAAAGTTCCTATTTTTTTGCTTTCAATGTGTAAATCATTCCTACTGTCTCATACCATTCTTTTGCTTTGTCAAATGGTCTCATGCAATCTACTTGTGTTATTTGTCCGAGGTTAATTTGTTCAAGACACTAACTGGCCATCTTTTCACAAAAATTCGAAGGTTGACATACTAAATCTTGAATTTTGGGTGATATATCGAATTTGTTCTCATGAGTTAACAGGTCAAATCTCGAGTTTGTTGGGCAAACTTCGAATTTGTTAGGCAAAAGACAAATATGTTGGGAAATATGAGTTGTGTTCACAAATCTCAATTTTGCTATACAAATATACTGGGGAAATATCAATTTTATTGCTCAAATCTCGAGTTCGCTCAACTACCTAACTATAAAAGTTCATAATCTGGAGAAGTAGGTTTTTGTTGGTGGAGTTGACAGCCAAAGTTAATTTTTATTTTGTGTATTTGATGGCTGAGAGGTTACCGATTCCAACACACCCACTGTGTATGTTAAACCTTGCGGTTAATTTTTATCCTCAACTCCAAATCATAGGCCATTTTTTATGAATAAAATTTAGAGTTCAACGTAAAAAATGAAATACAATTCAGAGTTATGGATCAACAATTATGTAAGTTTGAAGTTAGACATTCAAATAAACTCGGGATTTGTGCATCAAACTCGAGATTTTCTTTACGTACTTGAATTTTGCATAGTAAACTTGAGATTTGTCCCACAAACTCGAGATTTTCATAGCAAACTAAAGATTTGAAGTACGAATTCATAAAATAAATTCGAGTTGTCACCCAGTTGTCAAGATTTCTATTGAGTTGCGAATCTTGAATTTTGCTTTATATTATATCAAACCTTTCTCTCAACTAAATTACATTGACAAATACACGAGTGCACTACACGAGACCATTTAAATTACCAAACGGATAGAATTAGACGACATGGATGATTACACAAAGAATGGTCGGTCTAAGGATATAAATGAGAAAAGTGAAATGATGTGAACAATTTGTGCAATAAAGACAAATATAGAGATGTTTTCAGCCAATTACCCAGTTTCTAGAACTTCTTTTTATTTGAAAATTGTATCGATCCTCTTAGGGATGTCAACGAACCGAGCCGAAACTCAAGCTCGGGCTCTTGGCTCGGCTGGGGTAAAATAAGCGAGCTTTTTTTTGGGACCCAAGCCAGGCCGTGCCAAAAAAACTAGGCTCGAACCGAGCTTCGGCTTAGGCCTTTCCGAGCCGAGCTGGGCAGGCTCCATTTTTGTTTTGGTTTCTTTTTTTATTATTAAGTTAAATGAAGGCAGCACTCGACAACCTTTTAAGGCAACCGAGTGCTGCCATTTTTTAAGCTAGCCTATGCTACCTTTAAATAAGGCAACAACCTGCTGCCTCTTTTGGGCAGCAGTACCCTGCCTAGCATGAAGGCAGCGTGTTGCTGTCTTTTAGTTTTTTAATAAATATAGGCTCGTGAGCCCGAGTCGACGAGTCACACGGGTTGGGTCGGGTTTTGCCCGGCACCCCAAAACAGGCTGAGCCACAGGCAATCCAAGCCAACGAGCCCGATTGCCATCCATAGGTCCTCTATAGCTGGTAATAGGTATAGCTTAGTTAATTTAGCGTGGAACAAGCCCATGGACTAGATT
>NC_036254.1:9209928-9210850 GCF_002742605.1 Olea europaea var. sylvestris | reverse complement strand
ATTGATGTTGAAGACAATTAATTGAACATTGTAAGATACACTAAAAACAATTAATTGAACAAATAAGCTTTATACCATATTAAAAGTGACAGAACTTAAAACATTTGTTGGTTGATCAAATAAGCTGTCAACCATATTAAAAATGACAGAACTTAATTACATTTCTTAGTTGAACATGCCTAATGAGACCATAACGAGAATAGTGAACTCCTTAAGACCATTCAAAATCCGTCCACATAATGTACAGCATTTAACAATTGTATGAACGCCCGAGCAACTGATCTGGGGATACGCTTTTGCCAAATATGAAGTCCCAGGTCTTATACATAGCTGTAGCCTGCCTAGTAAGTCCCAGGTCATGTAAATATCTTCAAGCATTGATTCCCTCATGTCTTTGACAATAGCAACCTATTAGCAAACTATGTATTAGAAGAAAGCCTGAAGCAATATTCAGTAAATGATGCAAAAACAGCTATATATATTCTGCAGATCAGATAAAGAAGCTAGGAATTAGCATAAATTAACAAAAAGGCCACAAACCTATGCTAAAAAAGAAACAAAAACATCTAATGATTTTTTGGAAATGAAGGCATCATGTGCAGGGGAAATTTTTTTTTATGTTTACACTGGATATACAATGCATCATTACCTGCCCATTTCCAAAAGTTTCATTTTTGCTCCATTTCCAAACGTTGTTGAGAAATAAGAATTTTTTTTCCCAAGACATCAAAACTAGGCATTACTTCTTTATAGAGTGCCTACAATTTCAACATAAAAGGATTAAAGAAGAAAAATATCTTAGTATCTGTATGCACGCTATGTTTTTCCTACAACGTGCATTTTGATATATATGAAAAAAATATGTCAAACAATCTCAACTGAAACATTTCTTTTGATAATTGCATTTTGTTTAGCTTATCAT
>NC_036254.1:9182024-9206300 GCF_002742605.1 Olea europaea var. sylvestris | reverse complement strand
AATCACATAAACGAGGTACATTGGGCTTAAATCCACAATACGAAAATGAATGACAATCAATAGGAATCATGGGTAAAACAAACAACATTCAATATGAGAGCTAACGAAATTTTTGGCCATCCATTTTTTATTCTATTTGTAGGTGAAATTTTTCTTCCCTGTTAATCAATCTTATTTCATTCCCATTTTTTCATGTGAAAATATTAATCAATCAGATTCAAGTTATGTGTAAAGAAACTAGGCCTCTTAGCCATGTATATGAAGTATAATTATTTATGTTTCGGTCATCCTTGTGCCTCTTTAAATGTAATATTTTTATTCGAATGCTGGAATTTCATAATTAAGCGAATTCGAGATTAACATGAAGCACCTCATTTAAAATCTTAAAATGTTCGACTACAATCTTAATTCATTATATTTTGGCATAAAAAGTAAAATTGGTTATGAGAAAAATTACAAAGAAATTCAAGAATACGTGATTAACACAGTTTGATCAGTTAACTCCATTTAAAAATTCAACTTGGGTCATATGTGTTGCATTGTCTCCTACCAGTAGAGCAGAAACTAAACTAGAACAAGAAGCTTCGACCTCTACCACAGAACTACAACTTAGAATTATTTCTATGCAGTCTTAATATTAGAATTGTGTATGCAAATGTTTACTACCAATAGGAATCATGGGAAAAAGTTTATCCCACAATATTGCATTCAAAGCAAGGTAGAATGGTTTTCCTATTCAAAGGGGAAATTAAATGACAAAACTTACTTGCAATGTCGGGGCTCAGGCAGGATCTTTAACAAAAAGAGGAACGTGCTTCAGGTCTTTTTTTGGAATTGTGGATTTTTGGTCTTCACAACCACATGAATGAACCATTCGTTGGCATCAAATCTTCGAGAACGGGGAGTTCTTACACAACTCCTGCCTGAGCTACAGGTTTGTCGCCGGATTGCACCACCAAGCCTGTCCAGAAAATGCCAGCAGTGCAAGAAGGAAGCATCGTGTTAAGGGTGCATAAAATTAATGTCGTGCCTTAGGTTTTGCTTCACCTCTCATGCGTCGCCGGAATTGCACCACCAAGCCTGTCCAGAAATTATTGCCGGGTTGCAATATGCCGGATTGCACCACCAAGCCTCTCTAGAATTATTGCAAGAAGGAAGTGTTGTTTTGGTTCGAAATTCAATTTCGTGCCCTAGGTTTTGTTGGTTCACCTCTCACGTGTCCCTCACATGCGGTATAAGTTCCCTCCAATTTCACTTGCCATATCAGATTTTTTGAATCCCTGTTTCTTGTCTGTCGATTATGCCTGTCCAAGAAGCATTTTTTATTTTTAAATTGGACAACTTAAACACGTTCATCTTCTTTGGCTAGGCGACTTGGGCTTGTAAAGTCAATTCTATGGACTTCATGAGCAACCAATAGCCTCCCTACTTATTTTTTCCATGTTTTGATCTCATGTATGGTTTTATATATATATATATTTTTTTTTTTTTTTTTTTTTTAAATTTTTGCTAAAAGATAAAATTGAAATTTCCCAAACCATTTCATCATGAGCGAGGCCCAGGAACCGAGCGTCCTCTTCAACTTTTTTTTAACCCTATCACACTTATTCTCAATCATTATTTTTGTCATTGTTTTCAATGACAAATTTTCTCTTTGAAGGCATGCTGTTAATGATAAATTGCATAAAAAAAATCTGTTTAATTCATTTGATTAAATAAGTAAGAGTATTAATGTCAAAGAGACAAAAAAAAATGCCAAAAAATAAAAAGTTGGGGATAACAAAACCTATGAATGAAAGTTTAAGACATAAATGTTGAATTTAAACTTTATAAACTTCACATAATTGTCAAGATCTCCATGTCAAATCACCAAGAAAAATAATTAATGCGAAACATACTTTAGTCCATTGATTTATATCTTGAATGATGAACCTAGAATTATAATCTTTGAATCTTGTCTTCCGAATCCTTAATCTTAATTCTAGATTATGGATTCTTGAATTCCTGAATTATTCTTCTTGATTCTTGATTGTATATCGTCTGTTCTTGATTGTGGGTTTTGAATCTTTCTCTTCGATTAGCTTTCTCCGTAATTCTTTCATTGATGTGATGACACAAAGAATGAGAAATTGCATATGAATTAGGGATCATAATCCTATATATAGTTTTCATATGCATTTCGTCCATCATAAAATATAATTCTAAAGGAATCCGGTCTCTACGCATATAATCCGAGCCAAACTTTATTAAGATGCACTAAGCTCAATTACTTAATACTTTATTCAATCAATTTAATTTAGGACTTAACTTTAAAATAGCCTTTATACACAATTAATTACATAAGTAGGCCCACATGGCAAATTAATAATTTCCCAACAATCTTCCACTTGGGCCACATATCCTTATAAATTTGTATAACCTTATGGGCTCAATACTTTGCTATCATAACCCAAAGACATCTCTGAACAATCTCGTTCATTAATTATACTACTATAGGATCAAAGCAGTCTTCGCTACAAATATCATAACTAAACCCATCAATGATCATGTATATCAACACAACCAAATGATATAAATCAAGTATGAATTGCGGCATGGAAATTGCATGCAGTGTGATCTAAACATATCTATTTCCAACTAGTCCTACCTTATTCTTAATGAGATCAACCAAAAACTTTAATTAAAGTAAAAACTGAATTGAATACTTTATTATTGAAATAAAATTGAATGTGCACAACCAAAATCATGTGTCAAAAAGACAACATCCAAAATTACAAACTCCCACTAAACCAACATATCATCAAAATGTACAACATCTATGTGAGCAATGGGCTCATGAAAGACCTTGGGTGGTATCATGGAGTTTGTCCCGATATATTCTATTGCTACCTAACCATTCTGAACTCTGTCTTTAACAATTAGGAATTTAAAGTCTATAAATTTAGACTTTTTGAACTTCTATTGTTGTTTGAATACAAAACTACTAACTTATTGTCACAAAAAATCTTAAGTGGTATTTCAATTCAATCAAGAATTCGCAACCTAATGACAAAATTTTTCAGCAATATTCTTTAATTGGATGTCTCATAACTTGCTACAAACTCTGTTGTCGTCATTGAAGAAGCTATGAGTATCTGCTTAGCACTCTTCCAAGATATAGCTCTTCCAGTTAGCAGAAAAAGATAGCCAAATGTGGATCTCCTACTGTCTTTGCATTCGACAAAATTGGAATCAGAATAACCAGTGATCTCCAATTGGTCTAATTTTCTGTATGTGAGCATGTAATTTTTTGTTCTCTGTAAATACCACATAACCTGCTTGGCTGCCTTCCAATGATCCATTCAAGGGTTACTTAAATATAGCCTAACATTTCAACAATGAATGCTATATCCGGACGTGTACATACCTAAGTGTACATCAAACTCCCAACTGCTGAAGCATAGGGAATTCTCTGCATTTCCTTTTTTTCAAGGTCATTCTTAGTACATTGATTGAGACTAAACTTGTCTCCCTTTACAACAGGGATATTTCCTGGTTTGCAATTCTGCAATCCATATCTCTTAAATGTCATATCGATATAGCTCTTTTATGATAATACAAGAATACCTCAAGAACGATCCTAATGTATCTATAGTTCAAATACAAAAGAGACATCAACAAGATCTTCCATTTCAAAATTCATTGATAGAAATCTCTTAGTTTCGTGCAATAAGCCTATATTGTTATAGGCAGGCAATATATCATCAACATACAATATTAGAAAAATATATTTACTCCCACTGAACTTGTGATATACACAATCATCAACTTCATTTATGTCAAAACCAAACGAGATGATTATTTGATGAAAGTTGAGATACCATTGATGGGAAGCTTACTTAAGCCCATAGATAGACTTCATTAATTTACAAAACATTTTCTTTAGATCTCCTGACACAAAGTTTTCTGGTTGTCGCATATATATCGTCTCATCAATGTTGTCTTTACATTCATCTGATGTATCTCAGGATCAAAATATGCCACAAGTGCCATTATAATCTTGAGAGAGTCTTGCGTTGAAAATGGAAAGAAAGTCCCTTTATAATCAATGTCTTCCCTTTGAGTAAAGCCCTTTGCAACAAAACGAGCCTTATATCTTTCTACATTATCCTTGAATCTCTTTTGAATTTAAATATTCATTTGCAACCAATAGGTTTTTTACCTTCGGGAAGTGGGACAAGTTCCCAAATGTCATTGGCTTTTATGGCTTTATTTTATCATTCATGGCATCAATCCACTTTCGAGAATTATCACTTTGTATTGCTTAGTAAAGTTGATTGGATCTTCTTCCATCAATCCAATGTCATCCTCATGCTCTTGGTGAAATACTATAAATGTAATGACATGCTCTTATACATAGTGAATATCATGCCTTTCAGATTAATTGCATTAATGCTACATTTAGAATTCAATTATGATAATTATATTTGTCGGGATTAATTGTTTTAGAATGGAGTGTGCCTTGAACAGTATAGACATTCGATGTGCTTATCAATTTGAATTAAATAGTTATGAACCAAGCAATGAAGTAAATTATAGACATAGTTAATTTAGTTTGTGTTTTTATCTAATTAAATTTTATTTAACTTAATTGACTAGATGAGTAGAAACCAATTAAATTATTTAGTACAGTAATTAAGTCGATTGATGGGAATTTAGCCCTAACTAGAAGAAACATTTCCCGTAATTTATGCTTTAAAATTAGAATTGGAGATTTTATTAATGCATATATATATTTTGTTTAATTAATCAATTCATTATTCTTGAGGATAATTATATTTACCATGACACCCTAAATGGTCTAAATACAATTAAACTTAACTATTATATGCACATAATTATATTAAAATTTGGAGTCAATTATAATTTAATGCATTGATTTTATGTTATGATTTAATTAGTTGTCATTTCCTTTTGTCCACGTAGAACTAACCTAAAGCATTCACTTTCATACAAGCCAATTTATTAATTTAATTGATAAATTTACAATAAACTGGTAATTTAAAATATTGATGGAAACCAAACGTGAATTCGTATATTCTTTTACAATTAACGTAAATGAAGGCCCAGATGAAAATTTGAGCTTTCTAAGTTAGACAACTTAAATTGCAAAAATTAAGTTTTAACTTTTTGAGATATCCAATGCACAAGGATTTTAACAGTTGTCACCATTTACTATTGTATGGCATTCAAATGATGATGATGATGATGATGATGATAATAATAATAATATCATCATTTCTTCTATGAATCATGCAAAATTAGAGATGGCAATCGGGCTCGTCGGCTCGGAAAAAGCTCAAGCCCGCCCGACTTGAGGCTCGGGCCGAGCCCTATTTTTAGGTTTTCGGCAAAGCTCGAGCCGGCCCGTGTGGCTCGCCGGCTCGGATCATATATTTTTAAAAAATTAATAAAAAAAATAAAAGGCAGCGAATAAAAGGCGGCACGCTGCCTTTTAAGGTAGCGTGCTGCTGCCAGAAATAGGGCAGCAGGTTGCTGCCTTGTTTTATTTAATATTAAAAAAATTCCAAAACCAAAAAAAAACCCAAGCTGGCCCAGCTCGACTCGGAAAGGCCCGAGCCAAAAGCTCGGGTCGAGCCCAATTTTTTTTGTCGAGCTTTTGCTCAGCTCAGGCCTGGAAAAAAGCTCGTATATTTTACCCGAGTCGAGCCCAAGCCTAGAATTTCGACTCGCGAACCGGCTTGACTCGGTTCGATTCATTGACATCCCTATGCAAAATCGCCACTCCTTCCTCAGCAAATAATGAGGCTAGTTTCTCCAGATTGTTTTATAGGTCTTGATGCTTATATAATTCGTATTCATAGTGATTGGAATATTTACTTTAGTAGTTCATATTCTACTTCAAATCGATTTGAACACAAAAAAAAAAAAAAAATGTGTTTTAAGCTAATAAATGTTTGGTCATACAACATGCTCATAGCAAGGGACATCCTTCAGATGTTTTCATTATTTCAATTATTTCTATGTCAACATCAATCTTGATCCTAATAGAGGATTCAATATTTTTGCTAGTTTTAAGCTTGTGTTACTCAAACTAATAGTCCCGTTACCATTAGTAAATCAAAACTAAGGATAAATATGAATTTGCCTACCAAATAAAATATTATTTGTTCCTAAAAGATTTTGTGACTTAGTCAGTCATATATGATCGAGTATGTTTAACATTAATCATTTAAGTCACTTTTATCATAGGTTGATGTCTTCCGCTAGTATTGTCCCCTTCACAATTACGTAATTGATGTGGTTAGCCGGTCCGTCCATCGTTGTTCATTTTCGAGTATTAATAATGGGTTATCAATTTTATTTACTTGTTAAGGTTAACTGGTTGCTGATGTTCGTTTATAAATGAGTTATATAATAGTATTCAAGATGGGAATATATGAGTGTGGTCATTTGACATAACAATAATAAATAATGATTTTGTGTAAGTGCTTTTAATCAATGACAATGAACTAGGACTTTTGGCACGTTAACTTCATGGGCAGTATGGACATCTCCAATTTGCAATTCTAAGAGTAAACTTTTAAGGATTCTAGGTAAGTAAACTTTCCATTGTCTTCATGGCACGTGATATTATTAAATGTATGAATTTGTTACATAAATTTGCTATTATGTGAACATGTTTTTTAATTATTACGTTTTATGTCATAAATGTTTCATGCATACTCATGCACATCGATGCATCAATAAGCATACATGAAGCTTCAACAAATAAAATGTTTACAAATGTCATGACTTAATGAATGTTTAAATATATGTATCATGAATGTTATTGTTACGAGATGTGTGTCTATGCTATGAAGGTGTGAGTGGGAAATGGTGCGTGGGGGACCGACGCACCCAACTAATGATGAATGATGAATGTTCGATGTTAATGTTAATGTTAACCGTTTTGTGGTACTACCGATAAAATTCGATCGGGTTCCAAATAACATGGCCCACTGTATTCTGATTTGCTATAGGTGATACATCAAGTGAGCTCAGGATGTTAATGTTTTTAAAGAAATGAAAGAATGTGGATACATATTGAAAAATGTCTTTTGTTTTAAAGTAATGCATATGCATATCATCAGCATGCATCATGTGCATGGGGTTTGCTTACTAAGCGTTAGCTCATCCCATGTTATCATTTCCCATTTTTTAGATGATGAAGACATGATGATTCGAGACGACTACTTATGGGGAGACGGATTCGGTACTAATACAATCAATGTTGATTCATTTTGAAATAAGTTTAACTCTTAATCTGATTATCTTATATTTTTATTAAATATAAAAGTTTTCTAAAGTTCTTCTCCTAAGTGAAAGTCATTAATATTTTTATGTTAAAGAAAAATTTATATTCAATTTTCTATATTTATAGTTTTAAGAGGAAATTAAATGATAATACTTTCAAATCTACGTAATTAGATTTGGGGTGTTACAATAAAATCAACCGGAATTGCATTTCTACTTTCTCTAGTGGATATCCTTAATGACATTTGTTCTTGAGGTTATTGAGTTTGTTCTTTCAAAGCAATTTCTTGATTGTTTATAAGGGGTTCTAGAATATTGTCTTGATCAGAAATTGCTTCTTAAACAAGTTCTAGAGCAAGAATTTGTCTCTGGTCCAAATATTAGTCAATTACAACAGAAGGAATATTATATATTCATCCTCAAATACAAAATCCCTACCCTTTATCTCTCTCTGCAAACTCTACATCCTCAAAGAACTGGGCATTTTCCATTTCAAAGATTGACTTTGTAGTAGGAAAACAAAATTTGTAATCCCTTGACATCTCAGAGTATCCAATGAAATAATAATTGACAGTTCTGGAATCCAATTTCTTTTCATTAGGCCTATAAAGCCTTTTTCTCAACTGGACAACCCCAGATGTGTAAATGTTTAAAACTAGGCTTCTTGCATGTCCAAAGTTCATAGGGGGTTTAGACAGTTGCTTTACTTGGAACTCTATTGAGAATATAAGATGTAGTCTTTAATGCTTCCCCTCAGAGAGATTTTGACAAGGTAGAATGACTAATCATACTCCTTACCATATCATTAAATGTTCTGTTTTGTCTTTCAACAGCACCGTTCATGCTAAGAGAACTGGCATAGTGTACTACAGGGACGATTCCATGCTCCTCTAGAAAATTAGCAAAAGGCCCTTGATATTGTTCTCTTGATCCGTCATATCTGTCATAGTATTCACCATCACGGTCAGATCTAACTTTTCTGTTCTTTTGCCTAGTGTTTTTTAACTCCAACCTTATAAGCCTTGAGCATGTCTAGTGATTGAAATTTCTCATGGATGAGATATAGGTAGCTATTGCGAGAATAATCATCCATGAATGTAATAAATTACTGTTGACAATTCTAAGATGTCGAAAGGGAGTGGCCCACAGATATCTATATGAATTAGTTCTAAGACGTCCGAAGTTCTATTGACACCTAATCTTTATATTTGTTGTTTCACCTTAATACAATTTACGCAAACACCTGAGTCTGAAAAATCAAGGGGATCAAGAATTCTTTCTTATACAATCTATTCTCTTTTGAGAAATGTGATCTAAATGCTTGTGTCATAAAGAAACAGAATTCTCACTGGTTAATTTACGTTTAATATTCATGAATTCATTATAAGAAACAATTGAATTAAGCAAGTATAGATTATCATATCTAGATAAAAAAAAAACTGGTATCCACAATATTTGAATCAAGAGAAAGACTATATTATTATTTTCAAATGAATAAAAATAACCGAATTTGTCCAATACAGAAATAGAAACCAAATTCTGTCTAAAAGACGGTACCATAAAAGTATCTTTAAAACCCAAATAAAAACCAGTCTTTAATAATAGTCTAGAAGTCCATATAGCATCAACTTCAATTGATTTGTCGTTGCCCACATAGATGAATCTTTTAGTATCATTTGGCTTTCAGTTATTCAGATAACCTAGCATAGATACACTTATATGAGTAGTGGCACCGAAATCAATCCACCAAGTATGTCTAGGTCCTGAAGCTAAATTAACCTCAGAACAAACCAAATTGAGAAACGTACCTTTCTTTACACGCCAAGCGTAGTATTTGGTGTAATCCCTTTTCAAGTGTCCCGAGATTCCACAAAAGCAACAAATAGGTGATTCATCCTTTTCAAACTTTTGCTATTTCTTTTGAGGTAGCTTCTTTATTATTTCTTTTCTTGAACTTGTCGTTAGAGTTACTAGCCAAGTCAGTACATTCAGTCCTATCTTGCTTCAACCTTTCTTCTTCTTGCATACAGCACGGAATGATTGTATTGTACAGGAAGAGAAATTAAAACCAAATATACGAGCAAATCATTAGATAGCTCAAGTTTTAGTGCCTTCAGTTTTGAAGCAATATGAGACATCTCCATGATGTACTCCGAATATTTAGTGACTAATTTAGCCATAAGCGTACTAGTTTCGGCCTTATCAATTTTTGCAAAGTGTTTTTTAATTTCATCAAGAAATTCCTTTGCAGTAGTTATCTCATCGGACACTACACCCTTGAATGATTCTAGAATATCATGCTTCATGATCATAAGACTCATACGATTTGAATGATCCCACTTATCAAAGTCCATTTTTCATCAACCGAATTTTTATCTGTAAGTGCAGCAGGTCGTTCAATACTTAACGTAAGGTCTAAGTCCATACAGCCAAGAACGATATGAAAGTTCTCTTTCCAGTCCTTAAAGTTAGTTCCATAAAGTTAGTTCCATTTAAAACGGGAATAGAATTGATATTGGCAGATATCGTAAGCAAAAGAGTTAACTGAATAGAGAATAACATGTTCACATTAAAATCCATATTAATCAATTAATAAATTCAATTAATGGTAAACCCCATCACAAGAGATCGAGCACAATATTGATAGTTAGCCTTTGGACAGAAATATTAACTTGTAAATGGTACTCTTGGTGTAGCAATCAAATATTGACAATAAACCATATCAAACAATAAGCCCCCGTTTGGCCCTCATTCTTTCCAAATTTTAATGGTTAAAATAGTATTTTTTTTGAAAAAATGTGTGGTTGAGAAAGAATGAAAAGTTTTATTTGCGTTTAATATTATTTTATGAAAAATTGTGTCGTTAAAAATAAGAGAGAAAAAGAATGAGAAGGAGAATGGGAGTCAAACGGAACTAAATCTATCTATCTTTGGACAAGAGATGTTACTTGCGTTTAACATCCGCATGAATTACAAACATACAACATTCCTAATATTCCAAATAAATTAATCTAGACAAGAGATGTTACTTTAGTAGCATGCTACTTCAATTAATTTAGTTTGAAAAATTAGTTATTCTAAAAGAAACTTTAATACCATAATTTGAATTTGAATTGCTAAAACTTTAACATTTTATTTCGTTTTTATTTTTTTAAAACTTATAACAAATATATATATACAATATTACAGCGCCCATAATTTTGGGCATTGTGTGCGCCCAGTAGAAACATGCTTGGGCCCTATGAACACAACGCTCAGGTGCAGCCTTTTTTCGAATAGCGACGCTGCAACATCACATTTGGCTGTCGCAGCGCTGCGGTGCTTCTTAAATGCGGAAACATTAATTTGATTCTTAATTGTAGATTGTCTATTCTTGATTGTGGATTTTAAATTTTCCTCTTCAATATGTTTTTTCTGTAATTCTTGTGTTGATGCCACAAAAATTGAGAAATTGCATAAGAATTGAGTATCATAACCTTATATATAGTTTCCATATGTATTTCGCCAATCATTAAATAAAATTCTGAAAGAATCCGGTCTCTACACATATAATCCTACCCAAACTTTATTTAGATGCCCTAAGCCCAATTACTTAATTTTTTATTAAATTACTTTAATTTTAGGCTTAACTTTAAAATAGCATTTATACACAATTAATTACATATGTCAGCCCACATGATAAATTTATATTTTTCCAACTATCAATGAGTAGAAGAGTGCAAGTTTCTCTTTTATAGTTGTTTTCCTGTTTAATAATCACGTGGAGGTCTAAGTCAAACCTTTTGATGTAAATGACTTTTTCGAGGGATTATTTGATATTGGTAAGAATTGATAAACGTTGATGGTTCCTATGAAATATATGATAAAAAAAAATAGATAAAATTGTGGGTTCAATGCAATATGTGGTAAAAATAAAGTTTGATCTACATTTTAGAAAATAACTTTACCCGAAAATCACAATTAAAACTACAACACCGCCATTTAAGAAATTACTTGGCACAAAGTTCATCATTGTCCTTGTGAGAATGGTAGGAATTGTTACAAGACTATTGTGAACTTTATGTACAATTTATATACTATTTGTACAAAATATTTTGCTCAAGACATTACAAAAATATGGAGACTAAAAATTGGGTTGGAAGAGATGGAAAAAAAAACTCGAAGCTCACGAACCCTGCCACGAACAGGACGAAGATTACCTACCTAATCAAATAAACGGGACGGGACGAGGGCTATTGCCCCGAAATAAGTATGAGGTGAGTACGGAAAACATGGTCTTCACCTTATTAGGCACCCGGTTTTAAATTAATTTCAAATTTAAGTTTTTTTCTCAAATAATGGGTTCTTCTTAACATATTGAAAAAAAAAATAGTAATTTTCATCAATTAAAGACTAAAAATAAATAAATGAGGCCGTAAATGGACAGGAGGCCCACCCCGAACCCATCCTCATTTCGCCTTAATCATATGAGGTGGCGTAAGATGAAAAAAAAATAAGATGGAGCAGGGGACGAGATTGATCGATTCCCTCCATTGCCATCCCTAATTCGAAATTTGAGTGGTACCCATAATTTGTGTTAATGTTGACCGTCACAAAGTTGTTTAGACTGTTTCTCTGTTCATGTGCATGTCATAAAATTGTCATTTTTTTATTTTTTTTTACTAGGCGACTTCTATTTTTTCTATGAAATTGATGATTTTATGATAATATTTTCCTCATCTATTTCAGAATAATAATTTGCGAATTTAAATTTTATAATGAAACTTCGTATTAATTTATTGATTTAAGCTAGTATTGAATCAAATATATAAATATTTTAATGTTTATGCTAGTCTCAGACATATTATTATTTTAATTTTTATATTTAGAAGGTTTGAATTTAAGTGTTATATTGAGATTTCTTATCAACATATTTATTTTTTAACTTGTTTGAAAAAAGTTATTTTATATCGCTAAAGCTGTTATTTGGAACCACAGCAAACAAAGTTTAAACTTGTAAACTAAGTTTAGTAACCAACATGAAATTTCTCTAAAAGTTCAATGAGTACACATTTTTAACCCAACGAGTCTCATTCTCCTACGTCGGTCTCCGGGAAACTTATGATTAAGGACGGTTTCCGAATGAGAGTATGTAGCCTTTTTCCTAGGAATATTACTGCCATTACACAAAACTAAGAAAATGAACACTGCATTACAACAAACAATGAAGACTGTATATCAATCTGCAATACAAAACTGAAATCTAAACAACTAATCATCTAAATATATTGCAGAAAATATTAATAAACAATGCATACTGTACATTTCTCACTTAGAAGATTGCAAAGGGATCATGAACAGATCAAACCTAGTCTAAAAAACATTCTTAGATTTGAAACTGTGCACTTATGCAATTACTTAGCTAACTACGTCAGTTTTGATTCTACAGACACTCTTTCTAAACTATATATTCAAGAAAAACTCAGTTCTAATCAAATGAAATACGAATCAAAATTCTTTTTTCTTTTCCTTCTTCGCAGTCAAAGGATTACGTTTGGAGAAAATTTTGCTAAATATTCCTGGTGCTTTAGAAGGTGGATTTTGAACTTTGCATTCCATACCAACATCTGAACCTGAGTATTCTCCATCAGTATTGAATTCTTCTTTCAAGATTCGCAGTAATTCCGTTGCCATGGCCTTTGCTTTCTTGTTTCCATTAGCACGTACATTAACAAGGCCAGGAATAACACCCTCGGCCATGACCAGCTGACAATATTGTACACGTTCAGAGCACAGAGAAAGAAGAATTTCAACCGCACGCTCCTGGTCCTCATGACTCTCATTCTCGAGTAGTTTGGAAATTGAAGAAATGCAACCATCAGTTTCAGCA
The DNA here is from genome assembly GCF_002742605.1 of Olea europaea var. sylvestris. Taxonomy (NCBI): domain Eukaryota; kingdom Viridiplantae; phylum Streptophyta; class Magnoliopsida; order Lamiales; family Oleaceae; genus Olea; species Olea europaea. The sequence continues at coordinate 9,193,135 of NC_036254.1, read as the reverse complement.
ACAGAAACTCTAGCATCTTCTTCATCACACAAATATTTCAAAATGGTAACACAGTATCTTGCTAGGGTGTTATTTTCAAAGAGTGGAACTAATTTGGGGACGAATGCTGGAGGCACAAGGAAGGACCCGATGTCACTATTTGCCAACAAATTGCTCAGTATATGTAAAGCTGGTTCCAACAGTTCTTCAATCTGGGTGTCAACTATATTCAGGATACCGATGAGTGCCCCAGACGCTGCAATCTTGTATCCAGAATGTTGGTCCAAGGACAAAACCTCCAATATGGCAAGAGCTTGTTGACCCACCTCCGTATCAAGATATGATCCCAAAAGACTACATGCATCTTCATCAATGCAAGATATATTTTTTCTGAAACGTAATCCAAAGTAGATTATTGGTGAAAAATTGTTCTGAAAAAGCAACTGAAACTATTTGGCATTTGTATCTTCATTTCGCATCCTTTGCATTTGAAAGTATTTGTCAGCTTATGCAATGAAAAATCCAGTTTTGGTAACTAGAAACAGAAATGACTTCATTCTTTTAGAAACTCGAAGACGAAATACTGTGTAAGTAGCTTAATCAACATAGCTTAGAACTTCAACCCTATATAATATTTCCTGTTCCCACAAATCCATAACTAGAACTAGCAACAACAAAATAAGCCTTATTCCCAATATTTGGGGTTGGCTACGTAAATCATTTTTTGCCATTCCATTGTTTTCATTGTTAGATGGAGATCTTAAGCAACTACTAGAGGTCAAGTTAAGTATACTCCACTCTCTTTTTAACATGCTCTACTGTAATCATGTAAATGTTATGAAGTCCACTTTAAGTCGATGCAAAACACGAGCCAACCAACTAAACACTTAATTAATCTCCCATCCGCACCACCTTCCCATGACTAGAACTAGCATTATTGCATTAAGAAGTGTATATGTTAAAACATCCATCTCAAACCATTCAACAACCAATATAGAGGCTCTCTAGTAGCATACACTAGTTTGTGAGGTGATAGTCAATAGGAGACTAACCCTAGCACTTCATTTTGAAACCTTCACTTGCATATGGAGAGCATATTTATGTCAAAGTAATTTGAAATCTTCAAAAGCATTCAAAGACATTGGGGACCATCACATTAAAGACCACAACATTGCTTGGACAGAAGTCTACACATTAGAAGGAGAGGTCTTGACATGCGAATCTAAAGGGCTGTAAATGGAAACATCATTCTTAAATTTGGAATCAGAGCCACGGAAACAATCTAAAAATATTAGAGCAGCAGCCAACAGTAACAGAAAGAAGAAGTGCATTTCATGTCATTTTGTCTAGTATGATTAACACTTGCAGCATTTAAGAAACAATAGAGAATTGCAGAATTTAATATTCAGCAAGTGGTGTTGCATCCAAAACTAATTTCTATCCAAATTTAAATTGAACAAAAAGAAACTGATTATTTTATCAGTTTGCCTACTGAAATTTCATTTGTCAATATGTACTAGTAGAAGTACAGATATAATCGCGACTAATTCAACAACCTTATTATCCACTTATTCTCCAAGACAAGTTCCAATATTTCAAGGTGAGCACTATGAGTACTGGAGCAGCCAAATTCAATCTTTCTTCATCTCTTTGGATCTTTGGGTTATCACTGAAGATGAGGAGTTTGAAGTTCCAACCGAAGACGACAAAGAGGCTCAAATTTGCAAAAAGAATATAAAAACAGAGACGTTATTGTGTTACGAATTACGATATATTCACAAGGAGTCAGAAAATCCATTTTTCCTCATATCTTTGGCTTAAAAAGGCCAATGATGCATGGGAATTTTAAAGCAAGAAATGATTCAAAGAAAACAATAGCTTTGAAGCTTCCATTGTGATTGAAAGATCTTGACAATTAAAAAAGAAAGAACAGGAGTCAGGTTGGCGATTTCTCTTCTCAAGTCAAAAGTCGAAGAGATACAATCCAAGACAAAAGGGTCGTAGAAAAAGTGATTAGAAGTCTTCCTCCAAAATTTGATCATGCAGCCGCCGCAATTGAAGAATCCAGAGAGTTGTTGAAAATGACAATCTACGAGTTGACCAGGTCTCTTCTATGGTAGGTATATTTATAGGGAAGATTATGGTAAGTGGTTGTAACTTCCTGTTTTGTTATTTGTAGTTCATATTTAGAATGTCCACTTTTTAATTCGAAGAGACAGAATATCTATACAAAAATTCTATATTCAACTCCATTTTTATGTCTCAATTACTTATACTTTATAATTCCAAGACCATGGCATGCAAAAGAAAACTGCAGAATGGCAGTAATATGGGAAAACATGAATAATTTGATGAAATCACTATAAATAAGACTTGCCCATTATCTACCAAACCTAGCTTAGATAATTGTAACAACATTCATCTAGAAACAGATGAGTGACTTATGGACAGACTGCTCAGGTCTATAACTGTGTTGGGGCAATATTTGGAAATGAAAGTGGAGCAGTGCATCATCAGCTTATGGAGCCTCATTCTCTTGGAGCACATGTTAGGGGAAGTTTCATGCAAAACATGTTTCACTTCAATTAAATATTGCCTCCCAGCCTAATATAAGCTCGAACGACTTCTTTGCTTGTTCCCTCATTCATATAGTGGTTCTCTAGGTAATTCGACTCTTACCACTGCTTTCAAAAATGGTAGAAAAAATGTCTTTCCCCAATTAAAAAATTTGATTCGTGCGTATAAATGTGATGGGTTTTCAGAATCTAAGATATGAGAACATGACTTATAAACAATAGATCCGTTATCCAGTAAGCATTCCATGCAATGTAGTGATATCATCACTGGTGGCCTTCCACTGGGCTGATCCAATTTTAAAAGCAAATATTGAAGGGGCAGCTTAAGACTGTAGAATTTTATAGCAATTGCTGCTTTCGCACTTTTATATCTCACTACATGCTCTGGTATTCTAGCCAGAAGAACTAAGTACAGGCAGCTTGAAATTGCAATTAAATTTAATAAGAAATAGACGATACCTAAGTTACCACAAAGAATATTACCATTAATGAAAGATAGTTGTATAATCACCTTGAAGAAGAACAAATACCTGCATTTCTGAACAAATTCTAATAACAGTTGACATCCAGTCATCTGAGCTTCCACATCACGAATGTCATGTGCATCCTTCATAAATCTAAGAAGAGGTTGAAAGAAGTTCCCAAAGGACATCATTGTGCAAGCTTCATCATTGCCTATCAAAAAGCGCTTTACATCTTCAACCATGGTGCACTGAGAATCCCAGGGAAGTGAACTGATTTTAGCAAAAAACTCCATATTCATTTCCTGTGTGCTTGCAGAGGCTTGAAATCTCTGCGAATCATTATCCTTTTTCATGGGCAAAAGGTTTACAGCACTAGTGATCTCAGAATGCAAGACATCTGATGAAACATGGAAATCTAGTGGAAGGTATAGATCATTCAGAGAACAGCTCAAGCTGGCGATGGAATTGGTAGAAGTTACAAAAGACTTAACAAGTTCAGCTTGCATGGCGGGGTTGGGAATAGACACACCATGTGCTGTACACCATTTAGAAATTATGTCTTTTATTCCAGTATTTGAGGTCAATGTTAAGTGACCCAGCTTCACTTTTGTATTTGGACATGTATCCTGGCCTTCATCAAACCATCTTTGGATCCACACCCTTTCAAATGTTTGCCCAGAAGCAATGACAACAGGATCATACATCAATCTCATAGATAAAGGGCAAATGAATTCTTTAGGGGGTATGGGGCTACTTAACATGTCAATTTGAGACTCATCAGGCATATACTTCGTGCGTTCCACTTCTGTTGACAGATCATAAGAACTTGCAGATGGGACGGTATCTTCATGGCGTACGACACTGTTGTCAGTTTTCTCTTTCATAATAATATTTCCATATTTATTAAGAAGATTCAAAAAGAATAATAGTATTTTCCTCTTGCATGAATCACTTTTGCCAAATTTGTCTAGCAGCTTTTTGATTGATCTTTTCTCTATCAAGAGTGCTTTCTGGGACGTAATGTGAAGCTTCAAGGAAACCACTCGAACAGAGCCAAGGGTATCTTCCTCTTTTGTATCAGTTTTAGAACCATATCCATGAAGCAATTCCCACAAAACCTTCCCAGCCTCCTCTTCAGATGGATCCAAGTAAAAAGTTGAGCTCCTGAGATCAAAAATGATCCCAGAAATCTGCTAGTAATAGTCAATCAACTGTATCACAATACTAACTTTGTTGGTTGTCCAAGAAAATTCTAGAATACAAGAAAAAAGAGTGGGAGGGGAAGGAGGAGGACGAGGAAGACCAACTACTGAATCAAAGTAAAATATCAATAGATCTGAAATTTAGTGCGTACAGTGGCAGATTATGGGATAAAGGGAAAGGGAAGCCAGGGGCCCACCTGGGGGGGGGGGGGGGGGGGGGGAGTGCGATATATGGACCCTATTCTTAAATGAATAGTTTAAACATAGTTTTTTGTTCAACTACATCGACAACTAGATATCTATAATTATATATTGACTGTAAAGGTTGCATAGGTGCCTGATGAAGTCTGCCTTCTGCAGCCAGAAATTGAGCTACTTTCTTTAGCATTGTGGCCATACTAAGGCCCCGTTTGGTAGGGATTTTTTGCCCCAAAAAATTGATTTTTTGACCGTTATTTTACTATTCAAGCCGTAATTTTTGACTTCTTCTCTCACATGTGGACCCCACTTTTCTTCTAACGGTCAAAAAATCAATTCTCAAAATCCCTACCAAACGAGGCCTAAGTAATTTGGGCAGACAAAACTGCAAATATGAGCCTACAGCACTAACGAAGAAAACACATGCGATTACATGAACTTCTCACTGAAAAAATCAAAACACACATCAAACAAAATGGACCAAAGTTGGAATGTGGAAAGAATGGACTTTTGCTTTTTGAGTTATTCATAAGTTCCAAAAAGAAAGTGAAAAAAACTGATGAATGGAGCAAGAACAAATGCCAAAAAAATTTAAATTAATGGAGTGTTATTCAACTCTCTGAAGCAGATAAGAAATATGCAACTAGAAAAAATGAAAGACAGTGGTGCACGCAAGCTTTTGTGTGTGTGAGAGAGAGAGAGAGAGAGAGAGATACATTGGGTGACCAACTTTTCAAAACTTTGAGGCCATGGTTTTTATATGTAATCTAGAATTTGTAGAACTCTTCAATAGCACAATGGAGTTCTCAAAAAATCTTGGAGGGGAGGACAAGTTTATGTATGTATGCTGGAATAGTTATGTTCTCAACAGCAAAATGGAGTGGAAGATCTTGGAGGCCATCTTCCACCCCTAGCTTCAGCCCACCCCACAATCATCCATAACCTGAAAGTACTAGGTTTTTATGGTACTCTTCAGAACAACATAAATAAGTAGCCTGATGAGGAAAAGAGGCTCTAAAGTGTCTTTCAGCATTCCTGCTGAGATCCTAGAAGACACCCTTCTTTCTAAAATTTCTTTTAGTAGGGAAGAGAGGATGAAAAAAAGATGGACCTTGAGTTTGTTGAGCCGAGAGAAGAAGGCAATTGAAAAGGAAATAACGAATATGCCAAACATAATTCACATATTAGAAAATCTTAATATCTAGATCAAGTGGGAAATCCAGGTAAAGAAATAAGAACGTGAGACACAAGTTTGGCAAGATTTTCAAGAAAATTGAGACCATTCTTTTATGCTTCTCAACCAGGAAAATTCAAACACTCTATGGGAATATCATGCATTTTCTTTTTATTTTCAACTCTTAGAGGTGACTAATTCCTTACTAGCAACTACTTCCTTCCCCAGGAGACAGAAGCTCAAGCTTTGAGAAGGTATTTTTTATCCAATACAATTTCAAGTTACCTTCAAGTATGCTTCCTGTATAATAACTAAGTGGCATACTTTTCTTTGATAAAGCCCAGTTCTATATGCAACAGAAAACTTCTAAGATATGGAAGAGAGCTTCCACTCCGCAGTTTAAGACAGCACCGCATGAAGGACTAAATAGGTTGTAAGTATTAAAAACACAACATTCAATTTTTTTAAAAGGATCTTGATTGCTCACCTCTGAAGCCAGTGTTATTGGAACCATCTTTTGAATTTGACTAAGACTTTGTTCCATTAAGTAGGTAGACTTTTTACATCTTGACAGTATAGCGTCTCCAGTTAGTGCCTGAAAATGTTTAGAATGAATTTACGGCAACATCATTACAGAAAGGATGAACAAACTGCCTCGAACAAATGAGAAAGAAGCATTAGCGCGTGCCTATTTTCCAGTTAAATATTGTAACAGATGCACTTCAGAATAGATATTGTTCTTTGCTCAAGGAACTTTCGTAACTACCTTATAGCTGTTACCTTCTTCCTTTTGCTTCCCTAATCTGGTAACAGACTAATTTTTTTTATAACAACATTTGATCTTATCAGAGAATGGTTATTTCGAGAGACAAAATTTTACAAATAAAAAATAAGAATAATAAAATAAAATAAAATTCTAAACGGGTATAGTATAGAAAGGAAAGAAGTGGTGACATAAATAAAGGCCCAAAGTAACTGCTAACAAAGAAAGTAAAATGAAATTAATTTTTGCTTACAATTAGAGAAACAGAAGCTTTTGATGAACCCATCAAGTATAAGCTCATGTGCACTTAACAAAACTCGGTATATAATGCTTTAGTGCAATTTTGAAAAAAAATATATATAATATATATATATATATATATATATATAAGAATCTCCCTATTAACTCCGGTTGTATCTGGTAAATACTGTAAGGTACTTAAAATTCATACATGTAAGTTACACATACGTACCAAATAGAGCTTACTGGACTCCCTGCAGTACTGAAGTAGAGTATTGGCTTTGAAAATTCCATTAGTTAACAAGCAAAGTGAATCTATGCCTGACGAGCACCGAGGACGGGCAGCTTCTATTTCTGGAAATATTTTTGAAATTCTAGTGACCAATTTTAGTAGTTCTGAACACATTTGACAGTGGACCTGTCATAACATAAATGTCAATTACAAAAAAAAAGGTTCCCTAAGCGTTTGAAAGATACGAAATTATGAAACAAAAAGCAGAGGCAAACCAGAGTAAATTTGCCTGTGAACCTGAATAGAAAATACAAGAATGATTGTGACTTGGATACAGAAGATAGAAGAAGAACAGCTTATTCTTGCTTCAGGTTGTCACAGGATGAAATACTAGGACACACACACCCCTCATGGAACATTCACGGACTTAAATTTGAAAATTTTAATGTACATAAATATATAGGGGGTGTTTGATAGACATTTTTATGTAAAAATGCATTTTAGAACAGTAAATTGATGTGAAATATGTGGTTGAGAAATAAGAAAGAGTTTTTGATTTACGTGAAATATTATTTTAATAAAGAATGTGTGGTTGAAAAGAAGAGAGAGAAAAATGCAGTTTGAAAATAATGGCTACCAAACGGGGCCATAGTATTAAAATACCATATTAAGCTCCCATTTGGCCCCCATTAAATCTTATCAAATTAAATTAAAAATTTTTTTCTCCTGTTTTCAATCACTCAATTTTCAATAAATAATATTACACGTAAATCGAAAAATTTTCATCCTTCTACAACCATACATTTTTCAAAAAAATACTATTCTCCCATTATAATAAAAAATAATGGAGGTCAAATGGGGTATAAAATATTATAATGAATTCCTTCCAGACATCCAGTTAAAATTTAGGACATTTTCATTATCAGAATATAACTTCCAATGTGAAGAGAACAATAGGAAGTGGCTGGAAATTAAAATTTCACTTGATTTGAGAGAGCACTTCTTCACCACATAAGTCCTCTAAAATATTGGACATTTTATGTAATATTCCGAATTTTTATTACTAGTCGTTTGATTAAAAATTAGGACTTAAGTGCACTACTATTAAAGTTTAATAGTTTTATTAGTTATTGACCTAGTTAAATGACCTTATTAATTACTAGCTAATAGTTTGAGGACCTAAATGAAGAGTTAATTTGGAAGTTAAATGAAATTATATGTAAAATATATGTAAATATGTCAATTAGCCATGATTAAAGATCATTTATTTGGCCACATGTATTATTCACCACATTTAAGCAAAGTAATTGCTTTGACCACATAAATAAAGGTAATTGATTTGACCACATGCATTATTTACACCAAGATTCAAGCCAAGTAAATTGATTTGATCACATGATTAAAGGTACTGATTTGACAACTTTCAAGTCAATACACCAATTATGCTTTGATCATGCCTAACATGTAGCCATTTCCTTTCAATTTTCTACACAAGGTCCAAGAACTTGCAATATAAATATGAGTTAAACTTACTATTGGATGATACCTCACCAACTATTTACACTGTCCCTCTCTATCTCTATCATTTTGTTTCTACACATTTACTCTTTCTCTTGTCCTTTCCATATTAAATATAATCATACACTTATACAATCACACAACCTAACACACAGCTCAAGTATAAGTTCCTATGTATAAGTTCAAATGACCTAAGTTTAGTAGTGCTACGCACGGAAATTATAGCCACGAAGTTTGGATTTTAATTCCCGTATCTCCATATGTATGTCACAATTTTCAGCAATTAAATGAGATGCAAAATTCATTATCACTCATTTATTGAGATTTATGTCTCACATGTATATGTTACATATTTTATAGGTAACTAAAAGAGGGGGGTTCAAGGCGATTGGAGCTGAATTGTGCTTGCGTGGTTGAAAATGAGGAATGATTTAAGTAGTTAAAGATTTCAATGATGTTTATTGTATTTTTTTTAAAATTTATTTTAATCCTTTCATGTTCAGAAAATATTATGCTTTTCATTGTTTATGAAAGTATTATTTTACGGTACATGTATAATGATTCCAAAGGTAAAATTTGGGTTGTTACATTTTAGGTGCCGCTGATCTCAATCATTTCAAGATAAAAGAAAAATGATAAATGTGTGAAAACAATATGTACATTTATAATTTAATTTGATTGTATACTTCATTAAATTAGTTTTAGTCCTACTCAAGGTCGAAGGATGTTCTTACAGTCTCTTGATATGGCATTCTTAGAAGCCACACTGTCTTAATGTCAACTCAAGGTTGTTAAGCAAGATAGGGGAAGACTACATGCGCAGCCTAGATTCATGATGCCCATTCACGAACTTAATTCCACTATGCACAAATGATCTCTCTCTCTCGCGCGCACACACGTGTCAGTATATAAGGATAAACTCCATGTCTTTCAAACAGATCCAGTTAGAATTCTAACCCAATCATTTCAATGATACCATTACTAAAGTTTTCTGTAATTTCTCTGCATGTGTTTTTGTGTGTGTGGGTGTGTGTACATACATGAATTATATTTTACCTTTGTATGCTTTTCTATTGTTTCTCAGTATATAGGAAAAATAATGACAATTATACATTAACCCATCAGTGTAACTAAACAGGATTGAAACAAGAAGTGTTTTGATAAGAGATTGTATCTTGGTACTAGACACTTCGTTTCACTATATGCGAACTTCAGTTGCAGACCACTTGATATGGGTAAGAAAGAAAAACTTGTTTGAGCACCCCAAATGAAATTGTTAATAGATTGAATTTAGTTCGTATCCTCTAACTTGGCAGAAAGACAAGGTTTATGTCCTCAATCAATTAGATTTTATTTTTTATTTTTATTTTTTTGAATTGGAGTTGACAGGGGGTCAAGTTAATTCAACCTCAGAAGTTTCTCATCAAAAGATAAAGATCCATGTTTCTGATGTTTGATCGGGAGAGAACTTTTAGAGTGCTGGCCAATTACAATTGAGAATCTCTAAGATACGATCTCAAGTTTTAAGCAGTCTCTTCAATCCATTTCTGGAGCACGTTAGCAAGTAATTTCCTTGTCAAAGGCTAAGTCGTGAGTGAAATTGTAAATGCCTAAAACTGTAACATAAGACAAAAGTTTCCACGGGAAAAGGAGACGAGCAGATGATATCATACCTTAATGGAAAGAGGAGATGGCAGCGATTCCAAATCTTCGGCAACATCATTTCCCATCAAGAAAAAACAGTCCCAGCATGGAAGACTACAATGCGAAAACATAAAGCATAATATGACTAATTTGTTCATTAGACAATGGTTTATAGACAACCCAACTGCAAGGGACAACTTGGATCTAAACTGGAAACAGTTTTTGTACTAATCAAAAGATAAATTTCAGGAGACAAATGAATGCCAACTCCAGTTTGCATCTCATTATAGGAAAAAAAAGTTTTATACAGAAGGTGGAAAACCATTTCTAAATCAATTTTTTAACACTTAGTTTTGTGAATTGTCCATCCAATAATATAGTCAAGTGTCCCATGACACCATGGTTCCACAACAAACCAGATTGATTATCAAGTTCGTACAATTACGATATGTAGTTGACAAGAAGAGAACAGGTATCCAACTCTAAATTGTGAAGATAATGATCTATCCACAAGATTAACATATTCATAGCACAAGTTATATGAATCATTACACTTCCACAATGTGCCCTGGTTCTAATCTTTATACACAAAGCCGAAGGCAAGAAGTAAATGCGCTGATTATCGTAACTCTACAGTACTGCATATCATACTTTGAGTACTTATTCTCAGAGTGAAATTAGATTGAGGATGTTTTGCCAAGATTAAAAATAAGTAAATGTTAAGCTTCCTTGTTGCAAAATATATTTTAACAGGTTACTTCTCATGTTAACAAGACTTACTTTTCCAGAAAGTATAATTAAACACTAAACTTAGCCAAAAATGCCCTGAATGGAGAGCTTAAAAAAAAAAGATGCAGGATATCTTCAGTTTTTACAAATAAAGTTATTGTCGAATCAGATGGAAAATGAGATATAACTGAAAAGATACAAGCTCTGGCATTCATTTAAGAACTGGACCTTGGCATTCATTTGACAAAGAGATATTTACATTTATAAATGTTAACTCAAGTCAATGAATTACAGCTATTTATATCCAGCTACAAAAATTCAGTTTCTCCTTCTTGTGTGTGTGTGTGTGTGTTATTTTTTTTTTTTTTTTTTTTTTTTTTTTTTCCCCCCCC
>NC_036254.1:9172505-9181406 GCF_002742605.1 Olea europaea var. sylvestris | reverse complement strand
ATTAATTATTAAAAGGAAAAAAAAAAAATTTAAAAAAAAAAAAAAAAAAAAAAAAAAAAAAAAAAAAAAAAAACCTAGAAAAATGAATTATGTTAAGGCAATATGCAGAGGACATGCCATTTCATTTACCCCTCAAGTTTTCATCACTGTTTCGTTTTGTTCTTTTCTTCAAATGAAAAATCACATCAAAGTTCATCCAAATCAATGATAATCAGCTACAAGATAATTTAATTTCTTCGTTTTGTTAACTTTTCACATAAAACCTCATCAAGAAAAGTACCCCAAAAGGTAGAAACAGACATTCAACTCATAAAAAAATGATTAATAATATAAATTAAATTCAAAAAAGCAAGAAAACAAAATCTTACCTACTGCAGAGAAAAGCAAAACATGAGATGATGTTCTCCCTCCTCTGCTGCCCAAGAAAAAAGAGCTTAAACTCAAATTTCACTTAATTACTCCCAAAAACGGGGGAAAAAAAAAGTGCTACCACACACGTAAACCTCTGCAGACAAAGAACAGCCTATTTCTCAAAACAAATTATTATCAAAACGTCAAGATTTAATGGAAGCTTCGCTACTGCTTTTTTCCTTTTCCTAAAAAAAAAAATCCAACTTTAGAATGAAATTTAACATTCAATCCTCCAGAACCATCTGTTTCTTCTTGTATAATTCAGAGGTAAAAAAGGCAGACGAAACACTCAGACATTTGGATCCCTAGTGAATGAACCAAACTAATGAACCCACCTGGCAATTTATCTTTAGCTTCCACCCCCCCTTTAAATCACAACCCAAACCAGAGAGAGAGAGAGAATGATCTGTGGGCAATCTTTCACCAAACGAAATTGCAGAGAGAGAGGAAGAGATGGAAACAAGCACAGCAGCCTCTGCTGAATGGTCAGAAAACGTCATAAAAGCAGAAGCAAAAGTGTTCTGCTACGCGTAAACCGGACTATCAAACCCGGCGCACAAATAGCAAAAGCAGAAACAGTATAGAATTGCTGATTATTAGCGTCAACGTAATAAATTCAAAATCATTCCATACTACAGTTGATTTGTATTTGTCTAAATATCTCTTACCATTGATTGAAACCCTTTTGGCCAACTTTTACCAAATTTTATTAAGGCTCGTTTGGTATCTATTTTTTTGAAAATGTATTTTTCAGTTTATTCTTTTTAACTACACATTTTTTATTAAAATAATATTATACGTAAATTAAAAAAATTTCCTTATTTTACAACCATACATTTCCTATCAATTTACTATTCAAAAATGCATTTTTACGTAAAAATATCACTCAAACACTAAACAACCCCTAAGTTTTTATCAAAACCAACCAAAGGCTAAAAGTTTTTCAAAATGGTACTAAATTATTTATAATATTTCTAAATATTGTTGAATTTTAAAAATTTCTAAATTATTGATATAATCATTACAATGTTATCGTATTTGTCATTTTGTCACTTGCCATTTTAAACCTATTACTCACGATTTTGGTGACCTAGCATGCACTAGCGTCGAAAGCATATCACTATAAACACTTCACATATTCGTTAACTTTAAAATGACGAGGAACAAAGTTGCGGATCAAATAATATTTTAACAAATTTTATGGAAAAGTTAATTTTGATTCTCCATGTCCACAAAGGAATTTGATATTCCGAATGAAGATATTAGTCACTTTCTGTTCACAATTTTAAATTTTAATTGGCTGAGTTTCAACATCCTTTGTTGGGTTTACGAATTAAAAAAAAAAAAAAAGGTGCTTTTGCTAATTGGCTCACCAAAAGCAGCTGCAAAGAAACTACAAGAAGATAAAATATTTTTGAGTAAATTTAATCGATGCTCACTAAACTTTAGTATACATTACTACCCGCTCACCGAACATTAAAACATTACTCATTGCTCACTCATCTATGAAATTGCTTACCCATTAATCACCCAACTGATCTCCATCATTCTAGACTAACGGAATGTGCCACGTGGCACATAAATCAGACGGAAAATCAAAATACTTAGCTGGAACACGGAAGGCGAATGCCCAGTCGGCATGGGTTCACAAATCCTGTCGTTCAACACCAAACCCAGGCGAAATCCCACCTCTGTCTGCACTAAATGACTAACCAAAAACCACAAAACAAGGGATGACGAATGGAATGTAAGCCGGAATTTCCACCACTATGAGCCGCCAATCGGGGGACAATAGCAGCCCAAATTCATCTTCCCTACCACCGATCTCTTCACCTTTCGACTAAGTTATCTAAGCACTCTGTGCGAGAGATTTGACCACAGTAACTTCCATGAAAGTTTTTTGGATTTCTAATTTATCAAAACCCAAATTCGCCCACAAATCCATGAACAATCAGAATCGCCCCCAATTCCAGCTTCCATTTTCTTGCCCCAAATCGAAACCCAAGTTTGCCCCTAAACTCATGAATACTGAAGAACCCAAAAAATTGCACCTGAGTCTGCTGCACTGACTGAGCTATATTCAAAGTCCAAGAAATGGAGGGAGAAGAATCAAGAAATGGAGGGAGAAGATGAAGATGAAGATCCAGGAGCTATATTCACTTTTGGCCGGCCTAATTCATGTGTGATGTGCCACGTTGGATTCCGGTCACCACGTGGTAGAGTCCGTTAGTTTAGGTGACGGAAATGGGATGAGTGATCAACTGGTAAACAATTTGATAAATGAGTGAGCAACGAGTAATGTTTTAATGTTGGGTGAGCAAGTAGTAATGTACACTAAAGTTTAGTGAGCATTGATTAAATTTACTCAAATATTTTTTGATGGGATTGTGAGGGCCTACTTGATGCGGATGCGGGATATCGCCACTTTCAACAAATATAATTTTACCAATAATTTAAAATAACGTCAACCATAGTAAACTCTTTTCTTTTTTAAGTTTATTTTTAACTACAAATTTTTCTATTAAAATAAGTTTACACATAAATTTATATTTTTTCTTACTTTCTAGCTACCAAAAAAAAAAAAAAAAAAAAGGAGTTCAAACATGACATTAATGCCCCGTTTGCCCCCCATTTTTTTCAAAATTTTAATGTTTAGAATAATATTTTTTGAAGAATGTGTAGTTACAAAAGAATGAAAAATTTTTGATTTACGTATAATATTATTTTTGAAAAATTATGTAGTTAAAAATAAGATAGGAAAAAAATGAAAGAGGGCCATCTGTGACACAAAAGTTTCATTAAAAAACAAATTTATAGTCAAATATGATGAAATGGGACTTTGCTAAACTTCATTTTTAGTACATTTGTGGTATGTGACTGTAGGCTTGGGTCTTTCATGCGGGGCCTCTTGAAGATGGGTCAACTTTCGAGTAGTTTGTGATTGGATGTAGCTAGTACAATTATATTCAAATAATAATTTCATTTTAATTTATTTTAATTGAGGTGATTTGTCCATTTCTACATAAGGAAAATCATGATGTGTCAATCAATAAATAACAATCGTCACAAAAGATTGTCAGTTGGTGACTAGGAATAATTGCAATTTCAAATAAATTGATGATAACATAGCCATCATTATTGACTACCACATCATCAATTTTAAACAGTTCAAGTGACACAATTGAATGATGTTATTGACTTGAAATTAAATTGAAGTATAGTACCCAATTGAACAATATTTTAATACAATTGTCTCAAAAACTAGGGTGAAAGTATAGTTATCGCAATTGAATTTTACGCAATTCTCTTTTCTTTGTTAATGATCAATTCAGTCTCAGATCTTTATGAGTTAAGCCAGTGCGGAAAATTATATTTTTTATCTAAAAAATATAAGTCAAAAGGACAAAAACTTTTCTTTTCTCAAGTTGGATTCAAAATATCCATGAGTTTACAAGTTCGCACACGTACTGCCAATAAGTGTGTAGGGGAAAAAACTCACTTGATGCAGCAAATCGTTAACAGCTATAAAATAAGATGAATAAATTAACTCTGAAAGCATCACAATACAAATGTTTTTTTTTTTTACTTCTCAACTTCTCGTTGCACAGATCAAATATACTCATGTATATTGCATACCCCACATGTACCATTTTTTACTTCTACTTTTTGTCGTCGCGCTTTTTATCCCAACAATCTCTTTAAGTCTCTATCATGTACCACCGTATTTTCAGATCAAGGTAATCGACTCATTGGCCATTAAGGCGCGCATCCACATGCTACAATTTTTTATTTTTTTTCAAGCTTTCCTCTCTCTCTCACAATGTATCCCTATCTTTTCTTCCATCGTATTGATATACACAATTCACGTATATATGGAACAAGTAGAAACATAATTGCATAGATACTTTTACCATACAGGTTCCATAATATTTTTTTTTTTTTTCAATTTTCATGTCCATCGTGCCCCTCCCTCGCCCCTAGGCTTAGTGTCTCCGCTAAGTGCCTGCCATGCGTAACCCCTAAACACAATGTTATATATTTTGACATATATTACACACAAGTCCCCATATTTCAATAAAATTATCATGGGCCTTCAACTTTATTATATTTAACTTTATTGTCCATTTTTTATTTCAGTCAATTTGAGTCAAAATATGCTCGAAGAAATTTAAATTCTGGACAAAAATTACAGCATTTTGGATCTGCAGTGACATCCTTATGTTCAGATATTTCCAGCATGAGTAAAATATATAATGTCTCTATTTGGGTTTCATTTTAGGGTTCGTTTGATTGTAAAAATGAAATTTTGGTGGAAAGAAAACGAATTAGAGGGAATTAAATTGCCTAGAACTTATTTTATTGGGAATTATCAATTAAATATGCTTGATTAGTATAATTTTGCATCCAAAAAATGTTAAAATTTTCAATGTTCTAGTGTTCGTTTGGCTTTGTTTTTTCATGAAAATTGTTAATTAAATGGATAGATTTTTTTATAATTATGGATGGAATTTGTTTTCATCGCCCAAAAAATATTTAAAAAGGGATGAGAATTGGTTTTCCACCAATTCATGGAAAACCAAACACGTGAAGTGGAAAATGGAAAACTAATTGCCTAGAAAATTTTACACATCAAACACTACCAAAAGGTAAAATTTTCCATGAAAAATGTACCATATCAAACAGGCCTTAATTCTAATGCATTTTTCTTTCTTTTCAGTTATACATTTTTCAATAAAATAATATTACACATAAATCCAAAACTTTTTCTTCATTTTTAACCACACATTTTTTAAAAATTCACTATTTCAAAATATATTTTTCTATAAAATCTCTTTTAAATGGAGCAGATAAGGGCATAATGTTGTAAGAAATAAGTAAAGAGTGGAAATTCTCTTTCAACTGTAGGCGGCTCCCACATTCTGCACTTCCGAGTCCAAGTGAATTCCATCAATGTCTTGAACACTCCAACTAATTTAGGCCCCGTTTGGTACACATTAATGTAAAAATGAGAATGAAAGATATAGTCGTTATGGATTTCACACAAGAGATAGAAAGTTAAATATGGTGATTTGATGTGATGGATAACGGTCAGATTTTTCATTTTAATGAGTTAATAATAGGAAATAAACGGGGGCTTAGTTGCCCTTTTCTCTTCAAGGAAGTCACCAGGTTTAATGAATTAAAATATATAAAGAATTTCGTCCGTTTGTTTCAATTAAAAATTAAATTAAAGTCAATAATTAATTTTAATAATATATTTTATGATACCGTAATTGATTAATTACAAATTACAACAATTTTTATAAAAAAAACTATTGATAAGTTAATTTTAATCTAAATGAAATCAGAGCGTTGTGTACAATGTGAGTCATGTTACATGTCATTATAAAAGACAGAGATGGTCTTTTTAGGTCTTGACTCGAAAATTCAGATGATTACTAGAATATTTAAAAATAAGACGTAAAATAAAAATAAAATTGTATACCACACACCAGATTCAATGGAGCTTAGATAGGATACAGAGAAACCAACTGGAACGGCATCAATGTAGAATCAACAATGAAACAAAAAATGGTGAATTACATTATTTTCCCTGAATTCCCAAAATCTAGACTAAAACCAGCCTCAATTTTAGAGAGAACAAATAACATGTAGAGAGTGACTCGGGACAAAAAAGAAAATAATGATAAAATGGGTCTTATTCGTAACACATGAATGATTATTGCTTGAATGTCGCTCGAACAAATGTAAGAAATACTCAAATCTACCAGATAGCAGAAAAATTGAATTATTATTAATAAAAAAACGACTGTAAGGTTTTCAAATTGTTGACACATAATTAAAGAGCAAATCGTAATCAAAGCGAAACCTAATTCGATAGGCAAATTTAAATAGAACTCAAAACTTCAAAAATGCCATTAAACTGGTTCAAAACGTAGAAATTCTAAAAGGAACCCTGAACAATGTAATTTGACTACGAAAATTTAGTCATCGTCGATACCCAAACAAAACAATAGGGAATGTAAAATCTGACACCCAAACTAAAAATTATGCACGTCTTCGTGAACCCCTCTTACCTTTTTTTTTTTTTTTTTTTTTTTTTTTTTGTTTAAAAAAAAATCTGATTTATGGTTTTGTATTCTAACTGTTCCACATCAGAAAGAAGGCAGAAGATTCTTTTGTGACAAGATATGTCAACATAATGACACGCCAAATGGGGAAGTTGAGGATGACTTTGATTCCATGATCGCAGTAGATGCACAGTCCATGTCAACCTTTTGTACCAACCACAGAGTTGCCATGTAGATCTCAACCGTTGACTCTCCAGTCAAGTGGCTTTACAAAAATGCCCTTAATAAAACTCAAAACGTCATTGGGGATTGTTTGTGTGGAATTATTTTCTTTACGCGTTCTATGCCGGCTTTCAACTTCAAATTACATTGTAAACTACTTTAATTAATTTGGAATTATTTAACATTGCTCTTTTCTAGAAGTGGGAGTAAACCATCTTTTACTTGGCGAAGCATTTTGCATGTTCGTTGGTTATTCATTCATAAATACCAACATCATTTTTTTTTCAACTTATTCTCAATCTCATATTCTCTCAATAAAATAAATTTATATATAAATTCAAAAAATAAAAATAAAAATCCAATTTCTTAAACTCAAATTCTATATAAGAAAAAAAATCAATATTATGAAATCAATTTTTCAAGAAAGTGGGTCTTAAGCCTAATATGATTCGCTTAAGACTCTATTTTGATTGATTTGGAATTTGATTAATCATTTGTATCAAACTTAAGCGATGTCATAATAATAATTGGAATATTTGAGCAGCGGCTTGATAATTAAAATGCATGATTTTTTTTTGGGGGGGGGGGGGGGGGGGGAATTATAAAAGCAGAAGCAAAAGTGTTCTGCAATAGCCCTTTTCTTTTCAAGGAAGTCACCAGGTTTAATGAATTAAAATATGTAAAGAATTTCGTCATTTTGTTTTAATTAAAAATTAAATTAAAGTGAATAATTAATTTTAATAATATATTTTATGATACCGTAATTGATTAATTACAAATTACAACAATTTTTATAAAAAAATTATTTAAAAGTTAATTTTAATCTAAATGAAACCAGAGCTATGTGTACCATGTAAGTCATGTTACATGTCATTATAAAAGATAGTAATGGTCTTTTCAGGTCTTGAGTCGAAAATTTAGATAATTACTATAATATTTGAAATAAGACGTAAAATAAAAATAAAATTGTATACCACACACCAGATTCAATGGAGCTTAGATAGGATACAGAGAAACCAACTGGAACGACATCAAAGTAGAATCAACAATGAAACAAAAAATGGTGAATTACATTATTTTCCCTGAATTCCCAAAATCTAGCCTAAAACCAGCCTCAAGTTTTAGAGAGAACAAATAACATGTAGAGAGTGACGTAGAACAAAAAAAAAAAATGATAAAATGGGCTTTATTCGTAACAACACAAACAATTATTGCTTGAATTTCGCTCCAACGAATGTGAGAAATACTGAAATCCACCAAATAGCAGAAAAACTGAATTATTATTAATAAAAAACGGCTGTAAAGCTTTCAGATCCTTGACACATAATTAAAGAGCAAATCATAATCAAAGCGAAACCTAATTCGATAGGCAAATTCAAATAGAACTCAAAAACTACAAAAATACCATTAAATTGGTTCAAAACGTAGAAATTCTAAAAGGAACCCTAAATAATGTAATTTGACTACTAAAGTTTAGTCATCGTCGATACCCAAACAAAACAATAGGGAATTTAAAATCTAACACCCAAACTAAAATTTATACTGGTCTTCGTGAAACCTTCTCACCTTTTTTTTTTCTTTTAAAAAAAAAATAAAATCTGATTTATGGTTATGTATTCTAGCTGTTCCACATCAGAAAGAAGGCGAAGATTCGTTTGAGACAAGAAAGATATGTCAACATAATGACACGCCAAATGGGGCAGTTGAGGATGACTTTGATTCCACGTCCGCAGAAGATGCACAGTCTATGTCAACCTTTTGTACCAACCTCAGAGTTGCCATGTAGACTCTCCAATCAAGCGGCTTTACAAAATGCCCTTAATAAAACTCAAAGGTCATTGGGGATTGTTTGTGTGGAATTATATTTTTCACGCGTTCCATGCCGGCTTTAATTAATTTGGAATTATTTAACATTGCTCTTTTCTAGAAGTGGGAGTAAACCATCTTTTACTTGGCGAAGCATTTTGCAGGCTCGTTGGTTATTCATTTATAAAATATTTTGTCATAATTTAGCCTACCAACACCATTTTTTTCCAAATTATTCTCAATCTCATATTCTCTCAATAAAATAATTTTATTTATAAATTCAAAAAATAAAAATAAAAATCCAATTTCTTAAACTCAAATTCTGTAAAAAAAAAAAAAAAAAAAAAAAAAAAAAAAAAAATAAAAAAAAAATATTTCAAAAAAGGGGGCC
>NC_036254.1:9167748-9172291 GCF_002742605.1 Olea europaea var. sylvestris | reverse complement strand
AAAATGTTTTTTTTTTTTTTTTTTTTTTTTTTTTTTGGGGGGGGGGGGGGGGGGGGTTTGAGGGGACATCATAAAAGCAGAAGCAAAAGTGTTCTGCTACGCATAAATCGGGCTGTCAAACCTCGGTATACAAATAGTACAAGCAGAAACGGTATAGAATTGCTGATTTTTTGCGTCAACGTAATAAATTCAAAATCATTCTATACTACAGGTTGATTTGTGTTTGTCCAAATATCTCTTACCATTGATTGAAACCCTTTATGCCAACTTTTACCAAACTTTATTAAAATCCAAGTTTTATCCAAACCAACCAAAGGCTAAAAGTTTTTCAAAATGGTACTAAACTTATTTATAATATTTCTAAATATCGTTGAACTTTAAAAAATTTTAAATTATTGATATAATCATTACAATGTTATCGTATTTATCATTTTGTTACTTGCTATTTTAAACCTATTACTCTCAATTTTGGTGACCTGACATGCACTATATCGAAAGCATATCACTATAAACACTTCGCATGTTATGTTATTAAGTTCGTTAACTTTAAAATGACGAGAAACAAAGTTGCGGATCAAATAATATTTTAACAAGTTAAGTGACAACTCTATAAATTTTAAAGTTTAATGACAATTAGTAAACATTTTAGACAACGACAACTCGAAAAGTTTTAAAAGTTGAATTGTAATTAAAAAAATATTTGTAAAAAATTAATTACAATTTGGGGAAAAAAAATTACGAAGTCCAACAATTAACAGAAAACATGAGGAAATATTTTGGGTTCCACAAAATAAGAAAAGATTTGATAAGTGAATGGTGGGAGAGGCACTAGTGGCAGTGGGACAAGTCTTCCTCTTTGGAGTATTTATTATGAAAAGTAAAGTTTGATTCTCCATGTCCATAAAGGAATTTGATATTCCGAATGAAGATATCAGTCACTTTCTGTTCACAATTTTAAATTTTAATTGGTTGAGTTTCAATATCCTTTGTTGGGTTTACGAATTTAAAAAAAAAAAAAAGGAGTTCAAACATGGCATTAATGCCCCATTTGGCCTCCATTTTTTCCAAATTTTAATGTTGACAATAGTGTTTTTCTGGCAATGTATCCCAATCTTTTCTTCCATCGAATTGATATACACAATTCACATATATATGGAACAAGTAGAAACCTAATTGCATAGATAGTTTGACCATACAGGTTCCATAATATTTTTTCTTTCAATTTTCATGTCCATCGTGCCCCTCCCTCGCCCCTAGGCTTAGTGTCTCCGCCCCCCCCCCCCCCCCCCCCCCGCCCCTAGGCTTAGTGTCTCCGCTAAGTGGCTGCCATGCATAACCCCTAAACTCAATGTTGTATATTTTGACACATATTACACACAAGTGACAAGTCCCCATAGTTCAATTAAATTATCATGAACCTTCAACTTTATGATATTTAACTTTATTGTCCATTTTTAATTTCAGTCAATTTGAGTCAAAATATGCTCGAAGAAATCCAAATTCTGAATAAAAATTGCAGCATTTTGGATCTGCAGTGACATCCTTATGTTCAAATATTTCCAGCATGAGTGAAATATATAAAGTCTCTATTTAGGTTTTATTTTAGGGTCCGTTTGATTGCAAAAATGAAATTTGGGTGGAAAGAAAACGAATTCCAGAAAATTGAATTTCCTAGAACTTGTTTTATTGGGAATTATCAATTAAATATATTTGATTTTAGTATAATTTTTCACTTGAAAAATATTAAAATTTTGAATGTTTTGGTGTTCTTTTGATTTTGTTTTTATGAAAATTGTCAATTAAATGAATAGATTTTTTTATAACTGTGGATGAAATTTATTTTTATTGCCAAAAAAAAAAAAATAGAAGGGGGGGGGGGGGGGGGGGGGGGAATTCACTACATGCCTTTGTCTAGCAACCAACTCCCAAATGGCATAAGGAAGAGAGATAATTGTCGTTTGATTTCACTGGCGGCCGGAGATGGTCAAGCGTGACCGGTGAAACTTGGATGGAAGTGCTCCTGGAAATACTACTAAAAGGTAGAATTTTTCGTGGAAAATGTACCATATCAAACGGGCCTTAATTCTAATGCATTTTTTCTCTCTTCTTTTCAATTATATATTTTTTAATAAAATAATATCATACATAAATTCAAAATTTTTTCTTCTTTTTTAACCGTACATTTTTCAAAAATTCATTATTTCAAAATATAATTTTCTATAAAATCTCTTTTAAGTGGAGCAAATCAGGGCATAATGTTGTAAGAAATAAGTCAGAGTGGAAATTCTCTTTCAACTGTAGGTGGCTCCCACATTCTGCAATCTGCACTTCGAGTCCACGTGAATTCCACCATGTCTTGAACACTTCAACTAATTTAGTTTCCCTTTTCTTTTCAAGGAAGTAATTACCTGGTTTAATGAATTAAAATAAAAAAATATCGTCCATTTGGTTCAATTAAAAAGTTGAATTAAAATTAAATTAAATCAATAATTAATTTTAATAATATGTTTTATGGTACCGTAATTTTTTAATTACACAGTACAACAATTTTTATTAAAAAAACTATTGAAAAGTTAATTTTAATCTAAATGAAACAATAGCAATATGTACAATGTCAGTAGTTTTACATGTCATTATAAAAGACAGTGATGGTCTTTCTTAGTCTTGAGTCGAAAATTCAGATGATTACCAAAATATTTGAAATATGACACAAAATAAAAATAAATTTTTGATTATTTTTTATGTTCGACGTTAAGTGATCTACGTCCCCATTGAGCTGACTAAGATCGTGTATTCCACACACCAGATTCCATGGAGCTTAGACAGGATAAAGAGAAACCAACTGAAAAGGCATCAAAGTAGGGTAAAAAGTATATGTTGGAAGACAGCTGTCCTATGGAGTTAAAGTTATGGTGCACTTTGTCGCCCTTCTGGGAGTTTTGTCCGCACGTCGTAAAGGGAGGTCTACATGGGGGAGAACCGCATCCTGAATATCCGACCCAAATGTGTATAAGTTGTAATCGCATTCGAATTTACTTGAGTGGCGAATCAGGGGGAAGGACATTACTCCTCGGGATTAGTTACACATATCTTGGACACCCGAGTTATTAAAAAAAAGGATGAAACAAAAAATGGTGAATTACAATATTTTGCCTAAATTCCCAAAATCTAGACTAAAACCAACCTCATTTTTTAGAGAGTACAAATAACATGTAGAGAGTAACGCAGGACAAAAAAGAAAATAATAATAAAATGAGTCTTATTGCTAACACTCAAACAAATATAAGAAATACTAAAATCTACCAATAGTGGAAAAATTTAATTATTATTGATAAAAAAATGACCATAAGGTTTTCAAATCCTTGACACATAATTAAAGAGCAAATCATAATCCAAGCAAAACCTAATTCACTAGGCAAATTCGAATAGAACTCAAAAACTACAAAAATACCATTAAACTGATTCAAAGCCTAAAAATTCTAGAAGGAACCCTAAATGAGGTAATTTGACTACAAAAGTTTAGTCATCGTCGTTACCTAGGCAAAACAATGGGAAATATAAAATCTGACCCCCAAATTAAAAGTTATGCTCGTCTTCGTGAAACCTTCTTATCCTTTTTTTCCTTTAAAAAAAAAATAAAAATCTGATTTATGGTTTTGTATTCCAACTGTTCCACATCAGAAAGATGGCAAAAGATTCGTTTGAGACAAGAAAGATATGTCAACATAATGACACGCCAAGTGGGGCAGTTGAGGATGACTTTGATTCCACGTTCGCGAAAGATGCACAGTCCATGTCAACCTTCTGTACCAACCACAGAGTTGCCATGTAGATCTCAAAAAAAATGCCCTTAATAAAACTCAAAACATCATTGGGGGATTGTTTGTGTGGAATAATTATCTTTACGCGTTCCATGCCGGCTTTCAACATCAAATTACACTGTAAAGTACTTTAATTAATTAGGAATTCTTTAAAATTTCTCTTTTCTAGAAGTGGGAGTAAACCATCTTTTACGTAGCAAAGCATTTTGCAGGCTCATTGGTTATTCATGTTGGGAATTAACTTTTCATGCTCAGCGGAATTAAAATTAAATTTCAATTCCCACCAACAATCATCTTTGTATTTAAATAGGAATTGTGATAAAAGTTGTAATTTTTGAGATCTGCAAACTCCTTTACTTTTTCCTTGTTCCAGTAGTCTTGATCTGTCATCCACGACTGACCAATTATCCAACCTCCAGTGAAATTCCTCACAGAAAACGGATTGCAGCCACCAGAATTTTCTCATCTTGTGCTAAAACAAGAATTATGAGAATCACCACAAACTGAAAACCCTAGTTACATATTTATATAAGCCCAAACGGGCTTGGCCTGAATCGTCCAATATTTAATTAACCCATTTAATTAAATTCGATCCGTAAATTAATTAATTCGGGCATATAAATAAGTAACCCAATTAATTAATTTATCTAACGCTTGTTAAATTAATTGATTGACAAATTACAATCTTCCAATTCTCTTTTGTGTGCGACTCATCAGGTTCC
>NC_036254.1:9157546-9164474 GCF_002742605.1 Olea europaea var. sylvestris | reverse complement strand
TACGTTTTAGCGGAAGCTTACATCTTCGGATAATAATTTAAATAACAATACTTCAAATACTTTAAACAAAAACATTGAATCATTTTTCAAAACAATAAAATATAATTTATTTGAAGAAAACATAACTTGTTCTCGCATTCTGCGTTATTCAAAACTTTAAAAAAATAACATTGGAAAATATTTCATAAAAATAAATTCAAATCACTTATTCACCGGATTTCGATGGGCTCGTTGCATTACTCTCCATCTTCTCCTCCATCCATGCCCGATGTAGAATTCTTTCAATCTGTAGAGATGAGATTAAACCCGTGAGTTGAAAAGCTCAATATGTGTCATAGGTGCATTCGTGATCAAGCTATACATTTCAAAACATTAACTTTATAACTTTTCATACATGTCGTACCCGGAGACACCATTTGACATGAAGGGGTATGCCGTACCCAAGGGCTCCATTTGACATACGAACATTTCTTCAACATAGAGGAGTATGCCGTACCGGAGTACCATTTGACATCCAAACATTAACATGAATCGAAACTTATAACTTAACACGATTAAACACATTGTACCTCTACCTTCCTTGATTGAAGCTTTTGAAACTTTGAAAACTTGGATTGTAAACTTCGATGAAACTTGGACGTTGAAAGAAATGCACTCCTTGGATGTTTGAAAATCGTTGAGAATTGATGCTTGAAGACACTCCTTGATAGGACCCAAAACTTCTATGAAAAATGCTTGAAAACACTTCTTAAACTTCTAGGAAAAATAGTTTTCCTCCCTCTCTTTTTCTCTCTTGAAAGCTCTTTCTTTAGTATGTAAAAACTCTTACTTTTGATGTGAGAAAAAATGAGTGAAATGAGATTTCTATTTATAGGTAAATATCCCATAACTTAAAGCAAATAAAGGGTCAAATTTCATTTAAGAGAGAAAACATGGGTGCCATTTAAGTTTGAGGTTAAATGCTTCAATTTAGTGGGGTTTTTATTGCAAAAAATGTGGGTGGCCCTTTGAGAAAATAATTGATAAAAATAAATATTTAAATTCTAGAGAAAAACGAGAATTTTCATTTCAGGCAGTTTCGATCGATCGGTTGTAGTCCGGTTGACATTGCATAGCTTTCAGTATTTCTATCGTAACTTCTTCTCCCGATATCCGATTGAGGTAATTCAAAGTGCGTTGGAAAGATAACTCAAAGAGCTACAACTTTTATTTAGATATTATTTTCCAAATCGAATGTTTCATATGTCGAAAATGGGTCTCAAATGAGACTAAAAATCTGAAGTATATTTTAGTCATCCAATATTCATGTCGTAGTGCCACTAAGGTGTCTAGAATTATTTGGGGTTCTACATCCCCCATACCTTAATTAAAATTTCGTCCTCGAAATTTACCTTTTGATTGGACGAATAGTGTTGGATACTTGTCTTTGGTTTCTTCTTCTTTTTCCCAAGTGGCTTCTTCTACGTCGTGATGATTTCATTGTATCTTAACCAGATGAATCTCTTTATTCCTTAGTTTATGCACTTTTCGATCCAATATCTTGATCGATAGTTCCTCGTACGACAAATCTTTCTGTACGTCCAAGGTTTGATAACTCACTACATGATTAGGATCATGTACATACTTCTTTATCATCGATATATGGAACACATTGAGCACTGCCGATAATTCAGGTGGCAAAGCTAGTCGGTAAGCCACATTTCTGACTCTATCAAGTATCTCGAAAGGTCCGATATACCGAGGTCGTAGCTTAACTTTCTTTCCAATCGAAGTACACCTTCATGGGTGCTACTTTCAGAAACACTTTATCCCCAACTTGGAATTCTAAATCCTTCCTCCTTGTATCTGCATAGCTCTTTTGTCGATCCTGTGCTGCCTTTATTCTTGCACGGATCTTATCGATTACCTCGACCATCCTTTCAACTATTTCTGGTCATAAAACTCTCTTCTCTACAACTTCATCCCAATAAATAGGGGATCTACATCTTCTACCATAGAGAGCTTCGTATGGTGCCATTCCAATAGTTGCTTGAAAACTGTTATTATAAGTGAACTCTACTAGAGGTACGTATGACTCCCAATTACCTCCTAGATTCAAAACACATGTTCTCAGCATGTCTTCCAAAGTTTGGATGGTCCTTTCAGACTGACCATCGGACTAAGGGTAATATGCTGTACTAAAGTTCAGCTTCGTTCCCATAACTCCTTGTAGACTTTTCCAAAATTTGGATGTGAACCTTGGGTCTCTATTAGACACGATGGATACAGGTGTACCGTGTAATCTCACAACCTCTTTAATGTACAACTGTGCCAATTGGTCTCAACTGAATGTCATTTCACTGGAAGAAAATGAGCTGACTTCGTTAGTCGATCCATTACTACCCATATAGCATTATTTCCTCTTGTTGCCTTCGGGAATCCAACCACAAAGTCCATCGTGATATTTTCCCATTTCCATTCAGGTATATCTAGTGGATTTAACAATCCGCTGGTTTTTGGTGTTCTGCCTTGACCTGCTGACATACCATGCACTTCTGCACGTACAACCCTATACTTCTTTTCATATTTCTCCACCAAAATGTATCTCGAAGATCTTGATACATTTTCGTACCACCGGATGTGCGGTGTACGGGGTGGAACGAGCTTCTTTCAATATCTCATTTCTCAAGGCTTCATCCATAGGCATGCAAATTCTTCCTCTAAATATCAGTGCCTGATCCTCAGCTACTCCAAAGTCCTTTTTCTTATCGGTACCAACTTCATTCTTAATCTTCTACAAAAATGAGTCTTTATTTTGTGCTTCTATAATTTGATATCTAAGAGTAGGTCAAATTATTAAAGCTGCTAGACGAGCAGTGACTTGTCTTGGTGTGGTAACCACTTCGATCTGCAACTTTTCCAAGTCCTTGACTAACTCCACTTGAGAGGTGGGTAGTGACGTCAATTGTCCCATTGATTTTCTACTTAGAGCATCGGCCACAACATTAGCCTTACCCGGATGGTAGTGAATAGTGCAGTCGTAATCGTTCACCAATTCCAACCATTGTCTTTGTTGCATATTCAATTCCTTCTGTGTGAAGAAATACTTGAGACTTTTGTGATCAGTGTAGATATCACACTTTCGTCCATACAAGTTGTGTCACCATATCTTCAAAGCGTGTATTACCGCTGTAAGTTCTAAATCATGCGTCGAGTAGTTCTACTCATGTTTCTTCAATTGTCTTGAAGAATAGGCTATCACTTTTTCATTCTGCATTAGTACACATCTCAATCCTCACTTGGATGCGTCGCTGTATATAACAAACCCTTTCGTACCTTCAGGTATTGTTAATATAGGTGCTGATATCAACTTCTACTTAAGTTCTTGGAAACTTTGTTCGCATTTTTCCGTCCATTAGAATTTTACTCCCTTCCTTGTAAGCTGCATCATTGATCCAGCTATTTTGGAGAATCCTTTTATAAATCTCCTATAATATCCAGCCAATCCTAGAAAACTCCGTCCTTCGCCAGCATTTGTTGGTGCTTTCCAGTTGGTTACTGCTTCTACTTTTGCTGGATCTACATCAATCCCTTGGGTAGTAACTACATGTCCAAGAAATCCAACTCGTTCAAGCTAAAATTCGCACTTCTTGAATTTGGCATACATCTTCTCCTTGCGTAATACCTCTAAGGCTATTCTCAAGTGCTCTTCATGTTGCTCCTTACTCTTAGAATATATCAGAATGTCATCGATGAAGACTATGACAAACTTATCCAAGTATTGATGAAACACTCGATTCATCAGGTCCATAAACACTGCAGGTGCATTGGTTAGCCCAAACGGCATCACCGTAAACTCGTAGTATCCATATTGAGTTCTAAAAGCTGTCTTAGGTATATGTTTTGTCTCTACTTTCAGTTGATGGTATCCCGATCGTAAGTCGATCTTGGAAAATACCTTAGCTCCTTTCAGTTGATCTAACAAAATAGGTGCTGATATCAACTTCTACTTAAGTTCTTGGAAACTTTGTTCGCATTTTTCCGTCCATTAGAATTTTACTCCCTTCCTTGTAAGCTGCATCATTGATCCAGCTATTTTGGAGAATCCTTCTATAAATCTCCTATAATATCCAGCCAATCCTAGAAAACTCCGTCCTTCGCCAGCATTTGTTGGTGCTTTCCAGTTGGTTACTGCTTCTACTTTTGCTGGATCTACTTCAATCCCTTGGGTAGTAACTACATGTCCAAGAGATCCAACTCATTCAAGACAAAACTCACACTTCTTGAATTTGGATACAGCTTCTCCTTGCGTAATACCTCTAAGGCTATTCTCAAGTGCTCTTCATGTTGCTCCTTACTCTTAGAATATATCAGAATGTCATCGATGAAGACTATGACAAACTTATCCAAGTATTGATGAAACACTCGATTCATCAGGTCCATAAACACTGCAGGTGCATTGGTTAGCCCAAACGGCATCACCGTAAACTCGTAGTATCCATATTGAGTTCTAAAAGCTGTCTTAGGTATATGTTTTGTCTCTACTTTCAGTTGATGGTATCCCGATCGTAAGTCGATCTTGGAAAATACCTTAGCTCCTTTCAGTTGATCTAACAGATCCTCGATCCTCGGGAGTGGGTACTTATTCTTGATGGTTAATCGATTTATCTCCCTATAATCGATGCACATCATCATGCTTCCATCTTTCTTCTTTACAAACAATACCGGCGTACCCCATGGAGATACGCTTGGTCGTATAAAGCCCATATCTAGGAGTTCTTGCAACTGCTTCTTTAATTCTTGTAGTTCCTTTAGGGCCATTTGGTATGGGGCCTTAGATACTGGTGCCATCCCTAAAATTAGGTCTACGATGAATTCCACTTGTCTATCAGGTGGAATACCAGATAGATCTTCTGGAAACACATTTACGAATTCCCGTACTACTGGTACATCTTCAACCCTTATCGTCTCTTGTTTCCCTCCTGAGATACTTACTAGATATCCTTGACATGTTTCTTTTCTCAACATTTTCTCAGCTTGTAAAGTCGATACTAGTCGAATAAGGGGTTTCGTCTTCATTCCAAGGAACGAAAATGGTTCCTCTCCTGGTTTCTGAAATGATACTTCCATTTCCTTACATCGGATGGTGGCGTAATTACAACCTAATCAATCCATGCCTAGTATTATATCAAAATCCTTCATTTCTATCATGTATAGGTTCGCTTCCATTGGTTTTTCTCAACTTCGATACTTACTGACTTGGCTATTCTATCAGTATTCAAAGGGTTGCCTGAAGGAATACTAACTTCTAATGTACCTTTCGACTTATCACAGGTAATACTAGATTTAGCCATAAAAGTTGTTGAAGCAAAGGAGTGTGTAGCTCCTGAATCAAACAATACATAAGCAGGTGTATTGGCTATCAGTATAGTACCTGTTATGACATTAGAGTTTTCCTCTGCATCCTGTTGAGTCAATGCAAAAACTCGTGCTTTTCCTTTCTGGTTTTGGTCGCTGTTATCATCCTTCTTTTGGGTATGTATGGGACAATCTCTAATGATATGTCCTGGCTTGCCACATCGGAAACAGACATTTTCCCTTGTAAGCACTCGCCACGATGTGTCCTTCTACACTTAGAACAGGGCGCAATAACCGGCACAATGCTTTTGCTGGCATTGGCTCCGCTATTAGCTTTCTTGTTCTGCCACTTGCCTTTTCCCTTGTCCTGGCCATTCCATTTCCTGTTTCCCATGTTACCATTGTCCAGTTGATTGAACAGTTGACCATGTTGTTCGGCGCTAGTCTTCTGGTACCAAATAGCATGAGCTCTTTCCAGCATTTCACGGTATGTGGTGAAGCGATGGGATATAAGTATCATACTTATATCTGGGTTCAGCCCTTGTTCAAACCTTCGTACCTTCTTATCTTCCGTATCGACCAGATGTGGAGCATACCTTGAAAGTTGATCAAACTTCCTCTCATACTCAGTCAGGGACATAGTCTTTTGCTTGAGTTGGAGTAATTTACTTTCTTTGTGATCCCTCAAGGACTGGGGAAAGTACTTGTCCATTACTTCCCCTTTGAATTGCTCCCAAGTCAATTCTGCTTGTTGCTTAGGGGTCTTTGTTCTTGACATTGAGTCCCACCAGTGACTTGCATCACCGGAGAACATGAACTCAGTACACTGATCTTTTTGAGCGTCCGTACACCTTATCAATCGGAATATACGCTCCAACTTACGAAGCCACTCCTCGGCTGCAAGTAGATCAGCTGCTTCGTTGAAGGTAGGGGGCTTGTGCCTTCGAAATTGCTCGACCACTGAAGCATGGTTTGGAACATTAGGAGCTAGTGGTAGGGGTTAAGCTTGGTTCGGGTTTTGCATGCCTAGGTCTTGAACCGCTCGGAGGAGGTCTCTTATCAAGTTTTGGTTTGCGTGGGCCATTTCCTTTAGATAAAACATATGGTTCTTATTAGTTTCATTCTTCGAATTCTAAAGCAAAGAAGATAGTATTTTATTTCTTGATATAAGGGAAGCTATTACAAAGATTTAAATCTAATCCCTATAAGTTCTACGGATCTTCTTTGGTGGAGCTTCATCTTCGGAGGAGTCTTCCGCCTCAGGTCCGGACTCTATGTCCATCTCAACCTGTGGCTCAGACTCAGGATCATTCTCTAAATCATCCTCGGGTTCTTCTTCCTCAGCCAAAGGTTCATCCTTACACTCCTCATGGATTACATCATCCCACAAATCAATCAGGGCATGGCAATACCTCTCAAACTCGAACAGGTTTGGGTTGCCTTCTAACATTTCATCTCTAACCGTGATTCCTATATCTCCCCATTGAGGTGGGAGGAAGTGTATGAGGTTATTTATAGCCTCAATATGCGTGATCTCCATACTAGCATTAACCGCCATCATGCATCTCTCATAGATGTCATACACATGTTC
>NC_036254.1:9150577-9157381 GCF_002742605.1 Olea europaea var. sylvestris | reverse complement strand
TATAAGTTCTACAGATCTTCTTTGGTGGAGCTTCATCTTTGGAGGAGTCTTCCGCCTCAGGTCCAGACTCTATGTCCATCTCAACCTGTGGCTCTGACTCAGGATCATTCTCTAAATCATCCTCGGGTTCTTCTTCGGGATCTTCTTCCTCAGCCAAAGGTTCATCCTTACACTCCTTATGGATTACATCATCCCACAAATCAATCAGGGCATGGCAATACCTCTCAAACTCGAACAGGTTTGGGTTGCCTTCTAACATTTCATCTCTAACCGTGATTCCTATATCTCCCCATTGAGGTGGGAGGAAGTGTATGAGGTTATTTATAGCCTCAATATGCGTGATCTCCATACTAGCATTAACCGCCGTCATGCATCTCTCATAGATGTCATACACATGTTCGCTAAGCGGTCGGGTCGGATCAGTTACATAGTTTTCATAGGAATGAATAGCAATTCTACGGTTCAATGCTTCTCTATATGCCCTAGCCGTTCTACGAGCCATATCTGTTGCATTTTCACATACATCATACTTTTTATTTGCTTAAAGAAAACATGCAAATATTTAGACTTTCATATCATGCAATTCCCTTTAAGCCCTTAGCTTTTGTCCAAGTCCATTACATATCTTTAAATAACACATCTCTAAATCATATCAAAGCATCATAACATAAACATAATCATTAACTTTAAACATGGACATACTTGGGCCATAGGATGAGATTGATGGATGGATGCACGATGCCATGTAATACCTTAAACTTTTCATTTTCCTTTTGTTTTTAAGAAAAAAACATACTTGGTCTACAGAACCGGCTAAACCTTGCTCTGATACCACGCTGTAACGCCCCAACCCCTAGTGGACCGGAACGCTACTTACTTTACTTAGCTTAACCGGTGGTTTAGTAACAAGCGTATATGTTTTAGCGGAAGCTTACATCTTTGGATAATAATTTAAATAACAATACTTCAAATACTTTAAACAAAAACACTGAATCATTTTTCAAAACAACAAAATGTAATTTATTTGAAGCAAACATAACTTGTTCTCGCATTCTGCGTTATTCAAAACTTTAAAGAAACAATATTGAAAAACATTTCATAAAAATAAATCCAAATCACTTATTCACCGAATTTTCATGGGCTCGTTGCATCACTCTTCATCTTCTCCTCCATCCATGCCCGAGGTAGAATTCCTTCAATCTGTAGAGATGAGATTAAACCCGTGAGTTGAAAAGCTCAATAGGTGTCATAGGTGCATTCGTGATCAAGCTATACATTTCAAAATATTAACTTTATAACTTTTCATACATGCCGTACCCGGAGGCACCATTTGACATGAAGGGGTATGCCTTTCCCGAGGGCACCATTTGACATACGAATAATTCTTTAACATAGAGAGGTATGCCATACCGGAGTACCATTGGACATCCAAACATTAATATGAATCGAAACTTATAATTTAACACGATTAAACACATTGCACCTCTACCTACCTTGATTGATACTTTTGAAACTTTGAAAACTTGGATTGAAAATTTCGATGAAACTTGGACGTTGAAAGAAATGCACTCCTTTGATGTTTGAAAATCGTTGAGAATTGATGCTTGAAGACAGTCCCTGATAGCACCCAAAACTTCTATGAAAAATGCTTGAAAACACTTCTTAAACTTTTAGAAAAAATAGTTTTCCTCCCTCTCTTTTTCTCTCTTGGAAACTCTTTCTTTAGTATGTAAAAACTCTTGCTTTTGGTGTGAGAAAAAATGAGTGAAATGAGATCTCTATTTATAGGTAAATATCCCATAATTTAAAGCAAATGAAGGGTCAAATTTCATTTAAGAGAGAAAATATGGGTACCATTTAAGTTTGAGGTTAAATGCTTCAATTTAGTGGGGTTTTTATTGCCAAAAACGTGGGTGGCCCTTTGAGAAAATAATTGATGAAAATAAATATTTAAATTCTAGAGAAAAATGAGAATTTTCATTTCAGGCAGTTTCGGTCGACCGATTGTAGTCCGGTTGACACTGCATTGCTTTCAATGTTTCTATCATAACTTCTTCTCCCGATATCCGATTGAGATAATTCAAAGTGCGTTGGAAACTAACTCAAAGAGTTACAACTTTTATTTAGATATCATTTTCCTAATCGAATGTTTCCTATGTCGAAAATGGGTCTCAAATGAGACTAAAAATTTGAAGTATACTTTAGTCGTCCAATATTCATGTCTTAGTGCCACTAAGGTGTCTAGAATTATTTGGGGTTCTACAGTTAACACAAAGAAACCATGATTGACATGCGTTCACTTTCGTGCAGCATCTACTAGGACTTTTTACACCAAGGGGAGGAAAAAGAAGTAAAAAATTAGTACATCGGGAAGTTTGGTAATACTATGATAAACACTATATGATGGTTCTATACTATATGACCATCGAATGGGTAATTCTCCAAGAATTTGATTATAAACACACTTTGGTAGTATAGATTTGTGCTTATACATCTCCAAGAATTCGACGACCATTGATGTGGACAAAATTTGAGTACGTCATCGACTATAATTATTTATTGTAGTTTTGTCATGTATTCATATTATAACGTTTGTCCCGAATGTTGTACAATAGCATATACTTTTGCATCTTACTTGTAGTTGAGTTTGCGACCAACTGTTGACAATGACAAGAACCTTCTGTCAGGACTTGTAATGCCTCAACCTGCATGGATCGAAACGTCACAAGATTAATTGTACTTTAACAGTAAACTTAATAATTTACTATACTTTTAGCGGAAAGTATAAAGATTTAATTTAAAAACTTAATTCATTTTTTTGTTACATACCTTTTTAAAAAAAAAATAAAAGAATAATTCAATAGTAAAAGATAACCTCTATTGACGTGAAACTTTTTGGCAAACCTTTAAAAATAATGTCAATGTTTTAGTTTTTATCTCAGACGGAAATTGACAAAATAAATTTGTTTACACAACTATTGACCTTGAAACTTCATGAAATTTTAATGTAAAGTAGAAAACACCTTATAATAGGACATATCTGAAAATTGACTTCCATTGGCAGCATATAGGGTATTAAAATATTTTTCAAATCCCCACCGGGACTCGAGTTAGAAAGTAACCCAGTGCAGCATACTTTAGGTGTCATATAAAATTCTATATACATCAAATCAACATGATTTCAACTATATTTAGTAGCTAACCCTTGAGACTATCAAACTCAATTGGTTTCATCCAAAAATCTCAAGTAACGAGTGAGTTATGAATTTTTGAAACCAAGGGCAGAAGCTGAAAAACAGGAACACTACCCAATGCAATTTACTTTAAGTGTTAAATAAAATTCTCCGACATCGGATTGACATGATTTCAAGTTTGTTCAGTAACTAACCTATGAGGCTACCCAACATCACTGGTTTTGTCTAAAAATTCCAAGTAACGAATGAGTTACGAATTTTTAAAGTCAAGGCAGAAATCGAATTTTAAATAAACAAAGCAGAAATCGAATTTTAAAGAAACAACAAACTTTAAATCGTTAACATTGATTTTTTTTTTTTGGGTAAACGGTGATTGGTAAATAAATTTCTAGAACACATATACTTTAAAACATAACTTATTCGTAAGGAATGTTCGTAGAATAGATCCACACACGACATCCATAGGAATCTAATTTAAAGAAAACATAAACATTTCATAATCAAACTAAAGATATTAAATCATCGGCTTCTTCATGGCACCTTGCATCTCCATGTACCATCATCCACGCCCCCAAGCAAGTCAAATCAATCTGTAGAAAGAAAATAACCCATGAGTTTGAAACTCAATAGATGCTATCGGCACATTTCGTTATCAAACTAGAAATTTAAAACTATAGATTCATACCGTCATATGTAGATGGACTTTCGGCAAGATCCAATTACAATAGTATTATCATAACACGTAGAGTCAGAGAATGATCATTCAAACTGTTGTAGTGCCGAAACACTGTACCCGGAGGTAGGGATGTCAACGAGTTGAATCGAGCCGGCTTGCGAGCCAAAATTTTTGGCTCAGGCTCGGCTCGGGCTTTTCTAAGGCGGGCTTTTTTGGCCCGAGCCGGGCCGAGCAAAAGCTCAGTTGGAAAATTAAGGCTCGACCCAAGCTTTCGGCTCGAGCTTTACCAAGCCGAGCTCGATTTCTGAAAAAAAATTTCCCCCTATACCTCTTGCTGCCTGTTTGGCAGCTTAAAATAAGCTGCTTTTAAGCTCCCAAACAGGCAGCTTGTTATAGCTGCCTGTCGGTAGCAAGTTGGCTGCCTTAACCGGCAGCTATGAAGCTACTAAACAGGTAGCAAATTTTTCATCTTTATATATATATGGGGGTTTGCCCGGCTCGAGCCAACTCTAAAAAATGAGGCTCGGTGCCTCCGAGCCTCAAGCCGAGCTACAAGCGGCCCGAGCCGACAAACCCGATTGCTATTCCTACCCGAAGGTACCATTTCTGATGCGAACCCCGTAGCAATGGAAACTATGAAACCTACAACGAGATTGATGCGGAACCCAAGAACACCAATACTAACCCGGTTTTGGATCTTCAATCCCAAGAATTGAACTAAGAAACCCTAGATTAGCGAAGAACCTAAAACCCCTTGATTACAATTAAAAGAACCCACAATCCGATTGAGTAGAACGCCACAAGAAGTTGAATCTTGATAAGTTCCAAGATTGTTCAAGAAGAACAAGAAATTGGAAGAACAATTCTCTCTCTATAATATTAGCAAAAGTCAAAGTTCTTACAATGAAAAATATTCTCCTATTTATACTAATCCTCGAATAGAAGTCAAAAGGAAATATAATTTTAATAATCTAACAAAATTCCTAAAATATTCGTCCAATATGGTAGGAGTTTGATTAAGAATGAAATTCTAGTAAAATAAGGAAAAACGCGAAAAAAAGGAAAATCGTGCCCAAAAATGAACCATGCGGTCGCATGGTTATAACTTGTGCTGCCGCATGATAATAAAATTTCGGCCATTGAATTCTCGGTCTCATGTCGTGCGGTCGCACCGGGCGGCCGCATGGTTATACTGCCCACTCTCTTATTCGGCTGCTTATAACGCATTGATCGATTTTGTTTTGACTTTCGACTCGAACATGAAACTTGTCCCATTTTGAGTTCCGAACATGGTTCCATCAATAGTTTCTTGAAGGAGCAATCCCATCGCTTGTTTCACTTGTTTTGCTCTCGATCGAGTCATCGGTCCACCTTCGATTATCAACGGGTCTCGTCTCGCACTTGCCTTCTTCTGGCTCGGCTCTTGAATCACATCATCCCCTCATTCTTCAAAATGATTCATCCTCGAATCTGAACTTGCATCAAATAGAGAGAGGTCAGATACATTAAAAGTAGCCGAAACATTGTACTCACCTAGTAAATCCACTTTGTATGCATTGTCATTGATCCTCTTGATGATTTGAAACGGTCCATTGCCTCGTGGTTGCAATTTTGACTTTCTCTATTCTGGAAAACGCTCTTTTCTGAAATGCACCCAGACCCAATCTCCAGGCTCAAATGTAACGTATCTTCTTCCTTTATTTGCTTATGATGCAATCAGTTTCCTTTCTCTTCAATCTGCATCCTAACCTTTTCATGGAGTGTTTTCACCATCTCGACTTTTCGTTTCCCATCCAAGCTACCTCGTTCATGCACAGGAAAAGGCATTAAATCCATAGGTGTTAGTGGATTAAAACCATAAACAATTTCAAAAGGAGAAAAAGAAGTAGTAGAATGTGTAGCTCGATTATATGCAAACTCTATAAACGGTAAATACTCTTTCCATGATTTCAGATTTTTATTGATCACTGTCCTAAGTCGTTGAGTCATAGTTCGATTAACTACTTCAGTTTGTCCATCTGTTTGTGGGTGATAAGTTGTAGAAAATAATAACTTAATTCCTAACTTACACCACATAACACGCCAAAAATGACTCAAAAACTTCACGTCCCTATCAGACACTATACTTTTAGGTACTCCATGTAAACGTACTATTTCCCTAAAGAATAAGTCTGCAATATTGGTAGCATCGTCAGTTTTATGACATGGTATGAAGTGCGCCGTCTTACTAAATCTGTCGACCATTACAAATATTGAATCCCGACCCCTTTTTGTCCTAGGAAAACCTAACACAAAATTCATAGATATGTCTACCCAAGGTTCACTAGGTACAGGCAAAGGAGTATACAAACCATGGGTTTGAACCTTAGACTTAGCCTTTTTTCAAGTTATGCACTTTCCACATATTTGTTCTAGGTCATGTCGCATTTTAGGCCAATAAAAATGTTCCCCTAACATGTCTAAAGTCTTTTGAACCCCAAAGTGTCCCATTAAGCCACCCCCATGTGCTTCCCTTACCAATAATTCACGTAAAGAACAATTAGGAATGCACAAACTTATCTTTCCTAAACAAATATCCTTCATGCCTATAGAATTTATCAAATGCAACTTTGTCACATGAAGTATAAATACTAGAAAAATCACAATCAGATTCATATATACCCTTAATATGCTCGAAACCAAGTAATTTAGTACTTAACGATTTTCAAAGCACGTACCTTCGAGACAACGCATTAGCAACTATATTTTCGTTACCTTGTTTGTACTTGATGACGTAGGGAAATGTCTCGATAAACTCCACCCATCTCGCATGTCTTTTGTTCAACTTACCTTGACCTCGCAAATGTTTTAAAGATTTATGATCAGTGTGTATCACGAATTCCTTTGGCCATAAGTAGTGCTGTCAAGTCTCCAATGCTCGAACAAGTGAATACA
>NC_036254.1:9132338-9150446 GCF_002742605.1 Olea europaea var. sylvestris | reverse complement strand
GACATAACCTTTGCTCATCAACTCCTCCACTTGCTTTTGAAACTCCTTCGTCTCCTCGGGATTGCTTCGGTAAGCTGGTCGATTCGGTATGACTGCTCTGGGTACAAAGTCAATCTGGTGCTCGATGCCTCTGATTGGTGGCAATCCACTTGGCTTCTCCTCAGGAAACACATCGCCGAACTCCTGCAATAAAGGCTTAACCAAACTAGGGAGGGATGTGTTAGAATCCTTAATATGATCCTCAAAATTGAGGAGGGACTCCTTGTACACT
Organism: Olea europaea var. sylvestris; assembly: GCF_002742605.1. Lineage (NCBI taxonomy): Eukaryota > Viridiplantae > Streptophyta > Magnoliopsida > Lamiales > Oleaceae > Olea > Olea europaea. The sequence continues at coordinate 9,150,175 of NC_036254.1, read as the reverse complement.
AACAATATCATTTGCCTATTATCGCTCATAGCCTTTTTCAGCTCACTCTCTTTTGCATAGAAGTTGACCTTTGACTTTTCTCTCCGCTCAGCTGACTCTTTTTCTCTCCTCTCAACTGACTCCTTTTCTCTTCGCTCATGTGGCTTCTCTCTCTTTTTTCCACTCTCAGCCACCTCACTATTTTCTCTCTTAATGATGGTTTCACTATTACCTCTCCTTTTTCCCGACTCTCTTATTCTCTCGTCTTCCTCACTTTTCAGCTTGACTTGATCTCCATACACTTGTGCTGGTGTTAATGGCGAAAGAGTAAGTCTTCCCATCCTTGACAAAGCTATAACGATTCCTATATCCATCATGTGTAACCCTTCTATCATATTGCCATGGTCTTCCTAACAAGATATGACCCACATGTATAGGCACCACATTACATACTACTTTGTCACTATAACTCCCAATTTAGAAATCAATTAAAACTCTTCTATTCACCCTAACTTCCCCACTTTCATTCAACCATTGCAACTTATAAGGCCTAGGGTATCTTAACAATGCTAATCCTAATTTCTCAACTAAAGTTGTGCTAGCTACATTCTTGCAACTCCCACCATCAATAATCATACTACATACCTTATCGTTGACGTAACAACGTGTGTCGAATATATTTTCTCGCTGCTGCTCCAAATCATCCACTTTGACTTGAGTGTTAAGAGCTCTTCTTGACACCAACGATTCCCCAACAGCAAACTCCAATTTTTCTTCTTCTTCAACGTCCTCCAATGCAGGCATATCCTCAAACTCTCCTTCACTTTCACTCACTACCTCTCCATTATCCAACAACACCATTACCTGTTTATTTGGACATTGAGAAGCAATGTGCCCTAACCCTAAGCATCTGAAACACTGATGTCTCGATTCCTTGATGGTTGTGAATCTGTTTTGGGTGCTGTTTTGCTAGCACTTTCTTCTTTCCCTTTCTGTCACTCATTCCTACCTTTAGGTACAACATTATCACATTTGTTGTTGTTGTTCCACCCTGACTTCCAAGATGGATTAACACTCGAAGTTCCTAACGGCTGCCTAGCTGCCCCTTTCCTCTTCAGCTGTTTCTCTACCTTCATAGCCACATGCAACATATCTTCCAACTCCACATAATGTTGCAACTCCACTACATTGGCAATTTTCCTATTCAACCCATTCAAGAATCATGCCATGGTAGCCTCTCGATCCTCCACCACATTGGCCCTAATCATGAGTATTTCCATTTCCTTATGATAGTTCTCTACACTTTTCGACCCTTGATATAGACCTTGCAGTTTTTGATGGATCTCTTGGTAATAGTGGCTAGGAACAAACCTCTTTCTCATCAATGACTTCAATTCCTCCCAAGTGCTGATTGGTCTTCCCCCGCTCCTACGTTGTGAAGTAATCGCTTGATCCCACCATGAAATTGCATAGTCACTGAACTCCAAAACTGCTAACTTCACCTTTTTCTCCTCCGAGTAGTTATAACACTCGAAGATCATTTCAACCTTCCTTTCCCACTCCAGGTATGCCTCGGGATCACTCCTTCCTTTGAATGAAGGAACTGTCATTTTTATATTTCCAAGTTTCCATCCAACTCTTCCTCGCGATCATTCCGACCCCGTCTGTCGAACCTATCGCCTCTATTCCTCATCCTTCCCATCTCAACACCGTGAAATTCATCTTTGCCCATGTCACTCCCATATCCATACTCCTCTCGTCTTTCCCTCCTAGGCTCCCATCTATCCGGTCCTCTGACATCGGATACATCCACTCGATGCCCCCGACTAAGATTAGCCACCGATGTATCTAATCTATTCATCCAAGCCTCCTGCTTCTCCAACCTATCTCTCACATCTCCAAACGCCCTCTCAAACCTTTGCACTAAATCCTTCGATGCATTGCTATTATTGTATTGTTGGCTTGAGTTTGATTCTGTCCTTTCTAACATCCTAACACTAAAATTTTATTTTACTGCCTCACCAAAAGTCACTCGGAACACACACAAGGGCTTTTACCCTCTAATAAGCTCACCTCTCTGCCTTTTACCACTTAGTTCTTTCAACAATTGCTTCTAGGAACAATCAATGAATTCAATCAATCAATCAATTCGTGTAGAATTTTCCAAACTGGATGTGACTCAATAATTGTAACAAAGGACTCAAAGAAAACTTTTAAAACTTGATTTGAATTGAAGGAATGGAATGATTCAATGTGTCCAAGTAATTTAGAAACGATAATGAATAATAAAAGTTGGTATTTGACGGATCAATAATATTTAACAAGTTTTTTTTTACTGTACGGATGAACAGTACCGTACGGATGAACAGTAATTTTTTTTAGATCCGAAAATCAATAACAAAACCAACAAAGAAAACGAAATCTGATTTTCAGTCCAGAAACGAAATTTGAAGATTTTTGATGAAACTTTTGAATCAAAAGATCAAGAAAACCTTCTGGACGCAAGAACACAATGAATTGAAAAAAAAATTAGAAAACAAAGGATATAACCTGATTAAATTGGAGACAAAGCTCTGATACCAACTGATGCGAACCCCGTAGCAATGGAAACTACGAAACCCACAACGAGATTGATGCGGATCTCATTAAATCTCTTACAATTTAGCCCATTTTCCAATTTTGCAAATTTTTGCTTATTTCCTTCAATTTCGTCAACCTATATCACACCATCAAACCACACATTAAAACGCTCTAAAACTCCTAAGAATTAGCTAAATATAAAACTTAGATGGCTTCTAAAGTATGAGTGAAATACACTCATCAAAGAACTATTTTTTATCAACTACAAATATTGTAGACATAATAAGATTGGTCGAATGTCATTAGTTATACAAGTTAATTTAATGATCTTAATTTTATCAACTACAAACACTTAGAAGCATGATAATTCAGCCTTTTTTCCTTTATGTAAAATTTAATTGATACGACTGTCATGATATATTTAGTAGCTCAATGAAATAATACTAAATAAAGGTTTGAGATTCATTTGTACTTTTCAAAGGTTAGGAATTTAAGCAAAAAAAATTCCTATTTATAATCAATATCGTATTGGTCTTAAAGGACAAATTCATCAAAATACCAATTAGAGACCGTAATGCACCAAACTCTCATCTCCCAAATATTACACTTTGAATTTATGATGTTGAATTAAGTTTTGTGCCAGTCAACTTAATACAAATCCGCTAAAATTTTCGCCTTCTACAAACAAATATTATTTACATATTAAAATATAAATTCTTTTATGTTTATTTGCATGGTTCTTGAAAAGCCCAAAAATGCAAACATAAGTGGTTTCTCAAACCAGAAATTAAAGTGAAGAAATTAAAACTTGTAGAAAAGAAAATCAACACAAAGAAATTTTTCGACTGTAAGTCTCAAAGGTTCGATGACCTTTTAACACCTAATTCCCCTCTTGACCATTCATATAAAATGAATAATGCTTGGTTGCATTATAAAGCTCCAAAAACGATAACAAATGTTACAAAGTTTAACAAATACAATATACAATATATATATATATATATATATATATATATATATATATATAGAACTTATCTTCTCACATAGAAAAACAAGAAATCTACTCAGGAAACACATAAGAAACCCTTAAACCTCACAACATAAGAATCATATCGATCTTATGGATTTCACTTGGAATATACAAGAATTAGAGGAAGTAAACCACTTATTCCCAATCTCAAATGAGATTTTTAAGAGAGAAGATGATATAGTATGAAACTCTAACCAAAACGAGAGACTCTTTCTCTAGAACCAGAAAACCATAAGTGAAAATGAATCCAACGGAAACGGCACTAAAGTATAAATACTCAAAAGTTGTGTCAGACCTCACAATGAATATTCGAGAGTGTTAGGTGTTAGTAAGACAAAGAAAAAAGTCAAAGGGACGAAATATAGCCAAAGTATGATCACACATCAATTTTCAACTTAAAGAGTTATGCTCTTTATTTTTAGTCTCATATTTAGAGTCTTAGACCCATTTTTGCCACTGGAAACATTGGAATTGGAAAATGATATCTGAAGCAAAGTTGGAGCCCTTTGAGTTAGATATTTAACACATCTTAAATCGCCTCAATTGAACATCGGAAGAAAAAATTATAATAAAAATACTGAAAGATGTGCAGTGCTATTTTTCACTTGAAGTGAGCGCTGCAACGCCCGTCTTGCTAAAAATCAACAGCATTGTAGCACTGCAGCACCTTCAGACGAGAAAAAAGGAATTTTTAATTTTTTGGACTCATTGACCCAATCCAACCCTAATTCATCCAAAACCTCAAAATACTATAAATACAAACCTAAATGCCACAATCCAAAAGAGAATTTAACTGGGCAAGAAGGAGAGAAGAAGCAATTATCAAGCAATCAAGGAGAAATCAATAACAAAATTGAAAAAGAGATTGAAGATCTACCAAAATTAGTTTTTTATTCTCTTCTCTATGTTGTTTATTTGAATTTGATTATTTTTATGGCTTCTATCATGAACTAAAACATCTAATCTAGAGTTTGATTAGCCAAAACTTTAGCGGCTGTTTGTTTCCCATTAATTTTGCACAATAAAGCATTTTTGGACCATTGCCATTAATTTCCGTGACAATCCATGTGCCTTTACTTAGAGAAGAAGACTTACCTCTTTCCAAATCTTGCTCTTTCCCACCGATAGTTCACCCCAAAAGCATTCAACCTACAGACGAAAATCACTAAAACCCACACTGAAGCAAACGCAGATTCAATATTTCGATGGAAACCCTTAACCCGCACAACTAGCAAATGATACTTCAGTTCCATAAAGGTCTACACAACACGTTTCCATGGAAGAGTCGTCAACAACTCCGCCCCCATATTGCGTCCACAACCCCGCATCCAAGCCCACATCTTCGCCGACCAAATGGATCCCGCTGACACACAGGTACTTCATATGCCTCCAACATTTGTCCTACATTTGCCGACGACGAGGACGTTATTCCGGTTACACTACCGTGTTATTTGTTCACTGAAACTGGGAAGTTAAGGGAGGAAAAAAGTTCAGCAGGATGACGACTTTAAGGAAAAGGATTCTTTTTTATATAAATGTCCAACCAACCACCATAATCGAAGGTGAAGTCCTTTCAAGGGAAGCACTTCGAGAAAATTCAATCCTTTCCATAATCGAAAATATCACGATTTGATTATTGATTCAAACCATGACTGAAAGAAGCCCACTAAGAATTCCATATACCCACATCAAAAACTACTTGTAATGTATAGTAGTTGATCTACAAATTTGCTAAAGAAAATAGAAACGGTTCTGCAAGAATGGGCTTCCGAATTGAATGCATATCATTAACCTCTTGGGATTAATACCAATCAGGTTTCCCAACCCCATACTTATTCGCTTTCTATGTATTACCATTCTGTTCAAAACAATATTTCGATGTTTTCTCACTTTTAATGCCCAACTTCACTCTTGGGATCGAAATCTTATGCGCGATGGAATGCGTCGGAGACCCAAACATTTATTGCAGCGTGTGAAACCGCCATTGTCGAGGGTCATCGTAATGTTCGGTGTTTTACAAAACACAGCTGGGAACGAGTCTCCGCTCTATTCAACTCAATCAGTGGGCACAATTGGAGCAAGCAACAACTGTGCAATCACTGGAACGCCATATGTCAAACCCACATACATCTCTCTGAGCTGTTAAATTGTAGCGGGGTCGAGTACAACCCATCCACCAATCAAATCGTCACATTGGAGGAATGGTGGAACCGGAAGATTAAGGTAACCATTTCAATTCGCCCCATACATATCTGACAATGTTGCACCGACTGTCCCATACTTTGTTATGTACTGTCATTCATATTCAACCTAGTGGCCTCATTTTCTCTCTCTCTCTCTCTTTTTTTTTTTTTTTTTTTTTTTTTTTTTTTTTTTTTTTTTTTTTTTTTTTTTTATCCAGGTATCCCAGCTTCGCCAGACTAAATCCTGAACCTCTAGCCACCGGCCCCTCGGTGACTCGAGGAAGTAAATCGCAGGTTATGCTCTTATTGGCCCCTAGGTTCCCACTTGGTTTATACTCCTGGCCCCAAGAGAATCCTCCTCGCTGCGTTGATCAGGAATCGAACTCTCCACGTTGAGATTGCAAGCCCACCATAGTGATTGTTCCACCAACTCGGATGTGCCCTGGGGGGCTAGTGGCCTCATTTTCTATTTCCATTTTCTGTTGCTTCCTTTACCATGGAAACGGGGCATATATACATTCTGGGTTAGGTATCGTTGTTGTAAGTGCCATTAATTTTTGATTTTTTCTTTAAGGCTGTCAAGTTGAATTGTGGATGGATTTGGTGTTTAGTGTTCAATATCGATGTGGTGTTATGTGTTAATTTGAGAGAGGCAAGTACATGTTCGAATTTGGAATAAAGCACGTCATTAGAGGATCTAAATGACAGCCACCGTTCATAATTTACATTTTGCAAAGTGGGTTGCTAGTAAGAAAGGCAATAAAAATCCAGATTATTTCCTGCCATTGGTCCTACTTTTTATTATGTCCTTGTCCACTAAGATAATTGGTTGTCCATATGGGTACAAACTGAGAAGAAATCTTGATCCTTGTTTACATTTACAAAGTGGATTGCTATGAAAGCCCAAGAACGACTAATCAAGAAGGGGGGGGGGGGGAATTGGATATTTAAATCATTTTTGAAAATAATGATAATATAATCAATTTGCAAATAAGAAAATGAGCAAGCAAGATAGCTTTAAAAAATAACTAGAGAAAGGGAAAGAAGATGCAAACAATATGTTATGGAGGTTCGATCCAATCACGATCCACGTCCCCTATTACAAAACTCTCCGTCACGAACAAGGCCATTTCCACTAAATGTGATTGACTTATGATGCAATCCAACCTTTTACAAATCTTTCAGTGACTTACAACCAAGGGGCACGGATCCTTTTACAACGTTGAGCTTTTTGGGACCCACAATTGAAAATAAGAGAAGGAGATATTACAAGTGAGAACTTCTCTCTCTTAATAAATGGAATAATCACAATTGAGTATTGAGAGAAAAGTATGCTTAACACTTCAATAGATTGCAATGATTATATAGCTCAGGTGTTACTTTGAAAAACTTGAGATGAAAGATTTATGATAGTTTTGATCATGCAAGAGTTATTCAAGATGTAAATAATTTGATCTTCTAAAGATTTAAAATAGTAGTTGAAATCAATAAAAGTTTCACTTAATGCTCAAAGAAGGTTATTTCAATTAAGGAAGTGAAAAGGTATTTATAGTAGTGAAACCGTCAAAAAAACTGTCCTACTTGACGAGGCATAGCGGACGTCTGCTATCATACCAGACTGATCACTAGCTATTGTTATTTTAGAAGTCAGAAAGGTTAAAAAATTTTACTGTCTTTCTACTGGATGTCCGCTACGGCAGAAAATAAAATTTCTTCGATCATTTGATAAAGGTAATACTTTGAGAGAAATTTATATATGATTTTTCAAGATAATTGTCGCTTGAAAAATATTTTACAAGTATTTTGGTGAAATAATAAATTTTTGTGTATAAAGCCGACACTTGAGCCTTTTTACGATATATTGCTAAACTATTGAAGCATATTACCTTCAAATATGAGATGAAAAAGTTCTAAATCTATTATCTTCAATATGACTCTTTGTCTTGACGTGCATGCCATGCTTCTATAGACTTCTTCACCACGTTGATTTTTCTTTTATTTGATCGTCGCCTTTGCCTCTTCAAAGTTTGGTTAGCATGTTTTCTATCAACACTTAAATAAACTTGTTTGAAATAAATGTGATTTATTTGTAATAATCAACACGAGAAGTTAATCATAGATCAACAATTTTCCCCTTTTTGATTATGACAAATACGATGATTTGCAATATGGCAAAGAAATGCGCATAAAACTCATTCTATCGAGCTTACATCTCTGCCTGCTGTGCTAGAATGGCATCTTGTCGAGCTTGTTGATATTGAATATGATGAAGCATCCCACCTAGTCCGTCAACGGTAGTCGTAAGAGAATCCATCCGGCCATTTAGAAGATTATAGTAGTCCGTAATAAATGTGAAATGACCACCTGAAGGACGTGAAGCACTTGAGCCGGGAATGTCTGATAAAGCATGAGGAAAATGTGGAGTATCATCCGCCCCTTCCTCATCTTCTTCACCTTCTTCTTCAAAAGCCGAAGTAGAAGGTCCCGAAGTGGAGTCGAACCCTTTTGTTTGAGCCACCCATTGACCGTGTGATTTAGTGATTTTCATGCGTTTGAGTGTTTGTATGTTAATTGTGTTGGTGGGACGGAGTTGAACAAAAGTCTCATCATGCATTGGTAAGTAACATGCTGTAAAGTAAGCCTTTGTATATCGTGAGGAATGTATGAGTTTCATGAGATTAAAGGCAATGGTCGGGAAATCTAATTTTCAACCAACTAGGAATGAATCTAGTATTAAAATATCAAAGTAGTTCACCTCATCCTGATGGCCCTTCCTAGGAAGAATGACGTGCAATAATATTTTGTAAAACTTTGTATTGAAGAATGAGTTGATTTGCCCTAATTTTCATAATATTTTCAAATCTTTTCCCATTACATAGCGACAAGCATTAGCCGGGGAGTAACCTTCGAATATCGGATGACCTTTGTGAACAAAAAATTTCGTATCACATTCATCAAGCTCAAGGATATCGCGGATTAAGTTTTTAATGATTGTGACATGTACACTATTAATCAAACAAGAAATTTCATCCAATCGAGGAGTGGTAACCATTTTGTGATAAAATTATTTATTGAGCTGGGGATAGGCGTGCTCTTCTAATGTGGAAACAAAAATCCAACCCACGTTTTCAAAAAATTCTTTGATGTGAAATGCAGGTGCTTTGATAGTGAAGTCGACATAATCTAAATTCTTACCGATTAGAGTGGGTGACTTTTCAAATCGGTTTATCGGCACTTCAGGCTCGAAATCCATTTCTTCTTTGAAAGATGGTTGTGGAGGCCGTCTTTCTATTGCTTTAGTTCTTTTTCCCACTCCCTTTGATCCCGCCATTGTGAGAATCGAAGAAAGGTTGAATGAATGGGGCTAGGGCTTCGAAATTGGGGAAAAATGAAGGAAAATTGAAGTATTTGAAGTGGAAAATGATGTAGAGTAAGAGGGTTAATTGATTTGGTGTTCAAGAGATGAGAGGGAGAGTTTATGAAGAACAAGAAAAAAAATTGGAAGAAAAAGGGCTCTGTTCTCAATTTTAAAATTCTGATCTCCTAGTGTACCGGATATCCGGTACATTATATCGGACGTTCGATAAAGCAGAGTTGAAATTTTTCTGCCAAACTGAACACTTGCACTGGATAATCTACTTGGACTTGTTCGGTACCAACTATTCTATTGGACAGTGCATTGGATTCATTTGGTAGACCCCCTTTTTTATTTTTAAAAAATAGACCTACAAGTAACATTTAAGAGAATTTAAGTTCATGGCACTTCATCTTCATTGATAATTCATAAACCTCTTCGAATAGATGAGAAACGATCGTGTGCAAGAGGTTTGGTGAAGTATCGGCCAATTAGTCCTCGGTCTTTATAAATTTTAATTCAATATCTCCCTTTTTACATGATCACGAAGAAAGTGAGGTCGAATTTCTATGTGCTTTGTTTGTGAACGCAAGACGGGATTTTTAGACAAATTAATAGCACTAGTGTTGTCACAAAAAATAGGCACATGATCATAACATAAGTGATAATCACAAAGAGTTTGTGCCCAACAACTTGCAGCCAAAATATATTCGGCCTCGGCGTGGATAGTGCAACGAAATTTTGTTTCTTGCTAGACCAAGACACAAGTGCAAAGCTTAAAAAATGACAATTTCCATTGGTGCTTTTACAATCAACACTACATCCGACCCAATCGGCATTCTTATAAGCAATCAAATCAATCCGTGTGCCTTTGGGATACCAAAGTCCTAAGGTTCTAGTTCCACTTAAATATCGAAAAATTAATTTTACGGCACGTAATGAGATTCCTTAGGATTTGATTGAAATAGAGCACATAAGCAAACACTAAACATAATATTGGGTCAACTAGCAGTCAAGTAAAGAAGGGATCCAATCATACCTCGATATTTAGTGATGTCCATGGATGTGCCTTGCTTTTCTTTGTCAAGTTTTTGGGATGCGCTCATTAGTGTGTTCATAGGTTTGATGTCATGCATATTGAATTTTTTAAACATGTCTAATATATATTTATTTTAATTTATGAAGATTCCTGCTTTTGTTTGTTTAATTTGAAGACCAAGAAACAATTTTAATTCATCCATCATGCTCATTTCAAATTTTTTACTCATACATTTTGAAAATTCTTCACAAAGAAGATTATTTGTTACGACGAAAATAATATCGTTAACATAAATTTGAACAATAAGTAAATCCTCCTTATAAGTTTCTACAAAAAGTGCAGTATCTACTTTTCCAATCGAAAAACTATTTGAAAGAAGAAATTTGCTCGATCGTTCGTACCAAGCTCTTGGAGCTTGTTTTAAACCGTAAAGAGCTTTTCTTAGTTTAAAAAATGATCCGGCTACTTGTGATCTTTAAAATCGCGAGGTTGTTCAACAAACACTTCTTCTTGAATAATCCATTTAAGAATGCACTTTTAACATCCATTTGATAAAGTGTAAAATTTTTAAAAAATGTAAATGCAAGAAGCATGCGAATGGATTCTAGTCTTGCTACGGGTGCAAATGTTTCTTCAAAATTGATACCTTCTTCTTGATTGTAACCTTAAGCTACTAATCTAGCTTTGTTACACACAATAATTCCATTTTCATCTCTCTTGTTTCTAAAACCCCATTTGGTACCAATAACGATTTGATGGTTTGGTCTAGTGACTAAGTCCAAAATGTGATTTCTCTCTAATTGATTTAATTCTTCCTGCATTGCTATAATCCAAAACTCATCAAACTCGACTTCTTTGAAATTTTTAGGTTTGATTTGAGAAATAAATACATAACTACCGAGATGATTTTTATAAGAAGTTCTAGTAGTAATACCTTTTGTTGGATCACGAATAATAAGCTCCTTTGGATGGGATGGAGTAAATCTCCATTCCTTTGGTAATGGGAGGTCACTTTGTTCTTTGGCTTTTTTTCTTCATTTTCTTGATCATTCGATTTCTCATTTTCTTTATTTGGTGCTTCCTTATTTTGGTCTTGAATTTTCATTTGTTCAAAAGGAGCTTCCAAACCTGCATCATCATCACTACCTTTCTCTCGATCAAAAGAGTTAGTCTCGTCAAAAGTAACATGCATGAATTCTTCAACGACTAGAGTTCGTTTGTTAAAAACTCTATAAACTTTGCTAGTCGATGAATATTCTAGGAAAATTCCAACATCGGATTTGGAGTCGAATTTTTCCAAGTTGTCTTTTGTATTTAAAATAAAATATTTACATCCAAAAACTTTGAAATAACTAATATTTGGAATTCTATTTTTCCAAAGTTTGTAAGGTGTTTTAGTTTTCATTTTGTTGACTAAAATTCTATTAATGATGTAGCAAGTGGTATTAACGGCCTCAGTCCAAAAGTACTTAGGGAAATTATTTTCATTTAACATAGTCCAAGCCATTTCTTGCAATGTTCGATTCTTTCTTTCTACTACACCATTTTGTTGAGGTGTTCTAGGAGTCGAAAAGTTATGTTTATATCCATGTTCTATACAAAAATCATCAAATTTAACATTGTCAAATTTTCTACCATGGTCACGTCTAATTGTTGTAATAGAATAGCCTTTTTCATTTCAACTTTCTTACAAAAATGTTTAAAAACTTTCAAGACTTCTTCTTTTAAACTTAAAAATATGACTCAAGTAGTCTTGAAAAATTGTCGACTATAACAAAGGCGTAATGTTTACCGCCTAAGCTAGTCATCCTAGAAGGTCCAAAAAGATCCATATGGAGAAGTTGTAAATGTTTTGTGGTTGAACATAAAGTTTAGATTTGAAAGAATTTTTCACTTGTTTTCCAAATTGACAAGCATCACAAATTTTATCTTATTCAAATTTCAAATTTGGCAAACCTTTTACAAAATAATATTTAGAAATTCTTGAAAGAAGATCCATGCTTATATGTCCAAGTCTTCTATGCCATAGCCATGATTCTTCTTTCATGCTAAGTAAACAATTTTCATTATTTTTCGATCATATGCTTTGAACAACCGTTATTTAAGAATCATTTGCTTTTAGTTTTCTTTGCTTCCTACAAGAAAAATTCAAGTCTTGATTTTTGGTGCCCATATAAACTTGGGTCCTTGGTAGTTAGTTTTTGTGGATTCTCGAATCCACTTATATTTGTTTTCAAAATATAACTTCTTTTTATCTAGGCAATTAAAGGCTACATGTCCACTTTTGTTACAAAAACAACATGTAATATTAGAAGCTTTAACAAACATATTTTTGAAGGATTTTTGTTCTAAAGAGGGTTTATATCCTATTCCTTCTTTATCAAAAATGCATTTTTGACTACTGAGCATTAAATCAAAATTTTTCTTCCCCTCAGTAAATTTATGAAGAATTATAGTTAAGTCGTCCACTTTTTCTTTCAAAGTAATGTCTCTTTACTACAAAATCATGATCAACATTTTCTTGTTGCTCTTTTGAAATCTTTTTTAATTCTTCTTTCAACAAAGAATTTTTCTTTTTAAAAATAGCATGACTCAAAGCAAGTTTTTCAACTTTCTCAAGCATTTCATCATATGAATTTGAAAGCTCATTGTAAGAATATTTTTCATCTTAACATACCTCGTCATTGATTGCCATGAAACACATATTTGCCACTTCATCTTGACTATCATTTTGTTCTTCGTCATCGCTATCATTCCATGCGGCTTGCAGTGTGTTTTTCTTGAAGTTTTTCTTTTTGTTTAGACACTTAGTTCTCTTGTGGCCTGGTTTTTCACAATCATAGCAAATAATCTTTTTGCTTCTTTCTTCTCCCCTTTCTTCTTTCTTTTGAACCTTCGGTTACTATGAAGACCTTTCCATTTCTTGACTAGAAGAACCAAGTCATCTAGTTCTTCATTGCTCATATTTTCTTTTGAACTCCCTTTTTCAATTTTCGATTTCAAGGCGATTTGTCGCTTGGAAGACTCTTTCGATTTCTCCTTGATTTTTCTTGTTTTCTCCGTAACTTCGACATTATTTAGCTCGTATGTCATTAATGTGCCATAGACCTCCTCTGAAGGATATGCATTTATATCTTTGGTATTTTCAATCAACATTCTTATTGGGCTCTACTCCTCCGACAAGGACCTAAGCATTTCACTTACAAGTTCTCCGTTAGTAAATTTACGATCATAACCTTTAAGACCATTTACAATATTGGTAAAACATGTAATCATATCAACAATAGGCTCATATTATTTCATAATGAAAATTTCAAATTCTTTAACTAATAAATTCATTTTTGTTTCTTTAACCTTGCTTGTGCCAATATGAGTGACTTCAAGAGCATGCCAAATATCATATGCCGATTCACATGTGCTTATCCTATTAAATTCATTTCTATCAAGTGCACAATAAAACAAATTCTTAGCCTTGGCATTTTCATATCAACAATAGGCTCATATTATTTCATAATGAAAATTTCAAATTCTTTAACTAATAAATTCATTTTTGTTTCTTTAACCTTGCTTGTGCCAATATGAGTGACTTCAAGAGCATGCCAAATATCATATGCCGATTCACATGTGCTTATCCTATTAAATTCATTTCTATCAAGTGCACAATAAAACAAATTCTTAGCCTTGGCATTTAAGGAAATTTTCTCTTGTCTTCTTCATCATATTCTTCTCTAGTTTTAGAAATAGTGTGGTCCAGTTTACCATCTATTTTAATTGTTTTGGTAGGGACATATGGACCGAATTCAATAATTTCCCAATTATTATAATCAATGGATTTCACATATATCATCATTCTAGCTTTCCAATAATTATAGCGTGTGCCGTCAAAGAAGGGGGTTGGTATGTGGAGTGTCCCTCAAGGTTTTGGAAAACTTGGTTAGCCATTACTTAAGATTATAAAATCTTTTAAAAGTACCTTGCTCTGATACCAATTGAAATCCTAAGAGCGACTAACTAAGATGGGGTGAATTGGTTATTTAAACCTTTTTCAAAACAAATGCTAATATAATCAATTTGAAAATAAGATAATGAGCAAGCAAGATAGCTTTTAAAAATAACAAGAGAAAGGGAAAGAAGATACAAACGATATGTTATGGAGGTTCGATCCAATCACGATCTACGTCCTCCATTATCAAGCTCTCCATCACGAACAAAGGCATTTTTCACTAAATGTGATTGATTTATGGTGCAATTCAACCTTCTACAAAGCTTTTGGTGACTTACGAACAAGGAGAACCGATCCTTTTACAACGTTGAGCTTTTCGGGACCTGAACAAGACCCACAACTGAAAATAAGAGAAGGAGATATTACAAGTGAGAACTTCTCTCTTAATAAATGGAATAATCACAATTGAGTATTAAGAGAGAAGTAGGCTTAACACTTCAATAGATTGCAATGAGTATAGCTAAGTGTTACTTTGAAAAATTTGAGATGAAAGATTTATGATAGTTTTGATCACTCAAGCGTTTTTCAAGATGTAAATAATTTGATCTTTTCAAGATTTAAAAGAGTAGTTGAAATCAATAAAAGCCTCACTTAATGGTCAAAGAAGGTTATTTCAATTAAGGAAGTGAAGAGGTATTTGTAGCGGTGAAATCGTCAAAAAAACTGTCCTATCGGATGAGGCATACCAAACGTCCGCTATCGTACCGGATGGTTCGCTAGCCATTGTTATTTCAGAAATCAGAATGGTTAAAAATTTTTACTGTTTTTCTACCGGACGTCCGCTACAGCAGAAAATAAATTTTCTCCGATCTTTTGATAAAGCTAATACTTTAAGAGAAATTTATATATGATTTTTCAAGATAATTGTCATTTCTTTATATAAGATTGAATCCGTAATCTTGAAAAATATTTTGCAAGTATTTTGGTGAAATAATAACTTTTTGCGTCTGAAGTCGACACTTGAGCCTTTTTACGATATATTGCCAAACTATTGAAGCATATTACTTTTACATATGAGATTAAAAAGTTCTAAGTCTATTATCTTCAATATGGCTCTTTGTCTTGATGTGCATGCCATGCTTTTTTAGACTTCTTCACCACGTTGATTTTTCTTTTATTTGATTGTCGCCTTTGCCTCTTCAAAGTTTGGTTAGCATGTTTTCTATCAACACTTAAATAAACTTGTTAGAAATAATTGTGATTTGTTTGTGATAATCAAAACGAGAAGTCAACCATAGATCACCATGCTAGTTATAGAGCTAACGTCCCGGCCATTGATCCTACTTTAATTCTATCCTTGTTCACTAAGATAGCTGGACATCCACGTTGTCTCATTTTCAGATGTTTAAAGAGAAGCCTCTTTTGCATATTGACAAAAATGTTTATCATTGGTGTATGCATGTATGTTTGCACATGGACTACTAGAATTTGATTTCGGTTATAAGTGGGATAATAAATTCAGTGTTAAAAGAGCAAAAGTCGATCTGTTATGGATATGAAAAACATGATTCCATGGTTTATGCTTTAGTTTTTCATATTTTGTGAGATTTGTGGTGAAACCCATTACTTAATTATCCTACTTCATAATATTCAGTTTTATGGTTTCTCTGCCATGAGTTTGACATATTTTTAGGAAAGTCAAAAGGCACTTGAGAAAATTTACCACTTCCCTATGTTCTGAATCATTTTCATTTTTTAAAAAAATAAGTTCTGGGTCATTTTCATTACATCCCCGTTCATCCCTTAGACACTGAAACTAAAAAAGGAAAATGGTAGATACTAATAAATATACATATGTTTTCATCTTACATGAACTTTAAAAACATAGATAATACTGATGATCTTTTATGTCTCCACATCTCTATTATTCTATCAAAAATTTAGTGAGGGATATACTGTTTAATTACATTTTCTTATCTAAAAGATTTTTCTTTGTCACACGTTATTAGTTGATCTTTGTAGAAATATCCTTGCTCTTATTCTGTTTATGCCTGGAAATCCATGTAATATCATTTTGGAAACTTGATGCTAGAGTGTATATTTGTATCCATGTGCAACATTGTTTGACGTTTTCGTTAAATTCTTTTTTAGCACATTCCGATTTTTCTTCGAACTGTTGGCCTCATTTTTAACCCTTGTTTGCAGGAGAACAAAGACTTTAAGAACAGGGATATGAGCAAGATCTACATTCATCATTGTCAACTATTCGACGACAGTTACGACGGGAAAAGTACACAATCACTACGACAAAGTTATGCCAAATGGGGTTCGGGCTGCTCAAGGACAGTGCCATCAAAGACCACCGAGGTGCAATCCCAGTTGACAAAGAGAGTAGTGGCCCCAATAATAAGGCAAAGGTAATGACCGGTGGCTCTGGCATGAACGTCTCTAGCACCACAAGCAAAGGTAAAAGGAAGTTCTCCAGTGGCAAGCGATGGGGCAAGAAGAAAAATGTCTACGCGAGAGCTCTCGTTCTTCGTTGATCAGGCCACTAGTACCGTGGAGAAAGTGACAGCAAAGATTAACACCATGATGGCTTCAAAGGACAATGCTGGATCTACTTACGTAGAAGAGTTGTTGGCGACAGGACAGCTTGAACGGCGTACACAGCTCTACTTTTCGCCTATACATGATATGATCCAAGATGCGGGAGTCACGAAGGGGAGGTCGAGTCGAGAACCGTTGATTATTGAAGAAGGCCCGATGATGTGATCGAGAGCGAAACGAGTTAAAGAGTCGATGGGGTTGCTCGTTAAAGCCACTATTGATGAAACCAGGTTTGGGACGCAAAATGGAGCAAGTGTCATGTTGGGGTCGAAGGTCGAAGAGACTTAGATCAATATGATACGAGCAATGAAAGTTGGAAGCATCAATGTGAACTATGCGACCGCATAGTTATAATTCCCATGCGGTCGCATGTATATTGGCAGGGAATTTTAGGAGGCAAATCAAATGAACTATGCGACCACATAGAACAAAGTCAAGGATCGAATTGCACTTTTTCGTAAGTTTCCTAATTTGATTAGAATTGTAATCTTTTCATAATTCTTCTTGATTTTTGCACGGGATTTGATTCCTTTCACAATATTTTAGGTTTTAGTATAAATCGGAGTAGTATTTTCCATTGAGAGGACTTTAACATTTTTATTGAAAGAATTATCGCTTTCTTCTTTGTTCTTCCAAATTGAACAATAAATCGAACTTATCAAGGAGAAATTCTTGTGACATTGAAAATCGGATTGTGGGTTCTTCAATTGTGTAATCAAGGGGTTCATTGTATCTTGCTTTCGTTGGGTTCTTTGTTTCACGCTGTTGCGTCGAAAATCCAAAATCGGGTTATCAATTGGTGTTCTTGGGTTCCGCATCAATCTCATTGTGGGTTTCGTAGTCTCTGTTGCCACGGGATTCGCATCAGTTGGTATCAGAGCTTTGACTCCAATTTAATCAGGTTATATATTTAATTTTTCTTTTGAGTCATTAGTCTTTTTTTTTTTCCGATTCTTCTAGTTACCTTTTGTGTTCTTGAGTCATCCTTCATTGCTAACTTCTAGATTCTTGTTTTCGTTGTTAGTATCAAGTTTTTGTATATAAAAAAAGTTTACTGTTCATCCCGAGAAGAAAAAAGTTACTGTTCACGTAAAAAAAAGTTTTTTTTTTTTTTTTTTTTT
>NC_036254.1:9110862-9131411 GCF_002742605.1 Olea europaea var. sylvestris | reverse complement strand
AAAAAAAAATTAGTTTTTACATAAAAAAAAATTTTTTTTTTTTTTTTTTTTTTGTGTTGATCGATTACTGCCAACAATTTAAAATTTGATTCACAACTTTCAATCTTGTCAAATTAGTCCTAATTTTTGTCACAATTCCCTTATTGATCCTTTGATAAATCTGTCCAAATTTCATCCCAATTAGTCGCAAATCCCTTGAATTCACGTTCTTTGAATTACATTCGATCTTGAATCCACAAGTTTGAATCCGGTGAGTTCATTATTGTTCTTGGAAGCACTTGGTGAAAGCATTGAGTGGTAAAAGGTAGAGTGGTGAGTTTATTAGAGGGTAAAATCCAATTGTGGGATTCTGAGTGAAATTGGTGAGGCAGAAAATTGAGAGAATGTCTGAAAGAGAAAGCTCAAAATCCAGCCGTAACGGGAAATCAAACCATCACGCAGGACGATATGATGCAGCGGTTTGAACGGTTATTGATGGATATGGGAGATAGGCTAGACAGGTTGGATACGTCGGTTGTAAATCTTAGTAGGGAACAACGGGTGGATGTACCTTCTGTTGGGGGACCGGGTCGGCGGGAGCCCAGAAGGGAACGGGAAGCGTTTAATCATGGTAGTGACCTGGATGAAGATGATTATGAAGAAATGGAGATGGGGTGGTAGGCTTGAACGAAGGGGTATAAATAATTCCGGTGATGAAGTAGACAACAATTTGGGTAATATTAAGATGACGATTCCACAATTTAGGGGTAGGAGTGATCCTGAGGCCTATTTGGAATGGGAGAAAAAAATGGAGTTAATTTTTGATTGTCACAACTACTCGGAGGATAAGAAGGTGAAGATTACGATGTTAGAACTCACTGACTACACCATCACTTAGTGGGATCAAGTGGTTACTTTACGGCGTCGAAATCGGGAAAGGCCTATTAATACTTGGGATGAACTGAAGGCAATGATGAGGAAACGATTTGTGCCTGGACACTATTATAGGGAGTTACATCAAAGATTGTCAAGTTTATATTAGGGATCGAGGAGTTTAGAGCATTACCACAAAGAAATGGAAATCTTAATGATTCGAGCGAATGTGGAAGAGGACCGAGAAGCCACCATGGTACGGTTCTTGAGTGTAATGAATTGAGATATTGCTAATGTGGTAGAGCTGTAACATTACGTGGAGTTGGAAGATATGTTGCATGTAGCCATGAAGGTGGAAAAATAGTTGAAGAGGAAGGGGACTGGGAGACAGCCTACTTCACCTTCTAATTCGAATTGGAGGTCAAAGTGGGCCGATAATAAGGGAAGCAAGGCGGTAGCTAAGGGAAGAAATGAATTGCAAAAAGGGAAAGATGAAGGTGCTAGCAAAACTGTACGCAAAATGGATCCACAGCAATCAAAAAGCAGGGACATAAAATGCTTTCGATGTTTGGGGATGGGACACATGGCTTCTCAGTGTCCTAACAAGCACGTAATGGTATTGCGAGATAACAGAGAGGTAGTGGGTGAGAGTGAAGGAGAATATGACGACATGCTAGCATTGATGGAGTTAGTGATGAGGAGAAGGTAGAATTTGCCGTTGGGGAGTTTGATATGATCCAAGAGTCGAGCCTGATGAAGGCAAGTGCGAGACGAGACCCGTTGATAGTCAATGGCGGACCAATGACGCGATCAAGGGCAAAGCAAGTGAAACAAGCGATGTGATTGTTCGTTCAAGAAACCATTGATGGAACCATGTTCGGGACTCAAAATGGAGCAACTTTCATGTTCGGGTCGAAGGCCGAATCAACTTGGATCAATTTGTTATCAAGCGACGAAGCGGAGGCTGAAAACAACACCATGCGGCCGCACAGGCAAAACTCCATGCGGCCGCACACATGCATACCGAAAATAAAATTGCCTTTCTTGTTGAACCATGCGACCGCACAAGCCAAAAAAATTTGCGAATTTTCTATTTTTGGCCGAATTTCATAGTTTCGATAGAATTCTTATGGAATCAAATTATTACCATAATTTGATGGTTTTGGACGTTTTTATTCATTAGTATAAATAGGAGATTACTTTTCATTGTAACAACCTTTGAACTTTTGACTTTTGAATTAATATTATAGAGAGAGAAATTTCTTCTTTCAATTTATTGTTCTTCTTGAACAATCTTGGAACTTATCAAGATTCAACTTCTTGTGGCGTTCTATCAATTGGATTGTGGGTTCTTTTAATTGTAATCAAGGGGTTTTAGGTTCTTTGCTAATCTAGGGTTTCTTAGTTCAATTCTTGAGGTTCAAGATCCAAAACCGGTTTAGTATTGGCGTTCCTGGGTTCCGCATCATTCTTTGTGGGTTTCGTAGTTTCCATTGCTACGGGGTTCGTATCAGTTGGTATCAGAGTTTTGACTCCAATTTAATCAGGTTATATCCTTTGTTTTCTAATTTTTTTTTTCAATTTCTTGTGTTCTTGTGTCTAGAAGGTTTTCTTGATCTTTTGATCCCAAAGTTTCATAAAAAATCTTCAAATTCCGTTTCTGGGCTCAATTTTCGCCCAAATCAGTTTTCGTTTTCTTTGTTGGTTTTGTTATTGATTTTCGGATCTAAAAAAAAATTACTGTTCATCCGTACGGTACTGTTCATTCGTACGGTAGAAAAAAATTTGTTAAATATTATTGATCCGTCAAATGCCAACTTTTATTATTCAATATCGTTTCTAAATTACTTGGACACATTGAATCATTCCATTCCTTTAATTCAAATCAAGGCTTAAAAGTTTTCTTTGAGTCCTTTATTACAATTATTGAGTCACATCCGGTTTGGGGAATTCTACACGAATTGATTGATTGATTGAGTTCATTGATTGTTCATAGAAGCAATTGTTGAAAGAACTGAGTGGTAAAAGGCAGAGAAGTGAGCTTAATAGAGGGTAAAAGCCCTTGTGTGTGTTCTAAGTGACTTTTGGTGAGGCAGTAAAATAAAATTTTAGTGTTAGGATGTCAGAAAGGGCAGAATCAAACTCAAGCCGACAAGGCAATAATAGCAATGCATCGGAGGATTTAGTGCAAAGGTTTGAGAGGGTGTTTGGAGATGTGAGAGATAGGTTGGAGAAGCAGGAGGCTTGGATGAATAGATTAGATACATCGGTGGCTAATCTTAGTCGGGGGCATCGAGTGGATGTATCCAATGCTAGAGGACCGGATAGATGGGAGCCTAGGAGGGAAAGGCGAGAGGAGTATGGATATGAGAGTGACATGGACGAAGATGAATTTCACGGTGTTGAGATGGGAAGGATGAGGAATAGAGGCGATAGGTTCGACAGGAGGGGTCGGAATGATCGCGGGGAGGAGTTGGATGGAAACTTAGAAAATATAAAAATGACAGTTCCTTCATTCAAAGGAAGGAGTTATCCCGAGGCATACCTGGAGTGGGAAAGGAAGGTTGAAATGATCTTCGAGTGTTATAACTATTCGAAGGAGAAAAAGGTGAAGTTAGCAATTTTGGAGTTCAGTGACTATGCAATTTCATGGTAGGATCAAGTGATTATTTCACAACGTAGGAGTGGGGGAAGACCAATCAGCACTTGGGAGGAATTGAAGTCATTGATGAGAAAGAGGTTTGTTCCTAGCCACTATTACGGAGAGATCTATCAAAAACTGCAAGGTCTATATCAAGGGTCGAAAAGTGTAGAGGACTATCATAAGGAGATGGAAATACTCATGATTAGGGCCAATGTGGTGGAGGACCGGGAGGCTACCATGGCACGATTCTTGAATGGGTTGAATAGGGAAATTGCCAATGTAGTGGAGTTGCAACATTATGTGGAGTTGGAAGATATGTTGCATGTGGCTATGATGGTAGAGAGACAGCTGAAGAGGAAAGGGACAGCTAGGTAGCCGTTAGGAACTTCGAGTATTAATCCATCTTGGAAGCCAGGGTGGAACAACAACAACAAAGGTGATAAAGCTGTACCTAAAGGGAGGAATGAGTGACAGAAGGGGAAAGAAGAAAGTGCTAGCAAAAATTGAAGAAGAAGAAAAATTGGAGTTTGCTGTTGGGGAATCGTTGGTGTTAAGGAGAGCTCTTAACACTCAAGTCAAAGTGGATGATTCGGAGCAGTAGCGAGAAAATATATTCCACACACGTTGTTACATCAACGATAAGGTATGTAGTATGATTATTGATGGTGGGAGTTGTACGAATGTAGCTAGTACAACTTTAGTTGAGAAATTAGGATTAGCATTGTTAAGACACCCTAGGCCTTATAAGTTGCAATGGTTGAATGAAATTGGGAAAGTTAAGGTGAATAAAAGAGTTTTAATTAATTTCTCAATTGGGAGTTATAGTGACAAAGTAGTATGTGATGTGGTACCTATGCATGTGGGTCATATCTTGTTAGGAAGACCATGGCAATATGATAGAAGGGTCACACATGATGGATATAGGAATCGTTATAGCTTTGTCAAGGATGGGAAGACTATTACTCTTGCGCCATTAGCACCGGCACAAGTGTATAGAGATCAAATCAAGCTGAAAAGTGAGGAAGATGAGAAAATAAGAAAGTCAGGAAAAAGGAGAGGCAATAGTGAAACCATCATTAAGAGAGAAAATAGTGAGGTGGCTGAGAGTGGAGAAAAGAGAGAGAAGCCACATGAGCGGAGAGAAAATGAGTCAGTTGAGCGGAGAGAAAAAGAGTCAGCTGAGCGGAGAAAAAAGCCAAAGGTCAACTTCTATGCAAAAGAGAGTGAGTTGAAAAAGGCTCGGGAAGAGTGTTATTTTTACACATATTAGCTTATACCCTTCTTTGTTTTTCTAGACATTCAATTTCCAAAACCAAGCCCCAACTCAAGACTTTTACCTAATTTTTACCATGTTGGTCTAGGCAATCCACGCAATACATTTTCATAAACAGAGCCTTCATCTATCTCCAAGTTCTCCCATAATTGTCTAACCATCTCCAAACTATCTGACATATGTTTATGGGTCACTACGGTGGAGGGTTTTCGGCATTTTCCTACTTGTTTGCCACCCCAACCATTACCTAACATGCAGAACATGAGTGCGTGCGCAACAAAAATGTTAAGTATCACATCAACAAGTATAAGTTTATCAAATTGTTGTACCATATCCATAGTTCCTACTACATACCTATTCCAATAATCATATCATAGTCGGCCAAACTATCAAACACACCCAAACACATAAGACAAAAAAATTGAATAAAGCATGCAGTCTTCTGAATTTTTTTTGTAACACTCAACAAACGTAGAATGTAACAATTAACCACAATTTTTGATAAATATAACAAATGCAACAAAAAATAGATGCCAAATTATGCGACCTCCCCCAAACTTATACAATATATTGTCCTCAATGTGTGAATAAGTATAAGTTTAAAAAGACATAATTTGAAGGACAAAATCAGAACGCAAGTACAAAAGTGAGTTATATGATACTTCCCTGATCAATATGGTGGTGGTGACGGAAAGCTGGGACCTGCAGTGTCATCTCCTGGTGGTGGAGGTAAGTGGGACAAGATCTATCTCTATAGTTTGAATTGTTGGGCCTACTCGGCTTGCATAGCTTGAACCTTAGCCGCCAAATTGCCCAGACGGTCCCATGTCTCATTTACTATCCACTAAATGCCATCCATCCAACCAATGTACATGCCCAATCTCCCATTGATGGTGTCAAACTCTCTCCGTGTTGCAAAGGACTCTCTACTGGCATTTGATGCGAAGTTTCGTGTGATTGCCATGTTATCCCCGCACCTACTGGATATTTGTACTCATAGTTTCAAATGCTTCCTGAAGGATTTTAATGTCCCAGCTGGACCCAATTATAGTAGCAAACATCTATCTCAATAGCTGTGTATCGACATCAACCTGTGGTGGAGGAGCTTATGGCATCTCCATATCTTCAACTACCTGTCCTGCCTTGGCCTGATGTTGTTTATGATGCTTGTTCTCTAGCTTTTCTTGATGCTTTTCTCTGGCTCGGTCCTGAGCCTCCAATGTAGTGTGCTTGATGAAAGGGCTGGGTTTCTCAGGTACTTTCTCTTATGGGATGGTGATACTCTCAGCCCTACAAATCTCGCTGATTAGGCTCGGGAATATCATTAAAAAATGTCTGCTACCCCATGTTCCAATTGTGTGTATTTGATTATAAATGTAGGTGGTCAGATCAATTTTGTTTTCCCGAACTAGATGATACATGAACCCTACCTTTGGATTAGTGAATGTTGTCCTATGTGTGATGTGTTCGATATTGTGATACATGAATAGCCATTAGATGGCTATAGATGGCGTGAGCTTTATCTGGTACCAATCTGCTGTTGGGAGGGGACATGCATTTTCTCGTCCCAAGAGTACCTCGGCTGTTTCATTCCAATTGAAAATAATCGGGATGGGGACCACTTCATTCCAACTGAGCTGGTAATAGTCATGTATAAACTTAGGTGAGAACATAATCCATTTTCCTCTCACCTATGTCTGATGTAGATGTTCTGACCCTGGAGTATCTATTTCAGCATTGAAGTTTGCATAGAACTCCCTAACCAAGCTTCCATAAATTGGGTTAGGTCGTTCTACCACTTTCTCCCATTCACAAAGTTGGACCAATGTGACTATCTCAAAATCGAGGAAATCATCCAGCTTGATGGGCCTCTTTGGAATTGTTGCCCAGTGGCTAATTATCTTTGAAAAATGGGCTGCAGTCTCGGGGGTGAGAAATCTCCCTACGCCCCTTTTAGGCTCTCTGGTGCGTACCGTACCCGATGAGGATCCATATTTTTCCTTTCCTTTGGATGTTCTTTTTAGGTAGCATGCTGCAAAGATGTATAATAATGTATTAGACCACAAAGTATAAACTAATATTGAAGGGACACGAAGGAACATATATAAAGCATAAGCCCCCAAACTTGTTTCAAGGTGCGTGTGTACAAAGTTGGTGTGCAAAATGCATCAAATATGTTTCAAAAATAGAGTTCGTATCAGAAAATGTCAAAAACCAACAAAACTTAGCTCAAACGTGCAATTTGTCCAATTCACACCTGTAGTCGAACTAGGACTTTTACCCCAAGCACCATCGAGAAACGTCGAATTTTTCCTGGGCAATCTCAAAGCATATGAAAGTATTCAATTTACTTTAGCACATATTCAAATTTTGGGTCATTTGGACGTCGTTTGGGTTGTCAAATGACGGTGCAAAGTGAGGGACGTGAGATAATCCTATTGTGCCTATATATATGGTCAAAGATGGTAGTTTGTGTTATCCAATGCAATTTTGATGGGCATTCATCACAATATATTCCTCAAGTCACATATCACATAAATGAAATATAAGATTGCCAAAAATGCAAACAACCCTTCTCTTAGGCATTTTATATAACACATTAAAGCAATCTCGTTTTCTATTAGAACTACATGATAATTGTAAATACCAATTCCCAATTCATCAATGCCCCATGCAAATAACCCATCACGGTGCAATCAATCCCAATCTCCTTCAAGTCACCAAACTTCGTTGCACATAACGAAATTATATAGCAAAAGATAAGTAATTTATTTTCATACCTTGAATTTCTTTGGAGATAGATGGGAGATTGCAATCTTTAGTGAATGGACGTCGTGTGAAAAATTTTCCCAATGCTGTACGATGTGTTTTCAATAAGATGTATGTGTACGAGTGTGGGATCAATCGAGAAAAGAGGTAGAGGGAAGTGGCCTAGTACGTGTTGTGTGTTAGGGATGTGTTGGAAATGTTTAAGTCACGGGTTTTTAACTCGTGACCTTTTTTGTCAATGTGGCCACATGGTGCTAATCCATGCGGTCGCATAGAATGAAACTCGGCCTCCTTTCAACTCTTAGTTGCTCTCTATGAAGTTTCACGGACAGTATGTCTATGCGACTGCATAGACAAAATTCTGAACGAAGTTTTTTTTTTTTTTTAGAAATTCATGCCTCCATATTGAAATTGTCGTGATAAGTGTGTGCACGTGAAAGAGTTCATGAAACACACTTTACCCTTTTCCCAAAAAAAAAAAAATCTTGGAACTCGGTTTCAAATTGCAACTCGAACTTGGTCTTTCACTACCCCTAAAATTGCAAGAGCATAATTTAGACCATATGGGTGGCATTTGTGTTGTGAACCTTGTTTCAAAATCAATTTTTAAACTTGAAAGCATACTTTGACCCCAAAAAAAGTAAAAAGCCTTGATTTTGCCTTGAAATGTGTAAAATTCCTCTCAACCACCAAAACACCAATTTGAAACTCCTGACTTGTGCTCAATACATTGGGATGTGTGTGGAACATGCTTCGACTCCTTTTGACCAATATGGAAGACCGATGACCTATAAATACGTAACATGCTAAAATATGAAAAGTTCCTAAACTAATGCAAAAGAAACAATTTAAACTAAAAGGATACGATGGGTTGCCTCCCATCCAACGCTAGTTTATAGTCGATAGCTCAAATCTCCCATGTATGGTTCATTCTGGTGTCATGAAAGGACTGTTGACTTTTCCTTGGAAAATTCTCCGTTCCAATAATGCTTCAGCCTTTGTCCATTGACTGTGAAGGTTCTCTTTGCTTTCATGACTGATATCAATGGCTCTATTTGGTAGCACCTTAGTAACTGCGTAAAGACCTAACCACCTTGACCTCAATTTGCTTGGGAAGAATTTGAGCCTTGAGTTATACAACAGTACTTTCTGTCCCACTTCAAACTCTTGCCTCCGAATATGTAAATCATGCCACTTTTTGGTGTGCTTCTTGTAGAGTTTTGAATTTTCAAATGCTTTCATTCTGAACTCATCCAACTCGTTAATTTGTAGTAGCCATTTTTCACCAGCCACCTTCAAATCCATATTCAACTGTTTCATAGCCCACTATGTCCGGTGCTCTAACTCGAGTGGCAAGTGGCACATTTTTCCAAAAACATGGTAAAATGGAGACATGCCTATGGGTATCTTGAATGCCGTTCTATAAGCCCACAGTGTATCATCTAACTTCTTATACCAATCTTTCCTGGAAGAACTCACTGTGACCTCAACTATCCTCTTCAATTGTCGATTGGAGACTTCGACTTGCTCGTTAGTTTGAGGGTGATATGGGGTGGCTATTCAATGTTTGGCACCATATACACTCAAGAGCTGCTCAAACTGCCGATTGCAGAAGTGTTTGTCCCATCATTAAGTATAGCCAGCGGTGTGTCATATCGGGTGAAGATGTACTTTTTTAGGAACCAAATTACCCCTTTAGCATCATTGGTTGGTAATGCGGCTGCTTCCAACAACTTGGATATATAGTCAACTGCTACTAGGATTTATTAATTTGAGAACAATGGGGAAAAGGTCCCAAAAGTTGATTCTCTGAAAGTCAAATATCTCTACCTCCACGTTACTATTTAGCAGCATTTCATTCATCCTTGAGATGTTCTTAGTGCATTGACATCTATCATACCTCTTCACAATTTTGAAGGCATCCTTGAACAATGTAGGCCAGTAGAACCCCGACTGTAATACCTTAGCTACTGTCTTTGAAAATCCGAAGTGCCCCACATATGCAGATGAACGAGAATGTTCCAAAATTTGAGGCATTGCTTCTACAAGCACACACCGTCGAATAATCTGATCTGTCCCCCGCCTATAGAGAATTGGGTCCTCCTAGAAATAGTATTTTTACTCTGTAAAGAACTTTTTCCTCTGGTGGCTTAAGTAATCTGTTGGCGGGACAAATTTTGCCAGGTAGTTTACTATGTCTGCTTACCACGGTTCTCCTTCCACACTGAATATATGCTCATCTCGGAAGATCTTATTTATCTCAACGGGCTCTGCTGACTCTCTAGGTTCCAATCAAGATAAATGATTTGCCACAACATTTTTGCTGCCCTTTTTGTCCCTGATTTCTATATCAAAATCTTGTAGCAATAAAACCTAGCGGATCAATCTCGATTTAGCGTCTTTCTTTGTCATAAAATACTTCAATGAAACGTAATCTATGTACACTATGACCTTAAACCCATCAAGATACGACTTGAATTTGTCAAAGGTGTAAACCACGACCAATAGTTCATTCTCTATAGTTGCATAATTGATTTGTGTGTCATTTAGGGTTTTACTTGCATAATAGATCACATGGAAGATTTTGTTTTTCCTCTGTCCTAATATAGCCCCGACAGCATGATCACTGGCGAACACATTAGCTCAAAAGGTATTTCCCAGTCTGGTGCCACGATTACCGACACCGAAGTGAGTTTTTCCTTCAAGGAATTGAAAGCTATCAGGTATTCCTTAGTGAATTCAAACAGTAGGTTCTTCATCAGTAATTTGCATATCGACTTAGTAATTTTGGTGAAATCCTTGACGAATATTCTGTAAAATCCGACAGATCCCGAAAACTATGAACACCCTTAACTGATGTAGACGGCAGTAGGTTTTCAATGACCTAAATCTTTGCTTTGTCTACCTCAATTCCCTTTGCTGATACTCGGTGTCCCAGTGCAATCTCCTCTTGTACCATGAAGTGTCATTGCTCCCAATTCAATACTAAATTAGTTTCCCTACATCTTTGTAAGACCAAATTCAAGTGCTCCAAACACTCGTCAAATGAGGACCCAAAGACCGAGAAATCATCCATGAATATTCTATGAACTTTTCTACCATGTTTGAGAAAAATGCCATCATGCAACTCTGAAATATGGTAGAAGCGTTGCAAAGACCAAATGGCATCCTACGATATGCAAAGGTACCATAGAGCCAAGTGAAAGTGGTTTTTTTCCTAGTCATCTGGTGCCACTGGTATCTGATTGTAACCTGATTACCCATTAGAAAGTAGTAATGTGAGTGGTCTGCCAATCTGTCCAGCATCTGATCAATAAACAGAAGGGAAACCCTCAATCCTGTAACTTTTCTAGTAGAAATTAGCTCATTCTTCTCGTTTGGCACCACTGTGATTCCACCTTTCTTTAGCACAACCTAGACTGGGCTAGTCCCAGCATTGTCTGATGACGGATTTATGATTCTTGTATCTAGAAGCTTGAGTACCTTTGCTCTGACCACTTTCTTTATATTAGGATTCAACCTTCTTATCTATGGTTGGCCGAAAATTCTCTTCCATGATAATCTTATGCATACACAGTGAAGGGTTCATCCCTTTAATATTTGCTATAGTCCATCTAATCACTTTTTTATTTTCCCAGAGTACCTTAAGTAGTTACTTCTCTTCCATTTTGCTGACTATGTTCGAGATAATGATTGGGAGTGTACAAGACTCTCCCAAGTAGGCATATCTGAGATGTGGTGGCAGTTGTTTGAGTTCCAATGTAGGTGGCTGCTGAATAGATGGTAGTAGCTTCGTGGGTCCTGTTCCAAGCTCCTCAAAGTACCTTCTACGTGTATAAGGTGGGTTGGTATATAAAAACCTTGCACGTGTTTCAATCTCTCGAGAATCAGAATGTATTGATTAAGAGTGTGCAATGCAAGCTTCGTAAACATCTGATGGATTATGCAGTCGGAATGAATCTTGAACTACCCTATCAAGATGTTTCCTGCACTGTCAAATATCGAATATATGATTCCTACATTCGAAGCTTGAGTACCTCTGCTCTGACAACTTCCTTCATATTGAGATTTAACCTCCATTGACTCTCTATGGTTGGCCGAAAATTCCCCTCCATGAGAATCTTATGCATATACAATGAAGTGCTGATCCCTTTAATATCTGCTATACCCTATCTAATCACTGTTTTATTGTCCTTAAGCACCCTAAGTAGTTTTAATTTATGATTCTTGTATCTAGAAGCTTGAGTACCTCTGCTCTGACCACTTTCTTTATATTAGGATTCAACCTTCTTATCTATGGTTGGCCGAAAATTCTCTTCCATGATAATCTTATGTATACACAGTGAAGGGTTGATCCCTTTAATATTTGCTATAGTCCATCTAATCACTTTTTTATTTTCCCAGAGTACCTTAAGTAGTTACTTCTCTTCCATTTTGCTGACTATGTTCGAGATAATGATTGGGAGTGTACAAGACTCTCCCAAGTAGGCATATCTGAGATGTGGTGGCAGTTGTTTGAGTTCCAATGTAGGTGGCTGCTGAATAGATGGTAGTGGCTTCGTGGGTCCTGTTCCAAGCTCCTCAAAGTACCTTCTACGTGTATAAGGTGGGTTGGTATCTAAAAACCTTGCACGTGTTTCAATCTCTCGAGAATCAGAATGTATTGATTAAGAGTGTGCAATGCAAGCTTCGTAAACATCTGATGGATTATGCAGTCGGAATGAATCTTGAACTACCCTGTCAAGATGTTTCCTGCACTGTCAAATATCGAATATATGATTCCTACATTCGAAGCTTGAGTACCTCTGCTCTGACAACTTCCTTCATATTGAGATTTAACCTCCATTGACTCTCTATGGTTGGCCGAAAATTCCCCTCCATGAGAATCTTATGCATATACAATGAAGGGCTGATCCCTTTAATATCTGCTATACCCTATCTAATCACTGTTTTATTGTCCTTAAGCACCCTAAGTAGTTTTTCCTCTTCCACTTCGCTGTCTGTGTTCGAGATAATGATCGAAAGTGTACAAGACTTTCCCAAGTGGGCAAATCTAAGATGTGTTGGCAGTTGCATGAGTTCTAATGTAGGTGGCTGCTGAATGGATTGTAGTGGCTTCGTGGGTCCTGTTCCAAGCTCCTTAAAGTACCTTTTGCGTGGGTAAAGTGGGTTGGTATCAAAAAACCTCGAACATGTTTCAATCTCCCAAGAATCAGAATTTATTGATTGAGAGTGTGCAATGCAAGCTTTGAAGCATCTGATGGATTATGTAGTAGGAATGAATCTTGAACCACCTTGTCAATCATGTCGATCTGGAAGCATCTATCTGACACTTTAGGTAACTTTATTGCCTTGAAGATATTTAAAGAAATCCGCTCCTCTCCCAATCTCGGAATCAACTATCCTTTATGAACATCAATCAGAGCTCTACCAATGGCTAAGAACTATCTGCCGAATATCAGTGAAATATCCTTGTCTTTCTCCATATCCAAAATGAGAAAATTAGTAGGGAAGATAAATTTCTCCACTTTAAT
This sequence comes from Olea europaea var. sylvestris, assembly GCF_002742605.1. Taxonomy (NCBI): domain Eukaryota; kingdom Viridiplantae; phylum Streptophyta; class Magnoliopsida; order Lamiales; family Oleaceae; genus Olea; species Olea europaea. The sequence goes on along the minus strand of NC_036254.1, from coordinate 9,118,339 downwards.
CAGCACGTCTTCAATTATCCCTCATGGATATGATCTGTCAGCTAACTGCAATGTCACAGTGGTAGCCTTGTCTCTCCCAATCCAAGTTTTCTAAAAATAGAAAGAGGCATTAAATTATACTTGCACCAAGGTCACATGAAGCTTTATCAAAATATACTTCACCAATAGTACAAGGGACAGTGAAACTCCTTGGATTTTTCAATTTCGGTGAGAGCTTCTTTTGAATTCTCACACTGCATTCTTCAGTTAGCATGACCGTCTCATGTTCTCCTAACTTACGTTTATTTAATAGGATGTTCTTCAGGAACTTTGTGTAGCTAGGCATCTGGACTAGTGCTTCGGCAAATGAAATGTTTATGTGGAGCTTCTTAAAAGCTTCGAGAAACTTTTATATTGCCGCTCCATCTTCTACTTCTTTAGCCTTTGTGAAAATGGAATGGGAGGCTCATAAAGGTTGACGGTTGTTGTTGCTTTATCTAGTGATGTGCCTGAACCTTCTGTCGGGGTAGATTTCTTCATCCGCTCATCATGCTCCACAGGCTCTTCTACCGCAGGAGGTGTTGTTTCTTTATTTACACCCGACCTTTTAACATGTATTTCAGGTAGCTGCACCCCACTTCGAGTTGTAATTGCCTTTGTATGTTCCTTTGGTTTATTTTTGTGGCAAACTACCTGGTGCTCTGCCAGTCAAAGCAACTGCCATCTATCCCATTTGAGTCTCCAGATTTTCGGTGGCAACATTTTGGTCTTGAAGAATGGCTTCGATTTTTCTCATGAACTGATTATTGGCTTCCATGTACTGATTAGTCTTTTTCATGAATTTTTCGAACATTTCTTCCAGTTGAGGCTTTTTCTCTCGCTGTTGATACTGACCCTGTGGCCTATTCTAATTTTGGTTGCTCCAAGAGAACTTAGGGTGCTTTTTCCAACTCGGATTGTATCTTTCCCCTAATGAATTATTCTGCTATCGTTATCCCCATTGAGCAAAATATCTCTGCTCTATTCCTTGTGCTAAGATTGGACACTCCGCTGTTACATGTTCAGCTCTACATTCCTTACAACTAACCTTCTTCATTTGTGTTGCATTAGCTACTTGTGACATGCTTTCCACCTTGTGAAATAATGAGTCAATCTTTGTAGACAAAGCAGAATATTTGTCCACTTCATAAACTCTCGGTTTTCTCTTCTGAACTGCTTGTTCTGATGTTCACATGGTTAATGTTAGCCATTATCTCGAATAGTTTCAGTATTTCATCAATTGTTCTTGTGGACAGTGATCTGTTAGATGAGGAGTTAACCATGCTCTTGAAGGATGGAAGCAATTTCGCGTAGAAATATTGGACTTGGAGTCCCTAGCTAATCCCATGATGTGGACACTTTCGCAACAAGTTTTTGAACCTATTCCATGCTTCATCGAAGTTCTCCGAGTCACCTTGATGGAAAACATATATGTCATGCTTTAACTTTGTAATCTTGGCTGGCGAAAAAAACTGGATGCAAAATTTCTTTGCTAGATCGTTCCATGTAGTGATGCTGGCGATTGATTGAGAATCTAGCCATTCTATTGCCATGTTGCACAGTGTCTGTGGAATCACCCTCAATCCGATAGTTTGAGATTCCCTAATATCTAAAGTGTCGACACATCTTCAAAAACCGAGAGACGTGCATGTGTGGGTTCTCTTCAGCCTGCCATAGTGATGTCCATTTTGAAACAGTTGTATCACGTTAGTCTTCAATTGGAAGTTAGGTTGCCCAAACGGTGGATACATGAAGCTTGATTAGCTTTGAATTATCTGTGAGGTCATGAAATCTCCTACAAGCAGGTTGCCTTCATCAGCTGCCCTTTTTTCATTGGCTTGAAAGATATGATTGTTCTATACGTTAGCCATTTGTTGTTGTGCTTCCCTAGTCTCTCTCTGCATTCGATGAGATTGCTGATCCCTTTAATATCTGCTATACCCTATCTAATCACTGTTTTATTGTCCTTAAGCACCCTAAGTAGTTTTTCCTCTTCCACTTCGCTGTCTGTGTTCGAGATAATGATCGAAAGTGTACAAGTCTTTCCCAAGTGGGCAAATCTAAGATGTGTTGGCAGTTGCATGAGTTCTAATGTAGGTGGCTGCTGAATGGATTGTAGTGGCTTCGTGGGTCCTGTTCCAAGCTCCTTAAAGTACCTTTTGCGTGGGTAAAGTGGGTTGGTATCAAAAAACCTCGAACATGTTTCAATCTCCCAAGAATCAGAATTTATTGATTGAGAGTGTGCAATGCAAGCTTTGAAGCATCTGATGGATTATGTAGTAGGAATGAATCTTGAACCACCTTGTCAATCATGTCGATCTGGAAGCATCTATCTGACACTTTAGGTAACTTTATTGCCTTGAAGATATTTAAAGAAATCCGCTCCTCTCCCAATCTCGGAATCAACTATCCTTTATGAACATCAATCAGAGCTCTACCAATGGCTAAGAACTATCTGCCGAATATCAGTGAAATATCCTTGTCTTTCTCCATATCCAAAATGAGAAAATTAGTAGGGAAGATAAATTTCTCCACTTTAATCAGCACGTCTTCAATTATCCCTCATGGATATGATCTGTCAGCTAACTGCAATGTCACAGTGGTAGCCTTGTCTCTCCCAATCCAAGTTTTCTAAAAATAGAAAGAGGCATTAAATTATACTTGCACCAAGGTCACATGAAGCTTTATCAAAATATACTTCACCAATAGTACAAGGGACAGTGAAACTCCTTGGATTTTTCAATTTCGGTGAGAGCTTCTTTTGAATTCTCACACTGCATTCTTCAGTTAGCATGACCGTCTCATGTTCTCCTAACTTACGTTTATTTAATAGGATGTTCTTCAGGAACTTTGTGTAGCTAGGCATCTGGACTAGTGCTTCGGCAAATGAAATGTTTATGTGGAGCTTCTTAAAAGCTTCGAGAAACTTTTATATTGCCGCTCCATCTTCTACTTCTTTAGCCTTTGTGAAAATGGAATGGGAGGCTCATAAAGGTTGACGGTTGTTGTTGCTTTATCTAGTGATGTGCCTGAACCTTCTGTCGGGGTAGATTTCTTCATCCGCTCATCATGCTCCACAGGCTCTTCTACCGCAGGAGGTGTTGTTTCTTTATTTACACCCGACCTTTTAACATGTATTTCAGGTAGCTGCACCCCACTTCGAGTTGTAATTGCCTTTGTATGTTCCTTTGGTTTATTTTTGTGGCAAACTACCTGGTGCTCTGCCAGTCAAAGCAACTGCCATCTATCCCATTTGAGTCTCCAGATTTTCGGTGGCAACATTTTGGTCTTGAAGAATGGCTTCGATTTTTCTCATGAACTGATTATTGGCTTCCATGTACTGATTAGTCTTTTCAATGATTTTTTCGAACATTTCTTCCAGTTGAGGCTTTTTCTCTCGCTGTTGATACTGACCCTGTGGCCTATTCTAATTTTGGTTGCTCCAAGAGAACTTAGGGTGCTTTTTCTAACTCGGATTGTATCTTTCCCCTAATGAATTATTCTGCTATCGTTATCCCCATTGAGCAAAATATCTCTGCTCTATTCCTTGTGCTAAGATTGGACACTCCGCTGTTACATGTTCAGCTCTACATTCCTTACAACTAACCTTCTTCATTTGTGTTGCATTAGCTACTTGTGACATGCTTTCCACCTTGTGAAATAATGAGTCAATCTTTGTAGACAAAGCAGAATATTTGTCCACTTCATAAACTCTCGGTTTTCTCTTCTGAACTGCTTGTTCTGATGTTCACATGGTTAATGTTAGCCATTATCTCGAATAGTTTCAGTATTTCATCAATTGTTCTTGTGGACAGTGATCTGTTAGATGAGGAGTTAACCATGCTCTTGAAGGATGGAAGCAATTTCGCGTAGAAATATTGGACTTGGAGTCCCTAGCTAATCCCATGATGTGGACACTTTCGCAACAAGTTTTTGAACCTATTCCATGCTTCATCGAAGTTCTCCGAGTCACCTTGATGGAAAACATATATGTCATGCTTTAACTTTGTAATCTTGGCTGGCGAAAAAAACTGGATGCAAAATTTCTTTGCTAGATCGTTCCATGTAGTGATGCTGGCGATTGATTGAGAATCTAGCCATTCTATTGCCATGTTGCACAGTGTCTGTGGAATCACCCTCAATCCGATAGTTTGAGATTCCCTAATATCTAAAGTGTCGACACATCTTCAAAAATCGAGAGACGTGCATGTGTGGGTTCTCTTCAGCCTGCCATAGTGATGTCCATTTTGAAACAGTTGTATCACGTTAGTCTTCAATTGGAAGTTAGGTTGCCCAAACGGTGGATACATGAAGCTTGATTAGCTTTGAATTATCTGTGAGGTCATGAAATCTCCTACAAGCAGGTTGCCTTCATCAGCTGCCCTTTTTTCATTGGCTTGAAAGATATGATTGTTCTATACGTTAGCCATTTGTTGTTGTGCTTCCCTAGTCTCTCTCTGCATTCGATGAGATGTTCGCTCTATTTCTGGATTGGCTAGAATCAGGTCACCTCCAGTAGATCTTAGCATGCAAATCTGCGAGAAAGATTAGTAGTAGCACACTATAATAAATCGAATAACAAAACAAAATGAAAATAAAATAAAAGAATACAAAGATTAACATTTGAATTAGTGCCAATGTAAATAAGATTAAACAAATATTCAATCCCCGGCAACGGCTCCAAAAACTTGCTCATGAAATAATGATTTCGATTTAAACTACCGCAAGTGCACGGTTCGTTAACAAGTAATAAAATGAAAAATTTGAGTCTGAATGTCACCCCCACAGAGATTGAATATTTAATTGTATCCACTTGACCTTAATTGAAATCGAAAGATAGAACACGATTTTTGATCATGTTACTTAACCCTAATTTTGACCTAATAAGTAAATGTGTATGACTCACATGAATTTGACGGACGTTTGTGTCATGTAATTTGTTTCAAAAAATTTATGTAGGCATGGCACATGTTGTAATTCGTATGAAAATCTTTGCGTTACTAGTTAATAAAGAGCACTACGGTAGGTACCTTGACGTGTCGCTGTGTACTTACGTTGGGCAGTCAATTATGGGGTTATTTCTTGTATGTTCATAGACATTGTGGGAAGTAGACAAAATTTTTTGGGGCCCTTTGACTAGAATATCGATTTTATATAGCACTCATTTGACGTCATTTGGAAATGTATACGGTGGGGTTTGTTGGAATTTCTTGGGAAATGTGTGAAGTGGACAAATTTTTTGGGCCCCTTTGACTTTTCAATGGATTGTATGAATCAAGTTGGTGTCATTTGATTTTGATAAGGACAAAGGGTAAAATTGGAATTTTAGGGTTTTTGAATTAAAAACACGAGTTATAATATTGTGTAGGTCCCACAATGATGTGAGGAAAAACATATTTTTGGGTAAAAATGGGGATCAAACGAGGGCTTAGAGTATGATTTGAATTTATTTTAGTTATTTCTATAAAATTTTCCATTCCATTTATTTGTGTTATGATTTTAATGCTTTAAATTAATTGGCCATTATTTTAATGAGTAGATGCTAGTCAATTTCGGCACTCGAAAAAGGAGAATTTAGGTGCAATCATAAAATCAACACAACGTAGATTTATGGATTTCAAGAGAAAATGTAGAATTTATGAAGCTTACTCTATAAAAGAACCATAAACTCGATAAATTCTTGGTTTTAATTCGAAATAGAGATATTAAAATTGAAATCTATGATTAATTTCTAGCCGGCACTCGAGAGAGGGGATATAATACAATTGAGTTGATTAGAAATAATTATATAATTGAGAATTATATTTGATAGTTAGGTGAAATCACAACCCTGAGCTTTCTCATCTTGATTATTCTTCTAACTTGCGATTAATTGTTGAGTTTGTCACCACATTCATCTTATTAATTTCTTTAAAACCATTGATTCCAAATTTCATTTATCTAGATAAAATAAGAATTACACAATTATAGTACTTAGTATAAAATTGAATTCTTTGTGAGTTCGACAATCTAATTCATTATTTAATGTTACAAAACTTGATACCGTACACGTGCAGTATAAATCACGTTATAGAAAATGCTTGACACTCCTTAATCTTAATTTTTTTGTTTAGACCGTGTTAATATTAAATATATATATTTTTTAACAATAATTAAAAATTATAGTAATTATATTAATAAAACGGCTTTTATTTATTCACTACATTTTATTTGTACTTAAGATCTTGAATCTTTGCTCATTATAGCACTTATGGCACCAACTTTTCTTCGACATGTTCTTATCTTTTACCTACATTAATTGACAATTAGCACTCTTATTTTGATGACAATATTAGTCCAAAAAGTTTGTTAGAAAACATAAGTATATGCCCATCATAATACGGAAGTATGAAACAATATTTTCTTTCATTTCAAAATATCCAAACACAATATTTCGACATAAGTAATCGTTGGCTGCAATATGTGCTAATTAATAGTAATTTAAGGATAAGAATTAAACGAAAAAAGGTAATGACATAAATTCTAAAATGATTGAAAAGTTGAGGACCTTAAGTACAAATAAATTACAAACTTTGTTTGAGCCTCATTTTTTGGTGAAATAAGTTTCATAATAGTGATTTTTCAAAGAATTTATGGCAAAAAAAGAAAAATAATAAAATTGGGTTTATGTGTAAAGTTTATTTTGGAGGAGAGTATGTGATTAAAAATGCGTTTAAAAAAAATGAGTTTTTAAAAAATGGAACTCAAACACCAGCTAAATTTGTTAGAAAATGTCGCTTAATAGGCAACTTTGGCATTTTTTTAGTGGGACCCGTTTAATCAATTTGGAAGATCAAAATTGATTCGTGTTCTCTTCCATGAGAATGACCAAAATAATATATTTACTTGCCAAAAATGATGATTGGGTAAATGAGAAATTGGAGCTCGAAGTTGATGCATTGAGAGATGATTTTGTGTTGAAGGGAAAACTGTAATACTCCGAAAATTTATGCTAGTTTAAATTTCTTTAAGATGGCGATTTAACTTTCAATACTATATTTGGCCATAAGAAAATGGGACACCACCTTTGTAGTAGTTAATGTTAGAGGTAGCTAATGACTACAAGCATGAGGTGTTAAATGTTGTGTTTACATGAAGTGATTATTAATTAGTCGAACCTTAAGTCAAGTATGAAATTGAATGTGGTCGATTATTTTGTTAGGACTTCAATTGACCAAATGATTAAATTAAGTTATGATCCACAATTTTTGAATTCGTAAGTTGGAAATAAGTTAAGATTTGGGATACATTTGCTAATAATGAAAGATAGAGGGTTGGATTATATTAGTTGGAAGATTAGAGATTTCCTTTGCAAATATAGGTTTTTAGGCTACTAATTACCTATAATTAGCCCCACTTGTTATCCATCACTACCATACATTTGGATCATGGATTAAACAAGTGTAAAGTTATATATATA
>NC_036254.1:9099418-9110763 GCF_002742605.1 Olea europaea var. sylvestris | reverse complement strand
ATCTTTTTATACTTATCTATTTATACTAGTATAAATACCCCTATCCATGCCATAAGAGAAAGAGATATCCTTCATTTCTACAAACACTTATACATTTATAAAGAGAGAGCAAAACCGAAAAAATTAAGGAAGGAAAAAGGAATTGAACTAAACTCTTCCAACTTGCTTTTCAATCGAAGATTCAAAGATTTACGGTAAGATACCTTCTATGCTTATGTGGTATGATTTTCATGGTAATATTTACGCTTAAGTTATGCATGAAAAACCAAAGAATGTTAATGGTGGAGAAATACACAAATGTTATGATTATGGTGGAGAAATCCACAAATGTTATGATTATGGTGGAGAAATCCACAAATGTTATGATTATGGTGGAGAAATCCACAAATGTTAGATATATCTATGCCTTAGGACAAGTCCGAAGGGCACCGGCATGTCGGAATATGGAAGTATGGGTTTGATTGCTTTCTTTGGTGTAGTATTATCATGATAAATGTTCAAGCATGGTATCTTACTGAGTATTTCCTTATACTCAAAGTATGTTATGCTAAACTTTTCAGATCCATGATCATTTGAATTGATGGAAGTTAGTTGGCTTATGCGATGATGGATTAAGGACAACGAAGTTTTGTACCGAAAGTTTTCTTTTGTGTGTTTTGTTCGATGACAGTTTTTCCATCTATTTTCCTTATGGTATTATGTAAAAATATGTACAAGACATGATGTATTATGGTATTAATAGTAAATTTTGTAATTATATCTTTCATATTGTGATAAGAGACATTTTTGTAGTTTATTTTCCTTACAAGAGACAAAAGGCAGAAACGGGACAGTTTCTGGAGTCAATTTCAAAACGATGTTTCTAACTCTATAAACGTCCATTTGAGATTATAAAAATATTTCTGTTTTCCCCTTTGAGTTTTCTAAGTATTGTCGCAAGAAATACTCAATTTGGATATCTATGGCCTGAGTTATCAAGGTTTTAACGTCCAAAGGTCAATCTGGATCTCCTGTGTAATACTTCACTGTTTTCAGTAAAACGTTTATATCATATGATCTTGAAAAATTTTCATATTTTAACCTAGAAAACTACTTAAAATTATCTTTCTAATGCCACAAATTTCATAGAAAACGGAGTTGGGATGAATTTTATAAAAATTGTCAAACTTACTGCCCCAACTAATCTTGACAGTGCCGAGGCCGTATATGTGAAGCATAATTCCTTGTCGATGTGCACTTTTATCGGCCATCAAATTTTATAAGAATTATTTTACCAAGTTGAAAATAAGTTTTTAACATGTAATATTTCTATTTAAGAATATTTACATGTACCAAAGGCAAAAGTTATTATGTAAAGTACGTGGTCCTCGAAGCTTAAGTTCGGAGCGCCACAAAAACTATGTGTGGTTTGTCCTACTTAGAAAAATTAACAAGGCAACCAATGCTTTATATATGATTACACTTTGAAAGGGTATAATCACGTGCAATATAGAGGCTTTCTGTACATGTGTGTGTAGGGGTGCAAATCAAAGATCAACGCAGAACTTTGGACCTTGAACTTGTATGTAGGTACGACTTATGTACATGAATGTTTGATTGAACGGAGCAAAAATTGAGCCCTTACGAGTGTCCACATTTTTTCTTATTTCCTATAAATTATTTATTTTCTCTTCCAACTGAACTCTCATAATTGAAATGTAATATGGTGGGTCAATTGTGATGTTAACTATGTAACACCCATAACTACTTATAGTGAAATTACTCATTATGGAGCCATTATCACTCATGTTGGAGCCTATGAATAGAGACCAATTTTGCTAATGTCAGATGCCCAAGAATTTCTTGTCTTCCTTGTCTACATAACATTTTTAGTATTCTGTCTGCAAAAAATTCTGTTTACTATCGAAGCCTTGTTGGTCATGGTCATATATAATTCAATTCATTGAATTAGCATCTGTAGTGCTCAAATTTTACTTGTTTTCTGTAGTATCCTAAAAAATAGACTTTCGAACTAAACCTCAAGCACTTATGATAAAGAGACGAATATGTTTTTAAGGCCTGTATACACAAGCCTAGGTTTGCAAAATTATATTCTTTTAACGATTACATATTTATACAATATAATTTTGTGTTCTACTTGTTTTTGAAATAGTAACCATTGTTATATTCTGCTATATTACTTATTTTGTTCAATTATATAATTTTTGTAAATTATTTTGGATAATTACCAAGTTTAATAGCTTAAATTTCAAAAGGTGACAACAAAAAATGTTGTTTTACCTGACTATCTTGAATCTTGCGTGGTTCTTAACTGAGACTGCTCTCAATAAGGGTAAAGGAGATATCCAAGCTATTTGCGCACTTGATCGTGAAACATTTTGATTTTCTGTGTAGAAAATGTATAACCCTTCCCGTCTATTTCGCGGAGGCGGGGTAAGAACTTGGAAGAGGCACAAATAATCTTCGAATTACTGACGGAAAAGGGAATGTGGTTTGTTTCCATGAATAATTGGCTACTTCACTGTATAGCGTGTTCTGTACAATGAAAACATGTAAGAGTTATGTGAGGACTTAAAATATAAAAATAAGAATGTTGGTGCTAAGAAGTTCATTGTTGATAGATTCTTATATTAAAAAATGGTGGACTCAAAGATTGTAATCAGTCAAGTTCAAGTACTCTAAGTAATTCTTCATGATATTTATGTCGAATGGATGATATTGAGTGGATGATATTGAGTGAAACTTTTCAAGTAATTGCTATTATCGAAAAGTTGCCTCCGAATTGGAAAATTTTCATAAATTATCTTAAGCATAAGAGAAATAAAATAAATGTCGAAGAATTGATTCTTAGATTTCGAATTGAAGAAAACAATAAGAGTTCAGAAAAAGAAGTGGTTCAATCATGGTATGGCTAAAGCCAAAATTGTGGAACATGGTCAAAGTTCTAAGATCTATAAGAGTAAGTCTAGGCCAATTGGTGGAAGGCCAAGATGGGAACAAAATATAGAATTTCTAAGAGGAAATTTTGAGGGAAATGCTTCAATTGGTGTAGATTGACAAAGAAGAAGAAAGAGACAAATGTCGTTGACTACATGGTACATGATGTGTTGGATATGAATCTCGCAGTCATCATTTCTGAAGTGAATATGACAGGTTCAACCCAAAAGAGTGGTGAATTGATACCACTGTTATAAGGCATGTGTGCTCTGATATAGAGCTATTTACTGCATTTGAAGCAATTGAGAATGAAGTGAAGTTGTTCATGGAAAATTAGTAACTTTTGAAATCAAGGGCCGAGGAAAGGTGGCACTAAAGATGATTTTCAGGAAAAAAGCCGACTCTTAAAAAATGTGTTGTATGTGCCAGAAATTCGCACAAACTTAGTGGCTGGGTCACTTTTGAACAAAGCATAGTTTTCATATTGTGTTTAAGTCAGATAAATGTATTTTTTCTAAGAGCGGAATATTTGTTGGAAAGGATTATGCTTTCGACCGTATGTTTAAATTGAATGTAATGATTGTGAAACTGAAAATTAATAAAGTTATTTCTTTTGCTTACTTGCTTGAGTTTTCTATTTGTTGCATGGTAAATTAGGACATATTAACTACGATGCTTTATGTGGATTAGTTAAGTTGAATTGCATACTTGTGTTCCATATTGATTCTAAACATAAGTGTGAAATTTATATTGAGACAAAATTGACAAGGTCATCCTATATTTCAATGAAATGAAATACAAAACCACTTAATTTAATTCACAGTGACATATGTGATTTAAAATTTGTGTAAATAAGAAGTGACAATAAGTATTTCATTACTTTTGTCGACGACAGTACAAATACTATTATGAATATCTACTTAAAATTAAGGAAAAATTATAGAGAAATTTTTTTTCTATATTAATGAACTTGAAAATCAACTAAATAAGAAAATTAAGGTGTTGAAAAGTAATCGAAGTAGCGAGTATAAAGCATCATTTGCTGAATTCCATATACAACATGGAATTATCAATGAAACTGCTGCAACTTATTCGCCATATCAAAATGGTGTTGCCGAATGGAAAAATGTACTTTAAAAGAAATAATGAGTGCAATGTTAGTGAGTTTTGGGTTATCTAAGAACATTGGGGGGGAGGGGGAGTTGTGTTATCAACAAATTATCTTTTAAATAAGGTGCCTTGAAAGAAAACGGAAAAGACCTTTATCAGTTACGGAAAGGAAAAAAGTCTATCTATAAATACTTACGAATTGTGTGGCTGTCTTGCAAAAATAGCTATCCTAATATCAAAGAACGTAAATATAGGCCCTAAAACTGTAGATTGCATCTTCATCGGCTATGTACATAATAGTAATACTTATCGATTTCTTGTACATGAGGCTAAAATTTCAGACATACACAAAAGCACGATATTAGAACTGAGAAATGCTTCGTTCTTTGAATATATATATATATATATTTTCGGAAAGGAAAAAAGTCTATCTATAAATACTTACGAATTGTGTGGCTGTCTTGCAAAAATAGCTATCCTAATATCAAAGAACGTAAATATAGGCCCTAAAACTGTAGATTGCATCTTCATCGGCTATGTACATAATAGTAATACTTATCGATTTCTTGTACATGAGGCTAAAATTTCAGACATACACAAAAGCACGATATTAGAACTGAGAAATGCTTCGTTCTTTGAATATATATATATATATATATATATATATATATATATATATATATATATAAAAGAGGAGAGATTGTATAAGTACATCAAATGAATGTTAAAACTGTCTTGTTGAGTGGAGATTTAGAAGAAGAAATCTATATGGAATAACTTGATAGCTTTCTACACAGGTGGAAAAAGAAAGTTTGTAAATTGATAAAGTAATTGTATAGCTTGAAATAGACACAAACAAGCACCTAAACAATGACATGAAAACTTTGATAATGTCACGATGGATGTGGATTTAAGATTGATGAGTGTGACAAATATGTTTATGTAAAAAACACTGAAATTTGCTATCTCATTTTATATTTTTACGTTGATGATATGTTTATTGTTGGTAGCAATGTTAAGATGATTAAATCTATGAAAAATATACTGAATTCAAGATTTGACATGAAAGATATGTGTTTAGGTAATACTTGGAGTTAACAGATGGACTCGTTCTAAGCTACTCACACTATGTAGACAAAATTTTGAAAAAGAAAAATTTAACAAAGATGATTCTGACGTGACTAGAGCACTGATAAATACAAATCAGTATCTATCTAAAAACAAAAGTGAGAGTGTTTCTCAAGTAGAATACTATATAATCTTTGGAAGTCTAATGTACTTGACGAGTTGGACAAGTCTAGACATAGCCTACACAATTAGTAAACTAAATAGGTACACGAGCAATCCAGGAGCTGACCACTGGAAATAAATATTAAGAATATTAAGGTACTTAAATATACTTGAATCTATGGACTGTACTATACCAGATATCTAGTGGTCCAATTGGATATTTGATATAAAAGACTCATTGTGTTCACATTGGGAGGTGCAACTATATTCTGGAAATCTTCTAAACAAATAGTTATAGCTAGTTCTACAATGAAATCCGAGTTTATAGTTTTAGATAAATGTGGCAAAGAGGTTGAGTGGTTACTTAACTTCTTCGAGGATATTCCTAGATAGACAAAACCTATGCAAGCAATTTGTATACATTGTAATAGTCAATCAATGATTTGCAGGACACAAAATAATATGTACAATGATAAACCTAGATATATACGTTACAGGCATAATACCATAATGCAGTTACTCCCAACTGGAGTTATCTCTATTTACTACGTAAGGTCAAAGGATAACATTGTGGATCTGCTAACTAAATGGTTAAATGGAGAGTTAGTTAAAAAAGCATCAAAAGGAATGTGACTTTAGCTCTTGAACGAATAAGTTAATACAAGGAAATCCAATCTAGTTGACTGAAGATCCTAAGATCTAGGTTCAATGAGACAATCTAATTGTAAAGACTTAATTGAATCACTGCGAGAATATTATCTCTTGTTCATTACTATGATAGAACAATGATGCCCGTAAGGATGAAAGATAAATAGTAGGCTTTTAATGATTCTTATGCAAAAAAAAAAATTGAGCGAAGTAATGCGGGTTACATGTAATAAGAAATCCCTATGTAAGAGAGAAGTAGGGCCACTTCTAAGGAAATTGGGTAGGGCTCAATTCTTATAAACTCTTATAGAACCAGGCGTATATTCATAGCCATAAACGAATATAATAATAAGAACTAAATTATGTTAGGAAACAAGCCTATGTAGAGTATATCATCGTTTACATAAAAGGCAAAACAGTTCAAAAACATCGTGTCTACTGGTCAGCTAATAAAATAAATATACTTTTACAAGGAAAGATTCAAAGGGTAATATTTTCACAAGGAAAGATTCAAAGGGTAATATGTACATATCCTATGTAGATTTCAACCGTTGAACTATATCACAAAATATGTATGTCTCCCATTTTTTTGTCTCTCAATTTTTATTCATGTGGGGGAATGTTGGAAAACATGGCTTAGTGAGCCTTTTTGGCATGATTTTGAGTGAGACTCATTCGATCAATTTGGAAGATCGAAGTTTGTTCATTTTCTCATTAGCAAGAATAACAAAATCATATATTTACTTACAAAAAATATTGCTTAGGTGAATTAGAAATTAAAGCTCAAAGTTGATGGATTGAAAAATGAGTTTGTATTGAAGGGAAAACTATGTATAGTTTGTCCCACATAGGAAAATAACCAAAGCAATGAACACTTTATATACAATTAAGGGTTGAAAGGATATAATCATGTATAGCATAGAGGCTCTCTTTACGTGCGTTCCTAGGGAAGAGCAAATCAAAGACCGAATTAGAATTTCGGAACTTGAACTTGTATGTGGGCATGACCCGCGTACAGGAATGTTGAACCGAAAGCAATAGAATTTGATACCCTTAAGAGTGTCCACATTTTGCTTTTATTTCCTATAAATTTNGCGTACAGGAATGTTGAACCGAAAGCAATAGAATTTGATACCCTTAAGAGTGTCCACATTTTGCTTTTATTTCCTATAAATTTTTTATTTTTTCTTCCAGCTAACTCTTCAACTCTCAAAATTGAAATGTAATAGTAGGTTAATGGTGATGTTAATTGTATAACACCGATAACAGATTATCGTAAAATCTCTCATTGTGGTGCTATTATCACTCATGTTGGAGCTTATATATAGAGCCGGTTTTTCAAATGTTAGATGCCCATGAATTCCTTAGCTTTCTTGTTTGTATAAAATTTTCAGTAATTTATTTGCAAATAATTCTGTTTCCTAGTTGAAACTATGGTGATTGTGGTCATATATAATTCAGTTCACTAGAGTAGCATCTATAATACTCAGGCTCTACTGGTTTTTCCATTGTATCATGAAAAACAAACGTCCAATTTAAACCTCAAGCACCTACGGTGAGGGGGCGAATATGTTTTAAAGACACTTTGTAATACAGAAGCCTTGGTTTGCACAATTCTATTCTTTTAACGATTATATATTTAAGCAGTATTATTTTGTGTTTGATTTATTTCCAAAATAATAACCATTGTTACATTCTGCTATAGTACTTGTTATGTTCTTAAATTATATAATTCTGCAAATAATTTTTGATAACAAAATTTTGGTATCAGTATAATTGTATTAAACATTATTATATATCAATACTTTAAATAGTTGTGGATATTGTTGGAGGAGGTAACGATTATCGTGTCTTAGGCGATGGCCAAACTAGAGGAGTCGAGGGCATGGGTTGTGAAGGCCTAAAAGAAAAATTACCTAAATACCTTGAAGTATGACTACCTCGTTACCTAGACAATGGACAAATGAGGTAGTAAGGTGTAGACAAGGCTCATCCCAAAGTCGAATCTTTCCTTTTCACTAGCTCCAAGTGGGTAAGGATGGACTTTGTGCCCCCATCTGAAGTTGTTG
Source organism: Olea europaea var. sylvestris (assembly GCF_002742605.1). Lineage (NCBI taxonomy): Eukaryota > Viridiplantae > Streptophyta > Magnoliopsida > Lamiales > Oleaceae > Olea > Olea europaea. The sequence continues at coordinate 9,102,769 of NC_036254.1, read as the reverse complement.
GGACTGTTGTTGTTGATAGTACCTCTACTGAGGCTATGGGTCACCAAGACTGATCCTTTCCAAGACCTTGCTAACTTGGACACAAAACAACTTTCAGAGAGGAGAATATAAAGACAAGAGAACATCCAACTTTTATTTATTGAATTGATTTATATCTACGTGGTAGAATCACAGGCTTTTATAGGCTTTACAAAGTATGTACTTAATCTAGTACATTTATTAATCATTATTACAATCTTCCCCCTAAAATTATTCATAAATATATTAAAATACAAGAATCAAATTGTACACGAATTAATTGTACGTGTATTCGTTAATTAGAATACATGCATCTCAACAATACATGAGTATTGCAAAGCCTAGTACATTAAACAATTTAAAACAACGAACTAACTTAATTTATAAATCAGGTTTAGAAGGCAAAGAATGGGACAATGCAAGTTTATATCAAGATATATCCAATGGTCACAAGTCCGTGGAAGATTTACAATCCATGTCCAAACCTTTTGCATTGTCCACAAAGTTGCCAAGCAGCTTCTCAAATGTCTACTCTTCACAGACAAGGTTGTTTCCAAAATGTCTGTAATAAAATAAAAAATAATGCTATATAACACTAATGGTGATAAAAGCACCAATTTATGTGACACTATGTCATAGGTTCAATTAAAAGTGAAATCATATGACTCATTTACTTGTACTATAGCATATTACTCTAAATGGTGACTTTTCATTTGGGAATGGTTATGTGGAATTATTTTTTGGGAAAATTGCAGCTAAGTACCAAACCTTTCGTTTATTAGCAGACTTTGCCCAAACCTTTAGTTTGTGCCACCAGAGGTACCAAACCTTCAAAAAATTAGCACCTGGAGTCCAAATTGACAGAAACAGTTAGTTTGACCATCAAAACTGTTAGTTGACCCCAAAATTGACATTGACCAAAATTTTGACTAATTTTTAAAGGTTAAAATTGTAACTTTACATTTTTAACAAAAAATGACAATTATAATATATATTAATAATTAAATTAAAAAAATTAAAAAACAAAAATCAAAATATAAAACCACCCACCACCCTTCCCCTTTCCCCAATCCTGGAGCCCCGAAAATCACCACCGTCACCGTCCACTGCCTTCGAGATCGCCTTCTGCTTCATCTTCATCTTCTTTATCGTCTCATTTGGCAATGATTGAATTGAAGAAGAGAATCCTTATTGCGCTTTCGAAATTGGCCGATTAGGATACCCACCAGATCGCTGTGGAGGACCTTAAGAAGATTATTCAAGCCCTGTCCAATGATGGGGTTTCAATGCTACTCAATTGCCTATACGATGCCATGAATGACCCGAAGCCTGCAGTGAAGAAAGAGAGCATTCGACTCCTTGCTGTACTCTGCACTGCTCGCACTAATTTTGCTACGACCCATTTGACCAAAATCGTTGCTCACATTGTTAAAAGGCTGAAGGATTCAGATTCCCAGGTTAGGGAGGCCTGTTGCGATACAGTTGGCTCCTTGTCTGCACTATACTTGAAGGGTGGAGGAGAGAGTGATGGGGTGGCATCGCTGTTTGTCAAGCCATTGTTTGAGGTGATAGGCGAAAATAACAAAGCTGCACAAGGCGAAGCAGCAACGTGTATTGCGTTGGGCGGTCGACTGTTTATTTGGAGAATTTGAAGGCAATGAAGGGGTGGCGTTGGGCGATCGGCTGGCAGGTAGGGAAGTGAGTGGTTCCTGGTTTTTGGTTTTGGGGTGGGTGTTTGTGGGGGTGAAGTGGAGAAGATGAAGTATATTTCTTTTATTTTAATTTTTATATGAAAAATATAAAGTTACATATTTAACCTTTAAAAATCAGTCAAAATTTTGGTCAATGTCAATTTTGGGGTCAACTAACGGTTTTGATGGTCAAACTAACGGTTGCTGTCAATTTGGACTCCGGGTGCGATTTTTTTGAAGGTTTGGTACCTCCAGTGGCACAAATTAAAGGTTTGGGCAAAGTCTGCTAATAAACGAAAGGTTTGGTACCTCGACTGCAATTTTCCCTTATTTTTTTATATTAGCTTTCAACATCTACTTTTATCATAGTACTCCATTCGTCCCACAAAGATATATTTATTTTGATGTTCACACAAAAGCCAAATCCTTAAAAGGTAACTGATGCAAGAGAAAATGTAATTAATATAATCGAAAATATAAACTTTTCTTATTTTTCTCCCAATATACCTCTACATTAAATAAAGTTCTAAATAGAAGTAGTTCATATTTATTGATAACAATGCATATTAAATAGAGATATATTAGAAAATTAAGAAATCAATTGTACCCCCAACAAGGAAACCGATCTACAATTTAAGACAAACAAAAAGGAAGACATTTCTATCTTTATGGAACGAAAGGCGTAATTATTTATCATTTTTATACATTTAAAATATTTTTTCATAAAATAATTTACATGATTCAATTTATCGACTATTTAAAATTTAATTTTAATTGATCTAAAACATGTTTGATAGTTGGTATCAAACATAAGAGAAGTCACAACAAATAGTCAGTTGGAGTTAATTGTTCCATTGGTCACTGAACTAGTATCTATATATTTAGTTGCTCATTAAAGTTTAAAATGTCGAGTATTGGCCACTGAACTTTGAAAAAAGTTATACATTACTCACTGACATAACTTTTGTCTCAAACTTTTAACTGAATTGATGATGTGGTTGACGGAATGTGCATGTTGTGCCAGTCACATCGTTAAATTTTGAGATAGTTGAATTCTGGTCACTAAACTTTGAAAAATATTTTCTATTGCTCACTAAACTTTGAGATTGTCAATTTTGGCCGCTAAATTTTGGAAAAGTCTTCTATTTCTCATTATAAATTTAGATTTAATTGAGCCTCTGTTTATCTCCCTCTAAAACAAAACTCTTTAATTTTTATACTCATTTTTAACCACTCATCTATATAATAAAATATTTTACACATAACCTCAAAATCTTTTCCAACTTTTTAACAAATTTCAACAATGTTTTAGCCTCTAAAGTCTCAAGAAGAATAGTATTCAACTAGCCGTTTGAAACATTGTCGACTTTATTATTTGATTATAAAATAAATCATTTGTATAATACATTTTATTTGTTGTTTTATTGTTAAATTTTAAACTAACAAGTTAACTATTGACTCTATAATACATTTATGAATTTTGCATGCATACAAAAATTTTGGGGTCTAATTTATGATGTTCACCTTAGACCCCTAAAATTAAAGAATCTGTGTAGAAACCCGAAAAATAAAATGAAATTAGGTTATTATTTTATGATAATCTAGCATCACGAGCCTAACCCATTTAAGAAACGAGCTGTGG
>NC_036254.1:9086517-9093505 GCF_002742605.1 Olea europaea var. sylvestris | reverse complement strand
ATAGACTACACTGATATCCAAAGGGTCCAATGTACGGAGTTTATATTTATCGGTGATGCAAGTCATTGGAGGGATTCGATGTCCCGAACTAGGACTTCGGAACAGAAATTGGCATTAACTTGGGAACAATTCAAGGAGAAAGTGATGGACAAGTATTTTTCTCAGTCTTTAAGGGATTTCAAGGAGAACGAATTCCTTCAGTTTAAGCAGGGCAATATGTCCCTAACTGATTATGAGCGAAAATTTGATCAACTCTCAAGGTATGCTCTACACCTGGTAGACACGAAAATTAAGAAGAGTTGAAGGTTTGAGCAATGGTTAAACCCAGACCTAAGCATGATTCTTATGTCACATCGTTTCACAACACACTGTGAGATGTTGGAATAAGCTTACGCTATTTGGTATCAAAAGGCAAATGCAGAGCAACACCATCAATTGTACAACCAGGAAGAGAAAATGGAATGGTCAAGACAAAGGAAAAGGCAAATGGTAAAATAAGAAGGCTAATATCGGATTTAGTGCTAGTAAGGCCATCGTTGCTGTAGTAGCACCATGTCCTAAGTGTGGTAAGTCTCATCGTGACGAATGCTTGTATGGGAAGAATGCCTATTTTCGGTGTGATAAGTTAGGACATATTGCTAAAGATTGTCCCATGTTTACACAAAAGAAGGATGATAATAGTGAGCAGAGTAAGAAGGGGAAAACACGAGTTTTTACAATGACTCAGAAGGATGCATACAAGAACTCAAATGTGATAGCAGGTATATTATTGATATCTGATACACCTGCTTATGTACTGTTTGATTCAGGAGCTACTCACTCTTTTGTATCAACATCTTTCATTGCTAAATCTAGTATTAATTGTGGTAATTCAGAGAGCACACTAAAAGTTAGCATCCCCTCAGGCAAAACATTGAACACAGATCAGTTCGTTAGGCTGGTGAATCTTAAAATTGAAAAAAATAAATTTGAAGCTGACTTGTATGTGATAGAGATGAAAGACTTTGATGTGATTTTGGGTATGGATTGGTTAAGATATAATTATGTAACCATTCGTTGTAGAGAAAGGGAAGTGTCTTTTTAAAAACTAGGAGAAGAAAATTTTTCTTCCCCTAGAATAAAGACCAAACTCCATCTCCAACTGGTATCGGCCTTACAAGCCAAGAAAATGTTGAGAAAAGAAACATCTCAAGGGTTTCTAGTTAACATCTCAGGAGAAAAATTGGCAACGATAAAGATTGAAGACGTACCAGTGGTACAAAAATTTATAGATGTGTTTTCAAAAGATCTACCTGGTATTCTACCAGATAGACAAGTGAAATTTACAATAGATCTGGTTCCCGGAGCGGCACCAGTAGCTAAAGTTCCATACAAAATGGCTCCAAAGGAACTTTAGGAGATGAAAATTCAACTACAAGAATTGTTAGACAGTGACTTTATTCGACCACGTGTATCCCCATGGAACACACCAGTGTTGTTCATAAAAAAGAAAGATGGAAGTATGAGAATATGTAATGACTATCGGGAGTTGAACCGTTTGACCATAAAAAATAGATATCCTCTCCCTAGAATCAAGGATTTGTTTGATCAATTGAAAGGGGCTAAGGTATTTTCTAAGATCGATTTACGATCTGAATATCATCAATTCAAGGTTAAGGCAAGTGATATACCTAAGACAGCTTTTAGAACTCATTATGGACATTAAGAGTTTACAGTTATGTCGTTTGGGTTGACAAATGCTTCGACAATGTTCATGAATCTAATGAATCGTGTATTTCATCAATATTTGGATCAATTTGTCATAATCTTCATTGACGACATTTTGATATACTCCAAAAGTAGAGATCAACATGAGAAACATTTTAGAATAACTCTAGAAATATTGCACAAGCAAAAATTGTACGCCAAATTTAAAAAGTGTGAATTTTGGCTTGAGCGAGTTGGATTCCTCGATCATGTAGTTGCTGCACGAGAAATTGAAGTAAATCTAGTAAAGATGGAAGCGGTAACTAATTGGAAGACACCGACTAATGCTGGTGAAGTTCAAAGTTATGTGATTGACTGGGTACTATTGGAGATTATTAGAAGGATTCTCCAAAATAGCTGGACCAATGACGCAATTGACAAGGAAAGGAGTAAACTTTTAATGGACATATAAGTGTGAGCAAAGTTTTTAGGAGCTAAAGCAACGATTAGTTATAGCACCCGTATTAACCATACCTGAAAGCTCGGAAGGGTTTGTTATATATAGTTATGCATCCAAACAAGGTTTGGGATGTGTAATGATGCAACATGGAAAAGTGATTGCCTATGCATCAAGGCAATTAAAGCAACATGAGTAGAACTACCCAACGCATGATCTAGAACTTGCGGGGTAGTTAATGCATTAAAGAAATTGCGCCATTACCTATATGGAGGAAAGTACTACATTTACATGGATCATAAGAGTCTCAAATATTTCTTTACACAGAAGAAATTGAATATGAGACAGTGACAATGGTTGGAACTAGTAAATGATTATGATTGCACTATTCATTACCATCCTGGTAAGGCTAATGTTGTTGCTGATGCTCTAAGTATGAAGGCGATGGGACAGCTGGCATCATTACCTACTACTTTGATGGAATTAATTAAAGACTTGAAAAATTTACAAATCGAAGGGATTACCACACAAGAACAAGTCACCGCTCGTTTAGCAACTTTGGTGGTTCAACCTACTCTTAAAGATCGGATCATAGAAGCACAGGGTAAAGATCCATTTTTGTGGAAGATCAAGAATGAGAATGGTACTGATAAGAGAAATGATTTCAAAATAGCTTCTGATCAGGTACTAATGTTTAAAGAAAGAATTTGTATGCCTAAAAATGAAGTTTTGAAGAAGGAGATATTGGAGAAGGCTCATCCACCCCGTACACTTCACATCCTAGTGGTACGAAAATATATCGAGACCTGAGATACATTTCAGTGGAGGACTATGAAAGGAAGTATAGGCTCATTTGTGGCAAACTGCATAGTGTGCCAACAAGTTAAAGCAGGACATCAAAGATTGGTAGGGTTATTAAATCCATTAGACATACCTGAATGGAAGTTGGATAAAATCACAATGGACTTTGTGGTAGGATTTCCAAAGTCAGCAAAAGGACACAATGATATATGGTTAATAGTGGACCCTCTAACGAAATCTGCTCATTTTCTTTCAGTAAAAATAACATTTAGTCTAGATCAGTTGGGGCAGTTGTACATCAGAGAGATTGTAAGATTGCATGATGTCCCTCTGTCTATTGTATCTGATAGAGATCCGAGATTTACGTCAAAGTTTTAGAAGAGCTTACGAGGAACTATGGGAACGAAATTGAATTTCAGTATGGCGCATCATCCTAAATCTGATGGTTGATTTGAAAGGACCATTCAAACTTTTGAAGATATGCTAANTTTCGTTTTTTTTTTTTTTTTTGGATTTCTATGGACGTCATATGTGGAACTCTTCTAAGAATATTTTTTTATGAATAAATTATGTTTTAAAGCAGATATGTATCATAGAAGTAAATTTACAAATCACCATTTACAAAAATATTAGCGATTTAAAGTTTTGCTACTCTTCAAAAATTTCAATTTCAGCTTCATCTTTAAAAATTCATAATTCTTTAGTTACTTGACATTTGTATACAAAGCCAGTGGCATTGGATAGCCTCGTAAGTTAGCTACTGAATAAATTTAGAATCATGTCAATCCGCTATCAGTAGAATTTCATATGTCACTTAAGGCAAACTGCACTGGCTAGTGTTACTGTTCTCCAGCTTTTGCCTTGACTTCAAAATTTCATAACTTGACCATTACTTGGAATTTCTAGATGAACCCAATTGGATTTGATAATCTCATGGATGAGCTACTAAATATATATAAAATCATGTGGTTGTGATATATGTGGAATTTTGTATACTATTTTAAATGAACTGCATCGATTTACCTTTTAACTGGGTCGCTGCTGGGTTTTGAAAAATATTTCAATACCCCTTATGATGCTGATGGAAGATAATTTTTTACTATGTCATATTATAAGAAGTTTCCTACTTCACATTAAAATTTGATGAAGTTTAGAGAAAGATAGCTATGCAAACGAATTTATTTTGACAATTACGTTTGAAATAAAAACTAAAACAGTAACATTACTTTTAAAGTTTTGCCAAAAATTTCTCGTCAATAGTCGTTACATGCATAAAACCCGTTCTAAAAATATTTTTGAAATTGTTTTCTTTTAGTATTAAATTATATTTTTTTTAAAAAGAAAAAAAATTCTTGAATTAAATTCTAAAATTTAATCTTTATACCTTCCATTAAAAATATAATTAATTAATTTATGGCTAGAGTACAGTTAATCTAGTGACGTTTCGATCCATACGGGTCGGGACATTACATTATATATAAAAATTAATTCCAAATGTGCATTAGAGAAAAATATCTTCATATATAAAAGTTAACAAAATTGACTAAATATTTTATTGGCCAAATTTTTTACCAACATGCAAAATATACCAAATATGCATGCGAATTTCACATATACGAAAATTAAGGATAGAATTAAAAGTAGAACTAATATGTCATAGAATCAAAAGATAGAATTAATAAGTGAATAATATGTGGCAGAATTGATTGTGTATGAATCACAATACATGAATTAATGGTAAAGCATGAAACAACTTAATAAATCATGAATTAATATGTGTATAGATTATATATACAAACATGAATTAAAATTAATATGTATACAAATGAAAAGCAAATAAAACGAAACAATCTCGTTATAATGCATATGTACATCGAAAGAATTCATTCGTCACCAAATTATTTTTGGAACATGTGACGCATGATTATGCTTATAAGAATTATTAATTTCTAACTAATTTACTTTGATTTTGAGAATTGTGTTAATGTGTTATAAACTAATGAGAAAACAGAAAAAATAGAACGAAGCCAATAAATGTGTGTTTTATCAAGAATCAAACCCCTATATTTATAGGGACATATAAGGGTTAAAAAGGATACAACAGTTATAATGACTAGGGCTGTAGGGATATAAAAGGCGTTCATCGATACTACTATATTTAAATCACTTCATAGTTTTATTTCTTTTGATTTAAATTTTTGCATAGTGGGATTTTTTATAGAGATTTTTAATACAGAGGTGTTTTCTATGTATTTTTACCTGTACTATTAAACTTTGATTGGACTTTGCTTTTCTTGAGATGTCTTAATGTTTGCTATATAATGTCTTTACCTTTGTTATTTTAATAACTAATATGTTTATCTTTGTGAAGGGTATATTATTTGTAACAAAAGTAAGGACTCTCTGTCTTCTACTGCTAGAGTAGATGCCATTAGCAAATGAATGTCGTGATTGTATAGTAAAACATATAAAATATCATTGGGATCTATATGCTAAACGTACACAAGAAAAAGATGCACATGAAGAAAATATTGAAAGAAATAGTCACGTGGACGATGAGGAACCTACATAATAAGCGGTGTAGGAATCTATATATTATTATGATGATGGTGAATTATGATGTTTTTAAAGCAGCATTATGATTTTTCTATTGAGTACTGATGATCAATTATTGATCGAAAGATTGTTTATTCAGGTCCAGAATACATTATAATTTGTATATGCTCTGTCTCTTTCAATTGTATTTCTATTATCGTGTTATGCTCCATTATTATCATTGATGAAACCGCGATATGGCAAATTAATGAGAGCAGCATTCAATTTTGTTTTTTCGAGTTAATTAAAGTCATCAATTGCCAACATTTGCCTTCAGTTACTATTTGCTCACCCAAAATTAAAGGGTTATTTAATGCTCACCCACTTTAAAAAAAATTACCTATCCATCACCCATTTCCCTTCCATCTTTTCAATTAGACAAAAATGTCCACATAGCAAACAGTTTTTGCACAGCTGTCATCATCAAATCCCTGAAATGGAAAAGTTGTTCCATAACTACAGAGTTTTCAATTATTTCACACTTCAAATATAATGTGGTAAATTTTCGAAAATATAGCTATACCTTAGCTGAAGTTGATGAATCTTCCTTGGGCTTTCCATTAGAACAGTTCTCCTATTCCTTGAATGGAGTTCACTTGGGGTTTTTAAACCTATTTCTCCACTTGGGATTTGCTCAGAAATAGAGGATTCCTCGTTGGAATTGGCAACTGCCCTTGATAATTTTCTCAATTTCTTTGCAACCATCCCACTAAGAGACCTAATTTCCATTTGTGGTTGATTCAAACTCTTGTTTTCCCTCGGAGATCCAACTTGCTTAAGAGAAGGTTGATTTAAATCCTAAGAAGTGAAGACTATGTCATAAATTTATGTCTTTTAGCTGGTAAGATGTTGTTTGTGATTGAAATTGTAGGAAAAAAGTACTAGGTATGATGTTTTGAGTGAGTAGTTTGTAGTATGTTATTGGTGTTTGGTAGTGGTATATATGTTGGTGATGTTGCTATGTTGAGGGTGTTGTGTAAGTTTTGATGGTTGTGGAATCAACAAAAGAAACCCCAATTAAATTGCGGTGTTTTAATTAAATTTCTCGTGTTCCTGTTCTTTAATTAAGATGTTGGTGTTGATATATTGCAGTGTAGGTGTTTTGTTGAATCCCCCATTATGAACATTATGAAGGCCTAGAAAAACTAATACCTTGAACCTGGGCAGTTTAAGCATGGACAGCTCCCAAGTATTCTGCAGTAGAACCTCATTTTAGAAGTTCAGCAAATAGAACAAAATATGAAACCAGATTTACAACAAAGAAACATTCAAAATTTGATGTCACAAAAACTTCTGTCAATTGTATAACACCAGAATGTTATCCACCAAGCATTCCAAATTTCCAATTCACTCAACTATACACCAAAATATAAAATTTCATTCAACCATATACTAAGCATAATTTGATACGTTTGTACATCAACAAAACATAATTTTTGTTAGATGTAC
>NC_036254.1:9078051-9078903 GCF_002742605.1 Olea europaea var. sylvestris | reverse complement strand
TTTTTCACTCATGTAATAGCGCGTGCAATCGCAACTCTTTGCTTTTGCCCATCAAAAAGTTGAACACATCGCTCAACAATTTTGGTCGAATAGTCCTCCAGAAGGACACTGATGAAATTATGTGCATTAGTGAGCTTTGCTGCTTTTATAATCTCCTTTTGTGGCTTCCTCTTAGCCATAAGAATGTTTTCTGATTAATGTGGCCAAAAAAGTCGGCTCTTGTTGGACCAATCCGATGTGTTTCCTTAAAAATTTGAGCTTTAGTTTCTTGATGTCTTTGCCTGTGTAAGTTTTACAGCATCATTAACATCATATAATAATTTGGAGACTTAAGTGTGTGTTTTGCAAAAAAAGGATTGAATACTAGTATATAATATTGTCATAGGTATGCTGGTCAGAGTAAACACAAATGAAAATTTTCAACGATATGCTTAATGTTTCAATCAACTACTGCACCCGGACTAAAATTTTAGGTAACAGAATACTTTAAAGAATAGCAACACCAGCATAGATATTTAAGAGCCATTTTTATGTAATAATGCATTTTAGAATAGTAAATTGATGGGAAATGTGTGGTTGAAAAAGAAGGAAAAATTTTTGATTTACGTGTAATATTATTTTAATAAAGAATGTGTGATTGAAAAGAACAGAGAGAAAAATGCATTTTGAAGAAAATGGGTACCAAACAGGGCCACGATAAGATAAAGTAAACTAGCTCTAAAGCAACACCTACAAGATATTCCCGTTTAAACTTTAAATAAGCTACTACTGAAGCACCTAGCACTAAATTTAACCAAAAATAAATGTCAAAAGCAAGAAAGAATGATTTAGCAACAGGTGTATTACTAGGTT
>NC_036254.1:9076637-9077951 GCF_002742605.1 Olea europaea var. sylvestris | reverse complement strand
CAACAAAAGCTGAAACTTTTGGTCGAGATGTGGGTAATTGCACCAGACGTTGGGTTTTTTCTTTGTGTAAAATAGCGTAGTGTCACCCAATTGAAGGGAGGGGATCCGTTGCCAAGATTTAGGATTGGAGTTGTTAAAGGTTATCGTACAAACCCATGAGGAATTGGTAAACTTGCTCAGATTCCTGAATCTCAGAAATTGCTTTGGTCTCACTACAGGTACATGGAGTTGTTTGGAGAGAAGCCAATTCATCCCATAGTTCTTTTAATTTTTTATAGTAGGTAGTAACCGATTGTTGTTCCTAATGGAGGTTAGCTAAATCATGTTTCAGTCCGAAAATCTTTGTTCGATTGCTCCGCTGGAATTGAGTTTCAAGTTCAACCCATAGATCATTTGGTGTTGCATAGTATAGAAGGATTTCGGTGACAGGCCGATCGATGGAATGAAGAAGCCACGACATTATCATATCGCATCATTGATACCAAAGGTTTATAGCAATTGTGTTTGTGATTGGTCTTTTGATGGTACTGAGAACAAACCCAATTTTATTTTTGACATTCAAGGCACGTGTTATAGATCGATGCCAAGCCATATACTTATCTCCATCGAGGAGGACATCAACAAGGAATTGGTTGGGTTGATCAGACGAGTGTAAGAAGTTAGGAGAGAAGGCATTTGTGAGGGGTTTTACAGCATCATGGATGGTGGCCTGATCAACCATGGTAGGAGTATGAGTTCTTTAACCTATTACCCTGATACCATGTTAGATTTGGTATATGAATGAATTAATACTCATTGATTTGAGTAAAGACTCATCAGCTTTTTATAATGCAAAGCTTGGAGTCGTGTATAGTAGGAGGCATTAATCTAGGAAAGAAAATATAACAAAATTAACTAGGAAAGGATTTCTATAAATGTAATTTCCTTTAATAATTAGTTTGATTTGATATTTGATAGCATGTTTGAATGGGAACAATACTCTATTCATCTTTATATTACTTATCGTGATATCATGGACCAAATAATATCAAAGCAAACAAGTTTTTGGTGCCATTGTCAGCGATTAATATGTTTATTTTTAGTTTTAGCTTTAATTGTTTTTGTGTTTTTCCTTTTAAATTAAAACACTTTCCGGTACTTTGTTCAGTCCTTGAAACATGGAAATGTTTTAAAATCTTTCTTTTGATCTAGAATTTGAATGTCGAATATAAAGAAAAACAAAAAACAAGCAACATATCAAAATGGGTGACAATGAGAGAGTTGTGGCTGATGAAAATTAGGGAAGCATTGCTTATTGTTGACCTCATTTTTTTT
>NC_036254.1:9045996-9074105 GCF_002742605.1 Olea europaea var. sylvestris | reverse complement strand
ACATATCAAAATGGGTGACAATGAGAGAGTTGTGGCTGATGAAAATTAGGGAAGCATTGCTTATTGTTGACCTCATTTTTTTTTAGGAACGACGTGGTCAACCGATCTTGACTCCTCTTACATTCACGTAATCTTTTTCTATACACTAGGACAAACCATTAGAGCATATGGCCAACCTCCTACTATGGTGGAGGCGATATCAAGCACTCCGACAATCAAGCAAGTCCATGCTTTAGTCTGTATTTCGGTGTGGAACATGCTTGAGACATGAACCACTTTATGAAAAAGGGTTCTGAATCCAGGGATTATAAAGAGAAAATAGAGATTCATTAGCTTGCATTATCTTTGAATGGCACTTTGTGCAAGCTTTGATAGTAGAAGATGATAAGTATGAACCATTGGATGTAGAGACACGTGGCTTCCTTCTAGTTGCTAAGGCACATTATCATAGGTTTCAATCGATCAGTTGTAGGCTCAGGTGCATTTAATGTTATGATTGTTTACAGCCTTGGGCCTGATCCATAAGGGCTAGACTTGACATGTTGATTTGGTATATTGGCTATTACTGTGTGTTGTCACATCAACCATAATAGGGATTCGATCAAAATTGCCACATAGGCAGGATGATGCAAAGTGCGAGCCTATGTTCGTTTGATATGTGACCGGCACATAGGCATGCTTGGAGCCTTGCTAACACTTATCCTACCTTTGGTCAGGCGAGCATATACATCAGGATCGAAATTATAAGTTCAATGTTCTCCAATTCTATAGGAAGTTTAATGGGAACCTCAACTCCCATGTTTCAATGTTTTTAGAGGTGTAGCCAACTCACTTATCAAAATGTATCGACAAACACTATCAGACTCGAGCTTTTCTCATATACTCCAGGAAGTATGGATAAATTCATATCATACTGGTAACATCACTACATTGTACAATCTTTTAGGAGTTTATGACAACATTTTTTCCAACAAAAAAAAAGCTAAACTGAGAGATGAGATCACCATGTTTACACGACAGGTAGTGGCAACCTTGACTATAGATGAGATAAGTGATTGTCTAAAGTCCCGCTTTGGTGAGGGTCCCATACTATTTAAGATTAATTGGTAGGCTAAAAAAACAAAAAACAAAAAAACATATTTATGAAATTTAGTAAAATAAAATTATTATATGCAAACACAAAAAAAAAAAACTAATAAAATTTGAAAATATAAAAATCTTTAAAAAAAAATAGCATAAAACTTATCACTTACATTTATTTATCACATAAATATATCACAAACATTACTTTCTCTCTTCGTAACTAATTTGACATTTTATCTTCCAAACATCCATTTTCTTTTCTTAACCAAGCAAGGTCTCTGTCTCTTCAAATTTCATGTCCAATCGATAATATTTTTCAACGCAACAAGAAATAAATTATCTCACTCTAAACTAAAATTTTGAAGATTCCATTTAGTAGATTGGTTTGGTCTCATTGTCATTGTTACAGTCTTACATGTTTCTTTATTTCTCCCTTATCTTCAAAATATATATTACAGAGTACAAAGACTGCTTTTATGATTGTTTTGATTTAATCTCATGATAATAGCCTTTTTAGATGTTTATTGAAGGAGCTTTAAATTTATTAATTCTTTGTTTGTGTTCATACTTCCTATTTGTAAGTAAATTTCTCGTAAATTAATATAAAATTAAAAGCTCATTTGTATTTAATCGTCATTTTTATTATTTTGTTACACTAAGAGTCCGTTTGATTGTAAAGGTGAAAAATGTAAACCAATTCATATAATTTTGAAAGAAAAACCACCAAAATCATAGGAATTCGATTTCCACTCAATTGGTCGAAAACATGCTTTAAGTGTTTGTACTTTGAAATTCGAACTCTATTTTCATTTCCATATCAAACAGTCAAAGTAGAAAACAAATTCCTCAGATGTGACATTTTTCATAAAATTTAATGCTATCAAACAGACCCTAACTATCGTATTCAACATTCTCCATTTTGTACATAAATTACTCAAATGCATATTCAATTTTGTTTGAAATAGTTATAGTGAGAAAATGATTAAAGAAACGAACAAACTCCTTTGCCATTGCGTTTTATTTCTATTTACCAATCTTCGTTTATAATTTAAATTGCATTGTTAAACTTGTTATTTTCCTCTTCAAAATTTCTAACTTAATTATCTATATTAGATTTTTCATAATTATATTAAAACTCTCTATAAAAAGGCTCAAAATATAGGGGTCCCATATTTGAAAATGGCGTAAGGCCCCCCAAATTATCAAGGCTGGCCTTGAAGACAAGACTCTGCATGTTACTAAGAAGCTTGAGAAAGATACAGAGACATGTTCTGAATGTTACTAAGAAGCTTGAGAAAGATATAGAGACATGTTCAGAAAGTATCTACAACTTGGTTTGTAGATAGAGTTTCAAGTTTACCATTTCTATATTGGACTAATCTCACCAAGTAGGGCCACAATTTATTCTAGATAAAATGTTCATTCATGACAAAGACAGTAAGGCCAATAACACACTAGAAAGATTGGTATCTATCAATGAACTTTGACCTTCTAACCACATAGGGCAAAGACGGACCACAAGATTTCATGAAGTTGATGTTCATTACTTCATCTACACAGATGTATTTACTGGCAAAGAAAGTGGATTGTCTTTTTTATGAATAATTAGTCCATGTTCCAATTCCAGTATGTGAATTGTGTGGAAGAAATCACAATGTGGGTGATTGCAATGTCGAAAGCTTATTTTTACCAAATGCAAGCCGGGTTAATTATGTACATAATCGAAGCAAGAAAAATCACCCTAGCTTCTTGTAGGGAAATGTTCAAAATTCTCAGAACATAAATAGACCACCACTTCCAAGTTTGTAGAGTCCTGAAAAGGAATCATTACTGGAAAAAGCTTTAGCTTAACTAATATCGACCACTAATCAGCATCTATGCAAAGGACCAATCAACTTATGCAAGAGGCCAAAACGAAATTCCAGAAAGATTACATCAATTAAGAATACGGAGAACGAAATCGTTTAGTTGGCTAGATTCTTATGAGAAAGACCACAAGGTAAATTTACCCAGCAGTACTGAGACCAACCTTAGGGAACAAATGAATGCCATTACAATTTAAAGTGGAGTTATGTTGCCTGATATTATGGTGATGAGATATGCTACTAATAAAGATAAGGTACCTATCATTGACGACAAGTAGAAAAAGAGTTCAGGAAAACATTTATTGGATAAATTGTGCATAAATTATATTCCTTTAACCAAAAATAAGTGCATCTAAATATGGATAGAGTAACAACTTACTGAAATCATGGAATGTGCATAAAATTGAGAAAATTACGACTTACTAAAACATAGAAAATGCTAAAATTAGATGGGGATAAAATGAAGCGAGGTATGCGAATGCAAATCTCTTTAAGATGGATTTTGCCCGTTGTACAGGTGCTAATAGGGTCAAATGGACATCTGTCTCTCAGGATACAATGTTTGATTTTAATCTTGTCAAGTGAACCAACGTTTGATTTTACTCTTCTAAAATGGAAAATATTAAAAACGAAACTTAAAATAATTTGACATAATTTAGATGAGGAAAGAATTAGAAATCAATTATATGGAATTGACATGAAGTAGGAAAAAATGGACCTGAATGTCTCTGTTTATAGATTTCCAAGTGACTTTTTGAATGGTTTCATTTTTCAACATAAATCACACATTTTCATATTCAATGGTGTAGCATACACCGTATCAGATGGTCATGTCTTTTCATGGTGCACCTTTTAAAAATTCACACTCATTCTAAGCAACATGACTCTTTCTTTGCATCTTTTGCAATTGAAAAGACACCTATTGGAGACATATTTCATTTCACTATAAATGATATCAATTATTTTAACAATCCCCAACATTAATGGAAGAAGTCGACTTAGAACAAGGAAGACAAAGAAGAATATAATTGAAATATAATGCATCAAGATCAATACCTTTTGCTTTGAACATTCCCTAGTAAAAATATGTTGGACTCACTTGGCTAAACAATGAAAGCAACATTTTAAATTGTCGACCGTTGTTGTAAGCCTAAACAATAGATCAAATACATTATCTTTCATATCAAAATTTGGTTCTTTATTGTGTTTATTATTTTAGCCCTGAACTGTGTTAGGTTCTACAAATGCACTAAAGAATTTGCTTAAGTATAATTATAGTAGAACCGACCAAGTTCGGACTTACATATGCGAAGTTCTACAAAGAGTATCTTACAATACTCCACCTGCACTATTTACAAAATATATTCATCATTAAAAGCATGACAATCTTTGGTAGGCAGTACTTATTTGCATCATAGAAATGGGAAGATTAAAACTCCAAAGTATTTCGACGAAGAAAGTGAATTTCTCTACCTTCTCCAACTTTTTCTTTTATTCAGGTGCTAGTTTTCCATTATTTCATCTGTAATTTAATATTTAGGATGATTGGCTAATTTTTCAAGTGCATTGGATGAATGATTGAACCTTATTGTTATTTATTTTAATTCATGACCATAGATAATAAGTTGTTTGTTGTAATGTAAGAATACTCAAAATGAGTTTAGAATGCTGCAAAACTTACATGTATAGTTAAAATTAAGAATAATCTCGTTCACACATGCAATCACTCAGACAACCTAAACTAAATGCATGATTTTCATATGAATTCGGACTAGTAATAGGATTGGGCCAAGTGAGAAAATGACAGAAGAAAATATTTATTGGAAAGAAAAATATCCTCCATACCTGGCACGCCTATAAGTTATTTATATGTGCCTAACACTGTGTAACTGCTAGGCGGTTATCATCCACATGTCTAATGCAGCATGCCCACACAAGAGACAATTTTCACCCACTTGCTAAACGGTTACCCTCCACCTATAAATTAGATAGTGGGTTTAATGATAACCATCAAACGGTTTTTAATCGATTCCAAGAATGTTCGGGCAACTTGGGTAATAGTGGTCGATTTAGTGCAGTAACAGTTGTGCCGCACATAACGATAGTTAGGCTAGCATAGCAGTAATCGCCTATCATAGCAAAAGTCACCTGATATAGTAGAAGTTGTCTTCACTTGCTGGTCAAACAAGCGTAGTGTCGGTCAAGCTAGCATAGCAATAGTCAACCTTTCATAATAGAAGTCACCTAACATGACGGGGAGTTGTCTTCACTCGATTGGCCATCACAATGGTTGGACTTATTGGAGAATAATCTAATGGTGGTCCAAAACTAGGTGAGTATAATTTTCTTAAAATCCCAAAAGATGTTTGATGATCTCATGGCTATGTACAGGATTTTGAAATCATTAGCTTACCTTTGTGATGAGAGAATTAGGAATGTCTAGCTAAGAAACACACCTTGGTATCCAGAGTTTGTACTAGGTTGAATACTCCATGACCTAGAAAAGCCAACAAGAGCAAGTGCTGCACAAGCTGCCACTGCCAATCTAATTTAGAAAGCACCAGAAGCACATGGTATCGACTTACATCCTACAACTCAAACTGGGAATGCTAAACCTACAGTCTTCCACAAGCGTGCTGGTGATCCTGAATCTCGCAGGCTAAGAAGCCCAAGATGAAGTGATGACCTAGTTATGCCTTCCATATCTGTTTAGTTTTTGCTTAGCTTACATACTATGTGATACATTGGTTGGTTACCTGTAATTAGGAAGGGTTGTGTAAGTTAGGGAGAGTGGTATGTTACTTGAGAGAATTGATTAGTTCATGTATTGAATTTTGCAAACACTTTACATATTCATGAAAGTGACATTAAAAATCTAAAAGATGTTTTTGAAATTAAGCTAAGCTAAAGGAGGATATTGTAAGTACAATATATTTTATATTTTATGTGTTTATTGGCTAGCTTAAATTAGAATGATTTTTAAGTGTCAAAACATGTTCAACTAGTGTAGTCCAAACGGGTAAGCTAGCCAATCATATTGACTAGGTGCTATAAGTTATACAGATTTCTTAGTAGTGGATTTCAGGGTTTACAGGCCCTAAGTGAAATGTAATATTTTTCTTCCATATGGTAGCATATATAGAAATATATATTTACCATCATGAATTGATTTGATTGTTCTAATAATTAAAAGAATGAAAGATTGTTTTAACTAATAAAAAAACTTTCCTTAAGATAATTATTGATCATATCAAACATATTATACATTATTTTTACCATGAAAAACTACCATATATTTGGTAAGACATGTTCATGCCTTGGAGGGATATTTTCATAAGTAAAGAAGATTATTAAGGGATATACAACGCTTTGAGAAAAATATGCCTTTGCCTGATGAACATATAGCGGCAAGTTCCATGTCTTCTGACCATCTCCAGTGAGGTCTGCCTAGTCGATATTCTATTTTTTTTATTAAAGACATTCACACATCCTTAGTGACTTTTTAGGGTCCACTGAGGAAGGTTGATGGGGGTTGAGGGTGTGTATGTGTGTGTGTATATAAGAATATGGGAAAAGAGGGAATATAAACCTGACCTCTGAAAAAGCAACAATATAACAAGTGAATAAAAAATAAATTAATGCAATAAATAAGGAGTACTACTTTCTTGTACAATGGAATAAATGCAAAAAAAAAAGAACCTAAGCTATAAACCTCTAAAGTTGAGCAGTCCATGTCTATCTATCTACACCAGTGTCCTAATCTGTCATGGTAGGTCAGGTGTTCCATACTCTTGATAGCATCGATGATCCCAACCTTCTGAAGCAAGTGAGTCTGCGACTTGGTTTCCCTTTCTATAGATGTGGGAAACCATATCTCCATCGAAGGAAATGAGGTCTCTAATCTGTCTAAGAGCCCTCTCAATCTTCCATGGTTCCCCACCTCTGGTGATACGGTGAATAGCCACGGTCGAATCTATTTCTTTTTTGTTATGTCACAGTCGAATAATCTTTCGTTCGATTTTTAAACTTGCAATTATCTATATAGTTAACTATACTAGGAACTAGATGTACAACAACCTTCTATTCGATTTTTAAACTTGCAATTATTTATAGAATAAATATTACTCAGAATTAGATATACAATTGCATTAGAACACAAGTCACAAAAACAATATTTACATTTTTTAATAAAATAATATACAATGTACTTCGTTACACGTTAACTTCGACCTCCACCTATCTATCCAAAACTGGTTGATTGTATCAACCTTGCATTCAATACTCAAAAAATTATACATACTTGATTATAAATATGGCACAATCACCTCTACAAGTAAATAATAATAGTTAATTTGATAAGATATAGCCAAAAGCTAAATTTTCAAATTAAAAAATTTATAAATACTTGCTTTACTATTTATCTCTCCATCGTTCAGTCTTGCATAAGGTTAGTATGTCATGCACTCGAATCATCTCCTGTCTAGCTAACATGGGAATGATCAAAGCCATCCACTTCCATATATGATTCAGCTGACCATGTATCAGACAGCTATGATTGGAGTTGTACACAAGAATGACCCTTCGTCATCCATCTCAAAGGCCCCCTTCAATACAAAAATGACATCCTCCGTCATGTTGAGTGTCATTTCCTTCTCCGCCACCCCCTCCGATATTCCCTTCGTCACATCATTTGCCACCCTAATGGCCACTGACTGCATCATCCTCTTAGCTATCCCATCCTTCCTAGGCACCATGAGAGTTTCTGCCATTCACTTCGTCTCAGGTATTGTAGATACTCTGTTAGCTTGACAGTCACCCGCTCCATCACCATCAGGGCCACGCCCTTCGTCCCAAGCACCCTCAACTCCCATTCCAAGCACCTACGATCCTTTGTCACACTCTCTATCCTGGGCACTATCATATCCTCTATCACTTAACGATCACAGTTCCATCACCATAAGTCACTTCCTATATCCCGAGGATGGACACTTCCTCCAGAAATGCAAAAAATGATTCGAATGCAACATCTGATGGCCACGACGAATCATCATACCCTATGTAACCTTCTTCTCTACTACCTTTGCCACTTCCCAATGATTGCCAGTCCTTTTGGCATTAGAACTGCCTATCCCTCTATCACATCTTTGCCAGCCTACTACATCGCCTCATAACATTGTAACCTTATTACAGAAGTCTCCTAAATCGGCTTGTAGCATTCTGACATCATGTCATAACTCTGCTACTTTACCTTTTATATCTCGTCGCAACACCTATATATCCTTCGTAGCGCTCATACTCCTCTCTAATAACTCTAGTCAAACGTATAAATAAATCATTGAAATAATAAATCTGACTCGGTGTAACAGATCCATGGAAGAGATATTTGGATATAGGAGAAAGAGATCTCCATAATGAAGATGATCTCCTCGATGAAGGTAATCTCCTCAATGGATGTGATGGTGATCCCCTGGATGACACTCTTACACAAATAAGAACACTACAAATTTATGAATTAATTAAAATATTACAACACAAAACGATAATTAACAAATTATATTCTATTAGCTTATCCTATCTCAATCTAAGATGGACTCAGGCATTGAATCGTCTTGAGTAGGCAGAATAAATAATTTACATGCATAACTCTAACCCTTCTCCTCCATCGACACTATCAGTATGTGAAGACTTTAATCTGACATATTAACATTTCAATAAGTTAATAATCATGTATTGAGCTTTTGAAAGGACATACAATATAAATCGCAAAAGTATAATACTCACCTCAGGCTCGTCGATGAAAGTTGATAATTATTTAGCACTTAGCTTATCATGTGCTCGTCAATGATGTATTCTAGGACAGCATGTCTCGCTTCTCCTCAACTACCTACCAGCAAGATGGGGATAGCCTCATATACCCATATTTGCAGACTTACAATTATTATATATAAATTTAATAAAAAATTTAACGTTCATTATATTAAACATTTATCTACAATGCAAATAGCAAGCCATATGCATCATACTTATGCTCGAGCTTATTCATTTTGGGCATCAAATGTCCCTTCCTAAATACACGTAATGTATCATCATAACATCTCTGCTTCCATGGACAGTTGTTGAATGTATCAGTTTCATCAATAACTTCCAAATGAAAGATGTCAATTGATTTCTTTTTATGTTGACACTATAGTACGCTCTCAAGGATAAGCACTAAGTCCAGCTTCAAATTGTCCAAACTATTGTTGCATGCCCTGAATGTGTCTTTAACCTATGGAAAATTGTAGTCATTCATCTTGGAAAATATTCATTCAACAACCTTTTGTTGCTCAAAATGTGGGCCCTCCTTATTTTTCACCTGTATATTTCAATCGATGATGAAGGCAAACTCAAATAAAGAGAGTTTAGCTACCTGGCCGTGCCCAACATCAAAGTGCAACGAATAGTCGTAAACTTGCTTAAGCAGACAATATAGTAATGCATCAAAGAGCTAACTTGAAAACTATATGTCTCTCAATGGATAGAAGGACTACAGGCTAGAATTGCGTAACACATCTTTGTGCTCATCATCTAGCAACTCCAATACGGGCACAAAGCTGCCTAAGTTTTCCCTAGAATCTGTCTCATCGTGGTGTCAAGATGGTAATAATCCTGCAAACTTTTTAATGTTAGAACCCTGTGTAAGAAATAACAGAATAAAGTATAATATCAGAAAATTAAACTAATTGAATTGTATACTACTATATGCAAGAATTAAAAGTAAATGAAAATTAAACAAAAAGAATTAACAAAGAAAAAATAATTTATTTTAAAAAAAGATAATAATATAAGGAAAATAATTTATAATTTTCGAAATTGCGAAAACAATAATTAAATAATAATTACAAATATAAAACATAGAAATGAAACTAAAAAGTAAAGTATTAAAAAATCAACAAAATAAAAAATTCTTGAAAAAAAAATTAAATTCAGAAGAAATTCATTAAACTATAATTAATATTATAAAAATTAAAATAAATAGATAAAATTACATTTAATCTAAAAAATAAATCATAAGAAACAAAATTATACCGTTAAAAAAGGAAATTGAAAAGATGAATTAAAAAATATACATGTTCAATTAAAAAATTAAATTAATTAAGACGGATTTAAATTAAAAAAGAAAAGAAAATTAACCAACAATTAAAATGAAGATAAGAAACAAAATTATACCGTTAAAAAAGGAAATTGAAAAGATGAATTAAAAAATATACATGTTCAATTAAAAAATTAAATTAATTAAGACGGATTTAAATTAAAAAAGAAAAGAAAATTAACCAACAATTAAAATGAAGAAATGAAAAAGAAACTATAAAAAAGCAAAAATAAAATTTCAAGGAAAAAGGTGAATGGGCCTGTCTGGAACATCAAGCGAAATTTCAAAAGACAACGTCTGCAAATCGCCATTTTCAGTGATCTTCGCCTCTAAAAATCACAAATCTACTAAATATAAGCCTAATACACACTACCTAGAAGAAAATATCGCAATTGAGAATATGGACACAAAAATACTTGATTTATTCAATTGATAAGTTTACTAAAAAGTGAAACAAAGCTAACCTTATTGAGAAATGGATCTTCAGCAATGATCGACATGGGGTCGTCATGGTCAAAGTCCACTATGGTTAGATGGCGGGGTCATTACTCTATGTTCATAGGTCATAGTATCTAAATAAGATTTGAACTGAAATACTTGAAAAAGAAAGTGAATGGCATCCACATCGATTTTGAAGTGCGCGGCAGAAGCGTTGTTCGGGCTAGCGCAGCAGCAGGCCAAGACTTGCCAATTTGGCATTACCTCCATCTTCGTCGACCACGGCTAGTCGGAGGAGCATATCAGCAGTGTCGGCTACAATTTGCAAGATTACCATCTTTGGATCCACGGATACTTCTATCTTTTCCACCAATTTTGAAGTCATCATTTTCTCTCTCTCTATATATCTGATTTATGTGTTTTGTTTATTATTTCAATTGCTAGAAACGATTGTTTGCACGATTAAATTCCTAATATCGTATCAACAAATGACTGTGTACATATATGTGTGGGAGCACTCGTAATGTAGAAATGCCTCCGCACTGCGGTTGTTGCTTATGCAGTTGCAAAAAATTATGTTTGTCTACTTAGAAATTACAAATTACTGTAGCATAGCAAACTTTCATTTAAGGTTGATAACTGAACATGTTTCGAGGGATTGAACTAAAGCGTGGTCCAGACTCGAGGAAATTGCTGGATCTTCAACACCTAAGCATCATGTTTGAAAGGTAAATCATTAATTTTCCATTATAATTATCAGGTTCTAAGAAGACAGATATTTGTAAACTCGTTACCTACCCAAACATGGATACCCTTCAATACATACAAGATACATGTTTTTTAATTATTTTATCTATATTTATATTTTTTTAATTTTCCTATACATATTGGATATGAATTTTTTAATTATTGTTGATACATTACAGTGGTTTAGGACACATGAAAAAAGAATGTTATTGGTGAATTTGATTCTATCACTATTTGTATAATATGAATTCATACCTGGTGGCTACTTCATGGTTCACATTCGTCTTTGCTTAAAAGCATTACTTTGAATATTTGTACAAACTTCTTTTTCATCTCATGCTAAAAGAAGTCGGAGCACGGACTCTTTTGTGTACTCTATGGGAAAAATAAAATAACTCTACAATTTAAGAATTGGTTTTCATTTATAGCTATCTGCATCTTTTATTAAGAAATTAGATCTTTATTAAAAATGAGAATCCAAAATGTGGTTGTCAAAAACTCATTCGATACTCTTGAAGATGTTGTACTGTTTGAGGTTGCTAATATATCATTAGATGAGCCAAAGTCGGAAATTGTTATCTCTAATGATAAAGAAGTTGATGTTTTGATGTTGAAAGAAAATGAATTTGGGAAAATTAATGAATAAGATAAAATGATTTAGTATTTTATTTTATTTTATTTTTATTATTATGTTTCTACTTTAATATTTTTTTAATATTAATGAAATTACGTTGAACTTTATAACACATAGATGCATATTGTAAATTTTTAAAAAGTCGTATCGACGTACCCGTATCATATCATATTCGAATTATGTATCCATATCCATGCTTCTTAGATTAGATGTATGCTTGACAAATCAATCATCAAAAATGCCTTTGCTACAATACATTTTGGTGTATATGTGGAAATTGGGTTGGCAGATATATGAACGCAGCTTGAATGCTACTATATATAGCAACAATGGGAGTAGAAAGAGGCATCCCACTATCTTTAAGACAACAACGTTACCAGTTAAGCCCGCTGCAAGAGGTAGCTATAGCACTGGGTTCTATTTTGGCAGATTGTTTCTTGAGATAGATGTTGAGTTTATTGAGATAAGAAGACCTATATAGGATTATCTTTTTGTAAAGAAAATGACATGCAGCATCAAGATGAGGTTGACAAGGTTAATCCATAAACTGGCAAAAGAGATTAATTGCAAAGTAGGACAACAGCTAGTAACCATGAAATAAGTGAGTTACACAACCAGTTGCTGATATATTGATAGGTCAGGATGAAAATCCCTTAGATTTGCTTGTTAACCTGTATTCAAAGAACCTTCGTCAACATATACAAGGACATGTATAGTTGACGATGTAAAAAATTAATGGCTGCTTTCGACTAATAAAAATCAAATCAAAGCAGAATTTTGAAAAACCAATTTCTTATATAAATGACAAAAAAATAAAAAAATAATATAATAAAAACATTTGGTTTACTGTTTGGTGTTTATAATTTGTAAACTAGTTATTGTTTTAACAGCCTAATCAATTCAAATTTAATTATAATAATTACAGGTTTTTCTAGTATAATTTTAGCCCTTCGAATTGTTAGGAATCTACTTATTATGTCTAGCGGAAAATAAAACAAATTTCAATTCCCATCAAGAATTTGCTTTGTGTTTAAATAAAAATTGTGATAGAGGTTATACATTTTACGAGATCTGCAAACTCCTTTGCTATTCTTTTGTTCCAACAATCTTGATTCGTCACCCACAACTGTTCAATTATCCAGCCTCTAATGAAAATCCACACAGAAAATAAGATTGTAGGAATTAAAGTTTTCTCCTCTTATGCTAGCAAAAATGAAAAATCCCTACAAATTGAAAATCCTAGTCACTTATTTATATAAGTCTAAACAGGTTTGGCCTAACCCGGTCTAGTATTTAATTAATTAATTTAATTAAATCTGGTCCATTAATTAATTTAATTAAATCTGGTTCATGAATTAATTAATTTGAGCCTATAAATAAGCAACCCAATTAATTAATTTATCCAACGCTTGTTAAATTAATTAATTGACAAATCACAATTTTCTAGTTCACCTTTTGTGTGTGTCCCATTAGGTTCTCGATCACGATACCTAACTATATGAATTATTATTTTGATCTAATCAAAATCGATAAATTAAAACACGTTTTAATTTATCACCAGTTCATGTTCGTCGTCCCAAATTGACATCTAATAATGTGTCAGGACAATACATGTGATGGAAAATGTCACGTGGTATGGCAAAACCAAACTCATTCGTTTACCATGAAACTATAATCTCTTCGTCAATATGATCGGATCAATTGCGAGACATGTAAGTGTGGTAATCCCGATTATCGATCATATCTTTCATTGCACTATTAAGTCAATATAAGTCGAAAACTTCAACCTCTAAGTACACCTTAACCAAGGATTTCATTATCAACTAAATTGAATGAAATGTGGGATCATAATCTCTTTCTATCTAAGAGTGACGAATCCTCCATTGGTTATTCACAACCTTCATATGATTCTTAACATACTCAAACGATGTCGTATTAGTGGCTATTGTCAGAGCAACTTCCAACACTGTCAAAGTATGACTGTCCTCATATAAGGTACCATGATGACTTCAAGTCAAAAGATCGATTCCACTACCGAACTTTAGAGATTAACCACTGACACTAAAATAGTTATCCATGTGGAATCTTTCGATGGGTGTCCAATATTTTGTTCTATAACAAAACATTCACGAGTTCATTCAAGTGTCACCGCACTTTAACTTGTGAAATCAACTACTTACCTCACAAATAAGAAATGTCATACGTGATGGTCTTTTGTAATAATGATATTCATATCTCGTCATTACTTACGATCACGAATGATTTAAGATTCAATTATATGTAATTTATATCACAATCACATCTCCTTGTGATTAACAAATTACAAAGATTTGAATCTATGAAAGTTATTATTTAATTTAATTGAATATTAATTAAATAATAGATCTACCATAAAATTGCATCAATTATATATTAAAAGTGATTAAGACCAAAGTTGATTGACTTAGCGCATAACATTTAGACGAATATCATAGTTAATTTGAGAACTTAGATTAGTGTTGGATTTTTATACTCAATAAATCCTAGGCTATGATGTTAACATGAGAACATATTTCATAGGTTTAGGCCTATGAATGAAATAAGTAACAACAACCAAATCCACAGGGTCTACCCAACCCATTTATATCCTCTTAAATGGCTTTGAATCTTGGCCCGTTTAGCTTTGTTATTGGTCCAATTCAAAGCTTAACATAATCCTATTTATATGGCTATAAACCCTAGCCATGCTCTTGTATGATTTGTGTGTGAAAATTAGGAATGTAAATTGGGCTCGTCGTCTCAGGCAGCTTGTAGCTCGACCCAGGAAAAGTCCAAGCTAGCTCGGCCCGTGGCTCAAGTCGGCAACCATTTGGCCCGAGCCAAACGATTAATTAAAAATAATAAATATCTGTTGCAGTAGATTTGCTGTCAAATAAGGCAACTATCAGCCTGGTAACTATAAGATTTGAATTCAAACGGTTTGATTTTTTTGGTCATAAATATGGGTTAAATTTTTCAGTTTCATATCAATCTTCTTCGATCAATTTTAACTCGCGGCATTATAGTTTCAAGTTTTAACTTCATTCTCTAATTTCTTTGTTTTAATACTTAGTTTTTTACTCTAAGATCCAGTATCATTTGTTATAATATTTATAGAATATGGATGGATTTTACTAGTGATGAGATTAATCAATTTAAGGGTAGTTCGAATACCCCATTGTTATAATATTTATAAAATATAGATGGATTTTACTAGTGATGAGATTAATCTGGATTTCGCATAAAGGTCGGGCCAAGCTTAGGTTTTTTGGTCGGCCTTGCAAAAAAGCTCGAACCATTTTACTCGAGCCCAACCCAACCCTCAAGTTTTGGCTCACAGGCCGGTTTACCTAGGCTCGTTGAAATCACTAGTGGAAATTGAAGAAAATCGACTACCTTAGAGAAGAGAAAAATCGGCTCCTTTGTGATATCCAAAATCGGTGATAAACTTTGTGATTTTCAATCTCTTCCTTGTCTTCCTTTGTGGTGTTTTCTCATTGCCTTTGTGACTAAGAATCATCACCGTTATCTTGTCTTTTGTAGGTGAGATTGAGAAGCAACCGAGATGAATATATATATTTGTTGTGGATCGGAGCCAGTTAAATTGGTGGTTGGCAAGGAAAGGTAACGTTGAATTGAGCCAGAAAAATACCATTTGACGATTCTTGGAACAAGCTTCCGCGATAATTAGATCTTTTTATTGTTAGGTAAACATAATTTGTTTACTATGAGAGTATGAGTATAATGTTTTAATACTACTAAATGCTTTAAATTTAAATGTTGGCTGATTTGACTTTTGTTGTTCGTTATCCATTTTTCTGTATTTATTTCTTTTGTGATGTACAACTATTTTTATGATAAAAGAGTTTCAGATTCTACTTTTATTAAAAGTAGGGATGTCAACGAGTCGAGTCGAGTCGGTTCGCAAGTCGAAATTTTGGGCTTGAGCTCGGCTCGAGTAAAATGTTCGAGCTTTTTTCTTAGCCAACCCGAGCAAAAGCTTGACAAAAAAATTAAGCTCAACCCAAACTTTCGGCTCTGGCTAGCTCAGATTTTGTTTGGTTTTGGTTTTTTTTTTTTAATTAAAAAGGTAGTAAGTTGCTACGTTGTTTGGCAGCAACTTGCTGCCTATTAAAAGGCAGCGTGTTGTTGCCTTTATTTATTTTTTATTTTTAAATATATGCTCGGTTCTCCCGAGCCAACGAGTCACATGGGCCGGTTTGGGCTTTGTCCGACACCTAAAAATGGGGTTTGGTTCGAGCCTCGAGCTTTTTTCGTGTCGAGCCAACAAACCCGATTGTCATCCCTAACTAAATGTCTTCGTAAAATCCCAATTTGATATTTATGCAATTTTTAATATTCAAATTTTTTTTCTACATACTCATTTTCAATTACACATTCATAAAATAAAATATTTTAAATGTAAACTCAAAATTTGTCTCCAACTTTTTAACCATACGTTCATCAAAAAATTATTATTCAAAACTCCATTTAACAAAAATAATAGTTGTCATACAGGGGCTTAGGTTAATTATAGTATAAATTATTTTTTGAGAAAGTTTTCCCCAAATTTCAGGGCCCTTATTTGGCCCCCATTTTTTTAAGGGATAACCACATATCTACTATATTATATAAACATGTTTCACAATTAGCAAAGTTCCTTAAAACTTTCATAATCCAGGTGATAATTGAAAATATTAAATATATAAAAATATAATGTTATATACGTTAAATTTGGATAAAAAAATTATAATCTTCTACAAATTACTAATATGCCATAATTAAAGACATTTTTTATTTTCCAACCATAATCAAACGAGATTTTCTTTCTCTACAAAACGGGTTCCACAAAAACTCTCTTTCTAAACAATAGATTCACCAAAAACATCACGAAAATTTCCCTGGCATTCTCTGCAATCGATCAATAACGTCGATATGCTGGTAATTTTCATTTAATTGGAGAAAGTCGAAGTTCGAGTATGGAAGAATTCAATTTGCCCAAAGCAGAAACTGAAGTTTTTTGATCTGATTTCGAAGGTAAGCATATAATTACTTAGTATAGTTTATGATTTTAAAGAAACAGGTGTTTTCGAAGCTATTGAAACATTTATCCAAACATAATCAGAGGTTTCACGCCGTTAAGAATAAACTATATTTTGCCCAGTGTGTGACGTGTATTTTTTCATTAACCATTGGTAGTATGCAATTTTTGTTTTTCAATTTACAGTTATGAACGTGTTGATCTATGACTGTTTTTGTGATTCAATCACATTGGTGCATATTTTTGTTAATTGTGACTAGTTGTGACCACTGAATTAAATAGATTGTGACATATATGTTAAATGTCTTTGACAGTCCATAAGTAGAATTAGTTTATTCTGTGATTAATGTCATTGCATTGAAAATTGATTCTCTGCGACACTAAATTTGTTGACCGTATGTGAATTTCTTTACATTAAATAACTTCTGTGACCTGTATTGATAGATCCGTGACTTCTTCATCTGTGGCCTATATTCATCAATGTCATTGCATCTGATCGTTTCCTGATTTTAGTGAATAAAGTGTGACATTCTGTTATTTGTTTGTGATCAGGGATGACAATTTTGAACGTGTGCCTGTTATATGGAGGTCACACATCACTTATACTAGTGAATGATACGTGCAAGTATGATGAGTTGGTTAACCTTGTTATTTCAGAATTGGGGCTTAATCATGCAGAAGTAGGTGTGAGATTAACATATTCTTTGGATTCTAGTTTACCTCCAGTTCGGATACTAAGTAATAATAATGTCTTAACGTATTTGAGGCTAAGATCTTTGGATGGCATTGTATCGAACTATCCTATTGCAGTTGATGTTATCACTACAGACTCATGGCAGTCAACAGGTGCATTGCAATGCCCAGAGTCATCAATTACTACCATTGAGTCATCGACTAATGTGTTTTCTTTACAACAAATAGCTCAGGATATATGAGACTCGGTTACTACAATTGAGAACGGAAACATTGAAGAAGATGTGACATTGATATCTCAAGCAAATGCTAGAGAAGTAGTGGAGGGAAATGTTTTCCGCAATAAGGAAGTACTGAAAATGAGCTTGGCCCTCTATGCCATACAAAACAAATTTGAATATAAGGTGTTGAGATCGGACAAAAAAGAGTACGTAATAAAGTGTTCCCAAGATGATTGCAAGTGGATATTTAGATCTTCACGCTTGGGAGAAACGAAAATGTTTAAGATCAGGGAAATCTATAATGGTCATACATGCTCAATGAACATTGTTTTAGGATCTCATCGACAAGCATCTAGCTCAATGGTGTCAAACTACATCAGGTATAAATACACTTCTTCACGTACAATATACACTCCTAATGATATCTCAAATGACATGTTGCACAAATATGGAGTATCGGTGAATTATATGAAGGCATGGAGGTCACGTGAGCAGACATTAAAATTGGTTAGAGGTGATCCAACAACATCGTTTCAGTTGCTACCTTCTTATTTTTTTATGTTACAACAGATGAACATAGGGACAGTCACACGAATAGAAACTGATCATTTAGATAGATTTAAATATTGTTTTATGGCTTTGGGTGCATCGATTGCTGGTTGGAAATATTGTAGGCCAGTCATTGTTGTTAATGGTACATATTTAAATGGTCACTACGGCGGTACACTCTTTACAGCTTGTACACAAGATGCAAATAACAATATCTTCATACTAGCTTTTGGGATTGGGGATAATGAAAACGATAAGTCGTGAAGATGGTTTCTTGAGATGTTGAAGAGGGCGTACGGATCTAGAGATGGATTATGTATAGTATCCGATAGACACAATAGCATAAGAAATGCCATTGAATTTGTATATCTAGTGGCAATGCATGGGATCTGTTCATACCATTTGCTGAAAAATTTGAAGTCACATTCTGCAAAATCAAGTCACAATGTCACATATGCATTCAATTCTGCTGTAAGAGCTTATACAGTGGATGAATTTGAATACCAAATGCAGCAATTGGACTCAATAAATGAAGATATCAGGGGATATTTGGTATGTGATTGTCTGAAACTTATGTTATATGACTTCCTGTCACTATTTTTGTGATGTTATGAAATTTCTATGAATATCTGTGATCATGCATGTTTAATGTACAAACTATATTTCATTTTTTATTACATGAAATTGAAACATGATTATGAATGAAATATACAGTGCATATTTAGCATGTGGTCTCATTTATAATTGAAAACATAATATAGTTTTATGAATGTGTCCATTTGTGACCTGTTCTGTGATAATACTGACAATCTGTAAACTTTTTAGAGTTAACTGTGACCATATGTGACTTGTTACTTGAATCTGTTATCTAATAACTAAAATTATTTTGTAGTTGGATGTTGGATATGAAAAATGGTCAAGATTGCACATGCCAACCAATAGATACTCTACTCTGACATCAAACATAGTAGAATCTGTTAATGCAGTCACGAAGGCGGCAAAAAATTACCCCATTGAAGCACTTCTAGAATCATTGAGGCAAATGGTCCAATCTTGGTTTTGTAAAAATAGAGATGACGCACATGACACTTTCACAAAGCTTGCAACAAAATATGAGAAGTTGTTAAGGGAAATGAGCAATGATGTGAGAAATCTAAAGGTAAAAACAAGAAAACTATGTTTATTATGTTGATCACAAGTATAACTTTAAATATTTTTTATTTTTAGGTTTCACCTGCAAGTCACGCTTTATTTGAAGTGAGAGACAATTCTTCATCATACATGATTGATATAACGCTACATACATGTAGTTGTAGAATGTTTCAAGTGGATCAACTTCTCTGTCCACATGCACTGGCAGTAATAGCAACATTGAAGCTGAATGTATATGACTTTTGCTCTATGTATTACACAAGAGATGCATATCTAAATACCTACAAAGAGACTGTATTTCCTGTAGATAATAAATCAGAATGGAATTTGCCAGAAGATGTAAGTAATAGAGTTGTTTTTGCTCAAAACCAAAAGAGAAGCTCTGGACAGCCTACTGAGAAGAGAAAGAAGCCAGCATATGAAAGATCACAAGTTGTGAAATGTGGAAGATGCGGTGAATTCGGGCACAATCGTCGAACATGCAGAAACTTGGTGCCACTTAACCAGAATGACAAAAAACTGAAAATAAAGAAAGATCCAAAGAAATTCAAATAGCTTAGCATAATTTTTTTACAAAATGATATTCTTTGTAATTGCAAATTGTTTCATTTTATTGCCGAACGACGTATTTTTTGGATTATACAAGTTGATAGATTTATGCATTGAGCTTTCGTTATTCTCACGATGTCACTTATTTCTGGAAAAGGGTTGTGTAAACAAACATTGATTGTAACTCTGTTTTTGTTGATTGTGACCGTCTGTGACCATTTCAAGCATTAAATAAGCTCTATGTTTTTTGTTTAACTTGTGTGTTCAAACTGAATCTGAATGTCATCTTCCACTAGATAAGGCCAACTTGTGTGTTCAAACTAAACCCGAATATATCATCTTCCACTAGATGGGACCAATTCTATGCTTACTTCTTTTGTAAGAGTGTCGATGATAAATGTTAAGAATTTGTGACCATTTGTGACTTGTTCATATGTAACAAGTTAATCAAACTATTCGTGACCATCTGTGACTTACAGTAATATAAGAAAGTACTCATATGTGACCACTTTGACTTATTCAAGTCATGCAAATTAACCAACTGTTGCTATTTGTGACGATTTGTGACCTGCGGTTATATAACACATTATTCGCATGTGACTATTTGTGACCTGTTTAGACTCTGCAGTATTTTCACGTGACCTGTTCAGACCGTGCGAATATAGACTTTTACATCCATAAAAAAATTTAGAAGATATAAACAAAATCATTCACATAAACACCAATACTTTCACCTTGTACCAATTAACAAAAACAAATTCAAATTCAATTCCAAAACATATTACAAAGATAACATCTATCAACTACATCATAAAAATATCTGTTGTCTAATTTTGAACAGCTATCAATCTAATCCATCATGAAAATAATGCCATCAACAGGAGTTCATTCATCTGACTTTGAACTTCCCTTTCCAATCTGCTTCAGTTGCTTTTTTTGAACAGTAACGTTGCAATTTCAAGTCTGGCATTCCCAGCATCAAATGACATCGGCATATTGCCAAGATCATTGTGCAACAAATACTGTGCATACTTTATCACAAAAACCCCACAATCATGCCTGTAATATTTAAAGAAGACAAACCATAAGTAATTACAAAATGTTGATGGAAAATGATAAAACTTGCAATGCCCATAACAAAACTTACCCATTTTGTTGTTGGGGTAAACCACGGACAATATTAACATGCAGTTCCCTAGATTTGTCACCAATGCTATCACTAGTTTCCTTCCATAGCCTTTAAAAGGTGTGTAAGAGTCTTCACAAGCGATAAAACCCCTTCGCGAACCTTGTTGTCCTTGTATGATTTGTTGCTTGAATTATATATGTAAAGAACATGGTTAATAATATCAAGCTGCCCTAACATCCAATGAGCATGATTTGTTGGCATAATGGGCATCAACACAGATTCAACTTCTCTCCAAGCAGTATTAAATTATAATGAACAGCGACAGTGCCACATACAAACTGAGGACTTATCACGTTATCTGCATCTTTAAACTTTACCCTGTGCACACACATATGCCCTCATCAAACAAAGAATATGATTGTGACCAATTTATTTCTGTCTGTGACCAGAAATGCTGTAGTCACAAAAAGAAATGGAAGGTCACAATTCACTAAAAACACTAAAATCTACGTTTAATTTACTTGTTCTTGGGCTTGTATCCTTTGTCAAACCAATTCTTAATTGAACTCAAATCTGTGCTATAAACTCCTTTCGAATAATTTTAGAACACGACGTTTACAGTGATAGATTTTGATCCAGTAGCAGCATGACGTGGATCGACCTTAACAAAAGGTGACTGCAGAGTTTTCGATGGCTTTTGTGCTCTCTTCACAGGTAGTCCAGATGATGGTGGTGCAAGTGTTTCTTCCTGAATAAAAAACATAAAAACAACGTTTCTTAAATTAGTGTATGACAATAAATCTGAATTTATAATATTAAAACACTAAATGTTTCATTAAACTGACATCTTTACAATGAAGTTCAGTAGACTCCAACACACGTGCAATAGCCTCATCAACCTGATCCTGCACTTCTTTACTGGCAAAAAATATATCATCAGAGCTTTTAGGTGTCTGTGAGGAGCAAACTCCTAGATCAAATGAAGGAGATTCAAGAACATAGTCATCATGAACATGTGAAAACTCAGGTGCCATGTGACCCTTGTCCACTTTTTCAGCCACATCATCGCCTTTTTGCTTAGGTTCTATGTGAACATTGTCACTTTTTCCAACAATATCATCACCTTTTGGCACAGGTTCCATGTGACCCTTGCCATTTTTGTCAACATCATCATCATCTTTTGGCACTTGTTCCGTCAAAACATCTTTACCACTCAACTTCTTATGAAGTTCATCCATCACCGAAGATAAAATGTCAGAAACAGATTCAACAAAATTTTTAAGTGACAACCTGATGTCACTCAAGCTATCTTTCAACACATTGTGACTCTGAATGACGTCATTGAGCTTCAAAGAATTGTTTGATTGACGCATGTTTACATTCATCTTAGAGAGTTCTGACTTCATCGACATAAGCTCCTCTTTCAACCCCTTATTCTCCGCTTGGAGTTTGGTTACTTCCTTTTCAATCAATTGCTTCAGTCGACCACATTCCTGATAAATTTTGTAGTTAGTGAAATTGTATATAAAATGTGTTCTGAAGTGAAAAGACAATGATATTACTTACCTCAACACATGAGCAATCTGGATGTGAGGCAGCACTTTGCTGATCGCGAGAGCTAGAGCCAGCAACCCCCGTTTGTTTATATAGTGATGGGCCTACAAAATCTGAATCTTCAACGTCTATCTTCGACAGCAGGGGAGTTGCCTCACTTGTGCCCAATTGATTTTCAGAGATCTTAAAAATTCCGAGTTGGTCATCTAGGCTTTAAGTACTGCACATCTACCGATCGTACACAATATATATAAGAATGAAGAAAGTCACAAGAAACAAGTCACGTGTTTCACGTCACAAGCTTAAGAGACATGCGACTTTACAAAACAGGATATTCATACTTCAGTTCACAATCGTATGAAGAAAGTCACATATCACACGTTTCCGATCACATTCACAAGTCACAAGTCGCATAAGAGCAAACTAAGTCACAAGGCACAAGCCACAACATACATAAGGATAAAGAGAGTCACAGGTCACAAGTTACATGTTTTAGGTCACAGTCATAAAACATATGTCACTTTACAAACAGGATATTCATACTTCAGGTCACAAATCATATTTCGTATCATAATAAATGTGAAGTTCATATTTAAAACCTGTCATATATGGCATTGTGAGCTCAACTTCAGATGGATCTATGTCATTTATCACAACCTGTTTCACATAAGATGAAAAAATATTGATCATATGCCATTTCAAAATTTATATAATCAACCAAATGATTACATAACAATTTAAATGTATTTAAAACCTTACATTCTTATTTCCAAATACTTTGTCCTCCAACATTGACACTGAAGGATGTTTGTGCGCAGTCCAATTAATAATGCGTGGATATTTCTTATAAATTCTTGTGGCCACATTTCCCTCAAGTGCAAGTATGCACTCATATAACCACACCTGGAAAGCCACTAAAAAACCTGTCAATCTATAGTGACTAGTTTGTTTTGATAGTCCCTTTTTTAGCGACAATAAGGTGGTCTCAAACAAATATCTACCCCAAGGAAATGTTTCAAGAGTGGCAAAATCGTCTACAAGTGCAAATATGTATTGATCCACCACCTTCGGGTAGGATTTAGCAAATAAGTATGAGGTGATGAGATAGATAATTCCAATCTTAACAACGTCAAGGTCTGATGCATCATCAAGTGAAATAAAAACCCTCTTGACATCTTCACTTGTAACAACTTTTAAGTCCTTAAAATACGTGTCCTTCACTGAAGACGGTTTTTCATCTAACATTGGTCGACCATCGACCCCATCATACCTCAATCCCGTAACCAAACAAAATTCAGCAATTGAAAAACGAATATATCTCCCATTTACATTAAACCACATCTCTTGCTTGTTCGGTTGCTGGACCTCCCGTAGTAAAACTTGGTGAATCAATTGTGGCTGCACAACTATCTCCCTACAATGCATGTAGTAGGAGAAACATGTGTTTTCTAGAATTGCCATCTGCGCAGTCTTAAATTTCATCACAAAGTGCGTAATCACACTCTGTATTTGCGTTGTGGCGATTTTTCCAGAAAACCAATTCCTTGGTTTTATTAAGTATTTCCAGTCCTGCACAATGGTAAAATAAAAAATGTTACTTTGACCTTCAACACACAAACATTTCGCTGTGACCAACTCTTCTAAGATCATAACACAAAGAAGTAAAAAGTCACAACAACTATTTCATTCGCAAACAATCCAGCACTCCTTTAAAAACACATTCGATTAAAGTAAATAGTAATTGATCACACAGTACAAATTACAAACTACTCAATGAGTTGGTCATAAAATGATATTTCCTACACAAAATACCCACATCAGGTCACAAACTACTCAAATAATAGGTCACAAATTTCAGAAATTAGGTCACAAAATCGGAGTTCACCTTTTTCATGAGTTTCCCGCCAGATCCTAAAATAGTTGGTCACAAATTTTTCAAAATCATAACACAAACAAGTAGAAAGTCACAATCACGCAATACATAAAATAAGTCACAAAACCTTCAAATTACAAAATACCTAAAACAGATTACAAAATTATATTTCCTACGCAGAATACCCAAATCAGATCACAAACTACACAAATAATAGGTCACAAAATCGGAGTTCACCTTCTTCATGGGTTTCCCGCCAGAGGATGACATTTTAACTCTATTTGCTGAAGAAGAATCTCTTTCAACATATTTCCTCTTTCCTTTATCCTTCTCCATCATTTTCGCACCAACACTTCGAGTTTTTGCCATTCCAAACACAACTATTGTTGAAACTAAAATTTAATAAACTATTGTGCGGTTCGTAGTAGTGGAGAAACGGAGTGGGAGGTTACTTTACTGTATTAGAGAGAGAGAAGAGAAGAGAGAGAGAGAGAGAGAGAGAGAGAGAGAGCAACGTCGTTGCTGTATTTCTGGTAGAGAGAAGAAGAGAGAGAAGAACGTGATTTCTTTCTGCACTACACTGCACTGTAAAAAGAGAGAGAGGGTTTATGGTAAAACGCGAAGGACGTGGTTTGGATAATCAGTGATTACGTGCAGAAGTATTATGAAAACTGTGTAATTCAGAAATAGAGGGTTATTTCATCACGTAAATGAACAATTAGTTTATAATTATTATTAATTTTAAAATAAATAATTAACACCTGATTTTAGAAAATTAAACCTAATCACCCTAGTTTTGAAATGTAAAGTTTATAAGTATGGTTTTGCGTTATTTTTCCTATCTTCAAAAAAACTATTGGTTCAAACAACTAAAAAATATTATCTAGATGCATATATGATGCTGATGCCTGATTAAATTTGAGATAATACTTTCATGTTCTTATGATGATACTTTCTTTAGGTTGGTACATATATAATTTACCTTTGTCTTTGCATTGTATGTGCTACACGCACTTATTCATTGTGCGAGGGCTGCACAAAAAAAAATGCTTACATCTGTGCAGACTGTGCATTATAAGAAACAAAGGATTTGGTGCTATGTGAATGAAGACTGTCATGCTTATTGAAAACAAAGACCAACTGAACGACAGATCAATATTAATAATGTATCTTCTTTGCAACTACAATAACTTCTGTTCTTTTATTTGAACCCGGTTTAGCTTGACTAAAGAAATATTTGTTGTTTGTGTATTTTTTTTATTTTTTATTTTTGCTATATTTTCGGATCCAAGTTTCAATAATAACGGCTCATTATGAAGTGCAAACCACAAGTACACAGGTCGCATTCAAGTAATAAAATGAACTTTTTGATTCTGAGTTGTCAATCCCTCGAGAAATGTAGACTTTTGATTACACAATCTTAATCAATTTTATTCTAACAATAAAAAAATAAACACACTATAAAGATTTGATTTTGGAAAATAACTAAAATTCTACAAAATAAGAAAATATAAACACTTGAGAATTTTACAGGAAAACGTGTTGGGATTCATTATTTCACTTAACCATTATCTAATTAATTTCTCTACAAGCCAACCTGATCTTCCAAGTTTAGCTAATTATCTCTCTCGAGCGAAATTAACTTTAATTGGATAATTTAACCTATTATATCTATATGTCGATTAAAATCAAACAACCATTTTAAATCTCTGTGAAAATAGTTCATTGGATCACCTAAGGTTAATGGTATATCTTTATCCTTTACATAAACCTAGGTTTCTACTCTTTTGTCTAAAATGTACAACCTTCTCTCAAACGGTATACAAATCACTAAATATAATCATTCACTGGTCACATAAATGAAAATGCAAGAATAATAATAGTAAAAACACATTAACATTAGTAATTTAACATTAAAGAACAAATATTGAAATTAATTAAAATTAGGTTAAACTACTACCATAAATTCCAACACAAATATTTAGCTCATGTTATACGAATGATAAAAATAGAATATTTCATACAATACATTACAAATATAGCAAAATAATTGAAAAAAAAAATTATAGATAAACCCCATTTTTGAAGCTTGGCCCCCTGTAAAACTCATCAATTTAATTTAAATTTTTCTCTTTTGTATATTCAACTACACAATCTTCAATAAAATAATATTACACACAAATCAAAAACTTTTCATTCTTTTACAACCATTCATTTTTCAAAAAAAAATATTATATTCCCCCATTATAAACCCAAATAATGGGGGCCAAATGGGAGCTTGGTCGTGACTTTTCTCAAATATTTCTTCACCTTCATTGATGTATTCTCCTTTTGCTCTAGGTTTTACCCCCCAAAAATTGCAAGTAAATCAAAAGAAAAAGGAAAGAAAAAAGGAAAAGAGAAAGAAAAAAGAAAAGAAAGGGAATGAAAAGCAAGAAAAACCGGAAGAAAAAATCGAATGTGCCTGTGGTTTTAATATTAAAACCTAGAAAATTTGCAACCAAATCCCCTGATTAACAACAAACATTTAAAATGGTCCCACATTTCTTTTTTAATTAAAAATGGCGCTTAGGCACCCCTCAAGCTCTGTCAAAAATTGAATTTTGTTTTATTTTACAGCTAAGTCTTCTAGATAATTATAACGTCAGGTCCCTCAACTTTAATCTTATGCAATTCGGTCCTCAAATTTTGACTTTCATTTCAATTATGCCCTTGATAAATTGCATCCCGTATCCACCAACTTTCTGACTGTTCACTTTGGTTCCCAAATTCACAATTTTGCACATTTCTTAGTCCATTTTTCTCATTTTGTCTTGTTCTCTTTCTTTGGGGTGATTTTTACTTATAAAATCATATATTACACAATTATAAATAGAATTTCACTCACTTAATTAATAATAAGTTTAGTTTAAATATTAGATAAGTATTTAAAAAAGCACTTATCAAATAACTCCAAACTTAAGTTCTTGCTCGTCCCGAGCAAGATTATCTACAACACAATTAAGCACATGTGATAATGATCAAATCATTAGATCGCTTGTCAAAAATATCACTGAGTGTAACATTGTATAATCAATTTACAAGTATGCTTCCAAATAATGCTACCAAAAACTATTTAAATTTATCTAATATTCGATCGGGGTGTGTATAGTCATTTTCAAGCATCATCCAAATTAAACAAAAAAAAAAATGTCAAGACGGGAAAATTTTCAAATTGGCTCCAACCCGACCCTTAGTGGTCATATATTTCCTTTCTCGCTCGTGAGATTCACATCTCTATATATATGTTTCTTTTTCTTTCCTAAGGTGTAAATCTAAAGTTGCCGTCAATCACTTTTTTCTTTTAATGCTCTAATTCGATTGGGTCTGACCAAAAATCTCAACATCTAGTCATGTGATGATTCTCTACCAATGAGTGTTTCCACATTCAA
>NC_036254.1:9035437-9045055 GCF_002742605.1 Olea europaea var. sylvestris | reverse complement strand
TATAAAAATTAAAGCGTAATCACCCTCAAACTTAAATCACACATTGTCCTCAATATGGAAAAGAACAAGATAAAAAAGAGGGACGTTAACAAGACTTCCTCAGTTTGACATTTGTAAGAAAAATCAATTCTCAATTTGGATTTGTGATGTACTTCATTAACTTAGGCAAGTGGCCATCTTGTACACCAATTTAACCCAAACTTGTTAAGACCATGGATGTGTGGGACTTCAAAAATTACGTAAAAAAAATTATAGCTAGTTAAATAAAATATGAAAATACATAAAAGTAAATAAAAAGCTTAAAAGTAAGAAAATTGGGTTACCTCTAAATAAGCGCTTTTTTAACAGTCTTTAGCTTGACTTTGACAATTGTATCATGCGCACCTAAACACTTGTTTGTGCCCCATTATTTGTGAGTAATGTATTATAGAATAGTGATTGATGTTGAAATGTGCGGTTAAAAAAGAATGAAATATATTTGATTTACATGTAAAATTATTTTAATGAAGAATGTGTTATTGAAAATGAATAGTGTAGAAAAATAATGTGATAGAATGATAGACAAACAAGCCCTAAAGAAGACTTTCGATGCCTTGTTCATTTTGTCGTTTGGCTTTGATCCACTATTCGTTATTTCTCCAAACCTCGACATTGTCATTTTCAATGTAGTAAGACTTTCTCATTCTATTCAATTAAAACCCAACAATATAGATTTCCATCTCCTCATCAGAATTAATCACAAAATCAATTTTTATATAAATAATAAAGTCAAACGAATGTATGTTGATTTCATCTTCATTGATTTCTATATCTTCAATCAGTTCCTTTGTGATTAAATTGTCATTCGCTTTAAGCCCTTCTATAATCGTTGATATTTCTTTGGATGGAATGATCAATCTACAATTTAAATCCACGGGCAGTGAGAAGTCGATCTCATTAACTCATTCAAGTGGCTTGTACCCCATTATTGAAATTCTTTCCACTGGCTCGACTACCCCCAAACTTATTTCATAATATGGTTAAGTGAAAAAGAAAGTGGATATAGGTTGACATAAATTTTCAAGCAATCACAACCTAATTCTACCAATTCAAAACTTTCTCCATCAAACAAAATTTCTAACATCTAGATAATAATTAATCATGACTATTATGTTCAAAGTAACTAGGGATCTCATTGGACAAGCGAAATTTTTGAATAATTTTAGGCACAAATAATATATTTAGTCATATATCATAAATCAACAACATTTTTAAACATGAAACAATCCTAAACTGCCAAGGCTTTCTAACATGTCAAGACAATTTCATAACAATTAAAGCACAATCACCCCCAAATTTCTTTGAAGTATTTTGCAAGAACATTCTCGTTCAATAGAAGGGGACCATCTTCCAAAAGCTTGATGTCTTCGTCCCAATTATAAGGTACAAAATCTCCTACGAGCATGTACTCTTCATCATTTTTATCAATTACTTGTTTTCGACACTTTAAGTATTTTCTAAATCTAAGAAGGTTCAATGTGTGTAAACAAGTGTAAGATAACAAGCATTGCTTAATACAATGCATCTCGTAACAATTTTCACAACTTTGATATTTTCCAAGCATATCTTCATAATCCACGTAGAGATTAACCATTGCAAAAGTTTCGTTGCTTCACCATGGTAAAAATCATGCATAGAAAGCCGAAAAGCACGTGAAAAGAATACAACAAACAAGATAGATTAAAACTGTGGGAGCCAAAACGTACAAAAATGAATATCGAAGCAAACAAGAAAATATATAAAAAGAAATTGTTAAAACTAAAGTTAACTAAAATGGTAATCAAAGTAAAAATATTTCCAAACAACGGCGTCAAAAACTTGTTTGCTATGAAGTGCAAACAGCATTCAAGTAATAAAGTGGACACTTTGAGTCCGAATTGTCGATTCCTCGAGGAATCTATACCTCTGATTAGACAACTTTAATCAATTTTATTATAACAATAGAAAAAACAAACACACAATAAAGATTTGATTTTGGAAAATAAGGAAAATAACTAAAATTCTACAAAATAAGAAAACATAAACACTTGGGAATATTGGAAAAAACGTGGTTGGGATTCATGTTTTGCTTAATCATCACTTAATTAATTTCTCTACAAGCAAATTAATAAATTACACATTTATGACTTTAATTGTTAACTAAAATTATACACCACGAATGCACGAGTCGCGTTCAAGTAATAAAATGGACATTTTGAATCGAGTTATTGATCTCTCGAGGAATGTATACTTTAGATTACATATCTCTAATTAATTTAATTCTAACAATAAAAATAAACACACACAATTAAAGATACGATTTTGAAATAAGGAAGTTAACTAAAAATCTATAAAATAAGAGAATATAAAAATCTTGGAAATTTCAAAAGCAAGGATTCATGATTTCATTTAACTGTCCCCAAATTAATTTCTCCATGAATCAATTAACGAATTACTCACTTTCTATGTTAGACCCGATTTTTCAATTTTAGTTGATTACCTCTCTCGAGCGAAATTACTACATCTCTATGTCGATTAAAACTAAATAATTGTATTAAATATTCGTGAAAATAACTCATTGGGCCGCCTAGGGTTAGAAGTATATCTATATCATCTACACAAACCTAGGGTTTCTACTATTTAATCTAAAATGCACAATATTTTCTCGAACGATATCCAAATCACTAAATATAATCATTCATTGGCAACATAAATGAAAATGCAATGAATACAATAGTAAAAACACATGAAAATAAATAACTTAACATTAAAGAGCAAATATCAAAATTAATTAAAAGTTAGGATAAATTAATACCATAAATCCCAACACGATAAATTAGCCCATATTGTATAAACGATAAAAAGGGGAATATTTTATATAATACATTACAAATATGCAAAATAAATGAGAAAATGCAAAGTTATAGATGAAACCCTTTTTGAAGCTTGACTATGAGTTTCCCAAATATTTTTTCAAATCTTTAGATGTATTCAATTTTGTGCTCTTGATTTCACTTTCAAAATGTCAAGAAAAATTGAAGGAAGAAAAAGAAATGAAGAAGAAAGAAAGAAAAAGAAATAAAAGAAAATATGAAAGAAGAAGCAGAAGAAACAGCAGAATCCCACTCGGCTGAAGAAGCCCCATTCTCTCTTCTAAAACAGGGGCTGCCTTTTCTGAAATATTAAACCCTAGGAAAATTGTAGCCTTGGTCCCTGAAGCTTTGGAATGTGAACAAAATGGTCCCCACTAATTTTAAAGTGGCACCTACGTGCCCAGGCTCTGTCCAGCGGCCAAATAAATGGATTTTGGCATCATTTGCAGCTAAGTCCTTTAGATAATTTCACAATAGTTCCCTCAATTTTGATTATGTACAATTTGGTCCTCAAATTTTGACTTTTCTTTCAATTTCACTTCCATAATTGCAACCCAGGTCCTTGAACTTTCGCCTCTTATGCATTTTGGTCCCCAACTTCACAAAATTGCACACTTTTAATCATTTTTCCTCATTTTGCTTTGTTCACTTTCTTTAGGTGATTTTTGACCTATAAAAGCAAATATTATATAATTGTGAGTAGAATTTCATTCATTTAATCAATTAATATCATATTTAGATACTAAATAATGTATAAAAACACACTTATCATTAGTCCAAATCTTCCAAGTTTAGCTAATTGCCTCTTTCAAGCGAAATTAACCATAAGGGAGTGCTTGATAGCATGAAAAAAAAAAAAAAAAAGATGGAATTGGAATTAGAAATTCCAACTTTTGGTGTTTGATGATATTTTCCATGAAATTGCATTTCTTGGATTTCTTGAAACTTGGAATTTTCCTTATCTTAGTGGAATTTGAATTCTCACCATGTATGGTGAGAATTCAAATTCCATCCTACTGTAGCGAACATTATTACTTTTTTTGTCTTTTTTTTTGTTGGTAATGGAAACCAATTCTAAGAATTATTGTAAAAAAATATTTCCCTTTAATTGACAATTTTTATGTAAAATAAAGTCAAACGAATATTAAAAAACATTTTTATTTCAACATTTTTCACGTGGAAAATTATACCAATTAAACACCATAATTTACAATTATCAGGAAAACAATTCTAGGCAATTCAATTCCCTGGAATCCGTTTTCTAGGCAATTCAATTTCATCTTTGCAATTAAACGGACCCTAAGTGATTGGTTTAACCTATTATATTTCTATACCGATTAAAATCAAATAATCGCTTTAAATTTTTTGTGAAAATAACTCAATA
The DNA here is from genome assembly GCF_002742605.1 of Olea europaea var. sylvestris. NCBI lineage: Eukaryota > Viridiplantae > Streptophyta > Magnoliopsida > Lamiales > Oleaceae > Olea > Olea europaea. The sequence goes on along the minus strand of NC_036254.1, from coordinate 9,040,780 downwards.
GATCACCTAGAGTTAGATGTATATTTCTATCCCCTACAAAAAACCAGGGTTTCCACTATTTGGTCTAAAAGACACTATCTTCTCTCGATCAATGTACAAATTACTAAATATAATCATTCATTGGCCACATAAATGAAAATGCAAGAATAATAATAGTAAAAATACATGAACATAAGTAATTTAACATCAAAGAGCAAATATTGAAATCAATTAAAGTTAGGTTAAACTATTACCAAAATCCCAATACAAATATTTAGCCTATGTTATACAAATGATAAAAGGGAGAATATTTCATACATTACATTATAAATATGGCAAAATAATTGAGAAAATACAAGATTATAGATAAGATTCTTTTTTTGAAGCTTGGTCTTCACTTTCCCAAATATTTATTCACCTTCATTGATATATTTTCCTTCTGCTCTAGGTTTTATTCCCCAAATAATTACAAGTAAATCAAAAGTAAAACGAAAGAAAAGGAGAGGAAAAAGAGAGAGAGAAAAAAAGGAAAGAAAATGAAAAGGAAGAAAAACCAGAATGAAAAAACCAAATGTGGCTGTGGCTTTAATATTAAAACCTAGAAAATTTGTAGCCAAGTCCCTTGATTAACAACAAACATTTAAAATGGTCCCACATTTCTTTTTTTAATTAAAAACGGCCTGGCACCTAGGTGCCCAAGCTCCGCCAAAAATTGAAATTGGTTTCATTTTGCAGTTAAGTCCCCTAGATAATTGTATGTCAGGTCGCTCAACAATCTTATACAATTTGGTCCTTAAATTGAATTTCACTTCAATCATGCCCTTGATAAATTGCATCCCGGTCCTCCAATTTTCTGACCTATTAACTTTGATCTCTAGACTCACAATTTTGCACATTTTAGTCCCTTTTTCATCCTTTTGCCTTGTTCTCTCTCTTTTGGGTGAGTTTTACCTATAAATCAAAATTACAAAATTGAGAATAGAAATCCACTCACTTAATCAATAATAAGTTTAGTTTAAGTGTTAAAACGCACTTATCATAACAATAACGACAACTGGAATTAGTACATCTATTGGCCTTTTGTGCATCTTTTAGAATTAAATGTTACACCAATCTAAAAAGTTGCCAGGTACATAGAGGACATTTTCCTTGGTAATAAATATTTACATCTGCATGTGCATTTTTATTTGGTGTAAAAGAAGTTGCTTGTGAAGAAAATCATATTGGTTTTAGATTTGACATACATATTTTTATTTAGGATAAGTTGAGTAATTCAACTTAAGAGCATTTTCAATCATAGTGTAAATAAATCTAAATTGTGATTTAGATTTCCAAAATGGCTGGAAACCATTCCAGTTAAGAGAAGTAAAAAAATGCAAATTGCAGTTTTCTGGCAAAAAATGATCCACAAGATGTAAAAAGTGGATTTAGATATTTTCATTGGGGGAAATTTGAATTTAGATTCATCTGGATGTAAAATGAGGATTCATGAGTGATTTTGAAAATGTCAATTTACACTCAATTTTACATCATCATTGTATATGCTCTAAGAGGCTTCATTTCTGGTCTAGTTTATTTTTGGAGTTGCTTATTTGTTGTTAAGTGAAATCATCAATATAGGTCTTTTGCGTTTACGTGGGGATCTAAGTATTTATTTTCTTTTACCCTAAATTGACAAAAATATAAAAATTACTTTCAGATAAGGATAATTAGCAAAAAGCATCCATATTGTTTGTACTTATTGCAGAAATGGTCTCTATAATTTCAAACTTAACATTTACACCCTCATTTCAAACATTTCTTGCGAAATTAATCTTTTTCGTTATATTTCGTTAAATTCTTCCATTAAATATGTGTAATTTGTTGCAAAACATTCTTATCGTTTGCTTTCATTGCGTAAATAGTCCCCATTGTTTCAATTTTGATATTTGGACATTCAAATTGACGTTTCTTTGCATAACATATCCTTATTATCTATTTTATCTATTGTAATGTCATAAAATGACTAATTTATCATCATCTTTAAATAAATAAATAGAAAAAAAATAATATTAAAAAATTACATCTAGAGTTTCATTATTTTAAAAAAGTACAAGCAAGTTTTATGTAAAATAATTTAAACGTTCTAGTAAAAGAAAAATATGTTTTCTTCCCAATTAACCCACTTACCCCTACGCCCATCCCAGAAAATTATATAAAAAGAAAATAAATTATAAACAATTAAATTGTCTAGAATTTATTTACATGAAAATTATTAATTAAATATTTTTGATTGTTTTAACCTAAAAAATATTATACTTGTCCATTTTTCATTGATGAGTAGATGATAAAGTAATAAGGTGGATGAGACAGGCATAGAAAGAGAGAGGAAATTACTTGAAAAATAAAAACATACCCCTCTTTAAAAATATATTTTCATTATTTTCAAGGAAAATGTGGTCATGTGATCAAAAGCATAAAAATATTTTTTATGAAAAAATATCAATCAAACAATATAAAAGTAGAAATTTAAGTGACAAAATGATATTTTTCATGAAAAATATTAATAAATAAACACACTCTTAAAAAATCTCAATTCAATACACTTAGGGGGTGTTTGATAGGTATTTTTATTTAAAAATATATTTTAGAATAATAAATTGATATGAAATGTGTGGTTGATAAATAAGGAAAAGTTTTTGATTTATGTGTAATATTATTTTAATAAAAAAGTGTGCTTGAAAAGAAGAGAGAGAAATACATTTTGAAAAAAATGATTACCAAACGCACTTTTAGAGGGTGTTCAATATCCATTTTTATGGAAAAATAAAATTTAAAATAATAGATTGATGGAGAATGTACGGATGAAAAATAAAGAATTTTTTTTATTTACATGTAATATTATTTTAATAAAAAATGTGTATAAAAAAGAAAGAGAAAAATATATTTTGATAAAAATGGGAATCAAACGGGCCTTAGATATTATCTTTTTATATTATTTCTTTTTTATATTTGTTTATTTAAAGATGATAATAAATTAGTCATTTTGTAATGTTATAATGGATAAAATTGATTGTAAGGACCTTTAAGTAAAGAAACGTCAATTTGAGTGTCCACATGTCAAAATTGAAATGATAGAGACTATTTGCACAATGAAAGCAAACGATAGAAACATTTTGCGTCAAATTACACATATTTAATGGAATATAATAGAAATGATCAATTCTGCAAGAAATGTTTGAAATTGGGGTGTAAATGACAAATTTGAAATGATAGAAACAACTTTTGTTATGAGTACAAACGATGGAGATTTTTTTACTAATTACCCTTCAAATAACTTGTAGAAGAATCTTTACTTTAAATCAATGTGATGGAACCACATATCCTCACTTATTGGACATTATATAAGTTAGTGGCGTAAGGAAGGAGGAGTGAATTTAAAGTGAAACGATAATATAGTTATTAAATTTTTAATTAATTTATTTATTTTTAAAAATTAAATTATTCGAATATATTTTATAAACTAAGGTTTTTATTGTTTATCATATTTTTTAGATAATCTTAATTATCATTTTCTATTAGAATTAATGAAATTTCGTAAAATTTTTCATTTAAAGTATTAAATTCTTAAATAAAAAAAATTAAACACGGGGGGACACCTGTTACTCGTACTCATCCCGTCCCCAACCCGATTACCCGATTAAGCATGTAATCCCCATCTCGTTCGGGGATGGGCCCACAGGTATTGAGTATGGTTGTTTTTTTTTTTTTTTTTCCTTCCCCAATTTAAGAGTATGGTTGTTTTTTTTTTTTTTGCCATCCCCAAGTTGAATTTAGTGAGTCGATAATGGGCCAAAATTTTGGGTTTGATAGAATCGTAGAAAGAATAATGAAAAATCCAATTAAAATATTTTTTAACGGGTAATCGGTTTAAGACGGGGCGATGACGTAAATACCATACCCGTCCCGTACTGTAATATTAAAATCAAATATCATATCCGTGCTGTCGGTTAGATTAATTGCAATTTTCGATTTTGACAGTTCGAATTATCATTCCTAACTTAAATGAATGGGGATTACAAAATGAATTATTAAAAATAAAAAAAATATACGTAAACGGGCAAACGTCCCACCCTAATTAAACGGGCAACGAAAATATCCAAACCAGGCCGATTGCCTTCCCGGGATTCTAGATTTGAGTTATTTTTTCTTGAGTCTCACGTAAGTCCCTCCCCTCATCAGTCACCAGGTTCAAAACCCTTTTTTAGTTTCTTTAACCCCCACACCCCAGACCATCAAAAGCCCACTACCCTAAACCCTCCAAAATCTCCAAGGGGTACTTACAAAAATACCCTATATTTTTGGGTAGTTTTGAAAAAAATATTATAAATTTGGATTAAATGGTAATTACTTAAAATTAAACGTAAAATATATGTTCAAAACCTAAACTCACGACAATCCTCATAAATCAGCCTCCAATATGCAAAAATCAAAGGAAAATTGAAAGGAAAAAGAGGAAATCTTCCACAAATACATAAATAAAGTTTGTTCATTCTTCAAATCGAGGAAACCATCCACAAAAACATTGAAAAATCTGGAAAAAAAATCAAGGAGATCTTTCACAAAAACACAAACAAAATTACAGGTATTTCTATGTTTTGGATTCCATGATTATAGCTCATTATCCATCTCATTTTTGTTTGAATTTCATGATTAGATTTAGTTTAAATCTCATAATGTATAATTAACATTTATGAAGTTTCTTTTTGACGATTTTATTAATTTGATTGAAAACATGTATGAAAATAAAATTGTTGAAGTTGAGTGGATTGTGTCAATACATATAAAAAATTAGTTTTGAATCAATTACATTGATGCTTGCAAGGTGTTTGATAAAAAGATAATGTGAAAAAGTGGCATTCTATCACTTTTTTCAAAAAAAAAAGTCACAGCATCTCTTTTAAGCAATTAGCTAGGTATGCACGTGTGAGTTTTTGAAAATTTGAACGTATATATTCAAGCCCTATTTTCTGATAACACACATGAGAAAGAAAGCTTTAAACCAATTGTATTGATGCTTGCAATGTGTTTACTCAAAGGAGAAGGTGAGAAAGTGGAGTTCTGTCACCTTTCTAAAAAAAATTACAGTATCTCTTTTGAGCAATTAACTAGATATGCATGTGTGAGTTTTTGGAAATTTGAACGTACATATTTAGGCTCTATTTTCTAGTAATACACATTAGAAAAAAAAACTTTAAATCAATTGCATTAATGCTTGCAATGTGTTTGCTCAAAGGAGAAGGTGAGAAAGTGGAATTCTGTCACCTTTCTGAAAAAAGTCAAAGCATTTCTTTTGGGCAATTAAATAGGTATGCATGTGTGAGG